>NC_140589.1:616442107-617048044 GCF_964204655.1 Triturus cristatus | reverse complement strand
CGTGGCCAGATGTCCAATGTTAGCGCCTTATACTTTTTGGAAGTGTTTTCATTACAATCTTCAAACCTGCATATCCACAGTTCAACTGATTAGATTTTTGTCATTTTGGTTTTGTTATAATCATTCAAAACTACTCGATTTTTCTAATCTGGTGTGGTATCCTTTTGTGGTGTGTTTTTACTGCGTTGTTGTTGAAGTGTTGCACAAATGCTTTACACATTGCTTTTGAGTTAAGGCTGAGTGCTCTGTGCGAAGCTACCCCAGGGTTGAGGACAGGTCAATTTAGGAATTGCTTGTGACTTCACCCTGCCACGGATTGTAGTTCTTGCTTGAGTAGGGTTTCTCTCCCTCAACTAGTAACCCAGTTTCCTAAATTTCTTATAACATATTATTAGTTTACACACGTGCACACATGCACAGACACATGTCCACACCGACCCACATACACAAACCCCCACACACACATACATACATACATACATACACAACCCCTCATAGATATTCACTCAGCTTCAGGAGCACATACGGATACAAAGAACAGATACCACATGGGAATCAGAAAAGTGTACTCACCCTCCACATATATAGAATATGTACTGTATGGACAGATGGAGACCACACCTCTTTTACACACAGAAGATGTACAGCATGTACATAAGCAGTATTACTTGCAGGGATGTGAGTTCAACCAATGAAAAGCCCCATTTTTTTCCCTTTTGGTACTCGTGAGACTACCAAATGGAGTCTCACATGCTATGGTGCTCCTGGAAATTGTCTATTCTAAATTTGGTCAAGCATACCCTGTATTACCGGTATGGTTTAGCTGTTCTAGACTGTAACTTGATTCAAGGCTCTATAATCTATACAGGTGCTTTACACACCGCTTTCTGGAAATTGGCTGATAGTTGCAACTTCTAATTACCTTCTTTTACTGTAAGGTCAGGCGCCCATAAACAAGCTGGGTAAATGCATTGAATAGGTAGTGTGCAATATCTTTAAACTTGCATGTGCACATCTAGGTTGAGCGAGGAAGACTGTTCTCTGACTTAGCAAGGCATCTGCACACAGGTAGCCCTATAAACAGATGGGATCAAGTCTAAATTGAGTGTTGCTTGACACATGGTGATACAAGGGTCTGATAATTAATTTGAGTATTAACAGGGAGAACACATATCCCTTTGAGTAAAGAGTCTGACCTCGTGTTACCACTATGTGCAATTAGGAACATATTTATCAAAAAATCACGCACGGCATGATAGGGGAAGGGCGGGAATGGGCCTTATTTAACATTATACACACATTGCTGTCATTTGTCTGTGCTGGTGCACAATGTGCTGCCTAGCGCCAACCTAGGCACTCTTGCACCATGGTGCATGGGTGCCTGCATTTTAAGTAGGGTTGTTTTTGTACAGGAAGGAATACCTTCCTGCACAAGGTATTCAATCCTGCACAAAAACAATCCTCTGGGGCAATTTCCTCTTTCTATGTGTGCTGACGAATACAGTACATTGAAAGAGGAAAAAAAGAGGAGAACTAAACATTTTTATCCTTGTTACGCCTCACCTGGGGAGGTGCAGCATTTTGACACATTAGAAGATCTGCTAGTTATGGTAATCTGAGAATGCGCCAAAATTCATAAGTGGATGCGTCGGAAGACCCACTCCACCCATTGAACATCTCCCTGGGGCAGAGTAATGCAACTCAGAGATTTATGCTACGTTGCATTACTCTCAATTTATCAAGCCATGCAAGGCCACACAAGGTGGCTTTGCGTGGCTTGATAAATCTAACTTAAGTGTTGCATCGCTCTTGTGCACTGTAGCATGGCAACTCTTCAATAAATATGCCCCTTATTTCTAAAATGTGTTAAATTACAATTTTTGATTGGCACATGGTACAAAGACCAGAGTTAATGTATTGCGTATATTTTTCTGGCTCTGAGATTCAGATCTAAGGTCATTTTTTCCATAGATGATTTTTTATATACTTTAGTATAATGCATGTATCAGATTCACGGTTCTACTACAGGGATTTCTGGACTTAGATGCTTCTCTGCCTTCCCCACCTTCTACTACAAGGAGGCTCAAATCCACTGCTCAGTACACAGATGGAAAGGGAAGTTGTGTAAAACACCTGTTACTGTGTTGCATTCTTTCTTGGACCTGGTATGATTTGTCTCATATATTTATGTCTCGGAAGAGAGTAAACAAATGTTACTAGTTATTCTCCTGAACTAACCTATAGAACTTGCTATATCTGATATACCTTTTAGAGTTGGGTAACGCTCTGCAGTTACATATATTTGTGAATGTAAAACAGTTCACCTCAAACATTTAATAGAAAATATTAGTTTAAGGTCTATCTCCTATGAGTGTAGTAATATATGTATGCAAAATTATAGAAAAAGTAGCTGAAAAGCAAGCACATAAGTGTTTACGTTTTAATGATACCAGGTATGGATCTCTTTAGAAAGGGAACTCATGTTTTCTGTGGAATTTTAAGAATACTTTATAACGCAGGATTTGCAGCAAGTATCTCGTTGAGCTCTTGGAACAAGATTTTCTTTGTTTCTCCCAATGTTACAGTACACAGGTTTCAAGTGTTTGCATAATCCAGTGCATTTGTGTCTCTTGAGTTATTCATAGTCCATTTCTTTTAGTTTTTCTGCCTTGCAAAAATCCCTCATCTCAACAGTCTCCCAAGGTGTTTTTTTTTAGTTTAAATCCTTGAAGCAAAAAGCGTAGTATTCTTTCTCCCCGTCATTTGCTGTTGCTTACTAAGTCCATTCAGGTACAGCATATTTCCGACTTGGTACTTTAGTTCTTTTTGATTTTGTCACTGTTGGTCCATTATCATCTGTACTACTTTGCTCAGATTGACTTGAAACTTGGATTTCAGTTGGGGGTACTTTGCCTTCTACCAAGATAGGCCTCAATTTGTTAGTTCCTCTGGGACAACGGTCTCCACTTATCACTCGCTTTTCACTTGCACTGTTCACAACAGCTGGATCAACACTTCACCAAGTCAGGTCCCTCTCCACATGACCCTCGTTACCTAGAGGGACTGACTCTCTCGAACCCTCATTTGAACCAGTGCTTTGAGATCCATTAGCTCTTCTCTGTTACTGACCTGAGTTGGATATCTCACTGTAAACACCGGCACATCCACTACAGGTGCAGTATTTTCAGGGGAACATGGGACTCGATGAGTGTGGGCAGCATGTACTCAGTTAGGCAGACCACCACATTTGACAGCAGTTGTGGTAAGAAGAATCCCTTGATATGGCCCACATCAACAAGGCTCCAAACACAATTTGCTCATGTGTTTCTTCAATAGGACCCAGTCATCGGGACACAGGTCCTGACACTGATCCCGCTGTGGTGACGAGGCAGCTTCCCCAACCTGCTGAGACACAAGATGGACCACATCAGCCCATCCTTTACAGTAATATAGTACCAAATCGTAGTTATATTCACTAGCTGATTGGCTGGAACTGTAGGCTGTCTCATAGCCTTTCCCATTAGGATTTCATGTGGGGAGAGTTCAGTTCTTGTGTCTGGGGTACTTCTCAAACTCATCAACACCAAAGGCAAAGCATCAGGCCATTTCAGAGACGTGGATGCACACACCTATGCCCGATGGGATTTCAATGTTCCATTCACTTGCTCGACCACTCCAGATGCCTCTGTTTGATATGCACAGTGTAACTTCTTCTCAATTTGTAATGCTCCACAAAGTATTTGCATCTCCTCATCGTTAAAATAAGTCAACCTATCCTATTCCAAAGAGGTCAGAAATCTAAACCGTGATTTGAGCTCTCTAGGGAGTAATTTAGCTACAGTTGAAGTTCCATTACGCCTGGTTGGATACGCTTCTGCCCAACGAGAGAACAGACACACAATCACTAGAATGTATTTTAGTCCATTACAAGGGGGCATCTTGATAAATTCAAGCTGCATCCTATTAAAGGGTCCTCCAGATCTCCCTACATGACTCATGGTGACTAGTGTCTACCTTCCCACATTTTGTTGTTGACATATTACACACCTCTGGCACAACACCTCTTCAATTGTTTGGAATCGGGGGTTCAACCATGTCTGTAGAAAAAGATGCATCATAGCATCTCTCCCAACATGTGCAGTTCAATGGTAGATTCTTGCCATGGGTGGCAACAAACCATCAGGTAAGACTGCTCTTCCATCTGTGTACTCCCACTCCTCATCTTCTTGCCTTTGTGTGCAACCTGCTTTGATCCATCCCTGTCTTTCTGATTCTGACACTTCATCCTGCAATGCTTTTATTACCTCCCATGTTTCCAAAACTGAAAATATCAGCCTGCTTTCTGTGACATCAGGTTGTTCTTTAAATGGGTCCCCATTACAAATGTAAGAATTTAGGGCACAATAGCGCGTGATCTCATCCGTATAGCGGTTACTGACCGTCACATAATCAGATCTGGACATTTTAGCACCGCCATTTGGGCAGGCAATTGTAATGACAGCAGTAGCTTTTCACGCTCTCTCCGTTTCAGATGGGTGAACCGGAAGAGGCCATGAACCCACGCTGAGACCACAACTTCCCAAAATCATAAACAACCCCAAATCCATATTGGATGTCTCTGAAAATGCTAACTCTCAATTGTTCAGTAAGGCTGCAAGCCATGGTGAGTGCTATCAGTTCAGTCACCTTGGCTAAATACACTCCTTGCAACAATAAAGCTTCCACCACTCCCACAACCGTACATATGGCATATGCAGCTCTGAAGTTTCCTCTGGCATGTCTCAAGCATGATCCATCCACAAACAACATATGGTCTGACTCAGGCAATGACACATCCAGAATATCCGGACGAGGCTTTGTGCATAGCTCAGCCACATCCAAACAGTCATGATCTGCTTCATCAATCATCAACATAGTCAGATTCAGACTCATGCATCTCACCAATGACAGTTTCTCAGCACCAGAATCACCTGTTATACTTAGATTACTGGCTCCTTGTGCGATGTTTCAATCGAATACGAGTAAGCAAAATCTCAACAGAGTGTGATGCATGCACTTACAGCGGGTGACCCATCACAATGCTCTCACACTGCTCCAAACTCACACATGTGGCTCCAACTGCCTTTAGACATCCAGGCAATGCTGCAGCTGCAGGATCTAATGTAGCTAAAAAGTATGCAACAAGTCTGCATGCAGTTCTGTGCATCTGCATTAGAACTGACAATGCACAGCCTTCACGCTCCCTGCAGAACAGAGTGAGGCTTTTGTTAAAGTTGGGAATTCCCAACGCTAGAGCTCAACACAGACTCTACTGCAGTTCAGTAAAAGAAATCCTGGGCGTCAAATCAGCTTCGCTTGCGGAGTTTGCAGATTTTTGGCAACTCCACGTAGAACGCAAAGTTACTGAAAAACTCCACACCTTGCAACGGAAATGGAGTTGTTCTGTGTTTGCGCTCTCAAAATGCATTTTTGTAGGTGCGGGAGCAACTTACCGGGGTGCCTGCATTCGCAGACAAGATTTCCTATGCATTCGTGAGTGACACGAGATTTAGTAGCCAGCTGCACGTTCCAGCCAGAGTGTGCGATCGCAAATACGTCATTCGGACGCACCATCGGACTTCTGGCGGAAGTTTTGTGAAGATTGCGATCACGAACATGCAGAATTTGAAATCTGGAGAAGAATCCCTCTCAAGCAGTATGAAAACCTTCTCGAAATGATGATACGGATTAAAAAGAAGAGGAAAGAAGTGCACTTGAGTCTCCAACTTCCTGTTCCTGTCCAGCAGACTCCTCCCAGTGCTTTGTCCATCTCTTGTTCTCTTTTCATTTGGATTTGGAGCTTGAAGGGTCACTCTTTGTGTCTGCTGAATCATATATCATTGGATTTGAGGACTTTGGGATTTGAGATTTCACAAGTAAGTTGGAAAATTGGTGTTGTTTATTTGATTGGAGCATTGCACCTACATTTTTTTGTACTTTTCGTCATTTTTTAAAAATGTATTGTGATGGGCGGCCTGTAGTTTCAGTAGGGGCCTAGTTGTTTCTTTGTATATACTTTTTCAACTAATTTTCTTTTATAAAGGAAACATGTTGCAAAGTTCACTAAATTTTTTCCAACTTTTGAAATCCGTTTGCAATATTCATTTAATTCACTAGCCCGGTAGTCTGCCAATAGGCCTTTCAGCCAGTAGGCCCATAGCTACTCATAGGTGCATGAAACAACTGTTTCTGTGGTGTCTGTTGAATATAAACATTATTTAGGGCATGGATGGCATTGGATTGAAATGCAAAATGTGTTTTTTTGGCAGTTCACTTTTTTGTTTGTGAAATAAATGCCTTTGTTGGATGGATTGCTTCTTTGGTTTTAGGTGCATAAAACAGGAGGAAACAACATCACCCATTGTACTGTCAGACAGAAGTCCTCCTGCTCACAACGTCACGTGACATGTAACCACAGACATCTCTTCCCCTTGTGCCACTGCGTGATGCTGACATCTTCAAGATGGCCCCAAAGAAAGGTACCAGGCCCAGTACCAAGAAAGTTGCCAGTGAGAAGAAGGCACTGCCACTTACCAAGACCGGTATGTCTCCCAAGACCATTTTTGGGAAACCAAAAATTGTGCCTACAGTGGTGGTGTCACAGGAATAAGCTGGGAGCAGCACCTCCGCATCAGTGGACCCACCCCACCAACCTAGGCCCAAGCCCATGTCTGTCGCAGACACAGCCTGTCTAATCATGAGTCCAACGCCAACGAGTAATGATGTTGAAATTGACCTATCATTATCGCAAAGTAGTACGCAATCAATGCAGGAAACTCAGATAAGTGGGCAACAGCAGTTGCAACCACCCCCAATAGCAGTTGTTCCTCACAAAGTAGGGGCAGTTCAGGAGATCGAGCTTCCTGCAGAGGCAGAAGAAGAGCAAGCCACTCTTTCAGATGACCCATTGTCTTCCAGATCCCCAGCAAGGAAAAGGAGGGCTAGTCCATCAACTTCTTCTGAAAGCCCCCTTTCTGATTAACTAGATGGCACTTGGAAGCCACCTCAGTCTGAGAGTGAGAAACACCACAAGACAAGGCTAGGGAAAAAGGAAGGTTCCAGAAAGCCTTAGAGTTATAGAGGTAGATGTAGAAGAGGAGGATGATGACGAGCCAGTCATCATGGACATTAGTCACACCCCAGTGGACACCGACATTACCCCATCCCAAATTGCTGTGAGGGATGTGGCACGGATACCACCAATACAGATCATACCACTGACACCACCTCCAGCTTCCATATTTCGCTGGCAGCCACGTACATCCAGCACAAGTACCACCACTGTAGAAGTAGGTACTGCAGGGAGTCAAACGTCACTCCCACCTTCCAGTTCATCGGGCATTGCGAATAGCACCAGCAGCACTACCAGAAAGTTGACCTCCCCAGTTTGGGACTTCTTTTCAGTTAGCAAGAAAGAGGTGAACATTTGTATATGCTCCATTTGTGGACAAGGTGTTAGTAGGGTAAGCTTGGAACAAACTATGGTACCGGAGGCAAAACAACCCATTGGAAAAAAGACCACTTGATCCAGTGGGAGGCACACCTTAGCGGCCAAAAAACTGCACCCATTCCTCTTGGTGGGCATGAAGAAGTAGAAGATACAATCGCGGTGGAGAGTGAACAAGAGGGAGACATTTTCACTGGTACACAAAGTAGCCCTGTCCCCAGCAGTGCAGTGGTACTGCCCACATCCTTATCAGCAACATCTCAGTGGCACAAGAGGCAGGCTGATACACCAAGGGGTCCCAGGCAGGAGAGTACTGCAATGAAAAAACGTGGGGCGTTGAGCCTAACAACATCTGGTGTCAAAAAGTCACCTGCATCAGTGGCACCAGAAAAAAAACAGCCTACCATTCTCAGCATGTTTAGGTCGGAGGGGCAGTACAAATGCTACCACCCAATGGCATGTTTGTACAATGCCAAGCTGGCTAAAATGTTAGCGCTGGACCTCCTCCCTTTTTCTTTTGCAGAAGGGGTTTTCTTAAATTTCTGACAGTCATCTGCTCAAAATGGAAGAATCCCATCTGGTCCTATTTCATCAGAGTTGCTGTTCCAGCACCACATCACGACATCCAGAACCACTTTGATTTGCTATCTTTGAGGCTTCCTAAAACCTCAAGGTAAGACTCTCAAATTGCGTCTATTATTCACTGATCCCCTGATCCCCTTCATTAAGGGATGGTCTTAACGCAAATCTCCCTAAAATGTCTTTAGATATTTGGCAGCCTTCACTCAGCGACAGCTGTATAACAAAAATGTATATTAAGATTGCTTTATTGAACAAAAAGCAAATCCTTTGTTCTCAAATACATACTTGCCTGTGTTTCTGTTTTCCAACTGCGCTCAATAGACGTGATACTTTATGATTTATCTGTTATTTGTGAAGCAAAATGCTCTTTCCTGACAGAACCATGATAGCTTTTCATGGCAAGCTTTCCAGCAGAATGCTGTTCACACTATCCACCTGACAACAGGCATGTGGACCAGTTGCCAAGCCACTGATTACATGTGCATCACTGCACACTGGATCTCTTTTTTGGGGGTTAGAGAAAAGATATCTATAGCAGGTGTTGTTGACACAGCTGAGATTTTTAATGACACTCGGCTGAAAAAAGAAGACCGAATCAGCAACTTACTGACTACCTGCAGAAGAATCTGCACGCATTTCAGCCATTCTTTTAAAGCCCGGAAGCAGCCGAGGATCATTCAACTTGAGCATAGAATGCCCGTTAAAGCACTCATTCAGGAGGTGCCAACACTTTGCAACTCAACTTATTACATGCTTGAACATCTGTTTGAGCAGTACAGACCAATCAATGAATATGTCATGCAAGGAGAGAAGATGCTACTGTGAAAGGCATGATCATTGAGATGGACCAATGGGGCCTAGTTACAGACAGAGATGCTAATTCCTTTTGAGATCTTCACATATGAAGTCAGCAAAGAGGACTGTACTATGGGCCAAGCTATCCTATTGTTGCACATGCTACAGCTGAAGGGGGTGTCTGCAATGTACGCAGGTGTGGAAGAAAAAAAAGAAGCATATGAGTTGGTGGAGAGCTTAACCCTTCGCCCACTGAAAATACAAGGGTGCAAACAGACATTATGTCATCCGACTATTACATTTCTGCCACAATTCTGGATCCACGGTACAAACAAGTACTCAACACATTGATTCATTTTTCAGAAGGAGATGTTGCCAAGTACAAAACTTGGATAGCTGCGGAAGCCAGTCGCTTAGAACAAGAAAGTGAAACGAAAAACAATGGTCCTAGACCTAATTTCAAAGAGGAGTGGAATCACAATAATAGTATAAAACAAACTCTGTTGGCTCAAGGTAATTAAATACAAACAGTTGAAGCGCAACAACCACAAGCTTATTTCAATACAAATGGTCTTTATTCCATCAACATTTCTTTTTTTTTGCAACAGTATATACTTTACTGTAATAAAGCAGTGAGAGACAGGGAAAAGGGTTGCTCCAGGGAAACGTGCGGAGTAGAGAAGTGCTCTAGATGTGCAAAAGGTGAATAGAATTCAGAAATTGTGGTGAACTGAAATAATTAGAATAGTTCATTCTTTAGACTGATGGGTAATTCTCAGTCTTTGTTCTAACTGGCCACATCTTAACATTTCAAAACCGATTTAAATTCAATCTTTTGGAAACACAATGACAATCTTGTGTGGCACGTTATAGTCAGTGATTCGCTGTCCAGGTTAGATGTATATGGGCGTCGATGTTTCGACCCGTCTTGGGGCTCAAGGGGTGACTTGGGGCCTCGGCCTGCGGGTTTTCCTCAGGACGGTGGGGGCAACCTGAGTGTCAGTGTAGTGTCTTGGTCACACACCTGCCGCTAGATTCTGCTGGGTCCTCCTGGTATATTAGGCACAATGTACGTCCCCATCTATGGGTGCAGGGTAACATACTGGCTATAGGTTCCAGTTCCAAATTGTGGGCAATCAATGAAGGAGCTGTCAAAGTCTGTTCTCTGGCGTGCATAGTCTACCCGAATCGTTGTCACCCCATTTTTGTAATGGCTTAGAACAAGAAAGACTGAGAATTAGAGGCCTGCTACTCGAGGCCACAACAAGTACTGTGGTGCAGCCAGTGTCAAGTTCAAGTTTAGAGCCTGAGGGCAGTGTGATTGGCTCACAGCAATCAAAACCACCAACACCACCAAGAACAACATCAACAACAGCAAGAACAGGAGCATCAGCCCTACCAGTGCTTGTTAGGTCAAGTATTGAGGCAAAGTCAAAAGAGTCCGAGCAAAGCGGAGCACCCCTGAGCATTGATCGGATGGTCCAGGCCTATCTGGATGACAAAACAGAGATCTATATTGATCAAAACCCATTGGTGTATTGGTATGGGAAAAGGCGCCAATGGCCAGTGCTCAGCAGGCTGGCAATAAAATATCTTGCTTGTCCTATCGCAAGTGTCTCTTCTAAGTGTGTTTTCAGTGCTGCTGGTGCCGTTCTGACAGTGAGAAGGACCAGTCTCTCACCCCAAAACGTGGAGAGGTTAACCATGATCAAAATGGATCAGCATTTTATACCACCGGATTACACCATACCTAGAGTAGCACAGCAGGAAGACGATGACGGCGACTTAGGTCATGGAAGTAGTGTGTTAGATGACCTACTTCTGGGTGAACCACCAGAGTTTGAAGACGATTTCTATTTCCCTGACAACTAGGCTTTGTACCTCTTACTTTCTTTCTTGCTTATTTACTTTTATTACTTGTGTGTGTCTCTGTCTTTCTGGTTCGAATCACAACAAATCCATTAGCACCGTCTTACTCTTTTATTGCAGTTTTGGAGTTGCAATTGTGTGCCCTCATTGAAGAAGTTAGTCCACTCCTCCGAGTCCTGCTCCAGTCCACTACTGACCCACCCTAAATCCATTTCCCTCAAGCCAGACATTGGATGGAGAATAGTACAAGAAATGTGTGCCTGCCTCGTCGAGTTCCTCCAAAGAACCTGACTATAGCTATCCCCCTTTCCGAGCTGAGAGGGACTGCCCCTTAAGAACAGGTAAATGAGGGCATGCATTTGACGCTGACTCTGAGTGATTGGTGTTTGTGTTGTTGTTGTGCATGAAGACTACTAGTTTAATCTACACACAAAAAAGTGACTAAAGTCAATGTTTCCCTTCTTGTTTACTAACAAGTTGTACTACTGCTGGCCAATACACTGCATTTTTGATTCTGTAATCTGGACTCACTCAGTACACTACAGAGTAAGGGTGGGTGGAATTTGCGAAATTGCCTTTCGCTAAATATCATGAAATGGCAAAAAATCTCCGCGGATGGGTTGATTAATGCGTTACTGAATTTGACCTTCAACTCTGGCACCTTCTTTATTTATATCTGTAAGTGCTTCCTGTTGAGGTTTAATTTTTGTGACAGGCGCATCATGCCAGAAGGAATCCTGCCCTGGATATTTATCCAAGAAGATGCCACCATTTTGTGCAATACCTCTACTCAAGTGGAGTACTTTCTACTGGCTAATCAGTAAGTGCTACTTCGGTGGGTAAATGTATAGTGCTTCCCCTACACTACAGCTGCGTACAGGGCCAGAAGAGTTGTCTCCCACGACCATGTGTGTCTGTCACTTTTGCCACCGTGCCGATGGGCGCCGGGGTCCCTCGAGTGAGCTGTCCATCATAGTGGAGAAAAGGCGGGAAGACGTTGCACACCGCTGGTGTGTGGGCTGGGGCCAAACGGGCGGGGCTTCTATGCAGTTCACATGCCTCTTGTTTATAAAGGGTCAGAGACCGACCAGAACAGCAGATGAGGAGACAGAACCTCGTGGTGTCAGGAACTACACGGGGATGGCGCTTGAGAAACTCATGGATGCACAGACCTCCATCAAGGATACCAGCAAAGTGTTGACGGTAGATATGGGGAGAAAGCACACCTGCCTAGCCTCCACCGTGCTCACGAATCTTTTGTGCTGATTAATGTATTACTGAATTTGACCTTCAACTTGGGCACCTGCTTTATTTATATCTGTAAGTGCTTCCTGTTGAGGTTTAATGACAGGAGCATCGTGCCAGAATGAATCCTGCCCTGCATATTGACGTTCCGCCGCAGATCGCGAAAGTTTCGACATTTTCGTGTCCCGCGCAGAATGCGAAAATGTCGAAATTTTGCCATTTCCGTGAGCGGAACGGAAATTGTCACCCACCCTTACTACAGAGTTGGACACCATGATGACCATCAGGCGCGCAACACCCATTGGACTCAAAGGGCTTCAGCCCCCCCGTCGTGTGTGGCAGCCCAGGATGAGACAGCTTCCCGGGCACACACACAGCCGCACCCGAGCACTTCACAGGTCTTTAAAAGACCATTTTGCATGTTAATGAGGCCTTGCTGTTGTTTCACCCCTTCTAAGAGCCCCTGCAGCTCCACTCTGCTTATTGCTTCACGATCAAGCCCTCCCCCCGAAAAAAAATCTTAGCCCCCTGCGAAATTTGGCTCAAGTTGCGCCTCTGCTCTGATGATCATACTATACTCACAGTCAGTAGGATCGGAGATGATTGATGGAATAACTCGGGCATTTCATGAAGTGGCCTAAAAGGGAAACAAACAACCTATCTCCCCTCCAAACATCCAGAACAACAAACCCAAACTTACTAGACCAAAATGTTTTAGCCGCCCCACCACTACGGAACCGCCTGCTACCAATCACTCGAAGGGCACTCCCTCCACCTCTTGCATACTGTCCCGCTTTGAAACCGTCAGCAACACTTTTGAGTTTAATGTTACGAATACCAACCCTGACACGATATGCTTCCCATCTCCTACTCCCAGTAACCCTATTTTGACTGTGTCTCCTAGTCCTAGTCCCAGTAACTCTTATCTGACTACGTCTCCTAGTACCAGTAACTCTAATCGGATTGCCTCTCCTGCCCCTTACACAACTTTAAATCCCAGCACCCTTCCTTCAAACCCTGTACGTCCGCCTGCCTCTTCTACCTCTTCACGTTCTCCCTCCTCCTCTACCGCTTCACCTATTACACTGACACTACATCAGGGCCTACGCTTACTATGAACCCTCCTTGAACTCCTGCATCATATATCCCTACCTCCTTAGCACAGGATACGTCCACTGGGCCCCACCACTTGCACACTCAAAGGTGTACTCCCCAACCCCCTCCTCAGATACCTAACACCTGCCATGTCAATACTACCCTACACTTGGAGCCCATAAATGAGCACAAACAGGCGTCCATCTCCCTGTGTAAGCACTGTGAGGTGAAAGGGCCTCTTCCTATTCTGGGTGAGTACATGAAGGTGACAGCCTGCGCCGGATTGAAGAAAAACTAGCTGAACTGAAGCTGGACCTCCTTACTGTAAAGGATAACCTCCAGACCCTCCTACACTGCTCATTGAAGAATCAAAAGTTATGCAAACCCCATCCACACCCGGGGTCTGATCGCCCTAAGCCCCTAGCATACACTCTAAGTAGTGGATTGGACTCCATGCTAGATTCCTTAGATTCCAACCTCAGATGTCTGAGGAAGACACGCTCGCTCTCTCACTATCATCTGATAGCTTTGAGGACCCTCATAGAATTATAACGACTATCTCTTCTGATCCAGATAGAGAACCTAGCATTAACTCTAAATCCATGAATAGGGATAACTTACTTCAGATCGCCATGTCGCACCAAGTTGAAGCAACCACCAACTCTCATATCAAATCGATGCTGCTCAACTGCCGATCAGCAGTGAAACACTCACCGGATATCTCCAAACTTATCTTATCACAAGAATTAGATCTCCTGATTCTTACGGAAACGTGGCTTAATGACTCCTCCTCCCCTGTACTTGACATCCTAATTCCTCCTTGCTATGACATCATCAGATGCGATAGATCTTTTAAATCTGGGGGGGGCATTGCCTGCATCCATCGTTCTAGCCTCGTTCTGAAGCAGACCCATAATGAACCAGGGCAAGATGGTCTGTGTGCTTCCCTCGATCTATCATCCCCCCGGGAAAAACCTACGCTTTGTAGAGCAACTGATGGAATCCATATCTGCTAGCTCAGCCCTCCACCCCAACCATATCTTCCTAGGTGACTTCAACCTTCACTGGAATGACACGAATGATACACTAGTTAGCTCTCTTATGTCGTTCCCCTCCGACCTCAACTTTATACAGGCTTGCAACTGACCCACTCACTCCAAGGGTGCTACCCTCGACCTTATGATAGCTAGAGATCACATCATTCAACTGGATGACATAGTACCATGCGATTGATCGGATCATCACCAAATCTACTTTCACATCCAGGAAAAGGTATTGCTCAGACAAGGTCAACCGCACAAAAACAAGAAACTGACTCGTAACCTGAGAGACATCAACATCCTTAACCTCGCCAACTTGAGCAAGAATCTTCCAGAACCTCCCACTAACAACAATAATTTGGAGGAGGTGACAGATCACTACGTCAACGCCATGACAAACATTCTCGACTCTGCAGCCCGAAGCAACTCAAAAGGATTCCTTGCAAACAATCAAAACCTTGGTTCAATAGTGCCCTTAATGTTGAAAGACGCATTTTAAGGCTCTCTGAGAGACTAGGAGAAATGCCTTCTCCACCTGTAGTCTCAAACAGTTAAGGAAGAAGAGAAGCTCTTATACGAAACACATTTGCATTGCTAAATCAGATCATTTCAGAGCTCAGCTTGACAAGCTAAAAACCGTCCAAAAAAACAGTTTGATATCATCAAACAACAGGCTAATCCTACACCTGGAATCAAAACCGCTGGTCCCAGTGAAGAAGACTTCTCAGGCCACTTTTTGGAAAAGTCGAGGAGTACTGATCAGGAACTACAATGTGCCGCCGCTAACCTGCTGTCGTTGAGCTCCCTGGGTTTGACAGTACCTGCAGCAGTGAGTGCTCCGCCTTACCCCACAGAGTACACACCCAAAAGCAATGCCTACTGGAACAACTTCATATTCCTGGACTTGGAGGAGGCATCACATTCATTGGCATCTCTTAAACCATCCAACCATTTCAGTGACCCACTCCCCGCGATGCTGCTCAAAGACCTCAACCCGGCCATTCTGCTTCTCTGGTCCAAGATCATCCAACATTCTCTCTTGATTCTCTGGATTCCCGACTGACTTAAAATGGGGCAAGTCACACCTATCCCCAAGAAGCCCAATGCAGACCTAACAGACCCCAATAACTACCAGCCGATCACCAAAATCATGTCTTTAGCTAAGTTGCTCGAGAAATGCGTTCACACCCAGCTATGCAACCACGTCGAGAAATGTCAGCTGCTGGACAGACATCAGTCAGACTTTAGACCAGGTCATAGAACTGAAACAGCCCTAAAGCACATTGTGGATGACTCCTTGAGAGCTCTGGACCAAGATACGCCTTGTCGTCTAATTCTTCTGGACTTGTCCTCTGCTTTTGACACTATCAAACATGATAACTTGATTAACCTTCTGCAATATAGGATTGGACTATCTGGCCCTGCCTTAAACTGGTTCTCCTCCTTCCTGCACAACCGAACACAGAGAATCAAAGTCAACCAATCTTTGGCTGCTAGCACCCCGGTCACTATTGGGGTACCACAGGGATCTACATTCTCGCCCTCGCTCTTCAATCCCTTCATGGAACCGCTAACTGCTATTCTGAACGGGTCAAACATTAAATACCATATGTACGCGGACTATACTCAACTGTATTTGAAGTTCTGCTCTCCAGACGACATTAAAACTCTTAATGGAGTGCTCCAAAAAACTCAACAATGGCTAACACATAACCATCTGTTACTAAATTCCCTCAAAACAGAATTTCTCCTGATTACAGTGGTGGACTCCGCTTGCTTTTTATGTGTCACCCTGGACAAATTTCTAAACATGCAAGGACGCATTAGTGCCACTACTAAGAGTGCCAATCATCAGCTCAACACTCTCAGGAAAATCAAACCTTTCCTACCTCCCAAGGACATCCAGTTAGCAGTCCAATCCCGTGTTATCTTGCGAGTAGAATATGGCTTGGTAACCCAAGCAGGGCTTCCTAAAGGAAGGTTAGCTCCGCTAAGAGCTACTCTGAACGCCTCTGCCAGACTAATCACAGGCTTCAGAAAGCATGATCATATTACACCTGACTGGCTTCCCATTGAAGCAAGGATCCGCTTCAAGATAGCTTGTCTGGCACATAAAGCTATACACCGCAATAGCCCTGTTTACCTCGCAAAGAAACTTGAGCTCTCTGGTTCCAGTCGAAACTTAAGAAGCTCCAATACCTTACTCCTGAAACCACCCAAATTCAACAGAAAAGAACCAACAATTGCGCCTTCTCAAGGCTGGCTCCAAGAATGCCCTACCGACGGAAATCAGAGCCAACCCCTCAACTGCCTTATTTAAGAAACAAGTCAAATGGCTACTTTTGGAAGAACTTCAGTAGCAATAGCTTCTATGTCATGTGATAATCAGTTCCCTCGAGTGCTTGACAATCATTTTTACTTTGTGTATTGGAATGTATACCTGACAATCATTTTCTCTATATGGTCTGAAATACATACTCGATCCTAAATGCGCTGTATCGTTCTCGGGGTGTAGTGCGCTGCTTAAAGTTCACAGCCTGGTCTAGTAGGGCCTTCACCGGGTTCCTCCTATGCTACCTTTTTTTGTATTGTACTTTTACTGTCTCCTCACAGCAACGCTAATTGTCCTCTTTGTACAGCGCTCTGATACCCGATCTGGGTCTTGTTCGCGCTTTATAAAACGTTTCAAATAAATAAATAAAATAAATAACAACCACACCAGACCTACATGTCTATGTAGTGGTGGAGGTGAGTGAAGTAGTATGACTGACAGTGGTGCATTAGTTACGTAATTTGGAAAATGCTATGTTGCTGTATATGTGTGCTCAATGCTGTCTGGCTCAAGATCTAAGCTAAGTGGAGGTTGGGTGCGTGCCACGGGCCTGCTCTGTCCTGTTGTTGTTGTCGGTTAATGCTGGAAACAGAGTAGACATAATTTAGCCATGCTGCCTCTGAAAGTGTTATTGTTGCACTGCTCCTTAATTTATGCATTTTAACGTTACTTTTTTTTCTCCATGATTTTTTAATACGCCTTTTTTTTCCATCTACACTTACAGGCCAGCCTTTACCCTGTGCTATACTGGGAAAAATAACTCACACTTACCTTACCAATTCGCATCCGCCAGGCAGGCAGTGGCACCCAAGATTGACGAATGGAGCGTTCATGGAAGGAAAAAAGGACCAAGAGGAATTCCGAGATGCAACTCCCAATTTGACCATAACATAGTAACTTATAGTATCATCATCTTTTAATTTGATTCAATTTTTCTGTTCAATCATTACGACTGTGTGTGTTGTTGTTCAAAATGTTTGCTTATATATTTTAACCCTACAGCTATTTTTTAATTGTATTTGCAAGCTTTGAAAGGAAGCCCGGTACAACATAATATAAAATGTATGTAATTTGGGTCTCTCTGGGGGCAGACAGGCAAGGCAATTGCATAATAATAATACTTAATAATATACTGCTGCCCTGTACTACTAGTCTAGTACTGCTCATCATGAACCAGCAAGTCATCATCAAGCATTTACTTTTTCTCCCTTAACAGATTTATGATGGCCGTCTCCCAAGATTTTGTGTTGTCCATGTGCAGTGTTTGTCTTTGTCAAACCTTTCCCTCAAATACCCCTTCCCAACCATTCATCAAACCCTAATCATCTTCCCCCAGGCTGTGTTATTTATATTGAGGTGTGACTAAATTAAATTTACACCAATAATTGATCACACACTTGCTGGGGCGGATGATGTGAAAGCAACACTAACTCAAGGCAGGGCGAGGATCTTCTTCTCTAAGTTTATATATACACACTGGCAACAGATTAGATTGCCCACCCATGCTCAGTAGTATTCACTGATTCTATTTTTTTTCCAGAGGAACATAATCAACCCATTATTAATTATGAATTGCCAGCATTGATTTATCATCCTTCCAGCACTAAAGGTTACGCTTGTCCACTTCATAGTTCGAGTCAGCTTCAGTTTGTTGCAACTTGTACTAGGCTATCCCTGCCACCATTATGTTTTATTTTACTTTAGAATTGCTTATCATTCATCATCTGGTTTCTTGTTTGCCAGTCTTCTTCTTGTGTACTTACTGTACTTCTACTACTCGTTCTCTAGTCTCCCTCAGGTGACCGACTGTCATTTTCTTTTTTTGCAAATGCAACTGTCTACGACTGCTACCACCACCCGCCATTGCACCTTAGGAAACCAAACCATCACCATGCAGCCATTGCTTTACCTAAACATCAATCATAGGTACGAGAAGAAGTGTGGGGGAGTCAATAATGTATATACTATGGAAATTAATTAATTCACACACCCACATCCTTCCAAGTACATACTACAAAGGTGACATAAAAGAGTAATCCCCCCAGAAAAGATTTGCATCATATGTATTGTAAAACTATAAATAATCTATTACCCTAACAAATATAAACTAGAAGAAGAAAAACCCACACCACTTAACCCCAACCAATTTCCAGTAAATTAAATAAAATCCATCCAATATTGTCAATGTCCTTGTCAAAGTTCAAGAAAAGTAAACCCCAAGTTTCCCCAACTCCCAACATCCCACCCACCCAAAAAAGATTTTAAAAGGGGCAAGGGTCGAAGACTGAGGTCTAGCGGCGGGGGTGCCGCTTGGCCTCTAGGCGTGCCATCCGGAGGAGCATGCGGCGCTGAACGTTCCTGTAGGAACAACAGGAGTGGGCAGCAGTGGATGATGTTGATGAACTTGATAATGGACGGCGGGCGGCTGCTACAACACAGCGCGGTACTACCTGAGGCATGGGGGGACCTGGCTGGGGCCGGGAGCATTGGAGGAAAAAGCTGCAGCTGCCTCCTCCTCCTCCAGGACAACCAGCCAGCGTCATCGTCCCGGATGGCCTCCAGCTTCTTTTGCCGAGCCCTGGCTACTACCTACTGCCTGTTGGTTTGGGAAGGAGTAGCTATATCAAGAAAGAAAAAAGACAATTGTAACCAATAGCAGTAACACAAAATTACACACATAAAAATTGTAGTGGCACAGTAGCACTAGCAGTTGTGCTATCCTCCTCACTTCCTCTGCCCCTAAGATTTGGATCTCATGTTGATTAGACTTTCAGGCAATAGGCATTATGGAGTACAGTAGAAGTATTCTTCTTCTCTCTCTTGTTTAGCACAATTAATCTTGTAGTTTATGTCAGGTCAGTCAACTTGTGTTGTGCCCCAGACAGACATACTCATGTCACAGGCTCATGTTACTTTTCTACTGTCTGCATGTGGGCAGCTGTACTACACAATTATATATTTTTCCATTACGACCATACTCTGTTAAATCAATGGCAAATGCTCAGACAATTTCACTTTCAGCCTGACTACTGCAATAAGGCACATGATGATGATGACATGCTTATGAATGATGATTATACGGTGGCACAACATCATGTCACTCAGGTGATGATGATGATGACATACTGATTTGTAAGTACTAGTTACAATGTAGCTGATAAGCCACCCATGGCTGACCAAGTCAAAAATGACATGGGTAGGGACTGGAGCGGAACTGGGCCTTGGAGTAGGAGGGAGGCGATTGATGATGGGTGGGTAGGGTACATAATACTAGTCATGCACAATATATATGTTGTGCTTGCAAACTACTGTGAGTCAAGACAGTATTCCATTCTGAAATACAACCTCAAACCTTTGAATCAAAAACCTTGCAAAAAAACAGTACCCGTTCTGCCCAGGGCTTTTTTCATTTATCATTGCATTGCTCTTCTAGCATTATTATTTTATTCTTCACCCTTGGCTTTGGTACTCTGGCACGGTTTAATTTTCTTTTACATTCTCTTCATCCAGTCTGAGTCTGACTCTGTCTTCACCTACTATCTATGATACCAGCCAGGCATCCATCCAAACATGGCTATCATAAACCTTTCAACGACAACATACATTTGTAATAGATATAACCAACTACCACCCATGCGTCCTTGCTTGCCTTTGAGTTTGACACCTCAAAACCCCCGGAGTTTTCTTTCACCCATACAGTTTCACCCACCCACCCAGGCAGGCATCCTTTCTGCTTTCTTTCACCTTTCATCCATCTTTCAACTACCCATGCACCCTGTCATCTTCATCAGCCACCTATATGCATCACAGGGCCCCTTCGTTCACCCACGCATCCTTCTCTGCCAGTCATATGTTACATGTCTGACTCTTTGTCTTCGTCATAAAACTATCTCTGCTGAGTTGAAGATAGAAGAGAATAGGCCATTAGTTACTCAACCCCCTCCGCTAATGCTAATGTTAAGTAAAGGGTGTCTTCTTCAACTGTTCAGTGTTCACAACAACTTAGTCTCAGCAGAAGTACAGTGTACTACTGAGTGTATACCCTTGCAACAAGTGTATTCATCATTCTCAATAAGTAAAGAATATGACTTATCACCACCCGCCACTGCTCCTGGCTCACCCCCTTTAGATGCCGTATCTGCTCCCTCTGGAGTGGCATGGCCCTCACCGCTGGCACTCATGGTCGGTACCCCTGGAAAATACATTACACATTTTTAGTTCGAGCCTAGAGTCAGCGCGCATGCTCTGGGAGACTTTTTGTTGTTGAGTATTGTGATAGAAGCCCCGCCCACTCTCTGCACATATTTGTCATTGGCGTGTGTCAGTGTCAGTGTCCTACGTAAATGCTGGCGTCTCATTCGCTCAGAGGCTTGTTAGTCCCTCCTTAGTACTGCCTTGTCTTCGTCTGTAACCTCCCATGGCGACTGACCCTTTTACTTCAGATGTGACATGGTCCTTCTTCTTTAGTCTCTGAGCACTATTTACTTTAATGAGTTTCTCCTGTAGGCACGACGTGCTCTGCTTACATTGAGCGTGCCATGCGCGGACAATAGCAGCATAACTATTGCATTGCAGATACCTTTTTGTAATAGGTGCTTGTGAATCAGGATGCTACCACTGTAACCCTCAAGGATGGTGGCCCAAGGGCAGGGGGTAGTTCATTGTGTGTAAAATGTCAAGAAGTGTGAATGAAAGCCCAGCTTCTCCCAGGGTACAGAAAGGTCCCCATTGTTCAGGCCTGGATGCTGCGTCCACAAGGACAAGCAGTGGCGATGGGCCTCGTCCCCGGCACTGCTAGGTTTGAGGATGTTCAAATGTACTCAGTGTGTGCGACATACTATGCCTCCCCCGCACGCAGGCATGTACTCTCTCTTATCTAGTCTGATATTTTGTTTACAAGTCATGCTCCTGAGCAGGCATGTTTGGTGAGAGAAGTGGTCAGGAAGATCTGATTGGATAGACTTGTTACTAGCATCTCATATCTGAGTGCCATTGTGAGATGTAAAGCGGAATGCATAGGTGAACTAAAGGGTGATTGCTGTGATGGAACCCACTATAGGGAACGCATTATGGGTGTTTCAGCAAGTGGAACTTAAAATATTGAATCTGACTTTGCTTATGGGGGATGGGCAGAGAGTTGCATAACCTGATGGGAGTCACAAAGGTGCTTTCCCCGGCAGCTTTCTTAAAGAATGCACTGGCAATACACTATTACATAGTTTATTTTTGATGCCTTGACTATTGCTACAAATAACATATACATCTCAAGCACAACTCGTGGCACTATGAGACTCTCCCAAAAATCTTACACCTAAAACAAAACATGCAAACATTTACAATTACTAGTGTAACATTCAAGTAGCAGTTGGGTGGCACTCAAAATGTCATCTATTAAGTCTTTCATCAATCATTCAGACTTTCACCATTCACTCTGTCCTTCCATCTATGTGCCCATCCATTTCCGAAGCTTTTCAACCATTTGCAGAGCTATCCATCATCTATCCTTCCATCCATCATTTCATTCATCCATCCATCCACCCTCTCACCCAATCCATCCTTTCACTCATCCATCCACTCTTCCACCCATCCATCCATTCACTCATCCATCCAACCATCTACCCTTTCACCCAAGCCATCATTTCACTCATCCATCCACTCTTCCACCCATCCATCCATTCACTCATCTTTCCAATCATTTACCCTTTCACCCATCCAGCCAGCTATGCACAGCTGATGACAGTCAAATCGTCAGCTGTGCATGGCATGCAGCAGCTCTCAAGTTTTCCCCATCTGCCTCTCTCCCTCACACACACCCCCTGTGACATCACCTCTCACTCTGCAGTCTGCAGACCTGCATGGCCAGGCTCCTCTGCTCTTTAAAACTTGTCCTTGCTGAAGCTGCATCTGCCAACACCCGCTGAAAGAACGTGCGCACTCTGGGCAAAGAAAGGAGCAAAGGTATCACTTAATCGCCACTGTTTGCCGCAGATGGACACGTTTTAAAATCTCCAACCTTAAAAGGGAAAAAAGATGCATTTTTTAATCTGATGTTGGTTGTGAAACTTCTAAAGAAAGGATTTAAAAGGTGAGAAAAAAGGAAACAAGTAATGCTGGTGTTGATGAAAAATTAGAACATGGCTGCAAACGCATTGGGGGAAGCATTTGCAATGCAATAGGTCTCACATTTGCGAGAGTTTAAGCTATTAGTATTCTAAATGACAATGTCTTTTATTTATGTTTTAAAACCCAAAACATAAATAAAAGGCATTGTCATTTACAATGTCAATAGCTCAAACTCGTATAAATGCAAGACCTATTGTATGGTAAATGCTTGTTTTAGATGCCATATACGCCTCCCCTATTTATTTTTTTCATTAGCAAGATTGAAAATACATAATTAATAACACATACATCACACACATCACTATCTACAATTCCGATACTAGAGTAGACAGTATTGTCCCACCAAAAATAACAAAATAATATCCGGTTGGGCATTTTGTTGGTGGCAATTTTTGAAAAGCCTCTCAAGAAGAGGACAACCCAAAAGACTGGACTCAGTGGCTAGAGCTATTGATGCATCTCATTTTTTGAGGTCTCTCCTAGTTGGAAAATAATGGTGCCACCCTCCACATACTTCCTTCCAGCCATGGTGCACGGTAATCAGTTGTTCAGTGTTCACCATCAACTGCAGCTAATAAAAAAAAACTAGGCCTGTATTAGAAAAAGTAGAATACACCACATTGGGGTGTCCAACGTGAGTGACCACCATTTACTGATTGAGCATGATGAGACAGTAAAAGAAACTAAAGCCTTCTAATCACACAAACCTGCGTAGAATATCTTACTGGGCATGCAATCTGCACAGTAGATTAGTGTTACTAGCACTAGTAGTAGTAAGGAGTCCTTACTACCACTAGTACTTATAGTAGCCTAGGACAAATGGGTTTTCTGAGTCTTACAGTACCACTACTATGCAATCCACATATAAGGGGAGAGGGAAAGCTGTGTGGAAAGAAAGCCAGAAGAAAGCAAGCTGTAGACAGACTAATACAGAGTCAGAGCAGAGGTTAATCAGACGCAGCTTGATTTGATGTGAAAAAAAAAACAGACACTAGAAATAATGTTAGTAGTACTTAGTAGTAGGTAATGGAGCAAAAACAAGAATTTAGAAACAGATAGATTGAAGAGGATTTCTGAAATTTTTTAATTAGGAAATGGAAATAATAGAGCAGTAAAAGTTAGGTAAATATTAATATATAACAACACCAGGAGAACTTACTAGGGCCTGAAGTAGAGCCATGTGCGCCTGAGGCCGCTTCCTGCTGTTCCTGGGAGGCCCCTCCAGCTCCTGCACCCACCTCAGCACTGCCAGTAGACCCAGTCTTCTTCTTGCCCCTGAATGCTAATCATGCAAGACATAATTGGAGAGACAAAAAATAATTTGTGTTAAATAAATAAATATAATTGCTCTAAAATATTTTTAGACAGGAAACGGCAATTGCAATAACATTGACCTACTCTAAATCAGATCGACTTATTTGACTAGTAGCAGTCGACTAGTATGCATCGCAGTAGAGTACCATCCGATCATTATTATTCCACAGTTCAATTCCTATGTCTGAATCCTATACATACCTAGCCCCCCTATTCCAGACTTTTGAATGAATTTCCCAAAAATTATATTTGCTTCTAAGATCCGATCTCATTCCCAATCATCTCTAAGTCTCAACTCCAACCCCCTTTGACGGGCCAATTGCTAAGTCTGCATTTATTCGTCTTCATGCATAGATGGACACATCATACACTCAATTGGTTGGTTGCTATTCACTCACTGGGCCCGATTCACAGAACTAACTTACCACAAAATCCTAAACTTACTTCCATTTTGGTATTCACAGAAGGCACTTACTCATGTTGGTATTCACAGAAGGTACTTACACATTTTGGTATTTACAGAAGGCACTTACTCATTTTGGTATTCAAAGAATGCACTTACTCATTTTGGTATTCACAGAATGCACTTACTCATAATAACTTTATGTCCGCACCTGCGCCTCACTGAATAGGGCCCGTGGCTGCACACCTGGTGGGCGCCGCCTTCCCCATGGAAGGAAGTCGCGGCTCTCACTCATTGGACTCTTACCCTGGCCCTTAGTGTTTTTTAAGGCTCTTCGCCATGGTTCTGGGTAGGCGGAGGGGGTGGAAAAGATATGTAGGAAGTAGGAAAATAAGTAAAAGAAATTTAAATAAGCAAGTAATAGAAAAAGAGTTAAAAAACACACAAAAAAACACAAAAAGTAGAAAAAAACGCAAAATATACAATCAGGAATAGAGAGGAATAGATAATAAATAAAAACAATCTGATTTTTTTTTCTAGAAACAAAGGATTGAAAAGATATAGGCCAATTCACAGAACTAATCTAAGACAAAATCCTAAATTTACTACGTCTGGTATTCACAGAAGGCACTTACAATTTTTGGTATTCACAGAAATTACTTACGACTCCTAACTTTATGTCCATAGTCGGGGCAGAATCTCTGCACCTCGACTGTGCTCTCCGCATCTGGACCGTACTCTCTGACTAGGGCCGTACTCTCCGTCTCGAGCCGGCGAGTACGGCCCTAGCAGGAGAGTACGGACCGGGTGCAGAGAGTACGGTCCGGGTGCGGAGATTCCGGCCAGACTGCAGACGTAATGTGAGGAGTCGTAGGTGATTTCAGTTAATACCAAAAAATGGTAAGTGCCTTCTGTGAATACCAGAAGTAGTGAGTTTATGATTTTGTCTCAGAGTAGTTCTGTGAATCAGCCTCTAAGGGAGGATAGAAAAACAGGCCCAGAACCATAGCAAAAAGTGTAAAACAAGATGGCCGCACCCATTGGTGACTTCGTGGTGAAGTTTGCGCGATATTTCCCCCGAGCATGCAATAAGCATCCCCAAACACGCAATACGCGTTCCCGAACAGCAAAAACGCATCATGAACGGGCAGAACAAGCAACTCCATGCACTTGCAGAATTTCGCGTAGCTCGTGGAGGTTTTTTGCAACTTCACAGAATTCCGCATAGCGCGACTACGCAAACTCTGCCCAGGCTTAGTTAAAAGAGCGCATGCATTCATACTCCATGGAACTGAATCTGATACATCCTTGTGCATAAGCCTCTGAAGTGACTTAGCTGTCAATGAAAAATTTGGAATCCACTGGCGGCAATAGCCAACCATTTCCAGTACTTGTGAACCTGACTTTGTGTGCTTGGTGGCTTTATCTGTAGAATGGTAGCAATCCGATCTTGTAACACCTTTCTGGCTCCCTTCTCAATGTGATGTCCTAAGTAAAAGACCGCCCTTCTGCAAAGCTATATGTTTGTTGGTGACACCTTATGCCTGCTCACTGCCAGATGATTCAGTAATGCAATGGTGTCACACATGCAAGCCTCCTGAATACCTGATACAATGATTCCAAGTTCATTTTAAATATTTGATTGAAAATGGAAGCACTCTCTGTATACTCCTTGTGGAACTAGGCACCATCCCAAGACACGGCTTCCGAACCAGGAAAGCAAATAAAAATAGGCTATCCAAGTGTAAAGGAATGTCAAAGAAGGTGTGACACAGATCAATGACAGAAGAAAACCATTCAGCTTGACATAGGATCCGATATAGTATCACGGCAGGATTTGGCACAAATGGATAACATGGTATCACAATCTGGTCAACTTTGCGAAAATCCTGCACGATCCTATTCATTCTGTTTGGTTTCTGAATTCCCATAATAGGTGAATTGCTAGGGATTCCCATGATCTCTCTCAAAATTCAAAGTTCAATCAATTACTCAATCAGAGGTGTTAAACCAGCAATGGCCTCGGGACTCAGATTATATGGTGGAAATCGAGGAAACTTTGCATTTGGTTTCAGAGTGATTCATATTGGAGCTACTCCTTTAATCAGCCCAATATATTTTGCAGTGAAATCCCAAACTTCAAGTAAAACGGTGTCTCTCAGTTCTAAGGGTAAATCATCACAAGTTAATAAGGGAAATAACCCTTCGATTTCCATCCTTTGTTTTGCCATTTTGAATACAATATCTTCATCATTGGTATGAAACTCTATTCCTTTCGATAGAACAATTCAATTTGCATAACAGGTCTCAAACCAAGAGATTTATGGGACTAGAACCACATATAATGAATTTGTGCAAATCCTCAAATGATCCAATTTGTACCTTAACAGGTTCAGTCACAGGAGTTGACACTAATCGGTTAGAAAGTCCTACAACTTGGATTCTTTTTCCCGAGATGGGTTGGCTGGAAACTTCCGCTGCTCTCACACTAGAACGGCTAGCACCAGTGTCGACAAGAAATTAAATAGGAGTTCCATTTATCTTGCCATCCACATACAGACCACTCAGGTCTACCTCTAGTGATGTGCCAAGCACACAGTCCTCCTCCCCTCTCAGGCACCGTCATTGGGACGAATCAGAATCACTGTCATCAATCTGCATCAGGTATTGATGGGTTACCTTTGGGTCTGTGTCAGTTTGGTCATTTGTATGGACTCCCATGTTCACAGTATATTTCGGCACCTGACCATTCATCTGGGGGTGAGTCTGCTGATTCTGCATCATATCACCTGCTTGAGCTTGAGTGTTTTAGCCTGCATCACCAGCCCATTCATCTGATTCAGTAGATTAAACGTACACTTGCGCTTCCAATACCAACATTTCTATTGAAACCCCGTTTCCTCTGCCTTGCGTTGTCACATTTTGTTGCTGTCCTCCTACTCCTCGAATATGAGTATTCATTTTACCATTTCCCTGTACTTTAACAAAGCAATTGGCACCAACTTCCACATAACCTTTCTTTGCTGCCTTCATCTGAGCCAACATCGATTTTTCCTTCAACCTCTCATGTTTGGAATCCACTTAATCTCTGCAATATTTTGCATACCGAAGAATCTCGTCTATGGGCTTGCTTTGCCAATAAATTTAATGCTTTTGTATCATTGCACTTATTTTGGGTCTTAATCCATACACAAATTGATATGCAAAATGCCCTGTATGTTTCCCTGACACATTATCCATACCCCTATACTGTTTAAATGCCTGGAGAAGCCTCTCATAATACGTGTGCACTGTCTCTTTCAATTCTTGTATCGTCCTGTCAATTTTTACCCAATCAGTTTCCTTTGGAGAAATGTTTTCCTTTAAATAAGTTATGACGTAATAGTATTTATGCATTACTTCAGGTGATAACAAAACAACAATGTCTCAACCAGTGATCATTAAAAAGGCAATTACAGTAAGTGCATAAGTCACTGAGGGAGGGAAAACAGGAGACCAAGATAAGAGAAAGGGGTTATTATTAAGCAAGTAGTTAAAACAGCACTACATCACAAATGGATTAAAGTAACCAAAAAAACAACAACCAATTGTGCACTGACCGTGCTCGGCGTAAGTAATAAGTGCAGTGACACAAGTGATACGTACACAGCGTGAAGCAGTGCAAAACAATAAAGACAAAC
The DNA here is from genome assembly GCF_964204655.1 of Triturus cristatus. Taxonomy (NCBI): domain Eukaryota; kingdom Metazoa; phylum Chordata; class Amphibia; order Caudata; family Salamandridae; genus Triturus; species Triturus cristatus. The sequence goes on along the minus strand of NC_140589.1, from coordinate 617,020,080 downwards.
AATAGTCAGGATCAAATAATATAAATACAACAAATAAATTGTTTTAAAGGATACGTCTCATGCACAGCACCTTGGAAACAGCAGACAGACTTACTTAGTGTATGCCACACTGAAACCACCCTTAAGTGCATATCCCGGGATCTCAGGCCACTTCGGACCTGATAACAACCTCAATTCAACAACTCTATTCTGCATAAAACACTAAAACATTTTTCTATCAATTCTCATTAGTAACACATTCAAGCAACAATGTTTTCACAACCCTATTGATACTCACACTACTTGTCTCATTGTCTTGTTGTCTTCAGAACTGGCATTCGGTCAAAGGATCATTGAACTTGGGGTTAGGGCAAATCTGTAGTGATTTTATTACACATCCCCCTTATATTCCAGTTTTGTCAGACAGTGAACCATCGGACACGCTTCCACAAAAGCTGTTGTAGAATAAATGTGTAGGGCCTCATCAACTATTTTATTTGATGTTGTTTCTCTTATCACAGAATAACCTCAGCTACCATATAAAATCTCACAGGTCCCCCGATGGATCTTGCTCTGTGCTGAAAGGGACTAGAATATTTAGGGTATGAACATTATCATATGAGGACCTGGAATAGATAATCGCTATCATTCAAAATTAGAAGCAATCTCCCATGAAATACCCACTCTTAATTAGTTGATCATTAAATCAAATTTGTATTTAGCCACAACCACTTATATGAAGCAAAATCAGCAGAATTTTTCATCATAACATATTTTTGTTTAAATATCAAAGGATTAGCATATAGCCTTAATTTTAAATTAGATCAGGTATAATAAGCATTCACAAATTCTGTGAGATTCAGAATTAAGAGACCTATCTTCCTTAGACAAGATTTTGTTGACTCTAGAATAGTGAATTAGCAAGAAATCAGAATCTCATACCAAACCTCTATGAAATTTCAGCAAATATCGAATGACCAGTTTCAGTTCATAGACAGAATCGTCTGCCTCTGTCTGTACTTTGGCGTCAAAAGAGAAAGAAGGATGGAAGGAGGAAGGGCAGGTGAAATGTAATATGACTGGCAGAGAAGGATGCACGGGTGTAAGGATGCATATAGGTGGCTGATAGGATGCATGGGTGGGTAAAGGATAGATGAAAGGTGAAAGAAAGGATGGCCATGATAGGAAAATACATAATTGTGTAATACAACTGCCCCACCCACAGTCAGTAGCAAAGTAATGCAACACAAGTATGTCTGTCTGGGGCACAAGCTGAGCCGGCATGCCTACATTAATTTAGCTAAACAAGAGGGAAAAGAAGAAAACTTGTGTTCTCCATAGTGCTTAATGCCTGGCTGAAACTCGAATCAGATCAAAGTCGAATGGCCCGAGGAATCGAGAATAATACGAGCAAATGTTATGTACTACTAGTGCTACTGTCTCTGCCACTATATAATTTTATGTGTTACTGTTTTGCTAAGAGTATTGGTTACAATTTGTCGTTTTTCTTTCTTGATATAGCTACTCCTGCCTTTCCATCACAACACAACAGGCAGGAGTTGGCAGCCAGGACCCGGCAAAGGAAGTTGGAGGCTATCAGGGCCGAATACCAGCGGCTGGTGGTCCTGGAGGAGGAGACAACAGCAGCTGCAGCCCTGGGCCCCAGCCAGGTCCCAGTGCCTCTAGTAATACAGCGCTGTGGTCAGGCAGTTGCCCGCTGCCATTCCACCACTGCTGCTCCCCCTATAGACTCTATAGATTCTTTCCGCGCCGCATGCTCCAGAGGATGGAATGCCTGGAAGCCAGGATTGAGGAGCATTTCAATAGGGTGGAGAGGAAGTTCCTAGCCCACCATTAAGGCCTCTCTTGCTCCTTTTTTAATCTTTTATTTGGTGGGTGGCACTTGTTGGGGGCAGGGGGAGAATGTGGGAGTTGGGGAACTCTTGGGATTTTTTCCACATTAGTTTATGGACATTTGATTTATGGACAGTTATTTGGATTTTCTTTACTTTGTACCTTGGTTGGGGTAAGGGAGAGGATGGACCAGGTGTTGTGGGTTTTCTAGTTTATATTTGTTAGGGAAATACATTTTTTAGAGGTTTACATATGATTTAAATCTTTTTTGAGGGTTACACTTTTACTTCGCACTGTTTCCATTGCCGCAGGCCCGCAGACAGTTTAAAAATCTGTCGTTATGCGGTACCCACACTTGTCCTACTACTCTCTCCTCCTAGTCTCTGCAGTCCGCAACTATTAACCCCTAAGGACTCAGAGGGGTGTGGGTGTGTGAATAGTATATAGATTGTTGCAGCTCAACAATGAATTATCCACAGTTCTTCTCTTACCTGTGATTAGGTAGAGCGATGATTGCATGGTTTCCCAAGGAGCAACAGTTCTGGTAGTAGACATTCGCAGCATGCTAGCAGACTAGTCGAATACTAGCGTAAGCACCAAGTCCAGAAGCTAGGTTCCACTTCCACCTAGCCGGAACTCAAACTGTAGGATGAGGAATATTAATTGCTGGGAACTAATTCTTTAGAAATAATAAGTGAGTTAATGCCATTTTATATGCAAGCTTTGCAAAACAATTGAGACAGTCACCAGAGGGAGACTAGAGTACAACTAGTAGTATACAAGAAGACTGCCAATAGATAAAACATGATAAGTAATGCTAAAGTAAAATAAATAATCAGAATGATGAGCGGGTAAAAGTTAAAAAATGAAGTTAAACTCGTGCTATGAAGTGGACAAGCGTAGCCTTTAGTGCTGGAAGGATGATGATGCTGGCAATTATGAATTATGTTCCTCTGAAAATCTGATATATTATATATTGCCAGTGTGTACTATACTTGGAGCAGAATATACTCGCCCTGCCTTGAGTTGGTGTTGCTTTCACCATATCCACCCCACCAAGTGTGTGACCAATTAATAGAGTAAATTACATTTAGTCACACCTCAATAAATCACACAGCCCGGGGTAAGAGGGTTAGGGGTTCGATGAATGGATCGGAAGGGGATTTGAAGGAATGGTTTCACACAGACAAACATTACACAAGCACAACATTCATCTTGGCAGCCGATCATCATAAATCTGTTATGGGAGGAAAATGAAATGCATGCATGATAATGACTACTCGTACAGGTAAACCAAATCAAATTGTCTGTCTGCACCCCAGAGAGACCCAAGTTACATTATGTTCTGTTGTACCGAGCTTTGGAAAATAGCAAAAAATAAATTAAATATCTGTAGGTGTCAAGTAAACATACTTAAACAACGCACACAGTTTTAATGATTAGAGAGAAAAAATTAGACTATTGTCAAATTGGGAGTTGCATCTGCATTTCTCTTGGACTGTCCGTCAATCTTGGGTGGCTGCTGGATGCGGTTTGGTAAGGTAAGTATGAGTATGTTATATTGTCTTTACAGTATGGCGCAGGGTAAAGGGCCTGTCGATTGAAAAAAAAAATGATATTGCTGAATCAAGGAGAAAAGTTAAACTGCATAAGGAGTGCAACAAGAAGACTCAGAGGCAGCATGACTAAATGGCTGTTTCTGGCAGTTACCTTCAACAACAGGCCCACTACCCAACCACCATGTAGCTTCGAATTTGAGTCAGACAGCACTGAGCACACACACACCCTGCAACATTGCATTTTCCCAATCAAGTAAAAATTAATCGCACCTGTGTCAGTCATGCGACTCACCACCACCAATGATTACACAGACTTGTTTCATAGACGACGTTTTCTTTATTTGGAATGACAGTTATGAGAATTTACAGCAATTCCTAGAGTGGATAAACCTGTGTGATATCAACATACACTTTACAAACCATATAAGTACTGAACAGGTTGAGTACTTAGATGTGTTGATAAAACATGAGCAGGGTATTCTGGTGGTGGATCTATTTGTTAAGCCTACCGCCAGAAATACCTTGTTACACTATGACAGCTATCATCCGACTATACAAAAAAATAGCATTCCGTTCGGTGACTTTTTGCGGCTTCGACGGAATTGCACCAATATAGAGGATTTTGATATCAAAGCTGAAACAATGAAGAGGAAGTTCCTGGCTAGGGGCTATCCTAAAAAGATCATAAGAGACTCTTACAAAAGAGCTCGTTTTTACAATCAACAGCATTTGTTATTGACCACTAAAGAGAAAAAAAAAACGGCATTAGTCTTTGTCACCAGGCTCTCTGCTAAATGACAGAATTAGACAGGCAGTATGTGCTACTTGGCATATACTGAATGTGAATGCATCCAAAACAGAGCAAATCCCTAAACCTATGTTCGCATATAGGCAAAATAAATCAATAAAAGATCATGTGGTACATTCACGTATGAGGAAAACCAATATCTATCAACAGAAGAATATCAGTGGTGACAAACCGATAGCGGGAACATACAAATGCATGAACTGTAAATCATGCGCAACAGCCATAGAAGCGCCAACCTTGCATTTTAATAATCAAATAATCTCTCCTAAAAACCTCAACAACTGTAAAACATCGAATGTAATTTACCTGATAATATGTCCCTGTGGATTGGGCTATGTAGGAGAGACAGGTAGAGTGTTAAATGTGAGATTAACAGAACATAGGTCAGCGATTAAAACAAAGAAAACTGCAGCACCCATGGTAAATCATTACATTGAAAAGTGCCATGCACCGGAAGATATGCAATGGTATATCTTGGAAAAAATCAGTCAGAGAGAGGGGCTGCATGTAGATAAAATCAGAAAACTCAGAGAAGTTTACTGGATCTTTATTTTGGGAACCTCAACCAAAGGCCTCAATCTCGAGATTCCCTGGATCAGGCTATCATATAGAGATTGAGTACATAGAAAAAAGCATAAGGGTGGAGGGGGTTGAAACATCACCCAAATAATGAGTAAAAGTTCTTAACAAACTGAATACTATCTTCGCACAGAAGTGAACCGAGAGTGTCTGCTGCTAAGCAGATTACTGTAAATAACTTAAATAAACAGATATGGAATGCTGATGATTAACACTAAATATCTAATCTGAGGCACTAGAATGTCGCTGTGGATTAATACCTCACACTAAAATCTAGGGTAGCAGAAAAATGTAAATCAGTTTCTATTGGGCACGCCACCTATAATTATTCCATACGTATAGGATGGTGTGCAGTAACCAAATCAGGCCTCAGTAGTTGTTGAATATAAACCAATTTTGGAATCAATAGCGATGATGTAGTCCCCAAAACTGGATTTATGCACATAAGAGAGCGCTTTGTATGGAAGGTTAAAAATAAAACACAGTAAAGTAGTCTAAGCAAATGAATATTACGGTAAACAACCTTTACAACGCAACTTTTACAATGCACTACCATTACAACAAAACTTTTACAACGCAAGTGGATTTACAACGCATGCCATTACAATGCAAGTCTTTACATCGACTTGCGCTAGATGGCGTGCTAACATTACAAATAGTGTAGTTTACTATCCCAACACCTTCCCTACTGTTAAGTGGACTGGAGTTGGAATAGTAAATTACGCTTTTCTAATGTTAGCACGCCATCTAGCGCAAGTCGATGTAAAGACTTGCGTTGTAATGGCATAGCGTAGTAACATCGCAGTCGTTGTAACGACCGCGATGTAACTGCACGCGTTGTAATGACTCGCGTTGTTACGTCATACATCCGAATATTTCAAGATGGCGGCCGTAGAATAACAAAGAATATAAGTAAAGGAGCATTTAGCGTAATAACGTTCTTACGTACGATCAAGTAACGAAAAAATATCCGACCCGGAAATGATAGCGACAACTCCAGAGACATAGAAATACGGGTCTGAGGCAGTAATAAGGGAGACTTTACTTAGACAAGTTATAATTTAATTAAATAGTTAATAAGAGTGGATCTAGCAGCGTTAAAAATTATATTTACATACATATGAGAACTTATTGTACTGTGGCTTAAAAGTAAAATACATTGGAATAGATTAAGTGAACGAACACTCTAAGATGGCAGCCATAGATAATAACGAAGACACGTAAAGGAGGTTACGTCATGACGCCACCACGTAAGATCAAGTAACGGAAGAATATTTAACCAGGAAAAAATAACAACAAACTTTGCGAGACGGAAATCCAGCTAGAGGCATGCGGCAGGCAACGCTATGAGCTTGGTAAGTTATAACCTAATCGTACAGTTAAAAAGATTAGTTTAGCAGTGCTCCAATATGTGTGTAAAACTTTTTTAGACCCCTGTTCACAAATTTATGCTGGAAATTAACTTTAGAATGCCAAGTAGACCTCGGGAAGGCGGCGGGTGGCTTTGACCACATTGCGGCGGCCGAGAGCGGAGGGGGGCCTGGCAGTCCCGGACTTTGAATGGTACTACCTGGCAGCCCAACTCCAATGGCTCACGCAGGTGGTGGCCAGGGAGTATAGAGGCCCGGAAGGCCCGCAGGGTAGGTTAATTACGCGGCATGTGCTCGCCTTCATAGTCCTTCAACAGCGGTTGGACCTTGCCCAGCTTACTCTGGAGGAGCGTACCCTCCGGTTGTGCTGGAACAGGTGCCAGAGGAGGGCCGCCATAACTCACCCCTATGCCCCGGAGATCCCCTTGGGAATGTGTACGGCGCTCCCGCATGGGGGCGATTGGTCTGGACTAGCCGTTTGGGAGGAGCTGGGCGTGCAGGTAGTGTGCGATTTATTCAGAGAAGGGGTGCTGTTGCCCTTCCAGGACTTGCAGGACTCTTATGGGCTTCCGCGGGGGGACTATTTACTCCACGCGGCCCTTGTAGCGAGCCTCCAGAGACATTGGACTATGGGGCTCTTGGAGCCGCCGGTCGCCACGGGTTGCCAATATGTAGTGATGGCGGCGGGGACGACCAAGGCCATTACTTGCCTCTATCGCAGACTGTCGACGGAGGGCCTGCAGCCCCTTGCCGCGTTGAGGGGTAAGTGGGAATCGGACCTTGCGAAATCGATCCCTGAGACTACGTGGTCCACGCTGGTGCGGCGGGCCTGGAAGGGAACGCGTAATGCCCGGTTTCAGTTGGTTCAGTTTTTCATGCTGCACAGGGCTTATCTGACGCCGGTTAAGATATTGCAATATTTTGGGGGTGCTCACTCTCAGTGCCCGCGGTGTGGAGGAGAGGGGGCTGATTTTCGTCACATGTTTTGGTCCTGCGCACAGTTGGGTGACTATTGGGCAGATGTTATGGATTGCCTGAACCAGGTGACAGACCGCTCTATTGCTCCGGAAATGGGGGCCTGCTTGTTGCTTTGGTTTCCCCACACCCGCCGGATGAAGGTTACCAGCAAGTTCTACGATTTAGGGTTGATTATGGCCAAGAGGGAACTGACTATGCACTGGAAATCCCGGGCGGGGCCTAGCTTCCGGCGGTGGAGGGCGTCGTTTGCGAGATGGGCAGGCGCGGAGGGTACGCTCCGGTTACAATTAGCCCTTCGGAGGGATGACGAGAAGGCTCTAGCGACGGCCCGAGCGTGGGAGGCGCTGGTGGTGGAACTTCAGGGGCTGATGTCTGACGCGGGGGGAGCAGGGAGCACATCTGATAGGCAGGAGGACGCGATGAGTGGGGAGTAGGAGAGGAGCAGTGGTGAGCACTGGACGCACTAAAAGTAGTTAGGCAGGTGGGAAAGCCTTGGTTTCCTAGGGACGGTTGAGCACCCATACATGATTCATTGTAGGGGAGGGGCACATAAGGAGAGGGGAAGGCAGAGGGGGGCACACTGACATTGGGTGGGAGAGGGAGGAGGGGAGGGTCCGCCTGGGAAGGATGATTATGCTCCTGGATACTTGGTAGCAACGATAACTGTAAAGTTCTCCTTTCGATGGTGGAGGTAACGGGGCTTGTACTGAGTTGTTGTTATGAAACCAATAAAAAAAATGTTTCAACAAAAAAAGAATGCCAAGTAGACCATTTCCAACGTCATTATTGAGCGCTACCCTGTATCGTGTTGAAATGTCAGATTAAGGACACCCACACGATATAAGAGGTTTGTTATCGCTATGGATATATCCTTTGCATTTACTCAGGCCAGCCGATTTAGGAGGCAAACAAACGTGAAAAGCAGTACATCCCTATCAATTGTATACTTAACGAACCGCTATGTGACACTACAAAGGATTTGGGTCATCCGTATCCTTGAATTAGACTGTTTTCAGTCAAGTGACCCTAAGAAGGTATAGCTATTATACCTTAGATAATATTCAGGAGTTGGAACGTGAAAATTTGCCCCATTAGGTCTACCATCTGTATGCATATGAATAAAAGCCCATAAGCTATAGGTGCCTTTCCATTATTTTAAACTCGTGCGATACGAAAGGACATACCAACGAGGCTAATAGACAATAAATGATGTGCAGTTCAGATAACGGGGTACGGCAACCTATAGACAAGTAAAGGGGAAGTTTATAAGTATGAAGTGAGTTATAATTTGGGTCGTGAATCCCTATTATATTATTATAATTTTTTTCCCTTATCTTTTATATATCCTTTATTCATAGTGGCCCGGATATAAATGAACGGGGACGCATGGAAAGTCAAAACGATTAGAAACGGCGTTGTATGAAAATATAGGATCGCAAACCTCTGCCACACAAGTTTAATCATCTATAATCATTTGTGGACTATAGAAACAGCAAAAGTGCCAAGTATGGAAAGGCTACCCTCTATGCTAGGTTGGTATATAGGAATTTATATAAATATATACGGACAGACTCAAACTAATTGCATAAACGATATTGGGGGACTAATCAAGAATTCATTACTGTTTCAGAAGAGGTATACATATAGACTCAACAGATCCGTGATTAGTGGAAGTAGCCAAGAAATACAAGATAAAAGATAAGAGGAAGACGGCACACAAGTAAGTTGTAGTGACTAGAATTGGCATAATTGATAAATAATACAGCCATTGAATAGATAGTGAATCTTTATGGATTAAATTTTATATCTTTAGATACAACGAGTGCATCAAATTTATCTGTGCATCTGGAATAACATTGCCTATGTAGAAGAAACGTCTCAGTTAAAAGAAAGGTACTTGGTAAATTAGACTAAGGGGACATGTAAAAACATGTAATTAGCAATATGCTGGTTAATAGTGAAAAAGCTTGTAAATAATGGAGAAGCTCTTCATGTTTGTTTATAAAAAAAAAAATGTTTGTACTCAATAGAGCTGTTAGTTTTTAATCCAATATCTAACAAATGGAAAAAGTGATGTTATTGACAAAATCATTAAAATAACAAACTTAAGGGATCGATTTTTATACAGCAGAATTAAAAAGATATAGGTTAAAGTAAGTCATACAAACCACAATGATTAAATGGGGGGTAAGATTTGTATGACTTTTATAAGTTCTATTAAACTTCGGTTCCTCTGTCTCTATTATAATAGTTTCATTAATAGATTTTGGATTGGAATACTTAAAATAAATCTCCTCTGTGCGTGAGAATGCATTACTTGTCATCTCTTTGTGAGTAATTCACAGTGTTGTTCGATGTCACTTTTCTCAGACCTCATTTCAGAAATATCAGTCAATGATTTAATAGATGTATATCTAAAGTATATTGAATCAGCGCGACAAATCTCTAGATGACAACTGTCTTTTTTGTCTATATATATATCTTTTTTTGATTTATTTTTTAGCATTCACTGGTAAAGAAAATCCTGAAGAAGGCATTTGCCGAAACGCGTTGGTGGTATTCCTCAAATCACTACCAGTGTTCTCTATATATGATTTTGATTGTACTGGGTGGTATTCTTTTAATTACAACCAGTGTTTTTTATATATGATCTCAATTGTATTGTGAATGGTGCTTTAACAACATAAAATGTGGTAAATATAATATGTCTAATTGTTTACCTCATATCACAATGAGGTTTGATTTGTGCAATATATGTTGTAATGTATCTAGAAGTAAATCATGTATAAATTGAATTGATTTTTTTATATATACCCTGCTAACTATATATAAAAATACTAAAAAAGATCAATAAAATTAAGAATATTTTTTCAAAAGTTGTTTGTCATAATGTATATCATGTGGTTGGTTGTCTAGAGCTTGCGCTCTTTTTTAACGTTAATCAGCACTGAACCCGGTGTGATAGTTTTTCCAAAATAGTTGTTTACCTTTAGGCCACTTCAAAGTCATCATCATGCAAATTGGTTTGTTTCGGGGAATTTGAAAACTTCCATCTTTTTCTGGTGGCAGTTCTAGAAGTGTCACGCTCACACTCATGCCTTGAGTCATTCCATAATCTCTGATCCTCCTGAGTCTGACTCTGAGTATAGTGTCCAACTCTGTACCAACAGTGTCCCGAGTTCCGACTCAAAATGCAATAGATCGGCCTGTAGTAGTACAATTTTGATATTGATCAACAAGAAGGGAAAGGATGAGTCACTTTTTGTGTAGACTAAATTTGTGTTTGCAAACTTTGCATTATCTAAGGGGCTGGTCGGGTCTGAGTCTTTGAGGAGTATAAAGTATAACAATGAAACAATAAAACAAGGCAGTGTGGACTGTGAGGAGTGGACCTGGCAAAGGAATCTCACTATCCTATCTCTCAAAGGGGAAGGAAAAAAAATAACCTTCTAGGTAAAATTATCGATCAGCTGTCATCAGGCCACCGACATTGTGAATCTCAATCATCACTAACACATTAAGCGTAACAAACACCCAATCTCATGCTGCCTGCCACCACATGACTCTTCTCTTCTCAAACTCAACACACACGATGATGACATAACACAACAAGTTCACAACAAACAACAATTGCTCAATGCGGAATGCATGCCAACATTTACCTGTTCTTCCGGTGTGCTCACCGTGATCGATTGGTGGTACATTGCAGAATTCAGATCCCCCATTTGTTCATGAAGCAGAGAATTGCCAATGTAAATCGAATTATAATAATGTCACATGTGGAGGCACACATTTGTTTGTATTCTCCATCCAATGTCTGGCTTGAGGGAAACTGCTTTGGAAGAAAAGTAAGGACTTCTTCACTACACACAGTTGAGACTCAAATCCGGCAATAAAATGTATCTAAGAGTAAGACAGTGGGGATGAATTGGTCAACAAGACATGCACAACTTTTTTGGGGGGCGTCAAAGAAGGAAAGAAATCCTAGTTGTTAGGAAAGTAGAGTTTGTCCTCAAACTCTGGTGGTTCACCCAGAAGTAGGTCACCTAACACACTACTTTCGTGACCTGAGTCTCTATCATCTTCCTCCTGTGGTACTTCAGGCATTGTGTAATCCGTGGTATAAAGTGCTGATTAATTTTGATTATGGTTAACTCTTTCCATATTTTGGGAAAAGAGATTGGTCCTTCTCACTGTGACAACTGCACCAGCAACTACAGGGCAAGCTAGATAGTTTATTGCCAGACTGCTGAGCACTGGCCATTGGCGCCTCTTCACCAATGGGTTTTGATCCAAGTAGATCTCTGTTGTGTCATCCAGATAGGCCTAGACCATTCGCTCAATGTGTCGTGGTGGCATACTCAGGAGGAAGAAAGAACACATGCAATACACATTCTTACACACCTCTTTTGTATAATGGTGTGACTGGTGGAAGAATGTGTTGTGGCAGGAAAAAACTACATAACCCAGAAAACCTGGGAACAGCATTCCTGAGTCCCAATTGAATTCACCTGTGTGTCAACTATAAAAACCCTACCCAGGAAGTACTTAGTGCTTGACAATCTTTGTATTAAATCAGACCTTGGCTTCCAGGAAGGCAAGCATCGTTCCTCGCTAGCCTGTACTCCTCAACATCATCCACTCATATCCGGCGAGCTATGGAGTTCCGTTGCGCTTTTGGTTTCTTTTTCATGCTGTTCCTTCGGCTCAAGCGCTGAAGATGAGTTTGTTGCTTCCCGAGCGGGAGCGAAGAGAGGTAACCTCACAGCGTGAAGGAGCGTGTTCAATCGGAATGCCATTCAACACACCCCATCAGGGCGCCTTTTGACTTTGTTGCAGTGGAAGCTCATGGACGTAGTAAATTCTTCCGACGGTGGCTCCATTAACTGCCACACGTTCTTCTTACACAAGGTCTCAGGGCTTGGAGGAATCATCCAGTACTTGAGGGGCTCCTGTTCCCTTCTACCGCAAGCAACTGGTAAACTATGTACTTGTTTTTCTTCTGTTTTTGTGTACTCACTTCGTTTTGGGATTTCAACATTTGACTTCATTACAGAACTGGAGTGTCCATTGCTTACCTAGTGGGTAGAAGTGACTGTTGGTTTTTACATTCTTCATAGTGACGTAACTATGGAAGAGATTCGCCATTTCTTTTTATTTTTCATCAAGTGATGAAACTCTGTGTTAGGAATACTAAGTTTCATGAGTTGCCATTATTAGCACCATTGTCAAATGTGGGAAGTGAGTATTGAGGACCTTGACCACCAGCTAAGTTGTCGTTCTGAATAAATGTTGATTTTATCTGACTGAGCTAATCTGTACCTTTCCTCTACAGGGCACGCTTTCCTGCACTAGAGAGGATGTGACATATGAGGTCTTCCAGATTGTGTTGACAGCTGTTTTTTATTTTCTCCCATTCCCTTTTTCCCCTGAGTGGTGTCTTGTCTGGAGATCTATATATACATATATTTATATATATATGCTCCTGTGAGATATCACGAAGGGTAAGAGGAGAACTAGCTTCACCCATTGTCCCCGCTGGGTACAGGATCCTGGTTAGCGGTATTCCACTTGATTATCTGACAGACCTGACACAATTTTCATTGCTGGTGCTCCACTTTGCTTAACCACTTTTGCCTTCGCCTCTGTACTGAACGTAAGCCCTGCCAGTAGAAACCACTCAGTCTTAGATATGGGGCTGATGCTCCTGGTCTTGTTGTTGTTGATGGTGGCCTTGTTGTTGGTTTTGGCTGCTGTGAGCCAACAGCACTGCCCTCAGGCTCTGAACTTGAAGGCTGTCCCACAAGACTTGTGCCCTAGTGCGGTGGGTCTCTAATTTCCTGCCGTGCTTTTTCTAGCTCACTACCTTTCTCAGCTATCGATCTTTTGTATTTTCTAACATCCACGTCTGAAAAGGGAATACAAGTGGACAGTAAGGGTGGATCAAGAATTGTGGCACAGATTTAATGTTTGGAGGACACAATGTCTCTTTGCACCCTGGTATTAGCGGACAAGCGAAGGATTAAGCTCTCCACCAAGTCTTTTTTCCCTCCAAACCTGTGTACATTGCAGACACCTCCTTTAGCTGTTCCTGCAGCATGTGCAATAATGGGATAGATGGGCCCACGGTACTGTCCTCTTTGGTGACTTCCCATGTGAACACCTCAAAAAGAAACAGCATCTCTGTCAGGCATTTTACTAGGCCCCACTGGTTCATCTCAATGATGTTGCCTTTGACAGTTGCATCCCCCCTTTTCATGACATATTCAGCGATTGGTCTGTACTGCTCAAACAGGCATTCAAGCATGTAATAAGTGGAGTTCCAGCATGCCATGCTGACACCTCCTTTATGAGTGCTTTAACAGGCATTCTATTATCACGCTGAGTGACCCTCAGCTGTTTCCGAGCGTTATATGAATGGCTGAAATGAGTGAAGATGCTTCTCCAGGTGAACAGAAAGTTACTTGCTTGGTCTTCTTTTTTGAGAAAGTCCTGTATAATGATGTTGCTGCAGTGCGCAAAACACAGGACTAAGACATAACCACCAGCCGCCATGGCCTTAACATTGTTACTGGCATTGTCCGTGGCAACACATCCAATCTTAAGCCCTATTGGTAACAGCCCTTCGAAAAACTTGTTGTTAAAGTCTTCCAAAATGTTTGCAGCTGTATGTGATTCCTCCATTGCGAACATCGCTACTGTGGCATGCTTCCGCACAGCATTAAAAATCTCAACAGTGTCAACACCTGCAGATATTTTTTCTCTAGCTCCCACAAAAGAGATCGAGTTTGCTGTGATGCACATGTAACCAGTCCCTTGGCAACTGGTCCAAATGTCTGTTGTCAGGTGGACAGTGTGAACAGCACTCTGCTGCAAAGCTTTTCTAAGCAATTCAAGCACATCGTGATGAAGCGCTTGAACAACAACTCTGGCAAAATAGCACCGGCTGGAAACCTTTTATTTTGGGCAGGTGGCTGCCACAAATTTAAAAAAAACACCCAATAAAGGAGGCCCAGCGCTAACATTTTAACCAGCTTTGCGTTGTACAAACATGCCGTTGGGTTGTTGCGTTCATACTGCCCCTCTGGCCTAAACATGGCAGGAACAGTAGCCTGAATTTTTTTTCTTTCCTGATGCCACTGATGCAGGCGACTTCTTGAGAACAGGCGGTGGCAGGCTCAATTTGCTTTTCAGCGGGTAGTCACTATCCTCTGTTGCCTTGGTGTCTCTACCTGAGTCTTGTGCCATTGCGATGTTGCTGATGTGGGTGATAATACTGCAGTGTTGGGGAGAGGGCCTCTTTGCGTAATGAAGAAGTCTTCCTCTTCTTCATCTTCCACCATGATTGGATCGGATTTGGATTCCTTGCTCAGCCGGCTTTCACCCCCTTCACCAACAACACTTGCAGTTTTTTGGCCGCTAAGGTGTGGCTCCCAATGGATCGTATGGTACTTTTTCAAATGAGTTGCTTGGCCCCCGTATCATAGTTTGTACCAAGCTTACCCTGACTAACACTTGCTCCGCAAAGACAGCATATGGCAATGTTCGCCTCCTTCTGGCTAACCGAAAAGAAGTTCCAAACTGGGAAGTTCAACCTTCTGACAATGGTGCCACTGTCAATGGCGGATGAACTGGCGATAGGTTAGCGTTTGGATGTTTGACTCTCTGCAGTACCTACTTCTACTGAGGTGATTGTAGATGTAGGTCGCTGCCAGGACTTTGCAAATATGGCAGCTGGCGGTGGTTGGATCTGTGGTGCCACTGCCACATCCACCCCCCAGGAAGTTGGGATGAGGTAACGTCGGTCTCCACTGGGGCTGGCTGAAATCCATGATGACTGGCTCGTCGTCATCCTTCTCTTCTGCATCTGCCTCCATAACGCTAAGACTTCCTGGAACCTTTCTTTTCCATAGTCTCATCTGAGTTATCTTGAAGCGTGTCTCACTCTCAGACTGAGGTGGTATCCAAGTGGTGTCTATATCATCAGAAGGGGGTCTTGAAGAAAACGATGATGCACCACTAACCCTCCTTTTTCTAGCTGGAGATCTTTAAAACATGTATCTTCTGGAGTAGATTGCTCTTCTCCCTTAGCATCAAGCTTATTCTCTTGAACTGTTCCTACTTCGGGAGGAACTACTATTGGCGGTTGTGGCTGTTGTTTTTGTTGTTGTCCACTTATCTGAGTTCCCTGCAATGATTGGGTACTACTTTATGATAGAGATAAGTCAATGTCAACATCACTGCTTATCGGCGTTGTCAGGATTAGACTAGGTGCCTCTGTGACAGACATGGGCTTGACCTAGATTGGGGTGAGTCTACTGATTTGAGGGTGCTGCTTCCAGTTTGCTCCCCAGAGGCCAGTGTGGCAGGCACAATTTTTTGTTTTCCAAAAAACATCTGGAGCGTCATACCAGTGGTGGTGGTGAGCTCCTTCTTCTTCTCGCTGGCCACTTTTTTTTGGTAGCAGTTTTAACACTTTCTTTGGGGCCATCTTGAAGCTGTCAGTTAGTAGTGGCACTTAGCTTCACAATTTGAAGAGATGTCTGACGTGTGGGTCACTCATACAATACGCCGTGCACAGGCCTTCTTTCTGGCAGTACTGTGGATGATGTGTAGTCTCTTGATGTCTTGTCGAACACCTAAAAGAAAAGGAGCACGAAGGACATCAGTGAAATGTGGCGTTGTTGCTGTTTAATTAGTAGTACAAACAAAACCAATACAATTTAGTGTGGGTACTGCTGTTACTCCCTTAATTAACAATACAGTGTATATCTATTTGTAAAACGGAAAAGCATACCAACATAAACTTTCATGGTGACTGACGACTCAGGAAGAATAAGAGGGAGCAAAAACAATAACATACAGATGAAACTGTTTGCTTTATGTGTGTCATGTGACGTCACTCACGTGTGATGTGGCACTCATGGAGGTACAGCTGACAAATGACAATAGAAGGAATAATCCCTAGACAATTAATGCTGTTGTGCACATATAGCAGACATGGTATTGGTAACAGATGTAGTGGAAAATGGTATGAGCAATAAATGTATATTTTTTAAATTATATAAAAAAAGTTTTTAAAACATTGAAAAAATATAAAATATAATCTACCAATTTATGGAAAAAAAGAAAATGTAAAATTAAAATAATTAAACATAAGTGAAGTTATCGTCGAATATAATAATAAGTTATTATTGCTGCTATCTCATTGCTCAATCATCCTTGCAGCCTATGCCAAAGGGTCAATTTTGGTTGGACGCACAAAATGGCTGCCAGCCTGTGCCACATGGTCATCAACAACAACACTGAGCAGAAAGGCATTAATTGAGAACAAAGAAAGGACATGCAGGCCTATAGGGAAAGCAAAGCACACTCGTGGCCTAGTGCCTACACAAAATGCCTGTCAGCCACATGGCCACAACAAGAAGCTGGAGGCCTGGAACAAAGAACACATGCGGGCCTAAGGCAAAAGCAAAGCACACTGGCTGCCTACATAAAATAGCTGCCAGATGCATGATCATAACAAGAAGCTGGAGGCCTAGAACAAAGAACGCATGCAGGCCTATAGGGAAAGCACACTGGCTGCTTACACACAATTGCCACCAGCCACATGGTCACAACAAGAAGCTGGAGGCCTAGAACAAAGAATGCATGCAGGCAGTATTCTACCTTTACTCTGTGGTCATTACTTCGTATTACCATTACTACGCATATTTTAGTTCGCAGATGCCAGTACTTAGCATGCATTTACTTAGCATGCATTTACTACACATGTTCCATTACTTAGCATGCACTTACTACACATAATGGAGTTACTGTGCAAATTAAAGTTTTGGGGTACAGGGGTATTTTTAGGGGTCTGGGTGGGTTAGGGTTTTGGGGTGTAGGGGGTATTTTTAGGGTTCAGTGTGCCTTTAAGGTTTTGGAGTGCTGGGGTATTTTGGGGGTTCAGGGTGCATTTAGGTTTTTGTGTACTGGGGTAATTTTAGGGGTCGGGTTGGTTAGGGTTTTGAGGTGTGGGGGTAATTTTAGGGTTCACAAGTGCGTTTAGGTTTTGGGGTACTGGGGTATTTTTAGGGGTCAGGGTGTGTTAGGGTTTTGGGGTACATGGGGTATTTTGAGGGTTCAGGGTGCATTTAAGGTTTTGGGGTGCTGGGGTATTTTTGGGGTTCAGGGTCCGTTTAGGTTTTAGGGTACAGGGGTATTTTTAGGGGTCATGGTGGGTTAGGCTTTTGGGGTGTAGGGGGCATTTTTAGGGTTCAGGGTGCATTTAAGGTTTTGGGGTGCTGGGGTATTTTGGGGGTTCAGGGTGAATTTAGGTTTTGGGGTGCTGAGGTAATTTTAGGGGTCAGGTTGGGTTCGGTTTTTGGGCTGTAGGGGGTAATTTTAGGGTTCAGGGTGCGTTTAAGGTTTTGGGGTGCTGGGGTATCTTTGGGGTTCAGGGTTAAGGTTTTGGGGTATTTTGAGGGTTGAGGATGCATTTAAGGTTTTGGGGTGCGGGCTATTTTGGGGGTTCAGGGTGCATTTAGGTGTCAGGGTGGGTTAGGGTTTGGGGGTTTAGGGGTATTTTTAGGGTTCAGGGTGCATTTAAGGTTTTGGGGGGCTGGGTGTTTTTGGGGTTCAGGGTGCATTTAGGTTTTGGGGTGATGGGGTAATTTATGGGGTCAGGGTTGGTTAGGGTTTTGGGGTGTAGGTGGTATTTTTAGGGTTCAGGGTGCATTTGGTTTGGGGGTTCTGGGGTATTTTTGGGGTTCAGGCTGGGTTTAGGTTTTGGGGTGCTGGGGTAATTTTAGGTGTCAGTGTGGGTTAGGGTTTGGGGATGTAGGGGGTAATTTTAGGGTTCAGGGTGTGTTTAAGGTTTGGGATGCTGGGGTATTTTTGGGGTTCATGGTGCGTTTAGGTTTTGGGGTGCTGGGGTAATTTTAGGTGTCAGGGTGGTTTAGGGTGCATGGGGTGCATGGGGTATTGGGGGTATTTTGAGGGTTGAGGGTACATTTAAGGTTTTGGGGTGCTGGGGTATTTTTGGGGTTCAGGCTGGGTTTAGGTTTTGGGGTGCTGGGGAAATTTAAGGTGTCAGGGTGGGTTAGGGTTTTGGGATGCAGGGGGTAATTTTAGAGTTCAGGGTGCGTTTAAGGTTTTGGGGTGCTAGGGTATTTTTGAGGTTCAAGGTGCATTTAGGTTTTGGGGTGCTGGGTTAATTTTAGGGTTCAGGGTTGGTTAGGGTTTTTGTTTGCATGGGGTATTTTGAGGGTTCAGGGTGCGGTTAAGGTTTTGGGGTGCATTTAGGTTTTTGGGTGCTGGGGTAATTTTCGGGTTCAGGGTGCGTTTAGGTTTTTGGGTGTAGGGGGTTATTTTAGGGTTCAGGGTGCGTTTAGGTTTTGGGGTACTGTGATAATTTTAGGGGTCAGGGTGAGATAGGATTTTGGGGTGTAGGGGGTATTTTTAGGATTCAGGGTGCTTATTTTTTGTTTAAAGTACCAATAACGCGTGGTAACGGTATGCGTAATAATTAACTGTGAAGTAAAAGCATTTTTAATGTATTTGTATATATTTGCGAAGTAAAAGCATGCACACTAAAATCATGCGTAGAAAACGTATTTGCGAAGTAAAAACTTCGAAGTAAATATCTGCGGAGTAACGGTATGCTAATTAACATCATATATTCCATGCAGGCCTATAGAGAAAGTACACTGGCTGCCTACACAAAATGTTCGCCAGCCACATGGTCACAACAAAAAGCTGGAGGCCTAGAACAAAGAACACATGCAGGCCTATGGCAAAAGCACACTGGATACATATACGAATGGCCACCAGCCACAGGGTCAGAAGCTGGAGGCCTAGAACAAAGAGTGCATGCAGGTCTATGGCAAAAGCACACTGGCTGGATACACAAAATGTCCACCAGATACATGGTCAGAACAAGAAGCAGGAGGCCTGGAACAAAGAACACATGCAGGCCTAAGGCAAAAGAACACTGGCTGCCTACACAAAATGGCCACCAGCAACTTGGTCACAACAAGAAGCTGAAACCTGGAACAATAAATGCATGCAGGCCTAAGGCAAAAGCCCACTGGCTGCCAACACAAATGGCCGCCAGCACATGGTCACTCACAAGTCACAACAACAAGAGGCAGGAGGCCTGTAAAACAAACAGCACATGCAGGCCAAGGAAGAGTGACTATACAAAATGGCCAGTCGCCACATGGCATCTGGAACAAAGGCTAATGGTGGCCTATGGCAAACACACAAACAAACACACTGGCTAGATAAAGTAGGCTTGGTAAAACTGAAAAAACATTATATCTGCAATGCCAAAAACTAAAATTATTGGGCTAAAATAATGTTTGCAACACATATCCTTCAAAGGCATTACCCTTACCCTACCAAGCCCTATCCAGTGTTTGCAGAAAAAAACCAATTTAAAAACACAAAACAAACATGTTTTGTATTGCAATCCAAATCAATCCATGGCCTAAATGCTGTA
This sequence comes from Triturus cristatus, assembly GCF_964204655.1. Taxonomy (NCBI): domain Eukaryota; kingdom Metazoa; phylum Chordata; class Amphibia; order Caudata; family Salamandridae; genus Triturus; species Triturus cristatus. The sequence goes on along the minus strand of NC_140589.1, from coordinate 617,000,469 downwards.
AACACCACAGAAATAGTTGCTTCATGGACCCATGGCTAGCACTTTGCCTGCTGGCTGGAAGGCCAATTGGCAGCCTAGACCACATAATGAATTCAATCAATATTGCAAATGTATTAAAAACATGGAGAAAATGTAGTGAACTGTGAAACATTTTTCCTTTACAAAAGAAGAAAAATAGAATGCAAAGAAATCAGTGATCACTAGGCCCCTATTGAAACAACAGTCCACCCATCACAATACATTTTTAAAATCCATCAACAGTACAAATAATAAATCCAGGTGCATGATCCCAATCAAACAAACAACACCAGTTGTTCAACTTACTAATGAAATATCAAATACAAAAGTCCTTAAATCCAATGGGATATGCAGCAGCCGACACAAAGAGTGAGCCTTCCTGCTCCAAATCCAAATGAAAAGTGACCAGGAGATGGACAATGCACTGGGAGGTGCCTGCTGGACAGGAACAGGAAGTTGTAGACTCTCGGCCACTTCCTTCCAGGTTTAAAAATGTAAAAAAAACTCCTTGCACAATAAAAACCCACTGCCGAATGTTAATTTGAGGAGGTTTTTAACTCTGATGCTTTCAGAAGAGAGAATCTTCCCCAGATTGCAGCCGCTGTAGATCCTGTGCGCTCCGGATCGCGTACAGCAAAGAAAATCCGTAGGAAGTCGCTGGCGCACCTGAATGATGTGTTGGCAAACGCCAAGTCTCGCAGGAGCATGCGGCTGGCTAGCAAATCTTGTGGCACCCGTAAATCGACCTAAATAGCTAGTGGGCAGCCGCGAGCGCCCGGCAAGTTGACCCCATGTGCGGGAAATGACATTTCAAGTGCGCAGACCAAAAAAAACCTCTGCTCCGTGGCAGAGTGCAGAGTTTAACAGTAGCTTTGCATTCTCTGTAGAACGTGGAGTTGCTGAATTCCGCAAACCCCCCGAATTGAGTTTTACACCCAGGCTTAGGGCACAGCCTCTCAGCTCTGCTGCTTGAATCTGAGAGAAGAAGAAGATGGATTGCCAAACTGGAAACTTGATTTGCACCATCAGGGCCTGCAATCTGAAAAGACTGTGCCTGTTGCATTACCTGAAACTACAGTACTTTGGATATACCCTGTTTCAAAAGGAATAAAGAGTGGACGCCAAGCTGGAAACTTTGATTTGCACCATCAGGCCCTGCATTCTGACTGACTGAGCCTGTGCATTATCAGGAAATTCAGCCCTTTGGATGTACCTAGTTTCAAGAGCAATAAAGAGTGGGCTCCCTGCAAGCTACAGGCAAACAGAGCTCACTTGCATCAACTCCACCAAGAGTCCCCTACCTGAAGTGGTGTTGTCAGGGTGAATTGTGGTCCCAGCCTTTGAAGGACCATCTTGTAGATTCCAGACCCGTTCAATTGTGTTTTGAACATGTTAGACCCTCAAGAGGAACTCAGGGAAGAAGTTCCAGAAGTTTGGGAAAGTTTGGTGAGCTTTTGTGAAAAAGCTTCAGAGGGTGACCGGATTCTCACAGAAAGGAAATCTGGAGAGCCCTCACTGAATCTGGCCTTCTGGAGGAGGCTGCATGACATCTGGTGAGAAATACTTCAGAAACATTTCTAAGTGTGAAACTAAATTCTTGACCGGGCCTCCCACTTAGTGTATCCAACCAGGGCTCCATCGCGGTCGGCCTCAAACTTTGACTTTGTCCTGGTCAGAGGCGACCAAATGTCTAGACGTGGCACTATTGGTTTCTCAGCATTAGAACATGCTTAGGTGCCGATTACGATCCGGTAAAAACCGGGTACGAACCGTCGGTCGGAGAGTTTTCTCCGTCCGACTCGTACCCGGTCGGAAAACTTTACAAACATGGAATTACGATTCGCACGGAAACACCATTTCCGTACGAATCGTGAAAAACACCGACCGATGAAAATATACGTACGAATGTGATCCGGGAATGCTGCGACGTGACGTCGGGACGCTTTCAGGCAGCGTTTCACGACCCAGGAAGTACGATTCGAACCGACAGCAGTCCGGACGGCGATATTTTTACGGCACCCAAAAAGTGCCGGAAAAGCGAAGTACGGCGCGAAACGACCAGAGTAGGTGGCCCGGTATGCGCCGTACCCCCCCCCAGCCCCCGTATGTACGCGCCGACCCCCCCCAGCTCCTGTATGTACGCGCCGACCCCCCCAGCCCCCGTATGTACGTGCCGACCCCCCCAGCTCTCGTATGTACGCGCCGACCCCCCCCAGCCCCCGTACGTACGCGCCAACCCCCCCCAGCCCCCGTATGTACGTGTCGTACCCCCCGTGTATGTACACCCGTGTACGTGTCGTACCCCCCCCTGTATGTACACCCGTGTATGTTCGAGTCGTACCACCCCGTGTATGTACACCTGTGTATGTGTCGTACCCCCCCTTGTATGTACACCCGTGTACGTTCGAGTCGTACCCCCACCCGTGTATGTAAACCCGTGTACGTGTCGTACCCCCCGTGTATGTATACACCCGTGTACGTTCGAGTCGTACCCCCCGTGTATGTATACACCCGTGTACGTTCGAGTCGTACCCCCCGTGTATGTACACCCATGTACGTGTCGTACCCCCCGTGTATGTACACCCGTGTACGTGTCATACCCCCTGTTTATGTACACCCATGTACGTTCGAGTCGTACCCCCGTGTATGTACACCCGTGTACGTGTCGTACCCCCCGTGTATGTACACCCGTGTACGTTCGAGTCGTAACCCCACCCGTGTATGTACGGTGCGTACCCCCAGCGCTACGCATACACGGGTGGGGGTACGACTCGAACGTACACGGGTGTACATACACGGGGGGTACGACTCGAACGTACACGGGTGTACATACACGGGGGTACGACACGTACACAGGTGTACATACACAGGGGGGTACGACACGTACACGGGTGTACATACACGGGGGGGTTCGACACGTACGTACGGGGGCTGGGGGGGGTCGGCGCGTACGTATGGGGGCTGGGGGGGGTCGGCGCGTACGTACGGGGGCTGGGGGGGGTCGGCGCGTATGCGGGCACATGTCTCCATGGTTGCTATGAGAGTTCGGTGCGGACAGTGTTTTTTCCATACGGTTGTAACATCGGACGCACGGGATGGATCGTAATTCCGCGGTCGGACTTCACTTTTCACATTTGTATGGTAAATCGTCCGAGGACGTGTCGGACACATTTTCCAACCCGAGGACATGTGGGGAATAATTCCCAATGCGATTCGTATGGACTTTTTCCCATGCGAATCGTAGTTGGCAGTTTGTACGGCACTTGTACGATTCGTACGGTAAAAAGACCGGATACGAGTCGTACGGGGAATTTTTTTACCGGATCGTAATCGGCACCTTAATCTTTACAAATTCACATCTCTGGCTCCCTACAGTGTTTCTTTGCCATTTTGGTGTCATTCTAAAGATAAAAATATTTCCTATGTTTGTAAATAAGTGTTGGATTTTTATTGTGTGTTGTGTCTAAATTATCTACTGAATTGGTGTTTTTAAATGCTATACATTCCTGTCTCTGAAGTTAAGCCTGCCTGCCTGCTCGCAGCTAAGCTACCAAGGGTTGAGCATTCGAAAACATTTTTGAAACCTATTCTGACCCCTAGACTGTGTTAGTGGCCTTATTGCCAGTTACAGATGCATATTTGCCACTACTCATAACCCACTTTCCAACATTTGGTGCTCAGCGGTGTGGATGAGGACTTGTGTTTAAAAAGTACACCTTTAGGTAAAGTCAATTAATATTTTAAAAATTCTCAGAATTGCTTTAGAACAAAACTTTTTATTTTGATTTTTGGTATTTGGACAAAACTGTTTTTAATCCATTGTTTTGATTTTTCCAAAATTGTTCTAAGTCTGTGTTGATAGTTGTTGTGACTCAAAACTAGGAAACCATGGTGTTAGACCTGGCTAAACTGTCTAAGTTCAGGATGGCTGATCTTTGGGTACAGTGTAGGCTTAGGGTGCTGCCTGCTTCCAAGACAGTGGATCAACGACTACGCCAACACCATCACCCCGATCAAGAAACCCTCCAACAGCCACACCAGCAAGAAAGCCAGCTAGTTCACTGAAGATCTCCAGGCCTCCAAGCAAACCTGCCGAAAGCTGGAGAAGAAATGGCACCGTGAACGAACACCGGACAGCTACGCAGCCCACAAGAACGCAACCCGCAGACACCATCACCTCATCAGATCCGCCAAAAGGGCCTCTTTCAAAGACCGCCTAGACAACAATGCACACAACAGCAAAGAGCTCTTCAACATCGTGAAGGAACTCTCCAACCCCTGCTCCAACACCAACAACATCCCTCCTTCGCAAGACCTGTGCGACTCCCTTGCCACCTTCTTCCATCACAAGATCGCAGACATCCACGACAGCTTCAATGCCACGACTGTCCCGACAACCACTAAGACCTCCGCCCCCACGACCACCATCCGCACCGACCCACTGCTCTCCTGGACCTACATAAACAACGACAACACCATCAAAATCATGAACACCATCCACTCCGGATCACCGTCAGACACATGCCCACACCACATCTTCAACAAAGCCAGCACCACCATCGCACCCCATCTCCGGAAAGCCATCAACATCTCCTTCGAGACAGCAACCTTCCCGGAGTGCAGGAAGCACGCCGAGATCAACGCCTTACTCAAAAAACCCAAGGCTGACCCCAAGGACCTCAAGAACTTCCGGCCCATCTCTCTGCTCCCGTTCCCGGCGAAGGTCATCGAGAAGACTGTCAAGAAACATCTGACCCGCTACCTTGAGAAGAACAGCATCCTGGACTCGTCCCAGTCCAGGTTCCGCAGCAACCACAGCACCGAAACTGCCCTCATTGGCACCACCAATGACATCAGGGCCCTGCTAGACAATGGAGAAACCGCGGCCCTCATCCTCCTGGACCTGTCAGCCACCTTCAGCACAGTCTGCCACCGCACCCTACGCACACGGCTCCACGACGCTGGGATCCAAGTAAAGGCCCTGGACTGGACCAACTCCTTCCTCTCCGGCAGAACCCAGAACGCCCCCCTACCCCCTTTCCTCTCCGAAGCCAACAAAATCATCTCCGGCATACCCCAGGGCTCATCCCTCAGCCCAACACTGTTTAACATCTACATGGCACCGCTCGCCCATGTCCCCCGACTGCATGACCTCAACATCATCTCCTATGCCGACGACACCCAGCTGATACTCTCCCTCACCAAGGAACCCCACACCGCCAAAAACCAACCTTCACGAAGGAATGAAAGCCGTCGCCGAGTGGATGTAGAACAGCCGACTGAAGCTAAACTCAGACAAGACGGAAGTCCTCAACCTCGGTTCCACCCCTTCGGCCTGGGACGACTCCTGGTGGCCGACCGCACTGGGAACAGCTCCAACACCCACCGACCACGCACGCAACCTAGGGTTCATCCTCGACTCCACCCTCTCCATGACAAAGCAGGTCAACGCCGTCTCATCCTTCTGCTTCAACACCCGCCGCATGCTCCACAAGATCTACAGGTGGATACCCACCGAAACGAGAAGAACGGTCACCCAGGCTCTCGTCAGCAGCAGGTTGGACTACTGAAACGCCCTCTATGCAGGAACCTTGGCCAAACTCCTGAAACAACTTCAACGCATTCAGAACGCCTCTGCATGCCTGATCCTTGACATCCCTCGCCGCAGCCACATCACACCCCACCTGAGAGACCTGCACTGGCTCCCCGTCAACAAGAGGATCACCTTCAAGCTCCTCACCCACATGCACACGGCACTACACAACACCGGACCAGCATACCTCATTAGACGACTCAGCTTCCACACCCCCAACCGCCAGCTTTGCTCCGCCGACCTCGCCCTCGCCACAGTCCCCCGCATCCGAAGAATGACCTCTGGCAGCAGGTTGTTCACCCACCTCGCCGCCAAGACCTGGAACACCCTCCCCATCCCCCTACGGCAGACCCAAGACCAGCTGACCTTCAGAAGACTCCTCAAGACCTGGCTTTTCGAGCAGTAGCAGCATTACCCCCTCCCCCAGCGCCTTGAGACGCTCACGGGTAAGTAGTACGCTTTACACATGTACTGATTGATTGATTGATTTATTGATTGAAGATTAAAAAGGCAGGGTTGCTTAAGTCCCCTAGGGCCTGGGCTGGGGTAGCAGAGGAAATTCAATGGGGATGGAGGGTGTTCCCCCAACCTCACCCAGGAGGGAGGTGAGGATGGTGCTTCTTCCATTTTCTCCAGTGTTAGCCATACGATTCCAGACGGTGGGAGGGGGGAAGGGTCCCATACTCAGGAACCACCCCTGTCCCTTGCATAGAGACAGCTTTGATAGCTTTGGAGCAGAGGAAACTGGAATTGGCTAAGAAGTGGGAAAGGACGTAGGCAGTAAAAAGAAATGGTGGCAGTGAAAATTATGAAGAGTTTGAGATATCCAGGGATGGTGGATTTGAGCACAAACTTCCCAGTGATATTGTACCAAAGTACACAGAGGTGGGTGGCATTGATAAGTGGCTAGCAACCTTTGAGAGGGCCCTCAGAATGAGTTGGGCCCCCTCTAAGTAGTGGGGTGCACTCCCGTGGGAGTTGATTACAGTTGCTAGGAGGGATAGGCTCCTGACCCTGAGGGGGGAGGATGCAGACTCATACCGGCAGATGAAGGCATGCTTACTTGAGAAATATGGTTTAACCCTAGAGCAGTACATGGTGAAGTACAGAGACACTCAGAAGGTGAGCACAAAGTCATGGGAAGACTTTTTGGATATCTCACAGAAAGCACTGGAAGGATGAACTGTTAGTAACAATGTTGACACATATGAGGGATTGTATGATTTGTTTTGAGAGAACACATTTTGACTCACTGTGCTGAAGAGAAGTTACGCCAGTACCTAGTGGACTCAAAGCTTTCTAGTTCTAGATACCTAGTCAAGGCAGATGATGAGTGGGGGAGCACCCTGGTTCCCACACAGCACCAGGGGGGTGACCAGAAGAAAGGAGTACAGGTCCCTCCCCAGGGGAATGCCCAGGGAAAAGAAGGTTAAAAACAGAAGGAGTCCTCCAAAGACCCACAAAAACCTGAACAAGGAGGGGGCCCAAGGCAACCCAAAGTCAAAGAGAGGGGGCATCAGGGAAAGAATGGTAGGTTCTTTTATCCCTCAAAGGTAGGTAAGCACTTTGACTGTAACCAGCCAGGTCACAAAAAGGCACAAAGAAGCCCCCCACTAAGGGGCCATCCCCAGGGATTGCCAGTGTAAGTTTGGGAGAGGAGAATGGGGCCCCAGAGAGGGGTAGGTAAGTGGTAGAAGCAAGCTTAGTGTCCCTAGGTGGGGTGAATATTGCAACCCTTGCTGTCTTACCTTCAAACAAGGATAAGATCAGGCAGTGACCTAATGTTAATGAGGCTAAGGTAGAGGTTATCAGATGCACAGGGGCTAGTATAACTATGCTCCTAGACAGGCTGCTGCCTCAGGAGAGGTTGCTATCTGGGTTGCAGGACTACTTTTAAAATGCAAATTGGGCCCAAACTCGACTTTGGTGTTTGGGGCACTTACATATTATTTAACTACAATGAGCTGGCATATTAAGTATCCCCAGTGTCTCCCCTAGGTGTCCTAGTGGTGGGGGCTCAGGTATTTATAGGGAGGACCCTTATAAAATACGTTTTATATGCCATGGGTTTAGTTAAATTACACATTTCACTCCCCACATTGTAGTAAATTGCTTCCCTAAATCGACTTTTGTACTAGGAGCACTGTGGAGCGGGGATTTGTAATACTTTTACATATTCAGAACCCCTAAATTAACACCTAGGTATCACAGGGGTGGGGGGGGGGTGCCTGTGGATATAAGAAGGGTCCTTATAAAATATGTTTTATAGGCCCTGGTATTAGAGAAATTACCCACTTTATTTTCCCCATTGCAGATCCCTAGCCACATAGATTAACATGGCGAGAAGTTATTAAATAATAACTGACGGCAATTATGTCATAAAAATATAATTCAAGAACTTCCCAAAAAGGTTTTTGATAAACCAACAATATGCTATTTTTGAATTTATTCTAAAATGTACAGACAAGAAGTTATAAGAGTTTTTTGCCCGTAAACCGAAGTTCAGCCTTCCAGTGGTCTGTCCTGATTGGTCAGAGTTAGGTAGATTAGCCAGGCTGCTTTGATGAGGTGATAAGTAGCCCTGGGGTTAGAGAGCTATTTTGAGAGGGCATGGTTCTGCTACATAGGAATGCCAGAGCAGGGTGAGAATTTGTAAACATTAATCTTCAATGGAAGGAGGAGACAGGCAGGAGAAGCCAGTTTCATTTACACTCCTAATCTTTGAACTCAGCCAGATAGCAGGATTAAGGAAGTAATGAGCAGATGTATGGGGGAGGGAGAATATGGAGATGAACCATCCTACAGTTTGGTTTAGCCAGCTCATGTCTCTCTGGTTTGTTAAGCCCTTACCTGCAGGACTCCAAAGTGTGGATTGAGCATGTCTGTCTCCTAGGAGATTCTGAATTGACGAGCAGCTTTCCAGCCCCCCTGGGCAGCAGGCTGTGTTTGCCGATTAGATCCCTTGCTCCGAAGCAACCCTGAGCCCTCCTCTCACACCTGCCCAGGCCCCTTAAGGGTTTGTTGACTGAACCTCAAATCATTCACCTCCATTTTGTGAGCTGCAGTTTCCCTGAGCCCAAGATTGAAGTGAGCCAAAGACCAGGATTTGGTACAAAGACAGACTAGTGCTGTCTCTTTCCTGAAATTTAAAAAGCGATTCTCCCTACCCGTAATTGCATCATTTACACCTGTTTTGCTTGTGGTTGTTACAGTTTAAAAAAAGTTTTTTTACTTGCCCGTGATTGCATAATTTGCCACCTGTTTTGCTTAGAAATTTGTGGTTTTTATTTGCCTGTGCCGGTTTCATTTTACCTGTTGAATTGTGGCATTTGCAGTCCAAAATCTGTTGTTTTTTCACATTGCCCTTGAATTTTGGAGAAATTGTGCTCTCTGGGAGACTATAGTGCCAAACTTTGGAGGATATGGTCATACTCTAGGGTGTTGCCCTGCACCTCATCTGACAAGAGTACCCTCCTGCTTGAGCTAGAGAACTTGGAATAAGTATCTGAGAGGGGCAGAGCCTCTCAGCTCCTCTGCTTGAAACTAGGAGAAATAGAAAGATTAGCAAGCTAAAAACTTGATTTGCTCCATCAGGCCCTGCACTCTGAAAGGACTGCATCTGCTGCATTATATCAAACTATAGAACTTTGGATGTACCTTGCTTCAAGTGGAGTAAAGAGTTGACGCCAAGCTGGAAACTTGATTTGCACCATCAGGCCCTGCATTCTGACTGACTGTGCCTTCTGAAGTATCTGGAAATGCAGCCCTTTGGATGTACCTTGTTTCAAGAGCAAAAAAGAGGGGGCTCCCTGCAAACTACAGGTTAACAGAGCTCACCTGCGTCAACTACACCAAGAGTCCCCTGCCTGAAGAGTAACCAGTAGACCTTTAAGGGTGTTGTCCAGATGTATTGTGGAAATTGTGGTCCCAACCTCTGAAGGACCATCTTGAAGATTCCAGAACCTTGGATTGTGTTTTGGACACTTTTGACCCCCAAGAGGAACTTCAGGAACAAGTTCCAGACATTTGAGAAAGTTTGGTGAAATTTTATGAAAAAGCTCCAGTAGGTGACTGGACGCTCACAGAAAGGCAATCTGGCAAACCGTCACCGAATCCCGCCTGCTGGAGGAGGCTGCATGACATCTGGCGATAAATCCTCCAGAAAAGTTTGAAGATAAAAAATCTTGACCTGGCGCTTAGTGTATCCAACCAGGGCTCCATCGCAGTCGACCTCAAACTTTGACCCGTCAGTAGCACTATTGGTTTCTAAGCATTAGAAACTGTTTAATATTTAAAAATTCCTCCCTCTGATTCCGTACAGTGGATTGTTTTCATTTTAGTGTCCTTTTAAAGATACAAATATTTCCTATTTTTATAAATTGGTGTTGGATTTTTTATTGTGTGTTGTGTCTTAATTATATACTGAATTGTTGTTTTTAAATACGCACCTATCTCTGAAGTTAAGTCTGCCTGCTTGCAGCCAAGCTACTAAGTGTGGAGTATGGGATTAATGTTCTAAAACCTATTCTAAGCCCTAGACTGTGTTAGTGGCCTTATTGCCAGTGGAACTACTAATACATCACTTTCCAATAGCAAAGCATGCTATGTGATATGCATTGGATTGTAAATATCAACACAACATTTTGTGTAATGTGTGTGTTAAAAAAAGTAAGACAAACTCAATGCAAAGTCCTTGTAAATCTGGGGCGATATTTGTTTATAAACCGAATGGTATTGTTATAGTAAGAGGTCAAATTATAATCCAAGCCAAGCACTGTGAATACTGATTTGCTTTTGGCTGTAGCTTTCTGCAGACGTTGAAAAGCCAGCCATATCAAATACTGCTTCTTAAGACTCACATTGCAGGTGTCTGTGAAACACTCCTTAGGATTCTTGACATATGGTCATTGAGGTGAATTGGGGTCTAATTACATGTGGCCCATTCAATTGTGAACCCTAGACCTGCTTACAATGTTGGGCAGACTGCCTCCAATAGGCCGTCGGTGGCAGTCCACCTGACAGACAGGCCATCGGTCTGACTGCTGTATTTCAATACAGGTGTTCGGACCGCAGAGGTTGGGGGGGAAAATGCTTCCTCCGACAGGATCCAGGATTCCATCGGTGCGGAGGTCGGAATCGTATCCCTACCATGAGGGCAGTGCCTTTCCAGGCACCACCATAGGGATTTCAATGTCCCTTTCTGACTGCCTTTTCATCTTGGTCCGACCTCCATGAAAAGGCAGCCTGAAAGGGACTTTGGGGACCCCAAAGAGGGCCAAGTGTCCTGCGGGCCACTAGTAGTGCACCCTCACACATCCATTCACTGTACTCCAGGCACCACATGTAATTGTGAACAAAGATATTGTAATTGGTCGCTGGGACCACCAACTGATTGTCGGGCAGTTTCCTGCCAGCTGCGATGGCAGTCGGCGGTCCAACCGACCAACCACCATTGTAATAAGTGCCTCTATTTGCAAAGGGATCACAATTACAAGTGGTGTGACATTTATCACACCAGGTAATTGCTAGGTGTGATAAAGTTCACACCCTTCGATTAAAGATCGGCAGGGTCAAACCTACAGGACTTCAATAGGGGCAAAAGACCCAGTATTTACTGGGACATGCAGATTTATGTATGCCATTGTCAGGAATCAGGACAAGAAAAGAAAACAATGCTTACTAGAGAGCAGGGGCAGTGTCATGGAACAGAAGGAAGAGGAGCGCCAGTTCTTACCGTTCCCAGAGAGAGTTAAAAAACTTATCATGGACCGCAATAGTGGGTTTGCGGTTTTCTAAGATGGCCACAACTAGCGTTCAAGAGTTAGTGTTTCAGCCTTCCTGCTGGGAGCACGAGGTCTAGAGAACAGTGTGAGACTCGCGCGCATCCTCCCAACTGCAAACTTCACCTAATCCAGTCAGGAGAGTAGCGATGTTTTCTTGTTCCTGCGTACCTGAGGTAGAGTTGTGTAGTTTAGGGTTTCGTTGCGCATGCCCGTCGGTAGCGATAGTGTTCCATCGCTCGTCGGGCGTGTCTCCAGCATCAAGGAGGAGCCTACAGGAGAAAAAGAAGAAAATAGAAGAGGTTAACGTATGCGTTTGCTCTTCACCAGAGAATTCCCAGCTGAAAAGTATTACTTACCGAATCATTACAGCATCTTCCCGTGCAGTCACGCAAGTACCTGAGAGAAATAAGAAATAGTATTATTACATATGACTACAGAATATGTTCCTAATACAAGCCACGAAAAAGAATGTTTAATTACTTTATTTGAAAAATTGAGTTTCATTTAAATAACTTACCTGTGGCAGTTGTAGGTTATTATTATTTCTGTAGAATATTTCCATACTTACTCTATAAGGATTACAACTATACTAGGATATACTTCAATACTAAAAACGAATGACATCTAAAAAGAAGAGAAGAAATAACAAGTCTCATTAAGGGTATGTTTAATCATAAACAGTAAAATACCTAGCATAATAGTTTGGGAGAATATTCTAGCAAGAAGTAATGTGTTAATTTGTTTTACAGTGTTATACAGATGTTTACTGCGCAAAGAAGTTCTAGAAGTAGCAGTAGAAGTAGAAGACACCTTATGAAGAAGACTAGGCAGTGTCTTCTCTATCCCCATCCCATTTCCCCCCTGGAAAATCCTTTACCCCCCCTTGAATTACTATTTTGGGGTGGGGAGAGGATCTCAGAGAGGCATTGGGAAAAGGCTTAATTCTGCTCCTGTTAAGTTTTGGTAACTTCAATAAAGACTCTTGACAGCCATGCACTAAAGTCCTCATGTTATTTTCCCAGAATTTGTGAGAATTATTGCAGTCAATAAATTGTGAACACCTTGGGGTCGGATTTTTATCAAATGCACTAATGATCGCACCTGATAAGAGGCCATTTGATGGTAATGCATCTACACAAAAGCATTAAATATGTATGTTAGGTTCCACTCTAAAATATTGGTCACTTGGACTCCTATACCACCCTATTGGCCCATGTGATCTTCCTATGTAGGTATTTTACTAAAATTGTATTCACTGAAATGGTATCCTGCTCATGCACTTTTTCTTTTTTAAGTTCAAGAAAATTTTTATTAGGTAATGAAAAAGGGAGAGTCATACATAATATCAGCTAGGAAAGGGAAGGGAGAAGGGGAGGGGAGAAGGAAGAGGGAGGGAAAGGAGGAAAAGGGGGATAACAAAATGCAATATGTAAGAGAGAATATACAACAAAACAATGATCATGGGCATTTGAAAAGAAGCATAAAAGGTACATCAATCAACAGTTAAACAGCTAATCGTAAGAAGAATAAAAACAAAACAGTATGTCAGAAAATCTTAAATGTGGAAAGGGTATCATGGGGGTTTAGGAACTTCTTGTTGAGCAGGTGTTGGACGATAGGATCGAGCAACACAATTATCTAAATATAGCGTAATGGGGAGCCATAGGTCTGCACGTCTAGTTGCTAATTGAACAGGAAAAACAAAGGCATTGTCAAGTCTATGATTGTGACAGACATTGTACCACCACGCTTTGAAAGAAATATTGGACGCATTTTTCCAATTAACAGTAATCTGCTGAAAGGCTACAGCCAGTAACAAATCAACAATGCGAACATACATATCTATATTATCCCAGCTAGGGGATAAACTACCTAAGAAAAGGTGAGTTAGAGAAAAAGGAATACAAGTATGAAAAATAACATTGACTTGAGCCCACACCTGTAACCAAAAATCATGCACATGCTTACAAAGAAATATCATGTGAAGTAAGGTAGCATTAGGGGATCCACACGACCAGCAGGTGTCTGGGGTATTAGGAAATCGCTTGTTTAGTGTAGAAGGAGTGTGAAGTAATCTGTTGTAAATAAAAAATAAGGATTGCGTCAGGGAGGCCGCTCTGGAAGTTTTACGAAGTTTTGCCCAAATCTTATCCCATAGAGATATCGGCCAATCTGTTCCGAGATCAATTTCCCACTGATGTTCAACCTTGGATTTAGGTCTGAGCAACTCATGTGTGTGAAGGTATTTATAGATGAGAGACGCTTTGGGGGTATTACGCAGGAGAGAATGAAGTTGAAAAATAGGGACGTGCGGAACAGGAGAAGGAGGAGAACCGGAGAGCTGCTCATAAACCTCCAGGACAGCAGCTTTAAGTAAAAGATATTTGGGGAGAAAGGATAGGGGTAAGCCAAAAGAAGAACGGAGATCAGGAAAAGAGAAAAAGGTGGAGCCAGAGAAGAGCTGTGAGATCCAAATCAAACCTCGGATTCTCCAAGATTTCCAGTAAAAGGGCTTACGACCAATTAAGAGATATTTATTATGCCAAATGGTGGAAGAGAGGAAATCAGCGACAGTCGTAGGGGGACCAGGGGCAGCAGATAGTAAGAGCTTAAGGGTATACTTGTGGATAGGAGTAGGGATCGAAGAGGGTTTACGGGAAAAAGCAAGATATTCTGCAAAGGAAAACGGAGAAAGGAGAGTACGTTCAACCTTAATCTACAAAGGGCAAGGGGAAGTGGGATCTTGCAGCCAGAGGGAAGCTTGACGTAACAAAAAGGCCTTCTGATATGCAGGGAAGTCAGGAAAGTTGACACCACCCTCAGAAGCAGGACGGATAAGTCTGGCAAGAGACATTCTGGATTTTTTAGAGCTCCACAAAAATGAGGATAACGTTGAGTTAATCTTTTTAAAGAACTTCGTTGGGATGGAGACTGGGATATTGGATAACGTATAGAGAATAATGGGAGAGATCATCATTTTAATAGTATCAAGACGACCCCACCAGGATAGGTATAAAGGATGCCACCTTGCAGTGAGGTCCGCAATTTTTTGTGCGCATTTGGACATACATAAAGAGACAGTGTCTGGAATGGAGGAGGTGATATATAATCCCAGATATTTAATGTGAGAGGGACACCAAGTAAACTGAGAGTCACTAAATTCTTATTTGAATGTGAATTTGGTCAGGGGTAGGATCTCACATTTATCATGATTAAGCTTATACCCAGAAATAGAGGAATAATTTCGGACTTCGTCCAAAAAAGCAGGGATAGATTCTGCGGGGTTGGAAAGAAAAAGTAAAATATCGTCTGCATAAGCAGCGAGTTTAATATGAAAGTCTGCAACCTGGAAACCATGAATGGCGGGATTCTGACGCAATCGGGACAGAAAAGGTTCTAAAGCAAGGTTGAAGAGAAAGGGGGAAAGAGGGCAACCCTGGCGAACGCCTCTGCCTAAATCAAAATAAGAAGAATTTTGACCATTTGCAAATACTGCAGCTCTGGGGTGTGAGTATAACAGGGAAACTAAAGAAATAAATCTAGGACCAAAACCAAACCAAGTAAGGGTGTGAAAAAGATATCACCACTCAACCCGATCAAACGCCTTTTCGGCATCAAGGGCAATCGCTGCAAGTGAGTGCTGACAACGGGAGGACTTTGACAAGATGTTAAATAAAAGTCTAGTGTTGTCCGTAATATGACGGCCCTTAACAAACCCGGATTGCTCTTCACCTAGAAGATCGGGGAGAAGGTGATCCAGTCGGACCGCCAATGCTTTAGCGAAAAGTTTGTAGTCAATATTGACTAAGGATATGGGCCTAGAATATTTGCAATATTGTATGTCCTTCCCTGGTTTAGGTATTAAACAAATATGAGCATCTGAAAACGTCCCTGAGGAAGCACCTTGGGCAATTAAGGTATGAAGAAGGGAATGCAATCGTGGAATCAACAACTTAGAAAAGTGAAGGTAAAATTCAACGGTAAAACCGTCAGGGCCGGGAGCCTTATTGAGTTTGAGATGTTGCAATGCAGTGAGCAATTCCTTTTGTGTGACATCAGATTCTAAAGAGGAAAGGTCAAGGGGGAAATTGGATGGTGTGTGGATGGTGGAGAAAAAACGAGCAAGGGAGCTGGGAGAGGGTTGAGTTTCAGATGTATACAAAGTCTCGTAAAAACGTGAAAACTCAGCAAGAATATCAACGTCCCTGTGTTTCAAGGTGTCATCAGAGTCATAAAGAGATTCAATATTTAACTTATTATGTTTAATCTTCAAATAATTAGCTAAGAGCTTCCCTGCTTTGTTCCTACCCCCATAAAATTTAGCAGTAGACTTCAACAAATACAAGGAGGCATCCTCCGTAGATTTCTCATTAAATTTCGTTTTTGCAGCAACAAGGGCTGTCAAGCTATCAGCAGAATGGGAGGTGAAATATGCATGTTCCAATCTCTTAATGTCTGAAAGGAGATTTTTGGTGAACCATCGAGCAGTCTTGCGTTTGCTCGCAACGTAACTAATAATAAAGTCACGTGCTGCTGCTTTAAAAGCATCCCAGATAGTATGTTCCGGGAGAGCAGGGTTATCATTAATCAGAAAAAATTCATCAAAAAAGGAAGTGAAGGTAGCTGTAAACTTGGGGTCAGCAAGGAGGGAGTTATTAAATCGCCATCTTCTGGGGCCAACAATCTTAGGGAATACATCAACACTTTTAAGAACAGGAGCATGATCTGAAAGCAGTATCGGGCCTATCTCGGAGTGTAAAAGTGATTGAGCAAGGTTGTGGGAGACAAATACATAGTCTAGTCGTGACTGGGAACGGTGACAGGGAGAATAAAAAGTGTACTCCCGTAGTTGTGGATTACAAAGACGCCAAGAGTCTACTAACTTATGCTGCGAAATGGCATGGCTAAACAGCTTATGTGGTTTGTTAGGGATATAGGGGGCCATGGATATCCTATCAAGAAAGGGATCAAGAGGTTGATTACAATCCCCCGCCAGAATAAAATTGTGGTCCATAAATTTAGTTAGGAGTGGAGAGAAATTAGCCCAAAAAGAGGGTTCACCCGTGGTTGGGCCATAAACACTAAGGAGAGAGATTGGAACACCTCTGAGTGATAGCTTGGCATAAACCCATCGACCAAAATCATCCGATTCTTGAGTAAGAACCTGAAAGGGGAGAGATTTGCGACAAAGGATTGCCACACCGTTTCGTTTGCCATCCCCCTGCGAGTAAAAGAGTTCACCCACCCATCCACGTTTGAGCTTAACAGATTCAACATCAGTTAAATGCGTTTCTTGGAGAAATGCAATATCAACGTTCAATTTGGCTAGGTGTGACAAGATCCTTTGACGTTTAATCGGGGAGTTAATACCCTTCACATTCCATGACAATATATTCAATGACATAACAGTAACATATCCACAAAAAATGTGGAGAACATAACTAACGAATTAAAAACCCATGAAAAGGAGAGAAGACATAAAGAAAGAAGAAAAACCAGTGTAGATATGCTGAAATAGAAGAAAAGAAGAGGGTAAACGAGAGCATGAGCACTAGCAAAAAAAGAAGAAGAATATAAGGAAACAATAGAAAAATTTAAGCAAGAAGCCAGAAATAAGGAAGAAGTTGAGAGACAAATGTACCTAGAAGAACAGGGAATGTAACTCTTACACAAGCAAAAGGTTCCGAGCAGAGGTAGAAAGACAAGATAAAAACAAGTGGACAAGAACAAGAACAGGGGAAGAGGAAAGAGGGAGGGATAGAAGGAAAAATCATCGGATGCACAGGGAAGACAAATGAGGGAATAAAGAAAATACATACCTACAAACGAGAAGAAAAGGTGGAGGAGGGAAGGAACCACATGGGTGAGGCAGCACATCCAGGGGCAACGAAGCAGGGACCGGGAGACATCATTAAACACGAAAAAAAATTCCTGTAAGACGAAAAAGGAAAACAAAGGATTAAGACATATCAAAAGAATATGTTGAAACCATGACTAGCAAACAGAACAAGGGACAACCCTCATGCATAAACAATAAAAAATCGGCAAAGTGGATATCCCGAGAATCAGAAGAACTCAAGTTAACTGCAACCAAAAGAGAGTCATAGAAGCACTAGTCAACCAGGAGCAGAGGATGATGGTCTGGAGGCATCCATGGTAGATGACTTGTGCACGTTAATTAAACTTTGTAAGCGCACTGGATCTTCATAAGTTGTAGTCTTATTATTATAGGTAACTTTGAATAAACACGGGTGATAAAGGCCGTATCGTGCTCCCATCGCACGTAGATCTTCTCTTAAGCTCAGAAAAACCTTACGACGGTTGGCGGTGGCCTTAGCATAATCCTGTGCAAAGAACAGGGACGAGCCAGACCAAGTCAGATTCGGAGAGGATTTGGCCGCCGCCAACACCATCAAGAGATCTGTATATTCCAAAAAGTAGATAATGATCCCTCTGGGCCTCTGTGAGGAAGAAGCAGAAGAAGGTGGCCGACCCAGTCTATGGGCACGTTGAATGTTGAGGGCCTTGTCCTGTGGCAGATGCAGGAGCTTGGGGAGGAACGACTTGAAGAAAGTGATTGGGTCAGACCCCTCGAGTCCTTCAACTAGGCCATAAATACGGAGATTGTTGCGCCTGTTTCTGTTTTCCAACTGCTCCACTTGTTGTTGAAGGTCCGAGACTTTAGACTTCAAGTTTGAAACAACCGAGGATGTCTCTTGGAACGATTGAACAGACTTTTCAATCGATGTTACCCTCGTTTCCATATGCGACCAATTATCCGTAAGGACCTGGAGCTTAATGTTAGTCTCTTCCATAAAAGGACGCAAGGATCTTATTTATTCTAACAATAATTCCATGGATACTGGTTCCGAATGCTTTGGGGGTGAAAGGGAGCTCGACTTAAGCCTCTTCGTGTTAGATTTAGAGTTATCCTGCAAGTGCCTGGAAGGATGCATTGATGAATCTGAGCCAGACGAGTTAAGAGAGTCTTACAATTGTGAAAAAGCAGAGAAAACCTTGGAGTTCTTCACAATCTGAGGTTTGGTCGAACGAGGCAGGTGCAACATTGACTTGAGTCTACCCATGTAGCAAAGCCGTGGAATGGTTGACACAGTAGAGGTCACAAGAAGCTGAAACGAAGACAACACAAGATAGAGCACAGCAGGAGTACGAGGGTAGTTGAATACGTCATGAAGGGAATGCAGCCAGCTCCATAGCACTCAGGTATGAGCAGTCGCCGAGGCGTTTATGGAAGAACAGAAGGAGCCTTCTATGATAGAACCAAGGTGTTATTCATATGGCATTATACTGCAAACAGCAGGCACCAAGCACTGCTCAATGTAAAGTGAGTGCAAGCAAGTTGACAGGAGATGAAATGGAATGTCCCCTCGCACACCTACGCAGGAGCCTGCAATAATTAGTAGCATTTACAGCAGAGAAACAACCAGGCGTGCTGCATTGAAAAAGTTCACCACTTGCAGGGAAGTCAGAGAGTAATCCACATAGGGCGCTGGTAGAGTCATGAGTTGAAAAACAGCTCATTAGCAGTGACAGGAAATGAGGGTGCTTCATGAAGGGACATTGTTGTTGCGCTATATAAATAACAAGCACTCCAAATAGAAGGCAAACAATGCAGAAATTCGGTGTGAAGAAGGAGAAATGGCAAGAGGGTAAATTATGAGCCCACAAGAAGTATAAGATGTTGTGCACTCATGGCGCTGAACTAACGGTGCGATATCCGCAACACAGCGCGCGTCACTCGGCGAACCTAAGATGGCGGCTACAACCGAGCAAACCCTGTCAAAACTCACAAGCGCAGTTACAGCGTCGCGGAGGCATGTAAAGACTTCCGCCGATGTCGAGAAGAGTCAGGGCATGTTCCGACGCTCCTTCAGCCGTTCGCCTCCAGGATTTACAAGCAGGAACTGGCTTGTCTCTCGGCACCGCCTCGGAGCCTCACTCAAGCACCGCCATCACTCGCGGGCACCAAGCCACGCCCCCCGCTCATGCACTTTTTCAACAGAAACAAATGAAATAAATATAGAACGCTGTCTGTGTTCGTTATTTGCAGTAGCGGCTCCTGGAGGGAGTGCTGCGGGGCGGTGAGGCGGGGCAGGGGAGGGGCAGGGTGGGGGTAGTAAACTCCGCCTCACGGCTGACCGGAGTAATGTAAATAAATAAATAAATAAAACTAATTTCATTGCTCGCGCTGCATCGCCATTTGGCGTTTCAGCGCGCGCAATGAAATTCGTTTTATTTATTTATTTACATTACTCCGGTCGGCTGTGAGCCGGAGTTTACTACCCACCCACCCTGCCCCTCCCCTGCCCCGCCCCACCGCCCCGCAGCACTCCCTTTAGGAGCCGCTACTGGTTATTTGTAGAGTTGTCCTGCTATGAGAAGCTTGTTCTCATTTCTGAATCTAAATTATTTGTGTCAATTGTCAAGTTGACAATTTAATTGACCGTGATTGTCAAAAATTGCAGGTCATTAATTTATTTTTCAGTTTTTGTGTGTGAAAAACTAAACCTGTAAATGTGCCATGCTTAATTATGATCCATTTGAAGTGGCCTAATTAGCACTGTGTGATGAGCCAACACATACAGATGCAAATGGGGGCACATGCTCGGGATGTAATTGAATGTGACATGAACCCGTGTGCTGCTGTTTGCTATTCAGTGTACGCGAAGTTATGAAGGAGTATAGGAATAAGTGATAAACAGGAGCACACGAGAGAGGTTTCTTGTCCTTACTCTTCTAGCGTAATGGACGCATAGAATGTTTAAGGGACAGTGTTTATTTTCTCTGAAAAATGCTTTAAGTAATTCCTAAAAGCTAGAATGCTGACCATAAAGTTAGAGACAAGACTGTTAAAATGCAATCCACGGGGCCGATTCACAAAGCATTTATGAGTACGGTAAGTAGTACTACGGAGTGAATGACACAAATGCAATTTTCAAAATGTTGTGTTACTTGTGGAGATATCTTTTCGGAGAATCTCCACATGTTTGCCGGAATGAGTACCGAAAAAAATGCTTAATTTATAAGATGTGATAAGTTAAATAACTGATGTGCTACATATGTTCAAAGGATATTTGAATTCCAAATAAACTTCGAAACGAGTGAAAAGCAAGAAGAAATACAAGCACACCAATAAATAGTGTAGCATAAAGTGAAACCCTGTGATTTATATTTGACTGTGACACATAAGGGCCAATTTAGAGTTCCCTACTACAAGAGAGAATCCAATATCCCGCCCGGGATAGCGTTTTCACCCTGTTTTTACCGGACCTCACCAGGTAATTATTACTTTTCAAGGGCTGAATAGCGATAACCTGTGGAGATCTTGCATAACCGGGTTCATTCCCACCAGGGGCGTAACACAGGCCCCCGCAGCCCCCGCGGTGCGGGGGGGGGGTACGCTTTAGGGGCCCCCTCACTCTAAGCGTGGGAGATGGCTGCGCCTGCAAGCAAGCCTCTTCAGCCTCCCCAAGTCCCCATAAATTAAACTGTGCGCGCACACCACGGTGACGGCATCTAAGCCTCCCGAGTCTTCCCTCTCATTCTGTGTCACTCCACAGTTAGTAAAAACCGAGACTTCAAGAAACAGGTATTACCCTCTCTTTCCTCCTTTCGTTTATTTGCTCCCCTGTGAAATGGATCCAAAAAAGAATAACATTTTTGCTGGAAACCTTGGGGCAGATTTATGTTCCCTGGCTCATCCCTGCAAATCAGCAGGGATGCGCCAGGGAAGATGCGTCACGCAAGTTTGCCCTTACGCCACCGCAGATGCGCCGCATTTACAATGCGGTGCATCGTGGCGCAAGGACAAGCAGATGCGTGACGTATCTGCCGGCGTAAGGTTGGCGCAGTGTTGAAGTTGTGTCGCAAGCGCAACACAACTTCAGCACTGTGCCAACCTACCCCATACCTAACATGGTGCGTCAAGCCTTACGCCTGCTTCAAGCAGGCGCAGGGTTTTGACGCATCAGCGTTGGGAAAGTGACTCAGTGAAATCTTATAGATTTCACTGAGTCACTTTTCAGGGGCGTTCCTGCAACGGCACGCCCCCCCTGCGTGGAAACGCCCACATGAAACCTGACGCAAGTTTCATGTGCCGCAGGGCTTTACACCGTGACGCATCTCCATAGATGCGTCACGATGTAAATAGGGCGCAACATGGCGCAGGGTTTACGCCGCCGCTGCGTCACAAAAGTGACGCAACGGCGGCGTAAAAGTGGCGCACCTCCAACATAGATCTGCCCCCTTGTCTTTTTCTGACACAGGTGAAGCCTCGGGGTGGAGAGAAATAAAACATTCCAAATGTGAAAAATAAATAACTAAATAAAGCAAGACAGAGTGGTTGCAAGGTGGCCAGATTGATTTATTTACACCTAAACACATTAGCGCCACTCTACAGTGTTTGCCAGTGAAGTGATACTTTTATTTACTCCTCTTTCTTTGAAAAACATTGTTTTCCCTGTGTGGGAAAGTGCACCATTCCTGGAGGTACTGAAATACCTGCTTGATGGGTGAATTGGAAAACAAAATGTGTACAGCGACTGTGTGTTTACGAATGTGGTCTTTTTAAATCATACTGCCTATGTTTTAAAAGAATATAAGCAATGGGCACCGAAACAGGTCCCTTCCGGGCCCTGTAGTCATGGCCTTACCTTTTCACGCAAAAGCACTCACTAATTTCAGAATAATGAGTGTAAAAGGAAAGAGGTAACCATGTTGTTCCTGCTTACATTTCACATGCTTTACTTAATCTTGCATTCCCTATGAGTGTTTGCTTTTTCTAGGATGTTAATTTTTATAGGCAGCATTTTGCTCTTGTCTAGTGCGTAATTAGAATTGAGTCACATCCAGGTATTTATAGCGGGTCAGTGCAGTGCAAGTTTCTCTAAGTGGGGCAGTATAGTGTTCAGTGGGGGAGAGGATGTGGCGCTATGGTCAGAGCTGCTGAATTGGAACTGGTGAACCAGGTTCCTCCTTAATGACCAGGCTCCTAGACCACTCTCCTGAGGGAGCACATTCCTGTGCTACACCTTAGAAGGCGCCGCAAGATCTTAAAAGCCCTGGTGCCTTAGCACCAGCAGGTGGACCCTAGCGGTGGCAAGTGTGGATTAACCTTGAAGGCCTGTCCACCACTATCCATGAAGTTCAACTCCAGTCTTGGGGACAGACCTATGAAGCAGCACACCATAGAGTGGCAGTGACTCTGTCACTGAGGTCACAGGACCCTTGAGCAGGGTGGCCCTAGGGCAGTACGACCGCACCGGGCGCTAACTTCAGGTGGGGGCGTCGTGTTTGTAAGTATATTATGGTTTTAAAAGCACTTGCTGCCTCCTTCCTGGCCTCCAACATTTTTGGGCAACAATAAAAATGCCTTGATAACTCCAGTGATTAATGTTCTTAGTAGAGAGAGATGATGTTTTGTCTAGTGGAAGGTTTGACTCATGAAAAGGAATGGCAGAGGTGCAATGTGCATGCTGCTAAGAACATGTGCCATGCATATCACAAAGTGCACATAATATGAATAGGTCAGTGGGTTACTGCTTTTGTCAGAGAGACCCTATTGTTACTTGCAGTTAATAAGTTAAAATCCTAATATAGAACAGTGAGCTATTAACTGTCATGTAAGAGCTGCATGCAAACTCCAAGGTATAAGTTAGAGTGTTATGTTTTTTCCCCAGTCTTCAATTATCCTAATGTTGCAAAAAAGGGTTCATTTGAGTAGAAATCAATTCTGATTATTAAAGAGAACCCCCAACCATGGTATTATGTTTTTAATTCTGAGTTTGTGTTTCTGCAGACCAATCACTATTAAACTATGCTGCCTACTAGTATGGTTGTCATGTGACTCCTACACCTTTTAATCCTTTGTTTTATGCAACATTTCCTACACAGTGATTTACACACATATGAATGATTGTCTCTGTGTAATATGTGTGATGTCAAGTGCTCTGATACCCTACACTGGTATTAGTGGTGCTGTACATTTTCTGATACTTTATTATTTTGAAATTTGTACACATGCTAACAGTCTCTGCAAAGAGTTTTCCTTATTAGTACTAGTGGAACATACAACTGCAGCCATGAGAAAGGTGACCAGTCAACCTTTACAAAGGGCCTTCCACTTCACAGCAGCACAAGTCAGATTTTTTTGTAACTTTTGATGTGTTTGAGCTATAAACAAATTATTAGTTAAAATCGTCAGATTATGCAGCAGATGATGTATTATGTGGCAAATATGGCAAAGCCATAGTTATGTGGAAAACATTTGCAAACTAGGATATTTTGCCATTCATGTTTGAACTCTCTCTCTAGGCATCTTGATGCTGGAAAACTCCTGCATCCATGCCAAACTAGGTTTCGCCCCTCTCAAGGGACTAAAACAGCCTTACTGGCAGTAACGGAAGACTCTAGAAGTATTCTTGATGCAGGTGGTTCTCTAGCCGTGATATTGTTAGATCTCAGCGCTGCATTTGATATGGTTAATCACTGTATCCTAATGCATCGACTCAAAGATCAGGGTGTGACAGGAACAGCCCTGAATTGGCTGTGCCCTTTCCTCGAGGGTAGATCCTTCCAGGTCTTCGAGGGCGAGGCCATTTCAAGCCCAAGACCCCATTATTGTGGAGTGCCTCAGGGGTTGTCCCTGAGTCCCACTCTCTTTATGGTTTACATGGCTTCTCTCGCAGACATTGTTCTACCCTTTGGGGTGCATATAATTACATATGCCGACGACACTCAATTAGTGGTGGCATTTAACTACAAAAGCAGTTCCCCTACTTGTCTTGGCCCATGCCTCGAGGAGGTGATGAGGTGGATGTGCCATTCCCATCTAAAACGGTGATAAGACCGAGCTGATGTTGCTCGGTAATCCCTCCCCCCTCGAGGTTTCCTCTATCTGGCCAGCATGTATGGGCCCTATGCCTATCCCCAAATCCGAAATAAAGCGTTTGGGTTTCTGGCTTGATTCTGAGCTTAGCTTTTAAACCCAAACAAGGAAAGTTGTTGCCTCCTACTTCGGTATTCTAAGACTGCTGCGTAAGGTGTTGCCTTTGCTACCCCCTCAAGCAAGAAAGCTCGTGGTCCAGGCACTTGTCTTATCCCGCCTGGACTATGGCAACGCTCTTTATCTCGGTGCTCCCTGTGCGGTCTTTAAGAAACTTCAAATCATGCAAAATTGTGCCGCAAGGATTCTTGAGGGTACTCCAAGCCGCCAGTCAGCCAAAGCTGCACTTAGGTCTTTACATTGGCTTTCTATTCAGGAAAGAGTCCACTTTAAAGCCCTCTGAACCACCCATAAGATGCTACGGGGGTGAGGGACCCGGCTATCATTTCTTCCTTTGTCCAGCCCTACCAAGCCAACAGGCGGTTACGTTCAAATGACTTCCACCTGGCGTCTGTTCCCAGAGTCAAGAGGTCCAGAAGTGGTGGCCGGCTCTTCTCTTACAACGCCGCTAAACTCTGGAACTCCTTGCCGCTTCAGCTACTTCAGCTGCTCAAAACCTGGCTTTTCCCTAATTGATTGCCACAGCTTAGTGCGGTTTATGCCCTGGCGCTGGGATGCCTTCGGGTAACCATGCGCTTTATAAATGCTATTTCATTTCATTTCATTTCTTTCATTTCATTTCAACTGCTCTTGTGGAAAAAGGGAGGAGAAGTGCTGATGACAGAAACTCCATGGCTGGGAGACAAATGGCTTGCGATTCCACTTTTAAGGATATTTGGGACATTCTGTGATTGGAAATGTATCCCACTTTGTGAATGTATTTTAATGTCAATAACACATATTTAACCTTAAATAAACATGTTTATCTATTGGTTAAATTAAATAATGTAATAAGCTGCAACCGGTTAGTGAAATGGGAATCGAATACTAAAAATTTGGATATTTTGCTCTTTCTGCCACACCTCTCACTCCGCCCACTGACCCAATCCATTGGTTATTCCTGCCCTCTGATTCTCCTCCCACAGTTCATCTACCTTTTTTCTCCCACTTCGACCACTGCCTGGCACTAACATGCATTAGAGACAACTGTGGGCTTTTACCACTGGGTCTCTTAGAGAATGACACCTCAGGTCCATACACGGGGGCTAAACACAGCACGTTTCTGGGTTCTCCGCACAACGTGTTTGATATTTGACGCCAGACTTCTGCAGCATGTGTTGAGGAAATTAAACATCCCCTTGTGCTTGTATAAAACATAGCTGCCAAGTGGCATTGGCACCATGTCGTGTCCATTGGTAGCTTTTATCCAACAACACTTTGTATGCTGGAATGTTTAACCCCTTACTTAGATGGTCACAGCACAACTCCCAGAATGCAAGGCGCTGTTGGCTTAAAATCCAGGCCTGGCTGGCGGTGTCACACGTGACGATAGAGCCATTTGGAGGCAATGGTGAATCTGTAATTTAGCAGGCGTGCCTATACTCTTAGTAAATTGTAAATACCGCCAGTGTTAACACACTGAGGTCTGAGGCCTCTGTTTGTTATGAACTAAGGCCCAGTCTAGTGGTTCAGGTCAGTCCTTGTGAGGGAAGCTTCTGGACTTGTTTTTACCATGCACTTTGAAAGTATTTTTACCTTGATGCAAGAAGAAAGTTGGATTGTTTTACAAAACATGCTTGATTTTTGTATAATGCTGGACTGGTGATTGCTTTATTTTGCACTTTGAAAGTAATTGCACTTTTTCTTTTGCTTTACTAACTACAGTTTGTATAGATTGTCGTTAGGTACTTGCTGATATGGTTTGTTTTTATTCTACATGCAGTGTTATTTATGGTGTATTGCATGCACTTGTCTGTAATACGTGTACCTTAAATCTTGTATTTAGCATTGTTTACACTTCAGGAATAATAAATTAAAACAGACAAACATCTGCATCATTGTTCTGAAGCATCCAAACAGTTTTCTTACTCAGCCTTGTTTGCCTTCCTGTTTTGCAGTGCTTACTAATAAAGACATTATGATTGAAATTGCTTCCTCAGTTCACGTTATTATCATGACAGTCGCTAGTGTGTGGCATGCAGATAATTCACCAGTCTATTTCTCTTGACTTTTGCAGGATACTGAGTTATAGCTTGTGTACTTCTCACGTATATTGTCAGTCGAGTTTTTATGGAATTGCAGGTTTGAGTTGGTCTTTCAAAGTTTCAAGGTATTGGCAATTCTATTTCAGACCCTTCATAGTTGTTCTTTGTTCTTCAGCCATAGGCAGTTCCTGAGACAATAGGACCGCTCCTTGGCATTGTTCTGATTGCTGCCTCAGTTAAATAATCTCCTTTTCACAGTATTGTTACAAATGGCATAGCTTGTATGTCAAGAGTGTTTCCCACTTTCTCATTAGAACTTAGAGAAAGACAATATAGAGGCATTTCATTTAAATGTTGGAGGTTTCAAATCAAAATATACTAGATTTCTGGGTGGTAGGGCAAAGTGGTAAATGGTGGGCCGCGCCGCCGGGGGAGGAAGGCCCCCTCCATGCGCTTTGCAGGGGGGCCCCCTCAAGTTTTGTTACGCCACTGATTCCCACATGTTTTCCTGAAATGTATATTCCAAAGCTGAAAATCGTTTTACCTGCAGATTACTGACAGTCCCTGGGTGCACTGCAACACTTATGTGCTATATTATATGCCATGAAGAACTCGGGTTGCCGTATCTGGAGGATCTGATAGGGCTTGCTCCATTGTACTTGTGGATTAAAGTTTGGGGAACCCCCGAGGCTGGCCGACTGTCTGTCACATGACAGGGCAGACCAGATACCCTGGCTTTTATACCTGCGGGAATCTTTCAAGTCAATAGGCCTTCAATAATTATACAATAATTCTCTTATATATGGGCCAGAGTATAAAGAACAGTCAATAAACGCTACTTGAACCATTGCATGATCGTCTGCTAAGAGAAGGCCCGGACCATGGAATCCATATTCATTAGTGTCATCAACAAGGAGCATAGAGCCCTATTTAGGATTGATCACAGATGCTACTCATTGTCTTATACTCCTCAAGCTTTGTTTGTTGCATTTTAAATGTGCTTTCCCCCTGTCAAGAGCCTGGCAACAGGATTTACCCCCTTGCTGTGGTGTTGTAATAATGTATCTTTGCAAAGCACTAGTCACTTTATAATATTTTGCACTTTGTATTCAGCTCCAAGGCTTTCTTTTTTAGTTCCTATTCTGAGAAAGTCGAATTTGAGACATTATAAAGATGGGCTTGTATTCTTGCAGTGTTTAGGATCACCAGGAATTTGCTATGCGATTTCACATTTCATAAAAGTGGCTTATGATATTAGGAAACAATATGATTTAAAAAAAGAAATTTGTAACATATATGCACTTTAAATTGCACTAGAGCACTTTCTCCCATTGAATGCTTTGCTGAAATGTTAATTCTTAGGTTGCTGGTTTTAATTGTTGCGAAATTGTATGGACTTTTTAAATATTTTGTGATCGACAGTATCATGAACTGCCCATGGGCTTTTTATTTTTGATTGAACTGAGTTTATGTTTTTGCTGAAATGTTTTGAAATCTTTCATGTTGATGCCTTGCTTCTAGTGCTCCGGCCCATTAAAGATATTTTGATTGATTGATTGAATGAAAAACAAAAAGAAAGACAAGCACACCAATAAATAGTGTAGTATGAAGTGAAACTCTGTGATTTATATTTGACTTTGACACATCAGGGCCAATTTAGAGTTTCCTACTACAGGAGAGAATGCAATATCTGGTCTGGAATGGCAGTTTTTACCCTGTTTGTTGCATAACCGGGTTCATTCCCGCATGTTTCCCCCAAATGTAAATTCCACTTGCTTTCAGCACATTTGATTTGTGGGTGGAAATGGAGGAGTACTTAGCAGGTGTAAGTCTACACTCCATGGGTTAGGGGTTGAATCTCCTTCAAATCTTGTAATCTGCCTATTTTTATGTGATAAAGCTCAATAAATAAATCAGAAAAAACGGGAGGAAATGAATGGAAAAAAACTCCTTACTCAATTGTGACTGCCAGATTTTTAGAAAATCCAATATAAAGTGCACTTTCCAGTGCTGTCTCAACTCAAAGAATATCTACATTACCTCTAGCAGTCCAGTTGCAATTATTCAAAGAGCCATTTGCTAAACTGGTGCTATGATATACTCGTTGCAGCAATGCTGACTAAAATGTATAGAGTAGGAGGTCGTCCAACGTCATTGCCAACAAGCTTATCAATCCCCTGATGTGCTTTAGAGGGTGGGGCCAATTCAAGGGACAGGAGGTGTGTGGAAGGCTAGAACTAAAGCTACATGACAAAGTACTGCTTTGGCATGCGCGAGAGAATGCTTCTCTTTTACACATTTTACATGAGGTTCTCATATGAATAACTGGCAATTTGTGAATATCTCTATTTTCTTCCATAGAACTGGATTCTGTAGTTGACTGACTATAGAAGTAAGAATATAGTTTGTTATGCATATAATATCGTTTTTATTAGTTGTATGCAATAACAATTTTAATCGTATTGTTCTATTTATAACTTATTTTGATTTAATGGGGGGGTATTGGATTTTTTTGGGTGCAGTGAGCAAAGACGCTGTGATATCATGCTTTCTCTATTGATCAATAGGTCTCTCTGAAGTCTAGACAAAGGCAAATAGTGACATCTCTACCTGTAATTATGACTCAAGTTGGCAAACGATGCAAATCATGTGATGTTTAGGGTTGACCATAATGGTCCTGTTTACGTCAAATCCATTGCATTGGTGTATATGTTTGGCCAGAAAAAAACAATGGCGTTAAAGGCTATTGCAAAGAAAAAATGTGCACCTTTAATTATCTGCTTGTTCAGTGTGCCTCTACAGATCTGATGTAGCATTGAAAAGGGCACGTGGAACATCTCTCTGGTGGAAATAGTTCCTATGAACTCATCTGTCCCCACTCTTTCCCCTGTCTCTGCCACTCCCCACCATTGCTACAACAGGATGGAAGAAACAATGATATGCTTCTCTCTCCCTCTCCCTTTTTTTTTGTTTAATTTTTTTTTATTGGGATTTTATATTTCAATACATCGAGTATACCAACGATAAGAATCATTTCATCATGAAATTACATTAATCTGTGTCCATTATCAACCGAGAGATCACCTTAAAAAACACTTCTTACATGTTTCAACATTGCAGACAGGGCACAATGGTCATCTTGGGGGGTTATCCCATGCCCGACCTCTGATGTGGTGATAGGAAACGTACCAGCCCTCGGCTAAGTACATCAATTTGAATCAGAGTTAATAGTGTGTTCCTTCCGTGTTCCTTTGTGGTGCACTCTCGTCTGGTGTCGGACTTGCGTGTTCCCGTTAAGGTTTCATCGAAACTCCCTCCCTCTCCCTTTAAGCACAAAATGGCTCCTTGATTGCATAGGTCAAGAGCAACAATATAAAACGAAATGATCCTAGATCAGACGTAAGTTGCCACACAATAATTATCCAGATAATCAAAATCAGCATCCTCCCTTCTCTAACAACCCTCCACACTTCACCCATCAAACCCATCCAGCTGTTAACCTCAAACGCCCACTACCTGGGGAATATCTATGACTCACACAGCTTCCTAACCTCCATCAAGGCTGGTTAATCTTAACACACCAACCAAGAGTGCCCCAACCCCAGGATTCTCAAGGTGCTTATAATAACACCATCTAAATCATACTTCCACCTCTGACAGCTCACGACTCCCCATCCCTCATAAAGACACGTCACACAAATCTGCATCCTTATGATCAACATCACCTCCCAATGCACTTCCTCCCAAAAACCAAACCCCAATATGCTGCTGAATGCCTGTTTGATATCCAAACACTGTATTAAATAGTATTATCACCTTCCCTGAGGGAGCAAAGACATTCCATTTCTGTCAGAAACATGACTCACTGGTGAATGGGAGAAATCATACGCAATGTTATACCTAATTCATGTAAATTAGTTCACCAGAAAGCAACCAAGCATAAGGGGCAATATATTTACAAGGGGCAGTGCTTAATTTGAGCCCGTGGTTTCCAGTTCTCGGCACCAGCACTTAATTGTCACCACCGGTGCTTGTGACAGTCTGCCACAAGGTGGCACAGTCTGGCTAATATAGAGATGATCACAACAACAGTTAATTATTAATTCAATGTACAGTATAAATTACTATTACCTGCAGCCCAAGCCTTTCTTATAGCTTTGGGAGCCTAAAATAGTCTAAATTGTCACACTTGTAGGAGTGTGATGGATAGTAGAAGTGCTGTTACTATCATTGGCAGCATGGCATGGACAATGTATGGTACAAGCTTAAGTGACCTCCTGACGTGAGCCCTGGCACTTCTTTTTTTACAAACAAAGCACTAACAAGGGGCATGTAGGATTCTTCTTTAAACCGTGTTTCACTACTCATGTAGCCACAACTGCAACCAAACCCTCCTCATCTTAGCATGGCGGCCAGGTTAAAAGGCTTAACAATCAAATTAAAGACTATAATATCAGAAAAACAAAGTGAGGTCTTTATGCAGAACATTATTCGCTCATAATGATCTCTCTAATTTTTAGTAATTTATATCCCCCCCGTTTCTAATACTTATAATTGTCATTTTTTTAATACGAATTAGTCGTGTTTTAAATTGTAATTTGTTTTTTTTTAACCAATCAATAAAGTTATTATTATTACTCATGTATTGCTACCACACCACTACATTGGGCTGCTCACTTATATATTCCATTTCATAATCTCAGTCTCTCCTGCTTACTAGATAAACACATTGATATGTCTGGATAAAATACAGGTAATTAAAGAAACAACAGAGAAAACAGAGTAATCTGTGCGCTTGCTGTCACACTCAGTAACTCCTGTCTTGCAGAGGCCGCCTCTCCCACGAAGGGGGAGAAGCTCAGGGGCCAGCGCCATAACCAACACTGAGCCCTGGAGCAGAACTGGTTGTGGGCGTTCAAAAGCACCCAGAAGCAAAGCCAGGTGCCCATGCCCCCCCCAACGTTTGCGGAAAAATAATGGTGCAATGGCTGGCTAAGGAGACACACTGACAGGGCGGTGTGTAGGAGGAGGGCCACTCACTTTGGGATGCCACACAGCAGGGTTAGTTGGCCGAGCAAAGGAGGGGGTAGCAAACGGAGATGGCACTCGCAGCCCAGACCCGGCCAGACGGCAGGGCACAAATGGGTAATGAGTTGGGGCCTAACTCTGGGGAGAAGCTACCCCCCTACATGCAAAGGGGGTGGAGACCAACCAAACGGTGGTCCCAGAAGGGACAAGAAAAGAAAAGGACTGCCAAGAACTAACAAAATAACTTTTGGTGTCATTTACGAACTGGGGAAGTGTACAGAATGTACCGCAATGTGATATGCATAACATGCTAAGGATATGTATGATTTATGACCCATGTTATGGCAGTTCGTAAATGACAAGGATGACCAGGGGTCATACTAATTATGACCAAAAAATGAGTATGTACATAATCCTAATAAACTGCGGCCAACAACGACCACTATAACTACAATGCATGTTGGCTAATTTATTAGGATAGAAGGTTTGTGGCGTGGGGGAAATGTAGACCAGAATGGGTGCAGTGCGGGAGTTATTTAACCTTCCAATTGAGAATCTCCACCCTTTATATTCTAATTCATTTGTGACTGGTAAACATGTGCCTTTGACCCTATGGCACCACTAGAGAAATTGGAGTGCTCACATATGCTGAATATCTACAAGTAGTTCTCTACCTCCTTCACCAAACGTAGGGCATGATTGCGATCTTGGCGGACAGGGTTAGTTAATCGCAAACGTGACGGATATTACGTCTGCTAAATTAAAATTCCATTATATCCTAAGGAACTTGGAATTTGTCGAACAGGATATTTGTCACATTTGTGATGGAATATCCCATCTGCTAAGATCGTAATGAGGCCCTTAAAAGAAACAAAAATTGCCTCAAGTGGAGGTGAATCTCCTTGAATTCCACACAAAAGAGACTGCCATTTCAATCAAAACTCAAACACTCCATAGCAGCAACACATATTGAAATGAAAGAAGACATCACGGAGTATCCTCCACAAATTATGACAAAATATCTCTTTAAGGCTATTTCAGAGTGGTAAACATAGTTTATCACGAAACATTTTCCCCGCAGGAAATTTCAACACAGTTGTTACTATGACCGCGTTGTAACAACGCATACCATTACTCCGCAAATCGGAACAATGACTTGCGGAGGGGTAAGAAGGTGTTGGATTTAAAATCCAACACCTTCCCTACTATTGCACATGCTGGAGTTGAAATAGTAAATTATACTATTCCAACATCCAGGCCCCCCCCCAGAGCAAGTCGTTGTTTCGACTTGCAGGGTAATGGTATGCGTTGTTACAACGCGGTCGTTGTAACAACAGCGTTGTAACCTCCTGTGGGGAAACAGCATGCATTGAAAGGAGGCATATTCTTTCAGAGTTTTACAATCTAAAGCCACTGACCTGCAATGCTGCCTAAACTATTAAGTTCTGCAACAAAGTGACCAAACACATCGATAATGAAAACTAAGAGTACCATCATCCACATTCCCGCCAGCTCACTCTACCAAAACATCACAATAGAGAGGAACTCCTTCTCGCCCTTGGATCCACAAGAACAGAAAACATACAGCATTTGTTCAACTTTCCCCACGTCCAAATCTACTCAAGTTAATAAAATCAATCAGTAAGTTGCCTGATCTCGAATAGTCCTATGTCCTCCAGTTTTATTCAAGGACCTTCTGGCCCTCACATGCATGTCACAGACATTACTACGCCTCTCCAAGAACTCCCTAGTTCTATGGAAAGTCCCAGATAATTTTAAAAAGCCATAATTCAGACTAGCCTCCCAGGACTTTAACCAGTCCAAATGAAGGCTGATTTACATCCCAGAAAACTTACTGGAGTAGTATTCTTTCACTACAATTATGCTATGCATTTAATCAAATTTCCTCATCTTAGATGGTATTCAAACTAGCGAAAGGGACTGACTCAGAGACAGTTTACATTTGTGCTGATCTAAAAAAACACATAAGTGACAATGACAGGGAGTTTAAATAGTCCTCAACCCATCAGTGACATTCATAAAATGAAACAATCAGATTTTGCATATCAAATTGAATGTCGTGGAGATCCTGAGCGCAACATTGGCTGTGATTATTATTATTATTATTATTTAGAAATTTGTAAAGCGCTCAGATACCCCCAACGGGGGTGTCCCGGCGCTGACAACAAGAGAATAAAAAGGTCCGGGAGGGTGAACTGAAGAGGATCGATGAGGCTAGGTGCGAGAGAAGAGCCAGGTCTTCAGTTTCCTTCGAAACAGAGGCTCTGATGTCAAAAATCTGAGTTCCACCGGTAGAAGATTCCACAATCTGGAGGTGGCCACGGCAAAAGCCCTGCCACCCGTACGTGCCAGACGGAATCGTGGGCAGAACATAAGGCGAAGATGGTTGGATCTCAGATCCCGCGTCGCATGAGTCAGCCTGAGTCTATGCATTA
Source organism: Triturus cristatus (assembly GCF_964204655.1). Lineage (NCBI taxonomy): Eukaryota > Metazoa > Chordata > Amphibia > Caudata > Salamandridae > Triturus > Triturus cristatus. The sequence goes on along the minus strand of NC_140589.1, from coordinate 616,966,543 downwards.
GGTATGCTGGGCCTCGGCCATTGAGAGCTCTGAAGGCGAGGACTAGAGCCTTAAACTGAATGCGATATCTCACTAGTAACCAGTGCAGTTTGGCCAGATAAGGTGAAATCGAGTGGCGATAAGGAATGTTACAGATCAGCCTGGCAGCTGAATTCTGCACTGTTTGCAGACGATTGATGAGGTACGCTGGGGCCCCAACGTACAGACTGTTTGCGTAGTCCAGGTGGGACGTTATTAGGGCATGGACTACTGTTCTGTGGGACTCAAGAGGCAAAAAAGGAATGATTTTTTTAATCATTCGGAGTTTTCCAAAGCAGGATGATGAGACTTTATTAATTTGGGTTTTGCAGGAAAGAGCTGTGTAAAATTGGAAGCCTAAATTACGGGCAGCTTGAACTGGCGCCGGGGGAGGATTAAGTTCAGATGGCCACCAGATGTTGGGAGGGATGGAAGATTTCTGCTTAAAAAATAGGACCTCCGTTTTATCAGCATTCAATTTTAAGTTGTTGATGGACATCCAGGAGGCGATGTTTACCAGGCAGTGGCGAAAATTAGCCAAAGAGCTTTCAGAGTGATCCTTAAATGAAAACACAAGCTGAGTATCATCAGCGTAAAAGATCACTCTGACGCCCCAAGATTCGACCACCTTCGCCAATGGCATCAGGTACAAATTGAATAGGAGGGGGCTCAGGGCAGATCCCTGCGGAACCCCCCATATTAATGGTTTCTCCGTGGAAACAAAAGGGCCAAGGGCGACCTGTTGGAATCTGCCCGTCAGAAATGATTTCACCCAGGCCAGCGGGATCCCTCCAATACCCACCTCCTGAAGGCGATATAGCAAAATGTCATGGGAGATGGTGTCGAATGCTGCGGATAGGTCGAGGAGGACAAGCATGGCCTCCTCTCCCCTATCCACACATTCGCGAATTGACTCAGTCGCTTCCAGCAGGGCTGATTCAGTGCTAAAGTTCGGCCTGAATCCTGATTGGGTGTCATGAAGCAGGTGGTTAGTTTCTAGGTATTCGGACAATTGCTCTTGTACCACCTTCTCTAACACTTTTGCTGACTTAGGGAGAAGTGAGATGGGCCTGTAGTTACTAAAACATAATGGGTCAGCACTCGTTTTTTCCAAGATTGGTAACAACAGCTGAGGTTCCGTGTGAGACGGGACGACACTTTTTGAGTGGTAACGAATATGGACGAGTGTGGTATCTATGAACCGCAAATGACGAGTACAGTGGGTGTGCGAAGTTTCGCTATGCAGCCTTGTACGGTTCGTCTCATTTTTGTGTTCGTTCATTCGAACCCTCGGGTTCCATTTTAGATACAGCGTCCATTTTGTTTCTTGCCCTCAAGTAGCCAGCGAACGGGCTTTTGTCCGTTTCGTGACCCTGGGACTTCCAAGATAGTACGAAGGACACGTGTTTCTTTGAGGTGACTTTACGATGAGGGGAATGACACGAGTAAGGCAGATGGCCCCGCTCGAGGCTCATCTTGCCGCTCCGGTCTATTGTCTCAGTCACGCATACATTAGACACGAGGCCTTTGATCCCTATCGAGTTTCCTTTATTACCCTAACACTCTTTCCTAACCTGTTGTGCATCCTTGCCCTTTCCTCGCATTCTGTTTTTTCGTCCTTCCTTAATGTGTTTATGGTTAAGAGGAAATGTGTTTATTGCGGAGGGGATATGTTTTTACAGTTGGGGACCGGCAAGGACTGTTGTAATTATGTTCCGGCCTTCTGAAACATGAATGCGACCCTTTTGAAGTTTTCTGTGGGAACCGAGTTGAATCTTTGTTCACTATGTTGTGCTATGGCGAAAACGTGTATAAAAGGATCGACCCACTTCTATGAATTTGAAGCAGTCTCCGAGAACCTACACGCTGTGTACTTCTTGTGACTTCTGTATCCCTGCAGTAAATAAACGCTGATCTCTGACGTCACCGGAAGTGTCCCGTGTCTCTGTGTTTTGTACGCCAGAACAGGTAACCCACGAAGGTTTCAGGTGTTGTCCCCTGGCACCGCTGGGTCTAAGAAAACCCAGTCCTTCAGTTGGCGCCCAACGTGGGGCGACATCAACGGTACCGGTCCAAAGCCCGACGATCGTGAGGAACTTCGTGTGAAATCTCCGAGGGAAGGTGCACCCCGCTTCATCGATCCAGTTGTCGAAATAAGTGGCCCGACGTCCTTTCCGCGAAGATCCCCGCCTCCTGACGGCTGCGACGGACCGATGCCCTGACTGTCGACCTGTTTGGTGCCTGGCGTAGTCCTTTGTACGGCGAGACGATAGACGGGCCTTCCTGGTGACGCCATTGCTCTTTCTCAGTTAAGTATTTGCGGGTCGCTCCCAGTGTTGCTTTGTTGGTTGCATGGTTCCATTGCATTTGTGGTTCTTAGTTGTTGGTTCTTAGTTGTTGGGTTTATTTGACGATTGCAATTGCCAAAAACCGAGGGTCTTGCAATTTTTTTTGCGAGGACATCGTAATTCGATAGCCCTTGAAGTTTGTATACTCGGTTAGAGTGCACGATGCCTGGCCGTAGTACTTTGTTTGGGTTTCTCAAATGTTGCAGCATGGATTCCCGGCTGGAGGATTCCTGCCCGATACCTCCGGTTGGAACTCCGCTTTATGAGCTCTATAGTCGCCATGGCGTGGGTCCTATCGTATATAATGAATATTGGGTTCGCTATACTAAAAAGGATGGTGTCCTTAGTTGGCCACCTCATGGCAGTTTTGAGACTGCCATTTTAGATAACTTGGAAGCGAAATTGTTTAAAAAGAAAGCTAGGCCGGCCATGTTTGATTCCTTCCGGTTATGGCGGAAAGAGGCCAAGCAGAAAGAAATCAAACAGAACAAGAAACATAAACGAGAAGGTGTCATCACGGTGATGCGCAATGCAGAACAGTATCAGTTAGACAGAAACGAAAAGGAGCAAGAAGTTAGTGCTCGGCTTCACCATATGTCGGTGGACAAATGTTACCCGACGCTACCTTCTACGATCGATAAGACAGGAGAAGAATCGGTGGAAGATTCGCTTTTGTCTTATCTGATGAAATCGCCACCTCCTTATGCTCCTGATGTTATGGGTCTTGTTAATCCCCCTCTTCCTCAACCTGCTGTTTTGGCGGCTGCTGGTCAGCCCGCCGTTCCTCCTGTACTCCCGAATCCCCTTGGGCCACAGATCGTACATCCCCTTGGTCCGGCTTCTCTCCCTGTTGCGCCTTTTCAAGTCCCTCCTCAGCCTGTCGTTCCTGCTACTCCTGCTGCTGCGTCTACCTCTGCTGTTTCTGCCCCTATGGCTGTTACACCTTCGTCTTCTTCCTCTTCCCCTTCTGTTCGTAGCCGTCTCTTGACTGCTGTTGCTTCTCTTTATTCTCCGTTCTTTGGGCCGATACTTGGCTCGACTCTTTCGGATGTTGCTCAAAGACGTAGTCAGCTTCCTGATGATAGGAAACGTGAATCATTGGTAAAAACGGCGCGCAGATGGATTCGCAACCCTGTTAGGTACACCCCACGTGTGGTGTTCGAAACATTTTCTCAGTTCAATGCGCCCACGCAACGATTTGTGTTCGAAGAATTGTGTAAGTCATTAAAAGAGGAGTGGGATGATGATATGGCTGATGATATGCCTCCTGAGGTTTCCGAGCTACAGCTCCGGTTTGCCACGGGTGTCATTGTAGGTGATAAAGTCCGTGAGGCTTTAGAACGTTTGTTATCCTTTCGATGTACAGTGCAACCACGCGCACTGTTTAAGGATGCGACCACGGAATGGATGGCACAACCTGGTCAATATCCAATGCGAGAAGTTCCCCCAGTGTGGATGCCAGGCGATGCTGCTGCTAACCCTCCTGTCCAACCGCATTTCCAGAGAGTGTGGATACACCTCCCTTGGAAGCGATCGGAAGTTTTGCAAGTGAAACAATCCCTACCTGATCCTCGTAAGAACCCTGCGGGTTATTATAAGGAGCTGTCCCAATTGGTGGATGCTACAGTTATGAACCTAGCCGATATCGATATGTTGTTCGGTAATGTGGTGCCTCAGCCGGTTTGGGCGAAAATCCGTCATGAAAATCATGTAGCCGAGTTAGGCGGTGACTGGGCTGCCCTTACAGCGGCGGATGCCCGGCAGGTCGGTGGGGCTAAACCTGAACAGGTTATTGCGGCCTTGCCTCAGAGGATTATTACCCTCATGAAGACGCTTATGCCAGCGATGCGCGTCAATTGGGACAAACTATCAGCATGCAGGCAAAAGAAGGATGAAAGTGTGTCCGACTTCTTTACTAGGTTCGAAGAGGCGTTCCTTGACCATAGTGGTCAGGATATGGGTTCTGAGGGTGGTCAACGGTTGTTCGTTGACAAATTTGTATCGAATCTGTTGCCCGACTTGAGCAACAAGTTGAAGAATTCTGAGAGCGCGTGGGCTGTTTCTACCACTGCCCAAATATTGGCTACGGCCCAATATTATGAGAATAGAGAAAAAGAGGAAAGTGAGCGTGCAGACAAGAAAACTAAGGATCTCAAAACTAAGGTCTTGCTGCAGCAAGCTTATCCGCCGCGTTCGAATTTCAACGATACGCAGCAGTCAAATAGATCGCAATCACAGTTCTCTAGACCACAGCAGCGCAATGTTTCGCCTGCGCCCCGCACTGTGCTGAGATTTAATCAGTGCGCATATTGTCGTGGGGAAGGTCATTTTAAGTTCGATTGTCCGGTTTTACGTGATAGGGCTAATGGTGTGTCGGCTCGGGGAGGACGTGGTGGTCCTCCACAGACTTCTCGTGGTAGAGGTCGTGGAGTTACCCAGAACCAGACCGAACGTTTTTCGACGTTTTCGGATTCACAGAATTGTTTCGATCGACGCGAATCATCGTCCGGTCGGTCTGCACAGTATCATGTAGACGATCATTATGTTGAGTGTGATGTTGATACGGATGGTATCTACTAGGACAGCCGTAGACAAAGGAAGGGAGAAGTATCAGTTCCGGTTGATCAGAAAGGGCCCTATGTTGCAGTAGCCACTTTGGGCGTTGTTGAGCCTTTTCTGTTGGACACTGGTGCAGCGAAAAGTTCCATCATGCATTCTAAACTCCCTGGCGCGCCTTTGTCTGGCTTAACGAATATCTCCGTTGGATTTTCTGGCGCCCCTGTTAGCAATCCGGTCTCCAGCCCTTTGCCCCTTACGATTGGGACTCATGAGCTGGAAGCTCCTTTGATTTTGACCACTGGTTGTGGTGAGAATCTTTTGGGCTTAGATCTGTTGAAGAGGCTACATGCGACTCTGTACTGTTCTCCTACGGGTGTGGAGCTTACGTTGGGTAAGAACGTGATTTCCCCTATGTATTTATCGATCGACAAGCTCCCATCGGAATTGAGGTCTCTTCCAGATTCCTTGTGGGCAACAGGTCCCAATGATGTGGGCCTGTTGGATATACCACCTTATGTTGTCCAACTAAAAGTGGGTGCGCGTTTGCCACGTATACCTCAGTACCGTATCTCCCTTGATGGTGAAAGGACACTGTTAGCGATCATTTACGATCTGATCGGCAAAGATGTTATTGAGGAGACACGAGGTAATGTGTGCAATAGTCCCGTGTTGCCTATTCTGCAACGAACGGATCCCTCCAAGCCTCCCGTGTACCGTTTAGTTATTGACCTGCGAGAGGTAAACAAAGTTGTCGTTCCGCAGTTTCCTGTGGTACCAGACATTACAGCTTTATTGACTCTGATTCCAGCCACTGCATCATGGTTCTCGGTTATCGATCTGAAAAATGCGTTCTTCAGTATTCCGATTGCTGTAGAAAGCAGAGACTTGTTCGGTTTCTCATTAGGTGGGCGTAGCTTTAGATTCAAACGCGCTCCACAGGGCTACTGTGAGAGTCCATCAATCTACAGTCAAGCTCTTAAAAGTCAACTCGATGCGTTTGTGTTACCGGCTGGTGCAGCCTTGATTCAGTACGTTGATGATCTGTTAATTGCTGCTGATACTGAACAGCTTTGTCAATCTGCTACAGTGTCTTTGTTACAGCACCTTTGCGACTTGCATCATAAAGTGTCACCTTCCAAACTACAATATTGTTGTCAAGAAGTAACCTACCTCGGTCACTTATTGTCAAAGGCGGGAAGAAGGTTGACCCCTGAAAGAATTGCAGCAATTGCTCGAATGACTGTGCCGACAACTCAGAGAGATGTGCGTGCTTTTTTAGGGATCACGTCGTATTGCAGACAGTGGATCCCGAATTTTTCACTGTTAGCGAAACCATTGGTAGCTCTCACGTGCAAGGACGTTTCGACTCCTTTGCCTTGGACGGAGGAATGTCAGAAAAGTTTTTCTGAACTACGTGATGCACTGTGTTCGGCTCCTGTGTTAGGTACTCCTGATTACAGTAAGCCTTTCACATTATACGTCCATGAGAGAGATGGTTGTGCGTTGAGTGTCTTAACGCAACAATTTGGTGATAAGCAGCGTCCGTGTGCATATTTTTCCTCGACCTTAGACCCGGTAGCTAGAGCGTTGCCAAGTTGCTTGAGGGCGACGGCGGCAGCTGCGGCGTCTATTCGGCAGTCCGCAGGTTTGGTCATGGACAATATGCTCATAGTAATGGTTCCGCATGCAGTCGATACGCTCTTGAATCGGACGAAGACTCAACATCTAACGAGTGCACGGTTGTCTGGGTATGAGCTTACCCTTTTGGCAAGTCATATTCAGATTAAGCGCTGTAATGTACTGAATCCGGCGACATTGTTGCCGATTAATATAGAAGCAGATAATGTGCTGCCCCATGATTGTTATTTACGAACTGAGGAAGAAACAAAAGGTCGTGTGGACCTGAAAAACACTCCCTTGTTAAATCCCGATGGTACTTTGTATGTGGATGGCTCCTGCTTTAAGTTGCCGAATGGTGATGTGACGACTGCGTATGCTGTGGTGACATTGAACACGGTTGTGGAAACTGCGAGATTGAACCAGAATTCAGCACAAGCGGCAGAATTAATTGCATTAACGAGAGCGTGTGTTCTGTCGAAAGGAAAGCGTGTGAACGTGTTTACCGACAGTCAGTATGCGTTTGGTGTTGCGCACAACTTTGGAAGATTGTGGAGAGAGAGAGGATTTATGACATCGCATGGTACGAAGATTCAACACGGACAACTAGTGAATGATCTTTTGGATGCACTTACATTGCCTAAACAAGTGGCGATCGTCAAATGTAGTGCGCACCGGAAAGTGACGGATGATGTTGGTCGTGGTAATGCATTTGCGGATGAGATTGCTAAAGAAACGGCTAAGAATCTTGCGACCCGAATGTATGTTACGAGTTCAGTGAGATGGCCGGAAGAGACTGGTATGTGTGAAAATACTGTCGAGAGTGTGAAAGAAATTCAGAATGGAGCTACTGAAGCTGAAAAGACCAAGTGGAAAGAAAGTGCAGGAAAATTGGATATGCATGGATGTTGGGTTGATCTGACGGAATGTCAGAGATGGATGCTTCCAGATGCATACGTGTTAGCTGTTGTGACGATGGCTCATGGGTTATCACATATCAGTGCGAAAGGAATATGCAAGTTCTTGTCTCCTGTGTGGAGGAATGATGGTATTGCTAAGTGTGCCGAACGAGTGGTTAAGAATTGTATGGTGTGTTTGATGCACAATCCTGGAAAAGGCACCCCCACTCCACCTGGTCATTTCGCTCCTCCTACCTGTCCCTTTGAGGTTATCCAGTTAGACTTCATCCATATGGAGAGATGCAATAACCTGAAGTATGTTTTGGTTGTGGTGTGTGCGTTCTCCAGATGGATCGAGGCCTATCCTCTTAAGGATAATACTGCCCTGTCCACAGCAAAAATCTTGTTAAAGGAATACTTCCCCAGGTATGGAATGCCGCGGATTGTGTGGTCGGATAATGGAAGTGAGTTTGTGGGAAGTGTAATGCAGAGTGTGTGTAAGGGCCTTGGAATAAAGCAGAAATTCCACAGTGCCAACCATCCTCAGGCAGCGGGTTTGGTTGAAGGGTACAATGGTACCCTGAAGCTGAAACTCGCTAAGATCCAGGCTTCGACTGGTCTGTCATGGCCTGATGCCTTGCCTCTGGCTCTCCTATCGACCAGAGCAACTGTACACTCTCGAGTAGGGCTCAGCCCATATGAGATTGTGTTCGGTCGCCCTGCAAATATTTGGGGAGTCCCGAGACCTAGGGCTTTTGATAGTTTTGAATATCCAATGTTGATCGATTATTTGTATGATTTGACCACTAAACTACGATTAATTCATCAACAGGTCTTTGAAGCTCTACCGGCGCAGACAGAGGGTCCTGGACATCAGCTCCGGCCAGGTGACTGGGTAGTCACCCGCAATTTCGGTCGGAAGCGTAATCTGGAGCCAAGATTTGTTGGACCCCACTTAGTCCTATTGACGACGAGGACAGCGGTACGACTGGAGGGCCGGAAACATTGGGTCCATGCCAGTCATACAAAGAAGGTACCGATCCCCTTATCAACTGACGGTTGGGTGAGAACTGGGATTTCGGCCAAAGAGACTGAGACCCCTTCGCGTTTTGTGCCTTTCAGCGACGCTCAACTTGTGGAGGATTCGTCATTGCCAGATCTACAAGTGGAGTCATCAGTAGCAGAAAACCCAAGGTCCGACTCGTCATCTGTTTCATTGAACACTGCTGCGCCGTCTGAACAATTGTTCGTAGAGCAAACTCAACCTGGAAGAAATCGATACTTTCTTCGTTCAAGGACTTCAAGGACTAATAAAAATTGATAGTATAGTGGTTTTGACGTTACCAATGTTATGAACAATTACATCCTTTCTTCTTGAGTTTTTTCGTGTTTTCCACTGCTAAAGAGACTTGTAACAAATTTGAACCTCGTCATCTGGGTTACCGTAGGGCCGTGCGGGCACTCCTTTCTGTTTAGCAGGTTTCTGACGTTAGGTTGGTTACTTTTGTCGATTCCTGGGAACTCCTGGGGATTGATAATCGCTGCTCAGAACAAAGTGCGTCAAGAACGTCACGGACGGTTTGTAGAGGATGGCATTCTTTAAGCTGGTGGAAGAAGAAGGGGTGTTGATACAGAGATCAGAGTTATGGAGGGTCGTGCGAACAAAATGTTTTCTGTTTCAGGTGTTTTTGTTATTCCTAACTGTATCTATGTTATTGGTGGGCGGAGTGTATTTTGGGGTATCGAAATTCTTGCTTTCTGTTTCGCCTACCTCCTCTCCTAACCTAAGTTCCCGCACTACTGTTTCCCCACATTCTTTTCATCCTTTGCCTCAACACGAACAGGTTAGACGTGCGGAATTCAGGAATAATTCTTTTGTCCAACTCCTACATCAGCATCAGTTAGTGGTGAATACTACAAATTGTTGGGTATGTGGTTTAATGCCACACACCATGGATAGGGGTATTCCATATTTGGTCCTTCCGTACAGTTCCCAGGGTTCAGCTCGAGCATTCCAAACCATGTTTCGCAGTGCACTAGATTCTTACCCTAGTCGAGAGCCACGATCTGTCAAGTCCGGTCCTGGTCCGTACCACAAGCCTCTGGCGATAGCCATAGCAGATCTGGACAGAGATATCTTCGATGTATCACTCATTCCAGACGAAGAAGTACAGGCTTATAAGGATCTGAGTGAGGCTGAGTATGGTACGTCAGTGGGGGATAGACAGTTGAAGAGCTCGTCCCCTATATGGATTGTACCGCACCTTGGTAATTTCTGTTTGCAAGGTTTGGGTCGAAATCCGAGAGCACAACTTGGGAACAGTGCTTGCACTGAGACGTATGTCCTACCGATGCTCTCTTCCCCTGTTTTTCTGACCGCCAAGGGCACCTATTTTGTGTGTTATGAGCGCGCATATACATGGTTACCCCGCGACTTCTCGGGTACCTGTTATATTGCGAATCTCTTACCTCCGACCTTCACAGTTGCTTTTGACTATCACAAAACCAGAGTCGTGAGAGGCGTAATCAGCAAAGAGGATACTGCTGGTCAAGAAGCAGGAGATTTCTTTAAGGGTTTCCTGCCGTTTTGGGGACCTATGGTTAATAGTAGGAACCTAAGACAGTTGACCCGTGTGGTGGAATCGACCGCTAATATTACTGCTAACGCCCTTGGTAATCTAACAGCGGAACTACAGGCGGATAGACTCATGACGTTGCAGAACCGTATGGTTCTAGACGTTGTTCTTGCAGATCGAGGGGGTGTGTGTAAAATTATCCATTCTAGTTGTTGCATTTTCATCCCTGACAATGCTCCGACTGTATATCAAGCCATCTCGAAGTTGCATAAGATTTCCGAGTCCATACACGTGGACGAAGGTAATTGGACGCTTCTAGGATGGTTTTGGGGCCTGATGTCAACTTGGGGTTGGAGTATTCTGATGATTGTAGGGGCTGTTGTAGCGTTTCTGTTCACGTGTTGTCTTTGTGTTCAGTGTGGTCCTGCCTTATGTGGCCTATGTGCTGCGACGTGTATAAGGCGGCCATCTGTTACCAAGGAGACATTGATGGATAGAATGATGTTTCAGCAGCATCTGAACGATCTGATGAATATCGATATAGATTCTGATCTAGACTAGTGCTTGCCTACATGAGGGCAAAAGGAGCGTCTGAGGTTCCGTGTGAGACGGGACGACACTTTTTGAGTGGTAACGAATATGGACGAGTGTGGTATCTATGAACCGCAAATGACGAGTACAGTGGGTGTGCGAAGTTTCGCTATGCAGCCTTGTACGGTTCGTCTCATTTTTGTGTTCGTTCATTCGAACCCTCGGGTTCCATTTTAGATACAGCGTCCATTTTGTTTCTTGCCCTCAAGTAGCCAGCGAACGGGCTTTTGTCCGTTTCGTGACCCTGGGACTTCCAAGATAGTACGAAGGACACGTGTTTCTTTGAGGTGACTTTACGATGAGGGGAATGACACGAGTAAGGCAGATGGCCCCGCTCGAGGCTCATCTTGCCGCTCCGGTCTATTGTCTCAGTCACGCATACATTAGACACGAGGCCTTTGATCCCTATCGAGTTTCCTTTATTACCCTAACACTCTTTCCTAACCTGTTGTGCATCCTTGCCCTTTCCTCGCATTCTGTTTTTTCGTCCTTCCTTAATGTGTTTATGGTTAAGAGGAAATGTGTTTATTGCGGAGGGGATATGTTTTTACAGTTGGGGACCGGCAAGGACTGTTGTAATTATGTTCCGGCCTTCTGAAACATGAATGCGACCCTTTTGAAGTTTTCTGTGGGAACCGAGTTGAATCTTTGTTCACTATGTTGTGCTATGGCGAAAACGTGTATAAAAGGATCGACCCACTTCTATGAATTTGAAGCAGTCTCCGAGAACCTACACGCTGTGTACTTCTTGTGACTTCTGTATCCCTGCAGTAAATAAACGCTGATCTCTGACGTCACCGGAAGTGTCCCGTGTCTCTGTGTTTTGTACGCCAGAACAGGTAACCCACGAAGGTTTCAGGTGTTGTCCCCTGGCACCGCTGGGTCTAAGAAAACCCAGTCCTTCACAGCGCATGTTTCCACAAAGAGGGAAAGAGGCCTGATTGCAGGGAGGAGTTCCAGATTTCTAACAGAGGTTTAATCAGTAGCGGAGCTATTTCATTCAGAATCTGAGCCGGGGCTGGATCGAGTGGGGATCCGGATTTACATTTTAGAAACAAGGACAAGGCGTAATCTTCAGACAGAGGTTTAAATGAGGTAAATACTTCAGCACAAGTGGTGTCATGGACTGAAGTAACTGCTATGGGAATCTGTTGAATAGTTGCCGTGATGTTCACGATTTTCTCATAAAAGAAGTCAGACAGGCCATCGCTAAGCAATTGGCTAGGGGTGACAGGGCATGCCAAAGCAGAGGGGTTTGCGAACTCCTTAACAATGTTAAAGAGGGCCTTGGTGGAATTTTCTGCTCTTTTAATTTTATCCGTAAAGTACTGTTTCATGACAATGCGTTTGAGTTTATGAAACTCTTTGAGAGCTGATCTGTAAAGGGCTTTGGCCACCGGATCGTATGATCGGCGCCATATACGCTCCAGTTTTTTTCATTTACTTCTATTTTCCCGTAGTATTGTTGAGAACCATGGGGCTGAGGGTTTAGATCGTAAAGAGGAAAGGTTCTGCATAGGGGCAATTTGCTCAATGGCAGCAGAGAGATCTTTATTAAAAGTAGATACTACTACATTAAGGTCAGCATCGAGAGGATCATGACTGCTCCTAAACATTTGCTCCAGGGCCGTACAAGTGACTTTATGCCACTTTCTGCACTGTTCTCTGATGGTAGATTTCATCTTAGGCGGTCTGGGAGTAGATACTTCAAACGGAATCAAGTAGTGGTCAGACCACGTGAGGGGAATAGGGGGGAGAACATTAAGGTCAAGCCAATTGGAGAAAATTAAATCAAGGGTGTGTCCTGCAGAGTGTGTAGGACCATTGACCCATTGGGTTAGATTCAAACCTTGCATGGAGTCTAAAAGATTTTTGGCACGTGTACAATCATGTACATCAATGTGATGATTAATATCACCTAGTACAGTGAAGTGAGGTTGTTTAAGGGAGAGATCTGCGATGGCCGCCATTAATGAGGCAATTGCAGGCTGGGGGGTGTAAGGGGGGTAGTATACCAGGGCACCTGAAAATATGGCAGTGGAGGCATCTGAGATGGAAAAATAGAGTGCCTCTATAGGTCCTAAATTGGGGATTTTCCTAGAGGTGATAGTTAGATGATTTTGTAAAATAACAGCAATTCCACCACCAGACTTTCCTCCCTCGCGGCTAATACCCATTAGGCGATAGCCCGGGGGTGTGGCCAGGGCAATATCTGGACTAGAAGAGTCCTTGATCCACGTCTCTGTGAGAAAAAGTAAATCCCAGGACGTCACAGAGAGCAGCAGCCGGGTTAAAATAAGGCAAATAAATCACAATCTCTTCATTCGCTAGCACAGGGTCCCGGCTTCCGCCTCAAGACCTTCTCATTCAACTGTTAATCGCACCTTTCCACTCCATCAGTCGCCCAGAGACAGACCTAGTGATCTGCTCAACCTTACCACTCCTTATTTTAGCTCCTGACACCTCTAGTCTCACTAATATGACCATTGGGAATGACAGGCTATAATTGTAGTGGTGACACACAGATTATATTCAGAGAACCAGTGTCACCAGGCTTTGCCTGGCAAGCTTAAATGCCAATAGGAAATCCAACTATGGATGAAACTCAATGAAAAGCAAACATTCTCATCTGCTGCATCATGGTTCGGTGGCTCTACCCCTTTTCTTTCACCACTCAACATGAGAGCCTGTCCCCTTTCTAGAACATTGAAAAATGTAAAGGTAATTATCGTCTCAGAGCTTTTCCTAAAAGAGAACATGAACAAAATTGTCAAAGCATGTTTCTATCTATAATCTGCAGATCTTAAGGTGGTTAGTGCTTTACTTGCCATTTTGGCATACAGCTGAGAATCCAGTAGTTGTGTATTTTTCTAATCATTTATAGGATGCGCGCTGCAAACATAACTGTCTCTAGAAAACAGGGGAAAGTGTATAAAACATTATTTAGTTAGACTGCAAAAAATGGAAAACTAATAAAACTACAAACAATGAAGGAGAGCTTTATAGTAGAACGAGAAAAGTAAGTTTTTAAACTGAAGCATTTTGACAGCTTTTATGAAACCTAAATATGTTCTTTTTTAGTGTCTGAGGGCTTCACTCTCATTGTCTATCTGATATCACTTAGATCCCCTCAGTGAAAAACATCCTCATAATTTACTGTTACCCATCAACAATTCCCTATGGTATGTATGGCTCTGGTAGAAAGCCACTAGCGTGAATAACTTAATTCAAATGCTGCAACTCACTTACATGTCATAGCCAGCCGCAGCCCGTGCAGATAAGATTAGCGGTGCCTGGGTGGGGGGGGGGGGGGGGGGGGATTTCGACAGACGACGAGGTGAAGTGAAATAAATATTTCATTTTCCCTCATCATCGTCTGTCGAAATCCCCCCCACCTGGACCCACCTCTCTTACCTGCACGGGCCGTGGCTGGTTGTAGCAACAGCTGTTAACAAAAGCTGCTGACCACTGTTACTGTGTCATAAAGGAAATCCACCCTGCTCTGGCTGGGCTCCCTAAGACCCTGACCAAGCAGTGCTGGAAACCAGGGAGCAAAGCTTTTGAAGGAGAGGGCATAGAGAGTGGTGGGGTGGGTGTCAGGAGACCAAGTATTTTTCTTTTACATTTTGGACACAGAGAGGCATCTGATGTATCATTTCCCATTCTACCCCTGCATAGTATTTAAAAGTAGGTGCAGATGATTTTGGGGGCCATGTATAACTTAAATTATAGATGGGTAAAAAGGGAATTTCTCAGATGTTCCTCACCTCGGGGTACTGAGTGCAATCATTCGCAACTCAAGCTTTGCTTTCGTTGTCTATTTGATCTCACTCAGAACCCCCTCAGCGAAAATAATTCACTGTTGAACTCTTTTTTCCATAAGTTATGTATGGCTCTTACTCAGAGCCATTAGCGTGAATGTCAGATTCTAAACCTGATAAATCACTACTGTGACAAAGCAATGGGGCTTCAGATCCCATAACTCACTATTGCTAAGTCAGAAAGGAATTCCAGACTGCTCTGGGAGGGCTCTGTGAGATCCTGTCAGAGCAGCGCTAGAATGCAGGGAGTGCAGCCCCTGAAGGAGAGGGAAGGGAAGGCACAGAGAGTGGTGGGGGTGGTTGACAGGAAGTCAGATTTTTCTTTAAATATGGAACAGAGAGAAGAGACCATGTTTTGTATGGCACCCCTATCACTCCACTGACCATACGTTCAGTTGAAAGAAAGGGAAGATGGTTTGGGGGTGCATGCATAACAAAGTTATAAATGCGTAAATAGCAATTTACTAGGTTCCAGTCTATGATGTCACTCAGAACCCCTTTGTGAAAAACATCTCTGTAATTCACTGTTGCCTATCTATAATTCTATATGCTATGTATTGCTATGTATTGTCCTCATAGAGATCCACTAGTGTGAATAGCTGGATTGCAAATCCAGTAATTCACTGCTATGCTGTACCAACAGTTGCTAACAAAAGCTGTTACACACTGTTGCTATGTCATTCCAGGCTGCTATGGCAGGCTTCTCTAGCGCTTCTCAAAGTAGTGCTTGATAGCAGCAAGTGCAGCTTCTAGAAGAGAAGGAAGGGATGGCATAGAGAGTGGTGGGAGGCAAGAGGCCATGCTTTTTCTTTTTTTTGGGACTGTGAAAGAGGCCATATTATATGTGTAGCTCTCCCATTATTTTTATGCCATACATAACATAAAATTATAGATAGGTAAAAATTGAATATAGGGAATTGATTTCACGTCGCGGTTATGAGTGATATCACAGACAACTCAAATTTGTTCTAGTCGTCTATTTGGTATCACTCAGAACCCCTTGGTAAAAAACATCTCCATTATTCTCTGTTACCAATATGTGCCAATATATAATCCTTTATGTGCTGTTTCTCTTGAATGTCTGGTACCTGCCATAAACCACAGAATGCTAAGCAAATCATTCATCCAATGTGCATCTCAAAAATGAGTCCCACATCCCAGAACTTTCCCATGTTTCATGCTTTTTTGCAAAAGAGGTACGTATCTCGAATATCTTGGGAGGCTGAGTAACTCCTTTTGCCACTGGAAATGTTTAACTTGAGCCCAGACAAAGCACCTTAGTTTGAGCTCCTATTATATTCTCCTACCGCAACTAGACCAATGCATTTTTCTTTAGACCATTAGCATAATTCCCAGGAAGACTTCAAAGGTTCCTTTTACACCTCAACCCCAGAGAGTACCTCTGCTCCACCTTCAGGAGCCTTCACTTGTACCACTAGCTAAAAGAGTCAAAATCCGATCCAGATACATCACATGTAAAGCCTGCCATGACAGATGGCTTGAATTCCACCTATTCAAGCTTCTTAAATATTACGTCATGCACTCCCACATTCAACAGTGAACACCTCCTCATGAAACCTCCTCTTTGAGTAAAAAAGGAAAGCAGGTATGTGCATCTTAAACATCACTGCAGACCTCTCGATCTCTCTCCCTGCCCCTTCTTCAATCAAGTAATAATATAGAAATTCAAACATAATACAACTCACATACTATCAAACACCACTCAATCATTTATCAGTGGAGCCCATGATTTTGATGAGGTGCTACTTCTGCAGTCAAGACCATATCTGTGCATCTTAAGGTTGTAGTCAGGACATCTCTGTGGACTATCAGTACTCGTTGCTTCCAGATAGTGAAATAAAAGTGCATGTTGGATCCTTACTAGATTTTGGAAGGTGAATGCTCTATGCATCAGTCGCGCTTCCAACAGGCTAATGCCATTCTTCTCTGGTCACTGTCACTTCTATAACAGTACATTTTTGCAACTTCCTTACCCTCCCCCATCTTTAACCTCTGAAGATGTGGACGCAGCTCTGGATGATTTGTTCAGTGGCTGTCACAGAGGAGTGGTGTCTCCCTGCATCTTGATTTGCTCACTTAGCCTCCAATGCTTACCAGGTGTTTTCCTGACATGTGTCATGTTGTTTATATATCCCTATTATCGATTCTTTATTTTCATTTTAATATAAGTTTTGCTTGCCACAGGTGTATATCCTATGTTTGTTTTATTAGCTGATATTCATATGTAGCAAACTAGTGTCCTGACCTGTGGAGCAGCAATACACTCTTACCTATTTAGGTAATTTATAAAGTGTTCACTGGTGACATATTGTGATTGTGTATTGCTGATAAAAGTGACTTGTTGAAATACTTGTCCTTATTCGATTAGATCATTTATTAAAGATGCTGATATCCATGAAGTCAGTCACGCTAGCTTTTATCTTTGGTGGATTTTTTAAGTAGCTAAGGCGATTCTTCTGGATTGGGTACAGATGATTCCAGAGCTGGTTCCCAGAGACAGTCGGCCATGGTATTTATGATTAAATCTGGGGTGAGCAAGTAGCTTTGCATTGCTGGATCTCACTTTAGGATTCTGATTATTATATTGACTGTATGTACACTCCGACGCAACAGTGATGGAGTATACACACCACCAACATAATAGTCCACTTGTCCGATTTAATAGTGAGGGGAACTTAGGTTTGCCTATGACAGTGACTACTCTGTCACTGCCATAGACAAACCTCTCCGATGGAGTAAGAGCTGTCAGAGAAATGGCTAGATGTCTGCCCACCCAATTAGGATGGGTAGACATGTAGCCATTTTGTTTGCTGTCCATCACTGCCACTCAAAACCTGGCTCTTAAGGACAGTAAAAAGAAAATAATACTCCCCATCTGACTCCCATGGCGAGGGAAGCATTACTTTTTTATGGACTGCACCAAACAGTGATATGTATTGATAGGAACCGCCGTGACGCTTGTTCCTTCCAATGTATAATAAATGACCGCCTGCTTGGCAGTCAGTTTTACATTTGACAGGTGGACCATCTTCCTTTGGGATGGAGTAATTTACTCCTTCCCAACGGTGGAACAGTGGGCTGTCCGTCAAAAATGTAATCAAGTTCTTTGAAGACTGATGTAATATGGAATGATTTCCTCTGGTTGAAACTCAGTCTTACTGATTAATTTTACAGTCCTTGGTCTTTCAATATCTCTTTCCAAGAGGGTGGGATGTAAGCAACATTACAGAAGTCCAGTCTCAACTGCACCAAGTCTCTAGGCAGTTTTGCCTGTGAGGCAGCTGTGGTAACATTAGGGTACTTCTCCCAAGTTTCTGGTGAACATTATTGTTTTTAGTCACTGATGAGACATGTTGTCCAAAAGCCAGATCTTAATTGAACCAATCACTGAGGTCTTTTATTGCTTTGTTGAGAGTTAATGGTCCACCTACTTCTGCGAGCCAAACATAAGGAAGGCTGTCTATCACATGGGAAATCTCTGACTTTGAGGAATTCTGTTTTCAAAACCATTTGGGCAAGGATAGCACTCATTCAACTCATAGGTTGGGTGTCCAGAGATAGGGATTTTTCAGATTTTTGTCTGTTAATAACTTTGCATTTGTTTAGCGAATGTGCACAAACCTGCTTCAGTTTCATTTTGGGAGGACTGAAAGTGTTTGGTCAAGGGGGTGCAAACCAAAAAGGGGGTCCCAAAATGGGGTTGAAATCCAATGCATTTTCAATAGACTTTTGTATTTTGCGTAGCTCGAAAACTGTCAGCTTGATTTTTATGAATTTTGACAGAATCACACAATAGGGGGCTCAGATGATTACGTGGGGGTAGTGCAGGTAAGTAGAGCAAGTCTTTTTTAAGATATAAGGTGTTTCAACTTAGTGGTATGTTGTACCACAATACTACTAAAATTAGCAAGGAAGCCCAAAAACAAAACTAGACTGCATATGGAAAGTTTCACATCTGCTACATAAACAACTGAAATACTAATTTAATACATCTTAATCTACATAGGTTTTCTTTGCATTCTCTCTGGCTCCTAAAATAAAATTGGCACAACAAGCCAAACAAAAAACATCTTTCTTATGCACCCCTGTGCAACAAAATGAAAAAGTTACCTAGAAGTGATCCACACTACCTACTATTTGGAGGACATGATAACTGGCTACTAGCAAAAAAAAAAAATCAAAATTTTTATAACAATACCAATGATTGCCTTTCATTTGCTTTGGACTTCATATGTAGCACAATATTACTGAAAGTAGCAAGGAAGCCCAAAAAATAACGTAGACAACATATACAAAGTTTCAGATTTATTACATGAACAACTGAACTACCCATTTATGGTGACATGCTAATGGAAACCTATAAAACAAATTTAATACACCTTAATCTACATAAGTTTACATTGCATACTCTCTGGCTCACGAAACAGGACTGTGCCCATCAAGCCAATCAAAATCCATATTCCTTATGTACTCCTGTGCACAAAATGGAAAAGTAACCTAGCAGTGAGCTACATAAATTACTATATGGAGGGCATGAGAATTGACCATAAAAAAGAAAATAATAAGGCTAATTTATATAACAACAATTATTTGTTTTCATTCACTTTGGCTTCAGATGTAACACAATCCTACTAAAAGTAGCAAGGAAGCCAAAAAAGAAACAAGACTGCATATATTAAGTTTCAAAAGTACTACATGAATAACTAAAAGACATTTATGGCCACATGAGTATGAAAACTAATAAACAAATACATAACAAATACAATAGATGAAAAGAAAGAAATCAAATTAAATCTTATTGCATTCTGCAGTTCTAGTTAGTATTCTCAAAGATAGGAATTCCTCAGACTCACTCAATGCCCCTGTACTATACACCGCTCTACGCAGCTGCACTGTCCGACACTCTACTCTACAGTATGCAACTGCGCTCTACAACACTTACTACACTCTATGATACCATATGACACTCTACTCCACTCTATGCCCATCCACTCTATCCCACTGTGCTAAACTGTATGACATTTGACGACATGCCACTCAACTTCTCTCTACAATACGGAACTCCACTATATGACAATGCACTCCACTTTACAACACTCTCCTCCACTGTACTCTATGACACTCCGCTTGATGATACTCCACAACACTCTACTTCACTATACTCCACTCTAAAACACTCTACTCCACTCTATGACAGTCTATGACACTCTAATGTTTGACATGCCATTCCACAGTGCTCCAGTCTACGATGTTTGACTCCACTATACGAGACATCATGCACTACACTATATACCACTTTACTACACTGTACAATATGCTACTACACTCTACTCTATTCCACTCAATTACAATCTACAATACTGCAGCGTATGACAATAGACTTTGCAACACTCTCCTCCACTGTACTGTCCTATACTCATATAACAACTCTTACTTGCGACACTTTACTCTAGGATTTGAAAAATCATTTTAGTGAACATTTTGAAATTCAATGAAAAAGACAAAGGTTACAGCTTAGTTATTGTTAGAAAATTATATTTTCCCTATACAAACCAAGTTGAAGCTGCACAAACTTTAACAATTCTATAGTTATAATTATAACTTACATTTGCAATGTATCCATCACCATTAAATTATTATTTGTAGTGGACCTTACACACTCTTTTCAGCTCGCTACCCAGACAATACTAACTATAACTCACCACACTACATTGCGCGTTGTTCTCACAAATAATGATACTCCACTGTACAACCCTACACTGTAAGAGACCCTCTGCCACTCTACTGTACAACACTACACTGGCCAACACTGAACTATACGACACTCTACTCCACTGAACTCCATTCTAAGCCACTATACTCTACAACACTCTGCTACACTCTATGCCACTCTACGCCACTCCTCTCGATGACACTCCACTCCACCACACTCCATTTCATGGCACTCCAGTCAACAACACCCCACTGTATATCACTCAGCTGTACTCCACTGTACAACACACCTCTCCTCTCTACGATACTCCATGATATGACACCCCACGCCACTCCACTGTCTAACACTTTACTCCACTCTATTCCACTCTGTAATACTCCACTCTACAACACTCTCCTTCAGTGTTACACTCCACTTTACAACACTCCAATCAATGACACTCTACACTGTGATTTGAAACCAATTTTTATTAAGAAATAAAAACCATTAAAATAAAATAAACACAACAAAGGTTAGAGATAATTCATAGATAAAAATACCTTATGTATTCTTAGTATACAACCCAACTTAAATTATACAAACATAAGAAATTGGAATGTTATAATTATAGCTTCTATTTATAATTAACGCAGCACCATCATATTACTATAAGTCGAGCACCTTTGAACATAGTCTTGTCACCTCATTCACTACACTACAATAACTATAACTCATGCCCTTTCCATGCATTGTTTTTAGCCTTGCATAATGTATCACGTATAGCAGGTAAAATCATAGCATTCATAAGAGCACTTAAAACTTCACACATGGCATTATTTGTCACTACATAGTGCATGGCAGAGTGGGGAGTTACAGCTAGTGTTGTCTGGTTAGCGAGTTGAAAAGAGTGTGTAACAAGGTCAGCTACTTATAAAGATTTGAAGGTGGTGGATAAATTGTAAATGAAAGTTATAACTATAACTGAAGAATTTTTAAAGTTTGTGTAATTTAAACTTTGTTTGCATAGGGAAAATAATTTTTCCTGACTATAGCTAAGCTTTAATATATATGTATATATGTATATATATATATGTGTATATATGTATATATATATATATATATATATATATATATATATATTCACTTAAAAAACCATAGGTTTCACACATGTTATAGTTAGCTGGACATTTTACTCGTAAAAAACCATTGAAATTCCCCCGTTATAGTTAGTTCAGATAACTATAACTCGCGCGCCCGCAATCCACTGCTCATGACATCACATATTACATCACTCATGACATGGTCAGTGGCATCACTCATGACATCATCCTTGTGATAGAGTGGCGGTCGCGCGAGTTATAGTTATCTGAACTAACAATAACGGGGGAATTTCAATGGTTTTTTACGAGTGAAATGTCCAGCTAACTATAACATGTGTGAAACCTATGGTTTTTTAAGTGAATTTGCAAGGTTTTTTAAATGCTAATTCCTAACTATAACGTGTGTGAAACCTATGGTTTTTTAAGTGAATTTGTAAGGTTTTTTAAATGCTAAGTTATGTATGTATTATTATATTTTTTATATATTTATTTTACAATAAACTACCTATGTATATAGTTATAGATTGACTGTATCCTGTAATATAGAATGGCTTGTTTAAAATATATATATTTTTCTTAAGGTTTTTCACCGTGCGCGCACAGTGCGCGCACCCCGCGATTTTTTGAAAATAAAATAAAATATTTTTTTCATCCTTCGGGGTCCTTCAGGGACCCCCTGACGAAGGCTAGGGGGTCAGGAACTCTCTACCCTGCCCCTTTTCACGTTCTCCACCTTTCTTTTTCACTATCACACAACCAAAACACAGAAAATGGCAGCCGACACTTCCTGATTTCGACCGATTCGAACGTTGACTGACATGTAACCACCAATCAGAATTACGCTCGCGCACGGTGCGCGCTTATAGATATTTGTTGGACTTGGCCCTTCTGGCAGGTTCACCCCCGGAACTTTTTGCTTTTTATTGGTAACTTGATGTAGTGCTTGTTGGTTTCTGCGCACTTCACCGCTGTGTCCCAGGGTAAAGTGCGTGCGTGTTGTGAGGTTGGCCTGCCCTCCCATAGGAATGCATGGGGGAATGTATGTGTCCTGGTAGCTCCTGATGCGTGGGGTGTGCAGGCCCGAGTTTGGTATGTGCGGACTCGTGTGATTGAATGCTGCGCGATGATGTGTGCGGCGTGCATGTACCTAGTGTGGAAGTGCCACTTCTAGAAGTGGGCACTTCGGTGTGCAGTATGAAATGTGTGGCTTGTCTGGCGATTGGCTGGTGGAGGTCATGTGACGGGCTAGGGATTCCCCAGAGTCAGGAGGAGTCACCCAGTGGTGAATGGCAGTTTAGCATACTGATGGCTGGGGAGGAGTACACCTGGGTCCTGAATAGGACAGGGCTTTCCCCACACAATGCTGGCTCCGGCCCCTGTGGTACGTCTGATGACCCTAGCCCTGCCAGTGAATAGGGAGAGGGGCTGAGGAAAACAAAGTGCTCAGGAACCTGTTGTAACTGGTTCGCCCCTTCCCTGCACCTTCAGACAAAGACTTTTACTGTATAAAAAGGGGCTGTGTCCCCTTACAATTTGTTCTCTTGCAGGATCCACTTGAGGAGGGGCCTGCTGCTGCTGGGTGCCAGGAGAGACCGCCACTGGGGACTGCCTCCCTGCTGGAGGGCCCTGTGAGCTGGCTCTGGGCCCAGTCTTTGCCCCCCTGCTCTTGGAAGACTTGATAACTGGACCTTTCTGCTTGTAGCGCCTGGGAGCGCTTTTTGGGCTTTATAGCGCTGTGAGCGCTGTCTGACTTTATAGCGCTGTGAGCGTTTTGATTTCGATAGCGGGTGCCCACCCCGCGATTCCGCCGGTATCTGCCAGGTTCGTCGGGTGCCCACCCCTCCGTTGTGCTCGTTTGCGAGGGAGCCTACCCCTCTCATTGCCGAGGGAATCACCGCCGCGGCCGGGCTTCAGCCGGAAGTCAGGCAGGCCGAGGGCGGGCCTCCGGGACATCCCGAACTTAGAATAGGAGGGCGGGAGCCTACCCCGCCTCCTACCGAAGCGTTGCGGCTGGTCGGAGCCCCGGAGCACTCTGCCCAAGAACGAAGTGCCCGGGAGAAGGAAGATCCAGGCGGGAGCCCACCCCGCGCTGGACCGAGAGGCGGAGTGCGGCCGGAGCTGGTGCGGAGGGGGCGCGAGGCACATTGTCGGTGCCTGCCCCTCCGCGTTGCAGAGAAGCTCCGGAGTCCATCGCCGCCGAGAGGAGAGACGACGCGGGAGTCCCCGGAGAGCAGCCCGGTGAGTGCAAAGGGCTGGGGGACTCCGCGCATGTGTTGGGGGTGCGGGGGCAGTGTCAGAGCCCCGTGAAAGCTCCAACGTTGCCTGGCATAGTAGTGGCAATCAGAGCGGCCCCGGAAGGCAGTGGGCCGCTCCAGCATTAGGGGCACCATTCTTTTCGAGCCCACGAGGCTCCAACGACGGGGCACGTTGTTCTCGAGCCTAGAAGGCTCCAACGTGGGGGACATTGTTCTTGGTTTCTGAGCGCGAGACGCTCCAACGTGCTGACAGTGGTTCCGAGCCCACGAGGCTCCAACGAGGCCAGCAGTGGTTGCGCAGAGCGCTCGGAGCGCTCCAACGATGGGGCAAATATTTGTTCAGAGCCACGAAGGCTCTAGGGGGTATTCTTTTGGCAGAGCCCAGGAGAGGCTCCACGAGAGCAGCAGATTTGTCTTGAGGGGCACAGTGGTGCCCACGCTCATTCCTACAGCTGCCCAGCACTTAGTGGGCAGCTGCCACGTTTAGGTTGGGGGTCTTTACGCTTTTGGCTTGCGCAGCTGGCGCAGTTTGACTGGGACAGGGCGTCCTAGCCCCGACAAGGCCAGTGGGCCTAGGGACTGCCACAGGTGGTGGCTCATGTGAGTTTTGCGCTATGATTCCTAACCCGCACCTCTGAATGTATGTAGATGCGTCATGTGCCTTGATTTACACCGCTGAATGTATTTTATGCATCATGTGTTTTCTTCCTTACATCTCTGAATGTTTTTATGCATCATGTGTTTTCCTAACCTGCACCTCTGAATGTGTTTTTATGCGTCATGTGCCCTTGCTCTACACCGCTGAATGTGTTTTTATGCATCATGTGTTTTCCTTCCCTACACCTCTGAATGTGATGCATCATGTGTAATGTGCTTATACCCCTACAGGTATTGTGATACTTAGGTGGTTGTTTGTTTTCTCCTAGTACAGGTGGTGCTAGTGAGGTTCTAGCTCCCTGCGTGACATTCTCCTAAGGTGGTTAGGGTTGCGTAGGTGGTACTTACCTGATACCAGTAAGTACTGGTTGTGTGCTATATATGTTATTTTGTGCTATGGCCTAAAGTATTATTCCTAAGTTCTAAGAGTGCTAATTTCGGACAGTGGTCCATATGGCCCTGTCCCCTGTACATATAATCCCTTGTAAATTCTGCCCGTGCCTGTTGGCACATTGTAAAGTGTGCGTTTTTATCTAATGTGTTTTGTATAATACAAAGGCTATTTTTATAGAATGCCTTGTGTGGAGTTTCCTTTGTGGTGGGCCTTGGGTGTTGTTGCTGGGTGCGCGCGCAAACGCTTTACACATCGCATCAGAGATAAGCCTGACTGCTCGTGCCAAGCTACCAAGGGGGTGAGCAGGGGTTATCTTTGGCGTGTAACTTCCTTGCCCTGACTAGAGTGGTGGTTTCTGCCTGGCTTTGGCGAAAGCCTTAGCCAACCAGAAATTGCCAGTTCTAACAATATTTATGTGCTTTTAACTGCAATTTTCTCAGGAACTACTGAACAGATTGACACCATATATGCAAAAGGCACATGCCTGACCTGAGGACTACCTCTCTGCCAAATTTCAAGTAATTCTGTTCAGCCGTTTGGGCTGTACCTTCGACTTAAGGTCCTATGGGAAAATGAATGGGGAAAACGCGTTTTGGGACCCCCCCTTTTTTCTCAGCCCCCGCTTGACGAATCAACCCGAGACTTTCAGGGTAGGAGCTGAACGGAGCCCCCCATTAGTTTTGAAAATTTCGCGAGGATTCGTCAACCGGCGCCAAAGTTATTCAAAATAGAATTTTAAGATTTCCTATGGAAACACGGTCCTAACTATAACTATCTACTGGCGACCGCCAGTAGATAATATAGATATATCTGGAAAAAACTAAGGTTAAAGTAACGTTATAATTAGGTGACTATGTCACTGAAAACACTAACGTTTTGAACTAAAAAAAATACATAAATTCACCAGTTATAGTTAGCAGATCTAACTATGACTGATTCTCCGGCCATGTACTGCTTATGACCTCACATATTACATCACTGATGATATGCTCTATGACATCATTTATGACATCACTGATGACATCTCATATGACACAATTGATTACATCACTGATGACATCATCCAGGCTTCTTATGTACACAATGCTCTATAAACTAGTATGGCATTGGAAGCCAGAAAGTAAGTCCAAACTAGCTCGGAATAATAGGAAGACTCATTAATGCCATCACAGATATAACTCCCTTAGGTGTAGCAAGCATGTGTTATGTGCAACATTGACCCTATACCACACACTTCATGGGTAACCTAGTAAACATTAACAATCAACCATATATATATATATATGTAAAACCCTAATTGCATACTGTGTTAAATCTGTATACAGCTGTTCAGAGAAAGCCAAGTTACTCAAGATACCCAACACCTGTTCCAAAATTAATGCCCTTCTATAGACAGCTTTTTTCTGTATCAAACCCCTCACAGTCAGCGAAAATACATCAAGAAATTAAGTTGATATGAATGGAATAGTGAGTACTGTAAGCAATGTTTACTCTATGGAGAGAGTTTACTCTGTGCCACAATGTTTGCAGACAGTGAAACTCTCATGAGAGCTATACCACAGAGTATTAAAAAGTATCTACTAAGAACAAGGTGCAGTCTGCTTCATTTGTCATAAAAGACATTATCCACTTAAAATAACCAAGGTCAGGAGGTGTTAAGATTATAATACCTGCACCCTTCATACTGTAGTGAAAACTTTAGAGATAGATATCTTCTGAAGCTAATGAAGCACATGTACATAGGTTAGTACCTGGTGCACAAATGTAGAAATTGTCATGCTGAGATGATTCTGTCTAATAAATTAAAACTGCTTACAATATGTAGTATCTACTACCTAAAATCCTTCCCCTGTTTGAAATATTTTCTGCAGAACCGAAAAACTTACGTGGAGCATGCTGAACACATGTTGTCATTGTCACCTGCACACAGAGTTACCCTTCAAAACTAAGATTTATATTGTGTTCAATACCTCTACACACCTATGATACATTAGGGGCAAATGCGTTTTGTAAATATAGACCCATTAGCTGGTCTCAGGCTGTGCAATATTAGGTAGAAAAGTAATATAGTAGTTACCCACCACTATGTAAACTATAAAACAAACTAGCACATTCATTGGATGAAGTCATCAGTGATGTCGTTAATGAAGTAATTTGAAATATCATCAATGTCAAGAGTGATGTAATAGGTGAGGTCATTAGCAGTGCATGGCTGGGGCTCAAGATATGGTTAGCTCAGCTAACTATAACTGTTGAATTGCTGTGGTCTTTTTTAGTTCAAAACATTAACATTGTCACTAACTATAACGTTACTTTAACTTTTGTTTTTTCAGTTAATTTCTAAAGCTTTTCTTAAATAAACACAGATCTTTTTATCACACCAAACTTTAACATTACTTTAACCTTTGTTTTTCTCTAGTGCATACCCTACACTACAGCTGCATAAAGGACCGCAAGATACTGTCTCCAGTGACCTTGTGTCTGTGCAATTTTGGCAATGTGATTGTTCCTCGAGCATTTTTATACACAAATCTGTGACAAAAGGAATCCTTGTATAGAGAAGACAACGAGACTACAGTCAAAGAGTTGAATCTCCACCAAACAAGGATACTTCCTCTTAATTATATAATTAATAACCATTGAGAAGACTATGGTGTGTCTCATTTTCACTTGCCCATACTTCCTGCATCTACTGAAAATAAACTTTGTTTTTTTCAGTGAATTTCTAAGTTTTTTTCATTCCATTTCTTAACTATACCATCCATATAAAATATATATATATATCACTAACCATGTCATGAGTGATGTAATATGTGACGTCATCAGCAGTGCATTGCAGGCGCGCGAGTTATAGTTAGCTGAACTAACTATAACGGGGGAATTTCAATGGTTTTGTACGAGTGAAAAGTCCAGCTAACTATAACGCCCCTGAAACCTATGGTTTTTTCAGTGAATTTCTAAGTTTTTTTTAATGCTAATTCCTAACTATAACGTGCCTGAAACCTATGGTTTTTTCAGTGAATTTCAAAGGTTTTTTAAATGCTGATTTCTAACTCTGCCTACAGACCTCTTCTGTAAGCCCCTAGTATATAATAGGGCAGGGGGATTAAAACTACCTCTTAAAATGCGCCACAGGGCGTGTTTGCACACGTCACCTCAGGCCCCATCCCCTCCCTTCCCCACTGTGTAAACAGGCCATGTGGCCGGTTTAAGTTGGGAGATTAAGTCCCCTTGAATCCTGAAGGTCCCTAGGGTCCAACTAGACCACTAGGTACCTCCAGTAAGCGCCACAGAGCTGCGTTGCAGAGAGATGTAAAAAGGGGCACGCCTAGACCACCTCTCTGCAACGCAGAGCAGTGGCGCTTCCTGGAAGAACCTGGTGGGCTAGTTGGCCCCCAGGGTCCCTCAGGATTGAAGGTGAATTATTTCCCCAAATTAAAATGCGTCACAGAGCGTGTTTGCACACGTTAACTCAGGCCCCGTCCCCTCCCTTCACCACTGTGTAAACATGCCCTGTGGCCGTTTTCAGTTGGGAGATTAAGTACATTTGAATCCCGAGGGTCCCTAGGGTCCAACTAGCCCACTAGGTACCTCCAGTAAGCGCCACAGAGCTGCGTTGCAGAGAGGTGTAAAAAGTGGCACGGCCTGAACCACCTCTCTGCAATGCAGCTCAGTGGCGCTTACTGGAAGCACCTGGTGGGCTAGTTAGCCCCCAGGGGCCCTCAGGATTGAAGGGAAATTATATCCCCAACTTAAAACGTGCCATAGGGCGTTTTGGCACACGTCACCTCAGGCCCCATCCCCTCCCTTCCCCACTGTGTAAACACGCCCTTTGGCCATTTTAAGTTGGGAGATTAAGTCCCCTTGAATCCTGAGGGTCCCTAGGGGCAAAATAGTCGACTAGGTATGTCCAGTAAGCGCCATTCCAGAAAGGTGTAAAAAGGGGCACGGCCTGCACCACCTCTCTGCAACGCAGCGCAGTGGTGCTTACTGAAAGCACCTGGTGGGCTAGTTGGCCCCCAGGGTCCCTCAGGATTGAAAGGGAATTATTTCCCCAACTTAAAACGCGCCACAGGACGTGTTTGCACAAGTCACCTCAGGCCCCGTCCCCTCCCTTTACCACTGTGTAAATGCGCCCTGTGGCCATTCTAAGTTGAGAAATTAAGTCCCCTTGAATCCTAAGGGTCCCTAGGGTCAAACTAGCCCACTAGGTACCTCCAGTAAGCGCAACAGAGCTGCGTTGCAGAGAGGTGTAAAAAGGGGCGTGGTCTCAGAACACCTGTCTGCAACGCAGCTCCCTGGCGCATACTGGAGATACCTGTTGGGCTAGTTGGCCCTCAGGGACCCTCAGTATTGAAGGAGAATTATTCCCCAACTTACAACTCGCCACGGGGCGCATTTGCAGAGTGCTGTAAGGAGGGGGCGTGGCCTCCGGCACGATGCCGCTCTTTTATTTATTTTATTTTTTTAAGAAGAGGGGCTGTGTGGCCCCCCTTCTTTTTCTAATTTATTGGCCCTGGGGACCTTATCCCCCAAGGCCTTAATCGGCCCCAGGGACCACAACCCCCGGGGCATGGCCTTTTTTTTTTTATTCTTTAGGAGGGGGGCTGCGTTGCCCTCCTCCTCAGGCCACTTATGGCCCCGGGGACCCCATCCCCCGGGGCCGGCCATTGTTTTTTATTATTTTTTTAAAAATATATTTATAGAAACACCTAGGAAATGCTGGACAAACTGTACGTACCTATCACCATGACGATTTGCGTGATATTCATTAAAAGGCGACTATGTATACAATGAATCCACGTGGAATGTATTTACACCGCTAGTGAAGCTCTGACATGTCTGACGCCCTACCGTGCCTAATCCCGGGGCCCCCGCCGGTGGGTACTCTCCAAGTAGACACCCTTGTTGTTTATTTATACAAACATGGGTAGCTATTACCGGGCACATTTAATACACACGCACACCAAGCCATTCAAAGGGGATTCTACAAAAATTCGACCAAAACTATACAAGAAACCCCCTCACGGTTAATAAAACACACATCCACCGCCGGATGTGTAATACTTTTTATTTTACTCTCTGGAAAGGAGACGAACCTCACTTGAGAGTCACAGCGCGCTCCGGGCTGAGCCCAATGCTGTGTTACCCCCACCAGTGCCCGCCGAGTGCCACACACCTCTGTGTTGTATTCCACCAGCTAGTGCGTATGCTGTGACACTCTCTAGTCCATGTGCACTGTAACACCACCCCGTGAATATGTCATGCCACACTTGCCTTCGCACGGGTTATATTGCCCCATCTAACGTGCCTTCCTTGATGCCTATGTTATAACGCACTGCGCTATGCCATAATATTACAATCTGGGATCCATATCTTTGTCACAGTGCATATGCAATGTTACACTCCCCTACACATATTTTATATTACAACTTTAGAGACTACTTAGGTTACGCAACACTGCCCTGTGCATATTACACTCCAAGGCGCATATCGCATATCTCGCGCTCTCCAATGAATCTGTCATTGCGCACAATGTATTGCATATTATATTTCACGCCCAGCTCATCTTATATCACACTTTTTGGTGCATAGTTTATACCATACACTATATCTAGTTTTCATTTTCAATCGTGCTCTCAGGACTAAGTTCTATATAACACTGCGTTCACCTACCCTTTTCACGGCCATTACATTTTGCGATGGGAGGTGGAGGGTCAGGGGGTGTTTCTGCCAAGTGAGCCCGGAGTCACAGACACAAATGTCCTCTTCTTCCTGAATAAAAGTGAGATTATGCTGCATACTTGTTCATATTTTAAGTAGTTCGCACAGACACACATTTTAAAAACAATAAAGTTCCTAATACCCACCTTCTTTGAACAGTTAGCTTGCTGCCCCATCCCCCTCCTCCCTATCCTCTGTTGTCTGAATCCATGGACTAGCCTCCTCCCTCCTGCCATGCATGGTCTGATGTGCTGCCATTCGCCCCCAATTTAGCATGATGTACCATTCCACTCCTGCCCTCCATTGCCCAATTCTATGCCCCATCATTGACCTCCTGCTTAGCCTCTGTGCTTAGCTTGCTGCCCCTCTTCTCCTTCCCCCTGCCCTCTGATGTCTTTGTGCATGCCCCTGCTCCATCCTTTTTGCTCACCATGTTCCATGGACCTGCCACTCCTATCTACTCTGAGTGTTCTGTTGAGCTGCCACTCCCCTCCCACCTGCCTAGCATTGTCAGATGACTGTAACATGTCCCTGCCACCTCCACCTTGCCTGTCCGCATGCCATGCCCCTATCCCCTTCCTCCTGTCCTCCATGGTCCATTTTACTGCCACACCCTTCTGCCCTCCCTGGTCTGGTGTGCTGCAACTGCTCCTCCTGCCTGCCCCACGCGGTCTGTTGTGAGGCCATTTCAACTGAACTCTCTTGTCTGTGCCCAGGTCCTGACCCTCCCTTCTATCCTCAATGGTCCTTTGTGCATGCTCCTGCACCCTCCTTCTTGCCCATCATAGCCATAGTGCTGCCACTAACCCTCCCGCTTGCCATGCATTGTCTTCTGTGCTGCCACGGCCCCTTCCACCTTCCTTGTGTGGTCAGCTAGCTGCCCCTGACCCCTTCCCACCTTCCCTCCATGGTCTGTGTGTATGCCATCATAGTCTCACTGTTCCTCTCCATGGTGTGTCCTGCTTCTAGTGCCCATCCTGCCTGGCCTCCATGGTCATCTTGCTGCTCCTGCCCTGCTCCCTTGCCCCCAGCCCTCTGTTTCCATGTGCAGACCCCTATTCCCTCCCTCCTGGCTTGTCTGTTCCATTGTAATGCCCCTGATCCGTCCCTCCTGCCCTTTATGGTCTGTTATGCTTCAGCTTTCTCTCCTGTCTGTCCATTATGGTCAGCTAGCTACCATTGCCTCTTTCCCCTCTGTTCTCTGTTGTCCATGTTCATGGTCCTGTCCCCTCCCTATTGCTTTCTATGGATTGCTGTGCGGCACTCCCGTCCCGCATGCCCTGTGTGGTGTATTGTGCTGCTGCAAACCCTGATGCCTGCCCTGCAGGGTCAGTTTGGTGCACCTCTCCATGTCCCTCCTGTCCTCTGTTATCCAAGTCCATGAGTTATCCAACTCCAATTCCTCCTGCCTTCCATGATCCAATGTACCAAGAGGGAGATTTTGAAAAAAAACTGGGGTATTGATTTTCCCCTTTGAGTTACATTGAAAAAGAGAAGATTGTAGACAGGAGACAGATCAAATAAAGCCCAGTTGAGCTTAAAAACAATGGACGTTTCCTGCCTGAATCTGGTCTGTTGGCATGTATGTTTGTACTACCACTGCCTCTTCCTTCTGCCCACAATGGTCTATTATGTTGCCACAGCCTCTCTTGCCAGTCCTGTATTGTTGGTTTGTTGCCCCTCCCCCCTTTCCACTGCCCTCCATAGTCTGTTGTGCTGCCACAGCCCTTCCTGCCTGCCCAGTGTGGTCAAATTGTTGCCTCTGCACCCTCCTACCTGCCTTCAAATTTCAGAGTCCGTGCCCCAGGCCTCTGCCTCTCAACAGTATCCTAATGAACAACTAGATTGCTAAGATTCTATATTTATTACAAAAGTGTGGAACGCCTGACGTCATCTTGATGTAATCAAAACTGTAATACCTAGAGCATTTTCTTTAGCAATTACATATATGAGAGGGTCTTATTTGCATCAAAATTATGGTTAGTGCTCTAAAAAACTAAAATTAGGACATATTTTCTGAGTTTTCAAATAGCGACAAAGCACTTTTAAATTCTTTGTTATCTTCATGTTTTTTCATCCAGTTGACCACTTCATTAAATGTTGCACTTAGGGGAGAGGATGTGGCGTTACTTCCAGAGCTGCAGACTTTGCAACTGGGGAACCAGGTTGGAGTTTCTGCTTCAGCTCGACATTCTGTGATTCTGGTCAAATCACTTAATCTCCCCATGTCTACAACCAAAATGAATTTGTTCTTGTGTGATGTAACTAATGCTCATGTAAAGCACTCCAATACCTGACAAGTCTGCACTATATAAAACTTCTGTCATTGGGCTATACTTGGGCTACATCTAGGTGATATTTGGTCTACATTTGGGCTCTTTTGTCTCTGGTGGCCATCTTGGGAGATTTATTTGTAATGAAGTGTCCTAATTTCCTCATTTACTGCAGTCTCCTCAATAGGAAATGTTTTCAGTTTTTATTTTGATTCCATCAAGAAGGTATTCAGATATGTCACACATTTGCCATAAATTCTGAATGTTAGCACTCTAGTTGCTCATAAGATCACTGTAGTAAAGCTACAGCTCACCACGGAAGTCTGCTGCTGTTATTAAAAGTGCATGTTTCAGTCTGCATGTCAGAATTTTTTAATGAAATAGAAGAGGATTTAATAAGTCACTCAAAATGTGCCCTCATTTTTCTTTCTTCAACACTGATCATAATTTCTATGGCAAAATGAACTCCCTCAGTGTGTTCCTTTTTAAATTAAATGTTTTAAGTGTTACCAGTTTAGTCCAATCAAGATGGCTTCAGGTGTGCCATACTTTTGTCATAAGTAAGACTGTTAGCGCTCTAGTTGTTCTTAAGAACACTCTGGGACATTCTGTCATTGGGCTATACTTGGGCTACATCTGGGTGATATTTGGGCTACATTTGGGCTCTTTTGTCTCTGGTGGCCATCTTGGGAGACTTATTTGTTATGAAGTTTCCTAATTTCCTCATTTACTGCAGTCTCCTCAGTAGGAAATACTTTCAGTTTTTTACTTTGGTTCCATCAAGAAGGCATTCAGATGTGTCACAAATTTGCCATAAATTCTGAATAGTAGCACTCTAGTTCCTCATTAGATCACTGTAGTAAAGCTACTGCTCACCAGGGAAATCTGCTGCTGGTATTTAAAGTGCATGTTTCAGTCTGCATGTCAGAATATTTTAATGAAATAGAAGAGGATTTGAGAAGTCAAAATGTGCCCTAATTTTTCTTTCTGCATCACTAATCATAATTTCTATGGCAAAATGAACCCCCTCATTGTGTTCCTTTGCAAATTAAATGTTTTAAGTGTTACCACTTTAATCCAATCAAGATGGCTTCAGGTGTGCCATACGTCTTACATAAGTAGGACTGTTAGCGCTCTAGTTGTTCTTTGGAACACTCTGGGAAGCTACAGTAGAACACAAAGGAATCAACTGACAGTCTCTGTCCTTGTTGGATGTACATGTTTTACTGAGAAGGTCAGACTTCATTCTCACATGACTGAGAAAGATAATGTGAATTTACAGAAAATATGCTCTCAGTGAAGCTTATAGATCACCTTCCAAACCTCTGTAGAAAAAACATGAGAAAATAGTTTTCTCTCAAACATGATTCATGATATCCCCGCAGAAGGCTTTTTCACATGGTAAAATCATCTTAGAACATACCACAATTCCTAAAATGAGTATGGTACCATCAACAAATGATTTATAATGTAACTAAAGTCTTAAAACCTTCTATTAACTGGAATTTCCTTTTAATGAGGTACTATCATGTATATTGGTCCCAAGATGGCTGCCAACACTTCTTGGATGAAGTGCTGACAGCCAATCATATCTCACAATGAGATGTGTGGTTAGGCTCCGCCCAGATATATATGTGATTTTACTTTTGATTTTCTCAGGAACTACTGAACAGATTTACACCATTTAAGCAAAAGACATGTCTCTGATCAAGGTCTACCTTTCTGCCAAATTTGGTGTAATTCCGTTCAGCAGTTCGGGCTGTAGCTGCGGCTAAAGGTCCTATGGGAAATTAAATGGGGAAAACATGTTTTGGGACCCTCCTTTTTTCTCAGCCCCTGCTACTCGAATCATCCCGAGACTTTCAGGATAGGAGCGGACCGGAGCTGGCCAAAAGTTTTGAAAATTTCGCAAAGATTCGTCAATGGGCCCCAAAGTTATTCCAAATAGAATGTTGCGGATTTCCTATGGAAAATAGGTCCTAACTATAACTACCTACTGGCGACTGCCAGTAGGTAATATATATATATATATATATATATATATATATATATATATATATATATATATATATATATATATATATATATATATATATATATATATATATATATATATTTATTTTTAGATTTTTGGGGAAAAATCCAAAGGTTAAAGGGACATTATAGTTAGGGCTAGATTTCCCTCATACAAAACTAGTAAAATTCAGCAGTTATAGTTACCTGAGCTAATTATAACTTACGCCCCCGCAATGAACTGCTTATGACCTCACATATTACATTACTCATGACATGGTCAGTAACATCACAGATGACATCCCAAATGACATCACTGATGACATCACTGATGACAACATCCAGTGAGTGTAAGTATTTTCTAAGAGTTTATGATTGTTAAACATATATCTAACCTACTACAAAAGTTCAATTACTATACTAGGTGCACTTCTACTGAGTGATACTGCTTTTAACAAACGGTATGTGAGTGTCTGTGTGACTTTATGTATCCTTGTCTGTAAGGGTATGTGAGTAGTTGTATGGGTGTATAAGTGAGTGTTCCTTAAGGGTAACCTTTTGTTGTTGGATATGTTTGCGGCTGACCCAGTCGCAGAAAAAGCTACGGCTGACACGCGGTGACTTCAGGTGAGAGGTCACCGTGCAAGGGGGAGGTAAAAGCCTAAAGATTTGCATGAAAAAAGTAGCGCTTCAACAAGACTGTGTCTTTTGCCCACTTGGGATTTATTAATTTTGAAAAGTGGACTCTGGATGAAACTCAATGAGGAAGACATGTTTAGTGCTACTACAGGAACCAGCATGCTTTAGTAACGGCCACGCCCACTGGGGAGGTTCACTGTGTATAATTAGTAGCATGCTTCACCTGGATGTATCGCTGCACCGTCTGTCACTGAAGAAAGGGAAACCTGAAACGGGTATGGCAGAGGTTGCCATTGACTCTTAAAGCTCATCTTTGTTCATGCTCTGCTGCATATCATTAAAGAAAAGTGCTTCGACAAACTTACCTGGCGGCTCTTCCTTAAGGGTAACCTTTTGTTGTTGGATATATATATAAAACCAAGGTTGCCCCACAGAAGTCATCACTCGGAAAGGGGTACACGCACAAATGCCTCAGGTGGTAGCAGGCACAGCGTTCCTCACTCGCTCCTCGATAAACAGCTAAACGCGTTTCGGGGATCCCAGTATCCGTGTTCACTGGCGAGATACTAGATGAATGTGCTAGGACCAGGCAAGACTGTTTTTGGGACGTAGTTTTATTAATTGCACAAGCCCCGCCCCAGTGGGCGTCACAGTGGCATCATGGTTAACGTAGTTCACATCATTTCCGCCATGCTTGTAAGTCCCGTTTAAACCCCAATGGGTGTTTTGTGTAGTCCATGAAAATATTCTGCGCACATAAACATACAAATTGATAAAATCCATAATGGATGAAGCGCTGGTCAAGTTCGCTGTGGTACTAACCAATATGTACCTGAGGCTCAGGCCCCCTTCGTTCCAGAGCAAACTCGCAATTGCAAGCGTGCAGGATCCACACACCGGCAGCGGGATGGCTTCGTGCTGGACAGGCCGCATAACATCAAAAACCAATTGAAATAAAGTTTACAGAGACGTTATATTTAGGTTCAGATTTTACACACACAAAGCCATAGAAATTCAGCAGTTATAATTATAGTTATCTCAAGCAACTATAACTCTTTCCCTAAGGTAACTATAACTCGCGCCCGCCATGCGCAATAATATTATCAAGGATGCAATGGAAGATGTCATGAGTGATGTAGCAGTGCATGGCGATGAGCTCGGGAGGGGATGTTGTGTGGCCCCTCTCCCTTTAAAAACTACATTGGGAGAGAAAGGTTTATGCAACCTGCGAGTGGCTTACTGTATTTGCTTTCATTCAATCTGAATAGCTGTGAACTGAACAACTGCTTAATAAAAAGATTTATAAAAAAAATATATATATAAAGATAATACTACATTGGGACTCAAGGGATGTGGCCAAATACTGATCGGGGAGGGGATCTACATGCCCCCCTCCCCATATTTAGTAAATCAGCCTCAGGGGATGTGGTTCCTGGTACTGATTGTGGCTTGGGGAGGGAAGCCACTCGCCCCTCCCCTTAATTAAACAATGCTGCCCGTGCTGCGATTTTATTATGTTTTTTGCCTTGATCCTGAGGGAGTCCAGTGGGTTTGTGGCAACAATTAATCTAGGGTCTTGGTATCCATACCCAGCTCTCTAATATTTTATTTTATTTTTTTTACAAATTCAGGACAAGGAACTCCAACTCCTGTAATGGCTGGCAGCAACATTTTTCTCATGTTGCTTGCAGCCAGTAATAGCGCCACTCCTGCGGGTGTCTGACTCTCTCAAGAGCGAAAAAAAGCTTCCTGGCCAAGCAAAATGCTTTATTTTTTTTAAATTGTGTCCGATGGACTCTGGTGAGAGTCCCTCGATCCCAACTGCCCAAATATACATTATATTTAAACCTCAATTTTTCAAAAAGTACTGAACCGATTTATAACAAATTACAAAAAGCACAATCTGCGTACTAAGATCAAATTTGGTATAATTCTGTTGAGCAATTTTCGCTGTAGTCCTGGCTAAAGAAGCCTGTGGAAAATGCATGGAGATTTCGCGTTTTGGGACCCCGGATTGATGGATCACCCCAAACCTTTTAATGCGCACACTTGGCAAAACAGAGCACTTTTAAAAAAGTTTTGTAGAGATTCATCAAACTGTACCCAAGTTATTAGTAACACAAAAAACGCATTTCCAATTGAAACGCTGACCAATGAAGAAAAGACTGCGATTGACAAGAAGGATTGACATGACTGGAGAGCAGCCCCAGATATTGTAGCCCATTTCGAAGTATTATGGTGCCATGTCCCACAGGCCTTAGGCATGTCACGGAGGATTAAGGTTTCTGAGTGACCAGCACCCAGCCTAATTTAGCCTTGAACCTTGACTGGGTATTACTTTATAATCACTCCCTCTCTCCTTGAATGGCTGTATCATGTGATTTTCACCCGCACACCACCAATTAGCCATTTCTTTTCATCTAAATTCAATTTGGAGATTTCTTGTATTATAATATATTAGTTACAGTTTTTGCCAACAGCAAACACACAAAATGGAGGAATGTTCGCAATAAGTCTAACTACTGGCAATTGCTTGGGTTAGCATTCCAATCCATGTTTTTTTTGCCCACCATCTCACCTTTGGACCAACAAGGCATACAAAGCTTCTCCCAAATGTTCTACTATGTTTCCAAAGAGTTGCATTTTACAGCATGGGTAGATGACATGCTAAAATAGCCTGCCACAAACAGTAACGTTGTGGAGAAAATTTGTTTCACGTGACATTTTCAGTTTGTAGCAGCAAATCCATGCAAAATATGAAACATAATGTCTTAACTAAAAGAATACATGGATTTGGAGAATAAACACATCAATGTACTGAAAACAAATTGTTAGCTCAATTTTCCAAAAGGTAGCTTTTGTATTTCCATTACAGCCCTTTCATTTTGCAAAGGGCATATTTTCCATGAAGAACTAATTATAGCATCAAGTGGGACTGTGCTCAGAGAAGAACGGATGGCAAGCAACGAGGGACAAAATATAATTCAATAATTATTTAAAGTAGTGGGTGTTAGCTTCTACTCTGATCCGATGGTGGTGATAGCTGGGAGCAGCTTCAAAACAACAATGCGCTGCCAGCCATTGATGACACTGTGTGCTTCTTTTCATAGGTTACTTCATCACAAAAGTCTTGCAGATTTGGCCTGTTTTTTCAATTAGACTTCCCACTTATTTACAGGTATTGTATGGAGCTGTTATACGCATACTGCAAGCCCTCGGCACTATTGTGATGGTCAACAAAAGACAATGATTACATTCGACAGAGCTTGATAGGAGACAGGCAGGACAATGGCCGCGCGCGATCAGAGCTATAATCACTCCCTGCACAAATGAGCGACTGCAAAATGTGCGCGAGCACCGCGTTGCCGCCTTTGAAGTACATTTTCACTTCGACATCAAATGCCAGGTAGGTTTTGTTCTTCATGGTTCTGAAGTGTAAATTTTCTACAAACTAAGGTCAAGAGATGATTTACGGTGTTCAGCGGAACGTTGTGCCGGAGTATATTCGATAACATAACTTTATTTCCTGCGACTAGTATGCTTGCTCAATTTTCTTTAACAATGGGTATATTGCAAGGTTGTGCTTGTATTTATCAAGAGAAATATCGTTGTGTGCACTTAAACAGGTCTTCCAGATTTCAAGATAGGTGCGAATTGTGATGTGAACCCCACCACTCTGCCCACGTCCCACCTTACTTCTAATACTAAGGTCCAGATTTACACACATTTTGTGCTGGGTTTGCGTCACAAAACCGGTGCACATTTTTTTACATTTACTTTCCAGTGCAAAACTTGTTTTGCGTTGTAATGTTGTTTCAAAGTAATGCACTGATTTTCGTTATTCTGCGTCAAGGGGGGGTTCCATGGGTGGTAGATGGAGGTTTTCATGCAACCACCCATAGTTTGTTTACACAAAACCCTATTTTCTAACAATAGTAGACCAGTTTTTTCACTTAGAAACCAGCATTAAAAGAGGAATGCTTTTATTTCTCCTAACTTCCCACTCTGCACGTGTTCACAAAAAAGTAGGAAAAGTTTTAAAGTTATCTAAGCATAATATCTTGTACCAGAAGGGTACCCTTCCAGTAAAAAACCTAAGTAAGACTCACACAGACACCCTCGCACTATGGTGCAAAGAAGTGTGAACAGTACTCAAATGCCTGATTGTGCTCTGGCAATAGGAAGAGATAGGGGATTGTGCCATAACTCTATAGAAATGGCGCTTTCCTGCTCTTCCCTGTCAAGCAATGCAGCACAGCAACTTTGGGTATTGTACTGTGTTCCGTGACATCTTTGTAAATCTGGGCCAACATATCCCACTGACATGCTCATTTAGAGCAACGCAGTAATGAGCAACGTGCAGTAATTCGGTTACTGTGCATTATGCCAAATTTAGAGACATGCATTGTAGAATAGTTTTTGCCAGCAAGTGGATTGTGAAGCGCAGATATAAATAGATGAGGTAAAAGGCTACATCTAAGGGCACATTCATTATTACCTTGGTATTATTCCCTAATTTAGCACGCTAGTCATCAACCATATGCTTGATTTTTGGATTGTTACTTCTCAACAAGGTAAGAATAATTCATTTCTTGGTTTTTTTCTCCACCTTCCCTAAGTTTCCTAATACTTCTCCCAAGAGTAGTCTCTTCCAGTCCCATTGTGTCACTCGTAGTTGTATTTGTAGAAGTCTTCTACTTAAAAAACACTTACCTCTTCCCTATAAGGAGTTTTGTATCTGTCACATCAACCACTGTACTATTCTCTTCAAAGTTCACATGCAGACTTTTGAGCCTTTGCTCATTGTTTGGCAATTCTTCTATATAGACCCTGATTCCAAATTAGTTAGCATGAAGGTGTTATTTATCACACACAATAAATAATAATAGCAAGGGGTTTGTTATTTATCAAGTGTGAAATATAACACATATCGTGAGTTTTTGGTAAAAAACATGTACATTTTGTTGCTTACCTCACCAAAACCTGCATGGTACGGTAAACATCATACACTTTTGCCCTGTTAAATTCCTACAGGTTTGGGCTGCTGAAATCTAACAACAGGTGAGATATTTAACACACCCAACAATGACCTGATGCAACAAATACCACCCCACTCTGAATTCCAATCCCTGTGAAAACAGGAGTTTATGATATTCACACTTGATATAGGGTAGCACTCATGTAAAAACTATTTAAAGGGCAATGGGAACGGGCATAACAGCGTTATGGACGAAAACCCTCACTCACCCGAGGGTGACATGCTTCATCATTGGGTTCCTCCAGCACACGGGGACCGCAAGGTCTCCCGTGTGGGCTACGACTTCACCAAGAGGGAAGGAGCGGGAGTGCAAAGCACAGGTTGGATCTACCAACTCTATATGGTGAGGAGGGGCAGAGTGCAAAACAAAATATGTGAATTAAAAGACTCTCTGTATAGGGGCAACAACTTTATTCTTCCTGCCTATATAGTAGTCGATTAAAATGCAAGTGATTATAGGGTCAAAAAGTACCCTAACTTAGGATCAACATGTTTCTGCCCTAGTGACAAGATAGTTCGGGGCATTCATCAGGATCATAAGGAAGTCACTCTGCTATTAAGGTGCATAAATCATAATAAAATACTTAGGCCACCATATCTTGACCATCGGACGCAATGTTGTTTTGAACGATGGATCAGAAGGCTCTATAGCATGTAGTATCTGTGTTTACTCAATCATCAGCAGAGTCTCACACCAGTTCATCATGCTGCAGGTGGTGTGGCGTAATTTCTGTGACCCTGAAGGGGCCTGCCATGTTGTGCATGCAAATGCAGGGGGGTACCAGAGGTACCCCCAAGTGCACCCCCCAACACCCATGGGCCCCCACATGCAGACTCCGCATGCCATTCCATGGCGGCAACGCCGCCCTGAAAGGCACTTCACCGCCTGCATCTTGATATGGATGGCGGTGTCTTGCAGACACCGCCACCATATCAATCCCCTTTTCCACACGGTCTCCTGTTAGACCGGCAGAAAACTGGCGGACGGTCTTTCCGTCCGCTGGGATCGCAACCGCCATACGGGTGATGGCGATCTGCCCGCCATTATAACAGACCCCTTAGTGTGAAAGGGGCGTGTAATGGGTGTTGTGGTGGGCGTTACGCTGCAACACCCATTGATTTTGATGCTGGGCCCTATTTACAAGGGTGGTGCAAATAGGAGGCAGCATCAAAATTAAGAAAAGGGAAAACATGCACTTAACATGGCGAAACGAGGAGAAATGCTGTATTTCTCCTCATTTTGGCTGTTCCTATGTATGCTGCATTGTGCAGCAGATAGAGAAACAGCACATTGCCAAGAATGATTGTTATGTGTAGGAAGGTATCCCTCCAGCACATAAACAATCATTTGAATAATGACGATTTGCACATTTTATGTGCGCTGCACAATGCAGCACACATAAAAGTTACAAATCGCCATTCTGCATTGTTTATGTGCAGGAAGGGACACCTTCCTGCACATAAACAATCATTCACTCAGCACAGTCACCCATGCAC
Source organism: Triturus cristatus (assembly GCF_964204655.1). Taxonomy (NCBI): domain Eukaryota; kingdom Metazoa; phylum Chordata; class Amphibia; order Caudata; family Salamandridae; genus Triturus; species Triturus cristatus. Next base: position 616,924,811 of record NC_140589.1, on the reverse strand, counting down.
TATGGTGCAAGGGTGCCTGCGTTGGCGATAGGCAGCTGAATTTAGCGCAGGGAGAAATGCAGGGATGCACCGTATTATTGTAAATACAGCACATTGCTGTGTTTCTGAAGTGACAGAGCGCGGCGTTAGCAATTTTGAAGCTAATCAGCCCTACGCCACTTTCTTATACATATACTTCCATGTTTTTAGTTTTTTAAGTCATAATTCATGTTTTTACTCTCTTAGAGACATAATTCCAGTAACAGACCCTCAAAGTCATCAGTAAATGGGCATAACAGTTCCTCCATAGTCTTACTTCTTGATTTATTGAAGATTATCCAAACAAAGACGGATTTTCATAACTGCCTCAAGCTGGAAAATGCCTTGAATCTAAGAGCCGCCTTTAGAGTTTGTCCAGATGGGATCAGTGCCATGATTTGTTGGTGCTCCTGCCCGGCCTCACTCGTAGCTTTCACATCTCATTTAGAGCAGGGAGAACCACAGTGTTCCCAATGTAGACGCTTTTGCTGACTTCACTGCTGTAAACCCATGCCCTGTGGCCCCATCGGCCACTGGACCTCCAGGTCATAGTGACTGTAGCCCCACTCTATATAGGATTGGCTTCTGACACTGCTGTTCCCTCTGTCGATTTGCCATGTGAAGCATGGCTGGCCGTACAGTGAAAACTAACAACGACCCTAACGTGGAGGAAGAAAACTCCTGTGTATCAGGGTCATTCTCTTATATAAAAGAATCCCGAGCAGGTGAAATACAATTTTGCGCTCGCTCAGTGTTCACCTAAGCCTTCAGTGCATTCGCTGAGCCTGCACATACACTGAAGGCACAGAGTTTCCTGCCAAGCCAGGAGGGCCTCCACCAGGGGTGATCGGGTGGCAATGACTTGACTAAGTTACTCCAACTAGCTCCCTTTCATAAAATGCAAAAATATTTCTTAATTTGCTAGCTGCATAGCTAAGGAAAGCATATTTGAATACCTAACCAAGCACATCTTTTCCTTCTGATCTCATGGTATCAAGTTTGCTTTAACCTCTTTTTTATTTTGCCTCCTCTCTGTTTCCACTATTAAAGCGAGGCTGTCTAGCAAATGGTTCCAAATGGTTTCAAATGTTTTCTTGCTTCCAGCTTTGTGGTGTGAAAGTACTTTGGCCTTGGTCTGGCCCTGTGTTTGAAACCTTTCACTATTATTGTTGAATCGTGGTATTAGAGTTAATACCCCCAATTCACTAAGGGGCTAATGTTGCCCAAGGACTTGTGCTAAAACAAACACTACCACAACATGTCTGTTTTACCACTATTGACTGAGGACTTCAGTGAATAATGTGCTAATTCCTGTGTTTAAATGAGCAAGTAGTTCCAGGATGTGGGACACGTCTTCAACACATCCTCTCGGATGAGTGGTAGTCAACATCATGCACCCCAAAGTGATTCATGTACTTGGCATTTCTAAATTGAGAGCAGAGCTCCGTGGACAAAGTGTGAAACAGCATAGATTACCAGAACTCCCACTCTCCATGTTTCCAGTTTCCTGCCGCTATCCTATAGAATGATGTCAATTAAGCGTCACCAAGGGTGGCATCTGCTACACCTGGCATGCTCTTTGTGACCCCTGCCAGCACCCTTGCGACCCCTGTCTTCAACAGGCCACAATCAGAAAGGCCTCAATGATTTATGTTTGCTTTTTGAAAACAATGCAAGGTAGATTGCCTTTAAATGCTTAAAATACTTAATAAAGCCTTCTGATTTTTGTTCTCTGCCTCTTATTTGGAGAGAGCTTTATGGCTTTGCTTTGCTTGAATACAGGCCTATCCTTGCTTTCATTTTTTGTCCATCTGATATTATGAAAGCAGTTAAATGGCAGAGGTCCCAAGTTCAGCCAGGAAGGAATTAACTCCTGTGGCACCTCAGAGAAGGCTCTCTGATGTATTCGAAGAGAGTCCCTTTACGTCCTCTGTTTACATGTACCCCAGGAATAAATCTAGATCTGTACTGCCCAGCACTCAGGACATTTGCAATACGGGACTCATTGAGGTAAATGTTTTGAAAGGCGCAAACATAGTACAGGTGGCAGCAATATCATGGTGTGTGACTTTGTCTTTGACACTATTAGTGGCTGCAAAGCCACAATCTGTATCTGTGCAGATGCCAATAAAGCCAAGCTATCAGCTTGAGCCAGAGACTTTAACAGACAATCACTGTGTCTTGATGAGGTCAATGGGCGTTTCATTCTGCCTTTATGCAATGTGATAGACTGTTCAAAGAAATGCAAGTTGACACATGATGATTTACTTTTTACACAAATGAAATAGTAATTGTTGATCGTTGTTAGGTTTAAATGTACGTATCTATAATTAATTTAGAGCTGACATGGAGTTTAAACATTTGTATGAAAAGGAAGTTAGTAAATAAACAAAATTACACATTGGGTGGGGTGGACACTCAAAATATTGAGACTAATAGTGTAGTAACATTTTTCTGAAAACCAGTACTAAGGTGGAGATTCCAGCTGACAAATTTATGTTATGTTATGTTAAAATATTTGTAGAGCGCTCGTACACCAAACGGTTTCATGGCGCTGGTGGGAGAGAGACGGCAGAAGTGTAAAAAACTGTGACTTACGCATAAGGCTGTGTGACTAGAAGGGTTTTGAGGAGGGTTCTAAATCGAGAAAGAGAGGTTTCAAGTCTGAGCTCAATGGAAAGGGAATTCCAAAGTTGGGGGGCCAGGAAAAAGAAACCAAGGCCACCATGTTTTTTCCGTTTAAAGGGGGGGACGACGAGGAGGTTTGAATGAGCAGAACGAAGAGGGCGTGAGAGTGTATAGCAGAGTAACAGGGATGAAATGAAAGCTGGGCCAAGGCCGGCTAGGGCTTTGAAGATGGTACAGCCCAGTTTGAAGGTGCAGCGTTTTATTACTGGAAGCCAATGGAGGCTCTTCATCAGGGGTCGGACATGTTGATGTCTTGGTTGTTGAAAAATAAGTCTAGCTGCTTGGTTCTGAAACAGTTGTAGGCGGTGAAGCTGGTAGACCGGAATGCCAACATACAGTGAATTTGCATAATCTATGCGAGAGATAACTAGGGCCATGAGAACTAAGGTAAGGGCCTCGGTGGTCAGAAATCTCGAGATCTTACAGATTCTGCGAAGGTGAAAAAAACAGGATGAAACCACAGCATTGATTTGAGCTTTCATGGTCAGGTCTTTACTTATAATGACTCCAAGGCTTTTCACAGAGTCAGCAGGTTGGGGAGGGTTGCCTAGAGAAGGTGGCCAGTAGCTGTCATTCCAGGGGTTGGAGGTATCGCCAGTCAGGACAAGCTCAGTTTTATCAGGATTGAGCTTTAATTGACTGGTATTCATCCAGTTGCTAATGAGACATAAAGTAGTCTGAAACCTGGAGACAGACATGGCGGAGGAGTCAATAGTAAACACTAATTGAAGATCATCAGCGTAATTAAAAGTGGCCACCTCACAGTTGCGTAAGGAGCAAATCAAGGGAAGCATGTACAAATTAAAAAGCAAGGGGGAAAGAGTGGAACCCTGAGGGACTCCGCAGGTCAAGCTTACCCTTCTGGCTAGAAAAGTGTCTAGGCGAACAGCCTGGGACCGATTCACAAGAACGGAAGAGATCCATTTCAGGGCAGTTCCCTGAATGCCAGCGTTCCTGACGCGGTTGATCAAAAGATTATGATCGACCGTGTCGAAATGCGGCAGAAAGATCTAAAAGGATAAGGGCCTGAGAGGTGTTATTGTCGGCCCCCTTTCTGAGTTCGTTCATAACTGCAAGTAAGACCAGCTCTGTGGAATGAGCTGGTCTAAAGCCGGCCTGCTTGGGGTCAAGAAAGAACGAGAGTTCAATAAAGGAACTAAGGCATTTGGTGACATGGGCTTCTAAAATCTTACTGAGGTAGGGAAGTAGGCAGATCGGGCGATAGTTGGTGAGATTTGAGGGGTCGACATTGGGTTTTTTAAGAATGGGGACAACTTCAGCAATTTTAAAGGAGTCGGGAACTAGGCCTAGTTTCAAAGATTTATTAAGGAGTGCTAGAGGGGGATCAGGACAGGCGAAGAATGCTTCTTGGAGGATGTGGGGGGGACAAGGATCTGTAGGAGAGCCGGAACCAACCTTCTTTACTAGTGCTAGAAATTTCTCCTTCGAGATCAGAGGTATCTGGTCTAGTACCTGCGAGTTCTTGAACGGGATCACAGAATTTGTAAGGGGAGCCGGCGGGGGATGCTACTTTTAATAGTAGCAATTTTCTGCAGGAAGTAGTTATTTAAATCATCACATAATTGTTGGGAAGGGAGAGGTTTGACAGTTACTCTATCAGGCAGGGAAAGTTTGTCCACAATGGCAAATAAATCTTTAGTTTTGGTTGCTGAGTTGGTGATTTTCAAGGAAAAATATGTAGATTTGGCCTGAATAATGGATTTTTTATAGTCGTTTAAAAGACTAATGTACATAGCTTTCCTATCCAAGGAGTAGCTGCGTCTCCACCTGCGTTCCGCCTGTCTAAGTGCTAATTTCTTTTTTTTAAGTCATTAGAAAACCAGCGTTGGGCATCATGGGGGCGTCTAAGAGTGGATAATTTAAGGGGAGCAACAACGTTACTGGCTGAGTCAAGCCAGCACTTGATGGCGGTGGCTTGATTGTTAAGGCAGTCTGTTTCGGCAGGAATGGAGGTTTCTAATAGGGAACAGAACTCGTCCTTGTTGGCCCAATTCCAATTTCTGGCCCAGTGCTTGCCCATTGTCTGAGGTTTAACAAGAGGGGAAGAGACCAGGGAGAAATGGATGACATGATGGTCTGACCAGGGACATGGGGAAATGAAGGGGGGAGTAATAGTTAGGTTGGCAGTCCAAACCTGATCCAAGGTGTGACCCTTGACATGAGTAGCTGCCTGGACATGTTGGGTACAGTTAAGTCCAGAAAGGAGATCAGTAAATTCCAGAGAGCTAGTGCTTTCCTTAATGTCCGAGGGCCAATAGTTAAAGTCACCTATAATAATAATTTTTGCGTTGTTGATAACTAGTTGGGAGATGAGTTCGCCAGCCAACTGAGGGAAGGAGGGCATGTGTAGGGGGGGTCTGTAGAAAAGCGCGCAGACTACATTGGGACTTAGAATTTATTCTACAACAGTGTGACAGACAAATGGCCTTAACCACATAATTAGATAGCAGTCGTCTTCAACAAAATGAGGTACACATGGCAAATCACAGTGGAACACCTGCCCGGGACTAACAAAATGAATCTCCACTGCAGGAAAACATACCAATCCAATCAGAACTGATGCATTGGGGTCAACCCAAATGTACATCATACTAAAACATAAGTTCATTAAATTAAATTATGCTAACATATATGTATGTGTTCTGGTCAGAGGCCACTCCAAGTATTGCTAGAAGTACTACAAGAAAATAGTTTATGGTTGTGGTACAGACTAAGGGGAGAAGTGTGGCTCAATGGTTAGAGCGGCAGACTCTGATGCAGAGTTATGGCCTGTGACCAGAGTTCAATCCCCCGCCTTGGCGGGTCTTGGATTCAATTTCCTCGGACCTGATAATTCTCGCCTCGGTGCCTATTCTAGTCATGGGTTCCACGCTGCAACTCTGGGCAATAGGTTGAGAAATCTCCACAACGGCCCCAGTAGCGCTGGGATGCCTGTCTACACCATGGGGGTGCCCAGGAGTGGACATTTCACAGGGAAAGGCCAGGAAGGGTTCCACAGCGGTATGAGTAAAAGTGCCATGATACCCCCGTTGGGGGTGGCAGTGCGCTATACAAGTACAAACACATTTACATAATTGTAGCAACTGCCACAACATTATTAAAGGCAACACTATCATGCACCCCATGCGAGGAACACCGCTCAAGTTGCATGTTACAGCCACTTGTGATACCGCTAATGTAATTTACCTTTTAAAATGCCTGTGCGGCTTCATTTATGTTGGGAAAACAAGCAGGACAACAAAGACTCGGATTCACGAGCATAAGAGCAATATCTGAACGAAGAACACCAAGTCAACTGTGGCTATCCATTTTAATGAAAATCATCATAATATTGCACAACTGAAGTCTACCATTCTGGAGGTGGTGGAAAAATCAGAAGGAAGAGACTATAACAACATCCTCTTACAGAGAGAGAACTATTGGATTTACCAATTCGATTCCATGAAACCCAAGGGACTCAATGATCGCTTGGAATTCGCATGTTATCTGTGACTGTTTACTATTTTTTGAACCCTGAACTTGTTACCAGTTTTGTTTAGCCTGTTCTTGTTCTATCTTTAACCGCTCTCCCTTATTGCTTTCATTCTTCTTTTTTTCTTTGATTTACTCTGAGCAATATGTGCATTATGCATCTTGCGATTCATATGGTTAGCACTAACAGTTGTTCACATTTGAGGATACATCACTCACAACATGGTGCTCGACTTTTCAGCACTCCGTGCACTCGTTAACGGCCCAGTTGTTCGCGCTGAGACCGCAAGTCCGTTCTCACTGTATTGTCACCGTTTATTAACCATGATGCAGACGTCGCGGTTACAACTCATGCAGAGCACAAGAAACACGCTTTTTAATTTATGTCAGAGCTGGTTTGTAAATTAGCGTAAGATTTGTTAATTTCATCCGCTAATGTCACACCTTTTATACCATCACCGCGTACTTTCAAAATCACCGTTATTTTCACCTGAGAATGTCACACTTTTTAAATTAACACTGCATTCTTTTAAAATCACAGTTTTTCTTTTATGGCGTTACACGGGCGGTTTAATTTGTACTTCTGACTTGCGTGCAAACCAGTAATTGGTTTGAACATCACTCGCGTTATGGTTTAGAGATCTATCGATGTACCCTGGGGCCACTTTCACTGTGGCGTCGGGCGTGTTAATTCATCACACGATGTCTTCATATTCACATGCACTTTTTTGTTATTATTTTGATGGTATATCTTCAGGGTTACACGTATCATCTTTTATGACATGCGTTTATTGATATGCTTGCATTGTTTCACTCACCTTGGGCACCAGAACACCAGCAGAGATGGTACATGCAAATTGTCACTTAATGATGAATGAGATTGATCATTCAGGACGTGGTTCCCCCCTAAGTTCATTGTTTGTTCTTGTTTAGATTTCCACTGATGAAGGGCCCCCTATGAGCACGAAATGCATCGGGATCAGTGAATAAGATTCCGATAGATGTTGCCACATGCGGACATGATCCTCGTTGATTTGAAAAAGAGTATAACTTTATGGATTGAATAAAGTTTATATGTAACAGCAAAAAGTCTACCTCTACATCTCAAGAGTTGGATATATTGTTTCAAACATTATCAAAATCGCTGATGCGATTCAGACCGCTGCGCCCAGAGGGTCATTCTCTAAGGTTAGAGAACGCATGATTGGTTATTCACGACTTCAACACTCCGTGGTCCAGAGAGTGAGACCTCCGTGGCACGCAACAGCCCATTAGAATTTATAACAATAAGAAGCTTGTGCGCAATCAACCCCCACTTGATTCTTCTTCCAATGATGACAGATCTATTTTGCTCCTGCAACCATGCAGCCCCTACCAACTTGCCCATCTTCCTGTAGCTTGAATCCTGCTGAGCAGGTTGGCCACCATTGTTGTATCATCCCGTATCAGTTCTGGGATTTTCATCTCAACTTATCTTGTTGGCTTGTCACTGCATCGTTCTTGTTGTGCAGGGGAACGCCCCTCTGGTGCAAGAGGGCACATTCTCCAAATGATCGACAACTAAAAACTGAAGTATGCTGTCATACCAATTTAATTTGATTTTCTCACTCCCAACCAGATACAAAGTACCTAGCTGACCCACAGGTTTTCCCCTTTGATTCATAGTGTGTGTTGAAAATGGCCTTATCTGCAGGGTCACCCTAAAACTTTTTGCCTTTCTCCTCCCCATTTTGCTAAATTTATTATTGCTGGCTTTAGGAATGCGGGATACTTTACCACTGCTAACCAGTGCTAAAGTGTATATGCTCTGTACTCAAAACATGGTACCATGGGCTTATCCACAATTAGCATATTTAATGTACTTATAAATCCCTAATAGGTGCACTAGATATGCCCGGGGGCTAGTGGGTCTGCAGCATTGATTGTGCCACCCACTCAGTAGCCCTTTAAACATGGGGCAGACCTGCCACTGCAGATTCTGTGTGTGTAGTTTTAAACTGCCTTTTTGGCCTGGCAAGTTAATGTACTTGCCAGGCCAAAACCTTCTCTTTAATTACATATAAGTCACCACAAAGGTAGGCCTTAGATAGCCCTATGGGGAGGGTGCAGTGAATTTAAAAGGTAGGGCATGTGTTTTAAGTTTTACATGTCCTGGTAGTGAAAAACAGCTAAATTTTTTTCACTACTTCAGGCCTATCTCTTCCATAGGTTAACATTGGGATTGCCTTAAAACATCTTTTAAGTGTAATTTCAATTGGCAAAAGATGAAGATTTAGAGTTTGATGTCTCTGGACTCACAATTTATAATCAAAACTTATGGAGAAGTTGGATTTTAAATTGTACATTTGAAAATGGCACTTTTAGAAAGTTACACCATTGCAATGGGGCGACTTCTCACCCCAACCAATCGCACTGCTTAGTTATACCTACCTGGCAACATCTTCATAAACATATCCCTTTTTATTCCAATTTTATACTCGTTCGTTTTACTCGTTATTCTTTTTTTCAATTTTTCTTATTTTCAACTTCACTTAAATTCCACATGCGGAGTGAAAATTTTATTTCCCAAGTTTCTTATGTTCCCACTGTGTCCATCCAGACCTCTTTGAAAGAACACAATTAGAGCATGCTTCATTCAGGGCAGCGTTTATTCACTAAAAAACCCAATGCTTCTTGTGCATGAAAGCACTTCTTCAGGGGTCCACTACAATCAATGAAGAACAGTCATCAATTAATACAATAACTATCACTACACACATATTTTGCTTTATGCTCAACTGTTTCGATACATTATATCCAAACAGTCTTTTTTTTTTAAACAAAACCCCTTCTTTCTTTCAAACAAGCAACAGTTTACCCCTTACGCTCAAAACGTGCCAATATCACAACCCTCACTGCCTCCTGATTCTATCATTCACTCCCTTCATACTGGTACAGACCTCGTTCATCCCTGCTTCCTAACAGTATCAATGCAGTATATTTAGCTTAACAGCTCCCCACCTTTTCTAAACATACACCAAACATTGTGTAGCCTACCCTTCAATCTCTTGTAACGCTCCCACATCTTCCAATAAACACATCCTTGTTCTTAGACCCACCATCGATCCATACGTTCGCCCTTATCAGCTTCTTTCCAGTACATCTTAACTTAATAATGGTCTTGATTTACTCCCCTCGACCATATTCTTACTGGCGAACTGTACAGGTACCTGCCCTGAACCGTTAAAAGCCTTCCATCCTCAAAGCAACTACAACCCAAGCGTATCTGCGCCCCACCCTCCCTCTCGCTTTTAGCCCTTCCTTCTACCCACCCAATTGGCACGCTAATTATGATTTTCCCGCTCTCTCAGCGCCATTATTACCACCACCAAATGCTGTTGCATAGAAAAAACTCCATTCCCCATAAAGCAATTCGTGACAGCCTAATAACCCAATGAGAATCTCATTGTTTAAAACCACTGATGCATCATGAACACAATGCTATTCATGAATATTCCAAATGATATAATGTCCATTTCTTAATCTTTAAACTCTGTCCGTAATGAATCACGATGTAATTCCCAACCTTGTAGGCATCACTAAGCAGTGCGATTGGTTGGGGTGAGAAGGCGACCCATTGCAATGGTGTTATAATCGAAGAGTGCTTTTTGGGCATTGCACTCACCAGTCTGCACGCAAAGAAAGAAACAGTGAACACGTTTTGGAATAACTTTAAGAAAAGGTGTGCATCCTGTCCCCACATTTGATGACTTTTAGAAAGTTGGCATTTTCTTACTGTAACCATTCTGTACCACTGCCTCTCTACGAATACATGTCTGGGATGGGGGACAGCTGGGTTTTATGCATTCCTTCTAGAACGTCACACAAAGGGAGAAGGGGTGTTGCGTTTGCATCCTGATGACCCATCACCTGCTGATTAGTCTTCCTGAGGTAGATTGGGATGGAGGAGCTGTCACTTGCACCTGAATAGGTCTGTGCCTATCCCCACACAATGAGCTGCATCGCCCCTGTAGTGAGTCTGGAGCCAAACTAGGAAAGGCAGAGACCTTGTGATCTTCAAAGGCCTCTTTAACGTCTCCCTCACTTCAAAGGCACATTTGGGTATAAGTACTATTTATTTATTTATGTATTTATTTATTTATAAAGTTTTATATAGCGCAAACTTGACCCAAGAGGGTATCAGAGCGCTTTACATTTAGGATTGTTGCATTACAAGTTAAATCAGATACAAGAGCATGGTAAGGTATAGTACACATAAACAATGTTTCAATAATTTGTAGGAGGGAGGGGAGGAAGGAGTAATAGCGGGGAGACGAGGAGGAACTATGCCCAATGTCCGGCTGGGTAGGTGAAGGTCAAGGGGGAAACCAGGGCCAATCTCCTCATTAGCTGTCAAGCAGCTCCACCGGTCTTCAGCCATGTTGCTCAGGTCTCAGCGTTCAGGAAAAAACAGTTTTTAGTTTGTTTGATTTGCGACGGTTATATAGCGCTATATAGACCCGGAGGTAGCAGAGCGCTAACCAGGGAAACGTTGCATTAGAAGGTACATTAAAAGGATTATATAGCGCTAGCTAGACCTGTAGGTATCAGAGCGCTATAACAGAGGAACATTGCGTTACAAATTACATCAGTTCCAATAACGTAGTAAGGTACAGTAAACAAACAACGAGGTTGAGAGAATTTATAGGAAAGGAGGGGAGGAAGGAGCCATAGCAGGGAGACGAGGAAGAACTGTGTCCAATGTCCGGTGGGTAGGTGATGGTCGAGGGGGAAACCAGGGCCAATCTCCTCATTAGTTGTCTAGCAACTCCATCGGGCATCAACCATGTTGCTCAGGTCTCAACGTTTGGGAAAACCGTATAGAATAGATATATAGGCTACGAGGATAGAAGTAAAAGAAGAAGGTGGGGGGAGGGCGTGGAAACAAGCCAGAGAGGGAACAGAGACACAGCAGGGAGACAAGATAAACTATGCCCAATGTCCGGCTGGGTAGGTGATGGTCAAGGGGGTGAATCGGGGCCAATCTCCTCTGCAGCTATCTAACAACTCCACCGGGCATCAGCCATGTTGCTCAGGACTCAGCGGTTGGGAAAAACAAGAATAATCAATTTTGAGTAGGTATATTAGTTACAGTTGCATAGTCAAACATAGAATACCAAGTCCCCGATAGAGGATAGAGGAGAGGCCCCCCTGCTGGGACACCACGCTCAGGGAAACATCCCCGCTGGCTGACGTTGCTGCTGAGATCCACGTGTAGGCGGAGATGGTGATGCTTGGTGTAGTCCAGCTCGGTATCGGACGAAGGAACTGGGGTCTATCATAGTGGCTGCCGGAGAAACGAAGGCAGCAGAGGCTGCCATTTTAAAGTCAGGCATGTCAGGACCAGGCCTATGTAGATCCCTGTGTAGGCGTAGATGAGGTGGATAGGTCTCCACCACGATGAGGCCCTGCTTGTGAGAGACCACAGACGGCCCAAATGCCAAGCTGGTGTTGAGAAGCGTGGGATAGAAGTAGTGGGACTCAATCTTTCTCTGGAGGACAAGGACGAAATCACAGACTGCTGCAGGAAGGTGAACAGCAACTCTCCTGTGCCCTCCACCAAGTAGTTCTTGCCAAGAGTAGAGAAAGCTAAGATGTATTGTGCATGGGGGAGCCCCCGTGGTGCACCGCTGAGCCTCCTAATGTCGCCTCACAGCAGGTGCAATTTTAAAGTCAGGCTTCTCTACCAGTGCTCACTGAGAGCATTGCTAAATAGAGAAAGCACTACTGAATTACATCTGTATTGTGCTGAATTACGTCTGTATAGTGCACGGGGCGCCACCGGGGTGCACCACTTAGCCTCCTGATGCCGCCTCACAACGGGCGCCATTTTGAAGTCAGGCGTCTATACAAGTGCTCACCGAGAGCACTGCTAAATAGACAAAGCACTACTGAATTACGTCCAGAGGAAGGGGGCACAGGACACCGGAGCCCCCCCCACCGCCCATACCGGTTATCAGGGGTCCCAGGGTCATCAGAAGTGCCCTTACTCACCGTCTGTTATCCCTCTGTGAGTGAAAGCAACGGCAGTCACCACGTGCAGACAGCGCCACGTCCTCACTTTAAGGAGCGCATCTGCAGCAGGCAGGTCGGCGTTTCAAGAGGCGGACCAAGAGGTGGGGGTACTGATCTCTTGAAGAAAAAACTGAGGCCAGTGGTGGCGTACTTCAGACGGCACTGGGCAAGTTCTCATAGATCCCTGGGCGCCATCTTCTCGGAATCAAAGGCAGGGACTTCGCGGTTCGATAACTCTGCAGAACCAAGACTGAGAAGGGTGATAAAAGGCTTCAGGTGATCCGTCTGAATTCCGGTAGGTCAGGGCAAGGTTTGGACAATCTGATAGAAGTGGTCCAAGGCTTGGGCAAAAACCGGAGTTGAGCTGGCACTGTGATGCATGTGCGCTCATCCGGGAATTCGGGATGATTCGGGCGGGGGAAGAGGCAATCCTCTCAGTCGAGGTGTGATGGGATGAATGAAGCATCCATTTCTATCAGATTGCCAGACCTTGCCCTGACCTCGGAGACCTCCTGGATCCCGAATGGACTAAGTTACTTCAAGCCTCTGTGCTCCTCACGCCGGACCCTCAGTTGTCCTTTTTTGATTTTGCTTCAACACTTGTCGATTTATTCTCTCAGTACTCAGGCGAGTACTTCGAACATTCATCCTCGGCGGGTCCCTTGGCCAACCCACATAATTTCTTTTCTCTCATTCTTCAGCACTATTGGTGAAACTAAGTGACCATTTGTCCTGATGATGACCTAAAACATTCAGGTTGAAACATCGTCAACTACCCAGCACAGAACTTTGGTGCTGTAGTGGTCAATTCATTTTTACCCAAATCTACAAACACCTACTGTATATAATTGTTTAGTATTATTGACCACACATTTTGTTACTTTCCCGACATTCACGCTGTTTATATTCACTCCTGTGTCACTGTGCCGTTACTTGTCACTAGCACGTTCAGTGCTCACTTGTGTGTTATGGTCCCCATACATTTAATTGTAATGTAGTGCAGTTATAACTACCTACAATAATAATTGGTTCACTTTACCCTTCCCATTGTGGTCTCCCTTTTTCCTTTTCCCCGGCTCTTATGATGTATACTACCTATTTTAACTGCCCTTGTTCAATGATTCCCAGTTGAGACATTGGTGCATTGCTACACTATTCACCCAGTCTCAGCTGGGTTAACAGGTCTACTCCTGTTATTTTTTCCTTCAGCTCTGAGATCAGAGTACCTGAAGACTGACTCTGTGAGGCCACGTCTGGTCTGATGGGGATGCAATGTCATAGGGAAAGAGGGTTGTGGACCTGTGCCAGGCAGACTCTTGCACAACACATGCAGAATGTGTTTCCCTTGGGGGGGGGGGGGGTAGTAGTACTCCTCTAGAAGTCCTGGCTTGGCAGGCACATGTTCAGCCTAAGGGTACAGACCCTGGGTTGAAGGACCAGTGTCAGGATACCAACCCGTGAACTGTTGGGAGGGAGAGTGGAAAAAGAGTGCCAGTCACCTGGGGCTTGCGCCAACCACTCTGAGAACCTTTAAAGGCCATCGAGCACTAGATGGCCTGGGGGCCAGCTCTTGACACTGACAACTACCAGTAGCCTTTGTTGGCTGTTATCCTTGTGTTCAGTGTAGGAGGCTGGCTTAGTATATGGTGCACACTTATTTAAGTGAAGCACCTTGCACTAATCCAGACAACCCTTATGGTGATTTTAGTGGTCTTAGACAACCATAGAAAGCTCTCTAAGTGGTAACTGTGGAGAGCAGAACTAATCATACAGTGTAGGTTAAACTAAAAAGAACCATACAGTGTAGTTATAAAAATAGGTATATTTATTACACAACACTCACTAACACATTGGTAAATCTCCTATCCGGAGATATCATCACAATAAATGTGGCCTAACAGCTAGGATGGTCAACCTCAGAGCTGGGGAACCGGGTTTGAGTCTCGGCATGGACGCTCAACATTCTGTGATTCTGGGCAAATCACTTAATCTCACTGTGCCTAACAAAAATTAATGTGTCCGTCTGTAATGTAACTGGTGCTCATGTAAAGTGCTCCGATACCTCCGGGTCTAGTTCGCGCTATATAAAAACTCCATTAGAAAATAAACACAATATTTCAAATGTAAACATGTAATTAAGCACAAATACACAGTGATCTCCAGGGGGAGACCAAACCATATACTAAAGAAGTGGAATGCGAACTGTGACCGAAGTCAGGACTTGGACCAGAAGAATCAGAAAAGCTGGAGACCCAAGGAACCACCCGAGATAAGTACCCCGGAACCCCATGGAGGTTGTGTGCAGAGTGGAAACACAGCAGCATACTCATTGCAAGTCAATGGGAAAGTCGCAGTTGCAGTTTTCAAGAACACGGACCCTTCCCACCCTTCCCAGTGGACCCTGAAGAAACAAAGTGGAAGACAGAAGGTTGGAGAGTCACCCCAGCTTTGGATTCTCCAGAAACCAGGATACCTACACCAGGGAAGCCAGGTGCATAGTTGCAAAGTGATGTCGGAAACCACCCTAGACCACAATGAAGGACTTTAGGAAAGACGCCGCTGGCAAAGAAGATGGAAGAGACTGGTGGAATCCAAGGACGGATTCTTGAACGGATGTACCTACAAGCAGAGGGGACAAAGTCTATGTCACTCGGAGGTGACCACAGAAGACCAATGACCATCGACGACAGAAGAGGCAGGAGTGATGACGATGACCTTGTCACTGCAGCTGTAAAGACCAGGCGATGCTGTGGAAGACCAGAAGTCATTCACAAGCTGACCCACGTCGGAAGTCAAGAACTAGGAAGTCGATGTCCGGCGGGAGCACCAACAGGCTTTGACAGCAACAATAGACATGGCAAATAAAAAAAGTGCAGGGTGGGGACCAGAAAGTTCCAAGCGACTGTCCAATTGCAGGAGAGTCTTAGCAAGCCCTGAGAAAGCAGGGGAGCCCACTGAAACCAAAGAAGACCCTCAAGAAGATCCACAGGCCTAAGTCACAAGAGGACCTCGAGCAACTCATTAAAGATGCAACCCCACGGTGCAGAGGATGCGGTGAGGACAAAGATCTTGGCAGGAAGAGATGCTGGAGGCTGGAGATTCTTGTAGCCCAAAGATGTCTGTAGGACAGAGCCAACAAGCCTTGGCAACAGTAAGTCAATGTGGTGTACAGGGGTTCTGTTCCAGCAGTTCCAACAAGGGATACTGGCCTCAAACCTGCTGAGAGAACAGGTCAGGCCTTAAAGGAGTTGCAGAACCACCACCTGTATTGCTGAGCTTTTTGGAGTCTGTGGGACAGCAGAAGCAGTAGACCGGTCAGCTCAGTTGCGGTGCCTTGAGATGCAGGGGAGTGACTCCTTCACTCCAAGTGATATTTCTTTAGGTGTCCTTGATGCCCACAGGCCAGCAGAGGAACCTGGATGAAGCACAGGCACAGATGATGAAGAAGACTGGCAGAACAATGAGACCAGGAGCAGCAGGAGTCTTCCTTGGTGCAGTCTCTGTTCCAGGCGAAGTCGAGCGAAGTCCAAAGTGCCCAGACGGTCGAAGTTGAAGTGGTTTCGAGTTTGAATCTTGTCCCACGACGAATCTGAAGAGCCACCCACAGGTAAGGCCTTAAGTGCCCTAAGGAAAGGGTTGGGACGATTCAAGGGTCCCTCCCAGAGGAAGGGCTGGGCAGAGGGAAGGGTATTCCCATGTCCTTTGTACAGTTTCACACCAGAGCGGGAGCCAAGGGTTCCCTGGACTGGTTCAAACTGGAGTATGCACTGAGGGCACCAAATATGCCCTTCAAAGCAGTCTGGTGGCTCTGGCAAGTTGCCCACCCCCACCCCAGCCCAATACACTAATTCCTGTCTTGGAGGTGGTCACACCTCCCTCTGACAGGCAAACTGTTGTTCTACCTTCCCCTGATCCAGCTTAGCCCAGCAGCAGGCAGTTAGAATCGTGTCTGGGGTCAGCAGCAGCACTATCTTGCTGGTAGACCCTGGAAGGCTGTTACAGGGAGGACTGGGGGGGGGGTCCGGGAGGAGCCCGCTGGTACATGGAATCATGCCTCCAACACTGGTAATGGTGTTGGGGTATGATCCAAACATGTTTGATACCAAACATGCCCAGGTTAGACACAGCCAATATGTAGTTAGCCATTCTGCAATGATGCATGGCCCCTATATGTAGCAAAATCGCTGACCACACTTAACACGCCTAGAGAATCGACTCCTGGGTTTGTAGGGTGTGTCCTGCTCATACAGGGCACCCTCACACTTTTAACCTAGAACCCTGCCTTCAGGATTGAAAGGCCTACCTTAGAGGTGACTTATAGGTTTTAAGTACAGTGAACTCAGATAAAAAGAAACTCATATCTGTCATAAGTGGTGCCAGCGTCAGCTTACACAGGCTGCAATGGCAGACCTATTGTCACGGTTTAAGTGATCTCTCATGGGTGACATAATACATGCTACTGCCCATGGGAGGCCCTGGTGTGCCTATGCCCTGGGTATCTTAGTACCACATACTAGGGCCTTACAAGGGCACACCAGAAGCCAATTGTGGAGGTACCAAAGTACTTACCACAGTCAAATTTAGGGAGGAAGCACATTGACTGGGGTCCTGGTTAGCAGGATCCCAGTCAGACCAGTCAAAAACACAGTAACATCAGGCAAAAAGTGGGGGTAACCATGCTAGAACGATCCTACCTTTCTACAGTCAGGATGTTCCCTGTGTTGGGGACAGAAGTCAGACCCTATGGGTGTAATGGGCCACATCACATTGTTGGTCATGGTGGTACTGTCTGTCTACTGGGATGCATCTATTAGCAAAGTAAGGTTAGGTGCTGCACAGATGGTGCCCACAGGTGAGGAGAAGGGTTCACCATGGGTCAGTTCAGTATGCTCTGAACTCAAAACATGGTAACATTGGCATATCCATAATTGGCATTTTTTATTTACTTATAAGTTCATAGCAGAGTGCACTAGATGTGCCTGGGCCTGTAAATTAAATGCAACTAGTGTACCTGCAGCATTGATTGTATCACCCATTCAGTAGCCCTTTAAACATGGCTAAGGCCTGCCACTGCGCGCAGTTTTAAATTGCCATTTCAACTTGACAACTTAACCTACTTACCATGTCCAAACCTTCCCTTTTATTACATATGAGTCACCCCTAAGGTATACCATAGGCTGCCCTAGGGCAGGTTGCAGTTTATTTACAAGGTAGGCCATGTACTTTTGAGTTTCACACATCTTGGGAGTGAAAAAACGCTAAATTAGTTTTCACTACTGCAAGGTCCTACCTCTCCCATAGGTTAACACTGGGATTGCTTCAAAACATCTTTTAAGGGATATTTCCAATTGGGAAAAGATAGAGATTTGGAGTTTGGTGTCTATGGACTTAAAATTTAAGATCACAACTTATGGTGAAATCGGATTTTAAATTGTAAGTCTGAAAATGCCACTTTTAGAAAGTTACAAAGAGCAATGTTCCTAGACGAATTGTTTAGACATCACCAGCGGCGCCTACTCCACAATGGCAGAGGAGCGTCACCCCACTGCTTGGCTCAGAGCCAGCAAATGAAAAATAAAATGATGTTGTAACGTTGTTTCATATTTCTTTGCTGGCTGTGAGCCAGCACTGTAGGGTGGGGGAGCCGAGGCATGCAAGAGGGAAGAGGAGTGCTATGTGCACACCCGAATGCGCATATGTGTTTTGGCCGGCCATCTCAGGCTGACCAAAACACACATGCACACTTAGCTTTCTCCATCCCTGCCTCCTATACAACATTATGTACAGCAGTACATCAGTATAGCAACACTAGTAGGAAGATAAGATGGCCGCTGTTTGATTGCGGCTGCTGGAACCCTCCCGCTCCGCCCACCTCGTAGCCACGTTAAGATCTCCCCCACGCGGGTAAAGTAGGATGACGGAGTTGGGGATCCATACCAGAGCACGGATTGAGCTGCAGGCTGCATTTTTTGGCTTGTTCACATCCTGCACAGCTCCGGCTTGCTGGAACCTGGGGTCGTCTTGCCCGGCGGCTGATCCCTCTCGCGAATAGTGCGGCTGCTGGGGGCGAAACTTTCTCAGTCGATGTCTCCAGTGAAGGCGGCCAAAGCGATGAAGGGCCGAATGAAGTTTGGAACACGTTTAAAAAAGCCCATAGTGAAAGCTGATTTGGGCTCTGCATCTAAGGGAGCTGTTGCAGCACAGTCAGAGGGCGTCTGGCCAAATGTTTTCAAAAACCCCTCATACAACTTCCAGGGAATGTGGGAAAACTCCCAATGGAAAAACACCCATGGTGCCTGGTCAATCCTCCCAAGGCAATTCAGCTATACAAGCTGAAGGCTCTGACTCTAGTGTACCACATCAGCCAGCAGCTATACCCTCTGAGGCACATCTCCACCCGGCATGCTCAGATCCAGAGGTGAGCCAGAATCTTACTATTGAAAATCCAACTAGCTGAGGGGCAGTGCTGGCTCCTGAGGGATCTGGAGGAGAGCGAAGGGGGGGTCCCTTGTCCAGCAGAATGATGTAGAATTATCTACAATTGGGACTCATAAGTCCCAAAAGCTGTTTGGTCTCAACCTCAAGGATGGTACGCCAAGTGGAAGACTTGCTACTAGTGGGGACCTGAAATAGAAGGTGGGATATGCTTTTTTTCCTGTTGGATATCTCAGACTGGCCTGACCCAGAGAGCCAGGGCCACAAATCTGATACCAGCAGCATGGACAGAAGACAAGATGATGCCACAATAGATGCTGCTACAGTGAAGAAGGGTAAAAAACTATCTACACGAGACAAAGTGAGTAAAAACAAAGCAAAAACTTGGGGGCTTCTCTGGGACTATGCCATCTCCCCAGAGCTGCTAGAAGGAGACAGGGCAGTGGCTGGTAATGCTCTACCGAGAGGTGCAGAGCCAGTCTCATTGGAGTCTATATATCAAAGCATCATGGCCCACAGGGAAGAGACACACGTGGAGAGTCGGAGAGTCCAGACAGCCTGCAGGAATATGCAGGGAGCTATCCACAAGGTCTCTAAAACCTGATCTGAGTTCATGAAAAGAATGACTGAGGTGGAGAAAAGGGTGGACATGCTGGAAAATGAAGCTTCTGCACATAGAGAGATGACAGTAACATTGGAAAATCAAATGTCAGATACCCAATGGAAGTGGGAAGATTTTGAAAATAGACTGAGATGGAAAAATCTGAGGGTCTAATGCATTCCAGAGGGGTGTGAGGGGGACAATGTGCCAAAATGTGTTGTTGATCTTCTCAAAAGGGCTCTCCCAGAGCTGGGGAACTGGGATTGGGCTCAAGAAATCCAGCGTGTGCATAGATTCCCATTTAAGCAGAGGAAACCCTCTCTAACAGAAGGGAGCAAACCATGTGCAATCTTAATCTATATTGGAAAATTTCTCCTTCACCAGGCAATTTATGATCTTGCCTGACCAGATCGGTAGCACTCCCTTAATGGGCATACTTTTTTAGTCAGACCTGATTACTGCTATTCTACAGTAGAGCGCCGTTGGCGGCTTCGCCAGCTGATTCCACCTCTGCAGAGCAAGGCAGCACAGGTTTTTTGAATGAATCCAGCCATGCGAAAAGTAACCTGAAGGGAGAGTCCTCACTTTTTTACATCAGCGATCAAAGGTAAAAAGTTTTAATAGACTCTGGAATAATTTTGTCTATGTGAGTCGGAGCAAGGAATGGTGTTGTTTTCTTTATTCTGTGTAGCCTACGAGCTACCGATAGACTTGGGGTCGAGGCGGACACACGTGGAGGGTTTCGCTCCATCACCAGACCTAGTTGGTCCAACTGCCTGTGAGGGTTGGGGGGGCAGGGTGGGGGGGATGCATGGGGGAGAGCAAGGGTTTGTGTCGTGGGAAGGTGGAGGGGCCAAGTAATTGGTGATTTTTTCTTTCATATTTATCATGACATTCTTAATTTTGGAAGGAGCAACAAAATGATTATTGTAGAAAGTAGTAATCTAATGTTTAGTATGGAAAGACCTAGGTTGAAGGATTTTAAACATAAGCATGGGAGGTAAAATTCGGATCTGCTGAGTGAATATTTGTGGCCTCAATGATAAAAAAAAAGGGCATGATGGCCAAGAGCCTTCGATTTATGCAGGTCGATTTAGTGTGCCACCAAGAAACCAATACTCTGGAGTAAACAATGGTGGCTGAGGGTTTTGGGGTACAATATGTTAGCGTGTACTCCTCAGGGGACAACACCTAGAGGGGGTGGCGATTCTAGGAAGAAAAGGTATGGGCATTTGCCAACGGGCCAAGGCAGATAAGCTTGGGCGGTGGGCTATTTCAGAATACAAGTTAGCAGCTGATAATGTCTCTTTTACGATTTGCTCCATCTATGGATTCAATGTAGATGATCCTGAGATATTGGAATATTTGAGTATTGAGGTCGATTTATGGCCACACCCCCGATTCTTTGTGTTGATTTTATTATTCACTTAGATAGTCACTTTAATTTAAATGCTGATCTGCCATATCAGGGTAAGAAAGGGAAGGTCTTTAAGGCTCTGCAAGGTCTGGTGAGAGAACATGGCTTGGTGGATAGCTGGTGCAAACATAGGCCATCTGATCCAGGCTTTACCTTTTATTCAGCCCCCTATAATAAACATGTCAGGCTAGATAATTTTTTTGTCTCAAACGATCTGGCTTAAATAATCAAGATTGAGAGTTTCCCAAGGGTAGTCTCAGATCATAACCCCTTA
The DNA here is from genome assembly GCF_964204655.1 of Triturus cristatus. Classification (NCBI taxonomy): domain Eukaryota; kingdom Metazoa; phylum Chordata; class Amphibia; order Caudata; family Salamandridae; genus Triturus; species Triturus cristatus. The sequence goes on along the minus strand of NC_140589.1, from coordinate 616,903,832 downwards.
GTAGTTGAATTTCCAGTGACTGGTGCTATTAGATCTCAGAGGCCTTTGACCTTTGAAAGAAAGCTTTTGTACGATCAAGCATTTCGCAATCATATGGCCAAATGGAGATAAGAATTTCTTTACATCAATACAGGCTCTGCCTCAGGTACCATAGTCTGGGATACTTTTAAAGCAGGGGTCCGAGGGGAAACTCGGAGCTTCTCTCTCTCTCATTAAAAGACATTGCAAGCCAAAATTCTGGAATGGTTTGAGCAACTAAGAGTGGCTCAATATAAACTCATGGATAAAGTGACTAAGGGCCAAGATATCCAGGGTTGTCAACAGACAATGGCTATTATTAAGTCAAAAATCCATCATCATTTTGGGACTAAGGTGGCTGCCAAATTGATGCAATATAGGGCTGAATCCTCTGTGCTGGGGGAAAGTACGAGGAGAGTACTAGCAAAGCACTTGCGGCAGCGGTAGGTGACCTGTCGAATTTCCAAGATCAGAGACCACTTAGGCCTAGTTCACGAATCATCGGGGAAGTGCTGAAAGTTTTAAAGAATTAATATGAACAGCTATATGCTGAGGAAGTAGCTTTGTTGGGGACCGAGTCTTTGGAATATTTTTTTAAAGGTCTAGGGATGATGAAGGCCTCACAGGAACAAAATTATACCCTAGCGGCTCCAATTGCTTGTGAAGAGTTGGAGGAAGCCCTAACTTCCCTGGTGCTTGGTAAAGCCACCGGGCCTGATGGCATCCCTTTAGAATTTTATAAAACGATTTCTCAGTCTCTACAAAAGGAAATGCCTCAAATATTTCAGCAGGTTCAAAGGGGATATGTAACCTCCTCGTGGCAGTGGATCACTATAGTTATGTTAAAAAAAAAGCCACAGTTGAGCCCAACTTTGTATACACCTATATCTCTTAACAATTGCGACAGTAAAATATATTCTCAAATTCTCGAAACTAGGTTGGGTAAGATTATTACCCCTTTGGTATCAATGTGAAAGCATGGGTTCATCCCTGGCAGAGACACAGCAGACCATGTCCGTCGAGTCATACACCTTCTTGACTGGGCGCAGGCCATAGATTCACCGCTAGGAGCAGTCCTGGGCAATCTCCAGCTTCCTTTATTATCATTGGGCTTGCCTTTTGCAAAATTTGGAGATTTTGTTAGTGGGGGATGAAGCAGAAGTCCCCATGGAGGAGAGGCCGGCTATTTATGAAATACTGTTGGGGAATGACGTCAAGGAATGTCTGGTTAAGGGACTAGAACACAGCTACTATAAAAAGACTACATTTCAAATTCTAAAAGCTGCTTACAAAGTATGGAGGCAGGTACCACAGAAATTAATTATCCTAAACTAAATGTATATATACCATTTTCGGCTCCGGGCATCCATCCGTCAACGTTTTAGGATCAAGTCACCTTTAGATGGGGGAGGAGTGGGATCAAATCTCTGGGCGATTTGTACAGGCAGAGTCAGTTCCTGTCATTCAGGAACTTGCAAGAGATGTATGGGGTAGATAAGCGAGATTTTTTAAAATATCTGCAAGTACAGAGCTTTCTCTGGGGAAGCAAGAAAAGAGCCGCTTTGATACCAAAGAAAATATCAATGGTGTAGGCAGTGAGGCTAAAGGGCCGGATTGGGCAAATTTACCAGCTACTGATCCAAGCATCCCCAGATGACATAGAGGCTCAGAATGCAAAATGGGAAACTAAGCTGGTAAGAAGAAGGAATATATTTCGAAGACTCATTGGAATTAGTAAATTATGTGTTGAAACTAGGAGCCTTAGGAGTCAACATTTTATATCTATCTTTGATCTTTATTATACACCAGCGAAGATAACTAAATGGGGTGGTATGAGGGGGGAGTGCAACAGATGTGGACTATAATCAGCCAACACTCTACATATTTTCTACTCTTGCCCTAAACTGGTTACCTTTTTGCTGGATCTTTTGTCATTTTTAGCTATGGTTTTAGGGGCACCTGTGTCCATTACTTCTGTTTTAATAATTTTGGGGCTACTAGACAGTATGGAGGCAAACACGAGGGGAAGGGCAGACACAAGGCTTTTGTTTACAGCTATGGCTATCGCCCGTCTGTGTGTCACCTCTCAGTGGTTAAGTGTTGATGCTCCTGTCTTTACCAATTGGCGGGCTAAGATGTTAGCTATATATAATATAGAATCTTCTGTATATAAGCTGAGAGGACGAAGGAAAAGGGAGTTAGGAAGAAGAATCTGGGCACTAATTTTTAGACTAGTAAATGAAACACGTGATAGTAAGGATAAACATGAAGAAACTACTGACTGCTTCCAGGTCTGCCCTACTCAGGGAAATAGGGTAACAGGGTAGGTATGCATTACACTGTTGCATTTCCCATTCCCCCTTGTCTTGGATGGCCTGACCCGATTGGTTACGGATATTTATTAATTGTTTATTCGATCTCTTTCTACTTATTTATTGCACTTGCACTTTTCCCTGAGGTTAAAACTCCTGGGGTGACTTAAGCTGCTTAAAAATATATATGGATTTATCTTTCATATGTTGAATGAAACTTATGCTTTAAGATCAAAGCTCTCTCCCTTTTCTCTCCTTTCTTTTAATATACTGTGTAAAGAATTGCCATGACATGTATTAATTGTCTTTATGCTAATAATAAAAATCTATACTTTTTTTTAAAGTATAGCAACACTAGTGCCACCATAAGATCCCTGAAAACTAATCATATACAGTCAATGTAGGGATCCGGGAAAGTGCAAGATCCTCTTAACTATACAGGTTCATAAATTCACAGTCCCAGTAGTTTAAATCCTTAAATTTCAATTTTCGAAAAAGGACTGAAGCACCACAAGGTGTATTCAATAATGTTAAGGAGGATAAACTGTCCACATTTCGGTCACAGGTGGCCAAAAAGGTACTGTGAGTCTATCATCAGGACTCTGTTGGAAAATAATTAATCCTGCATGTACTTGCCGCCAAAGTATATAATTCCCACAAAAGGAACAGCAAACGCCTCATGTGTCAATTGAATTTCAGTGAAAACAACTTAGGAAAGGGTCATACAATTTTGACTCCGTCCATGACCATCCTGACAACTCCTTCAGTGTGGCCATCCAGAAACCTCACTTTCTAACAGTGTCGGTATGCTGTACCCCTAAAATCTTACACCTAAAAAGCATGTCCACTGTTTGGATGGGTCAAGGACATTGTTATCCTCAATTTCATAAGGCAAAGGGCCCCTAAGATAAAGTACGAATTGGCACATCAAAAATATAGTCAAATAAAGAAGGACTTACTCAATAAGTGAGTTCTAGAGCAGAATTAGGAGGACCAAGAATGTTAATTACAAAAATTGTAAAGTGAAGATGAAGCAAATTTCATATAAGGGTATAAAACCTTGCTTTAAAGGTTCTCTGTATTAGATACATTACAGAATAATAGACACAATCAGAAATAGCCCTAAATGTGTAGCAAAATCAGTGAGAAAACGGAAATCATCCCTAGTAGCATAAGAAAGGTTTCTGAAGATTCTAGCTCACCCCCCAAAATTGAGGGTTTATATAGGAAATCTTCTCATGGAAGTACATGAAAACTGCAAAGTCATTTTGGTGAGAGCAGAGAAATACATGTCCAACAAATCAGAATAATAACTAAAATTACCATGCAGCCTTATCACTTAAGCACTCGCCCACCACATGAATATTGATTCAGCTCACTCTGACCTAATGTCATTCGGGGGTATCAGAACAAACTAGTTACATATAGAGTAGTGAACCATTGTGAATGAATGTAAAACTGTGTGCTAGCAAAATATCCTCGGAAAAACATTATATTAGTGAGCCCATGCTAGAGAGCCTTGTTCAAGAACAGTGTCCTTTGGAAATAAACAAAATATGTCTTTCTTATCTATACCAGGATGGTACAGAACTAGTGTGGAGTCACAGGGCACTACCTAGTGGCACGCTGGAGCGCAGGTGATGAAAGGTTTTCCAGATCCAGTCTTGCACCTAAATAGTATTTTACGATAAGGAGTCTGCTGTTAGAGGTATGGGCCAGAATGTACTTTGTTCACATTTAGAAATATTGTAGCAGTATGCGAAATCCAGTGAAATTATGTTTTTTTGAGCTTTGAGTAAAATGGATTACAGTTTATGATACATTGCAAGCAGTCACTCACATTTTCCACAATGTATTTTTGTTGGTTGCTGCATCTGAGGATGTTGTTTATACCTTCTCTTTACTACAACAAATGTTTGGCTGTTGAGATAATCTGTTTTTAATGACTTTGCCTTGTTGAAACAAACGCATTTTTTTTTTTAAGGGAAAAAGAGACAAGCTTGGACGGAAAACATTTTGTATTTGTAGGAAAAATGTTATACTCACATCCTAGACAATTGACAAAAGCTTTACCGCGGCTTATTGAAGAGTCCATGCAGGTGCTGTTGCTACAGAGCTCTTGATTTCACCTTCTTTCAACAAAATAATACAACCTATTGCTGCAGAGCTTCAGAGCTTTTGAATCCAGCATAAAGCTCAGTCTCACCGAGGAACTCACCATCTACAGAATGAACAACACAGGCTGAGATGATTCTATCCAATTTATGCTCACATTTCCGTGCATCCACCAGGTGGACTCCACCACACAGTACGTCCTATCATCAATAAAGAAAACTTAAACCAGGAAAATCAACGAGAACATCGTGAATAAAATGTAAAGTGTTTTATGTCTTTTTGGCCTTGAATGGAAGTGAAATAGAGTTGGCTGCAGATATCTGCTGAAAGGCACCACACAGTCCTCGACAATGCAACTGCACATAAAAGAAAGAGTACAATGACTTCCTGGAGAATGTTGAATAGAGGAAAGGACTAATAGTCGTTCAGGCTGAACAACTATTATTTTGTCATATAAAAGTATGCGTTTGAAATTGGACACATAATAATATGAAGTATAACACACAATTTGTGAGATGGGCCTGATGGCTCCTTAGGCTAGTGCAACCACTGCAGGGATTTGCATTCTACAGCATGCTCGCAGGTTAAAATCTCAGTGCGCCGAATCATGCTATTTTCCTTTTTCCGATGGATAAAATGGGGGCTGTACTACTGAATATCAACCCTCAGAATATCCTGGTACAAGAATATCGAGAACAGAATATTGAGAGACAAAATATTGAAAGGTATGTGCATATACGAAAGAAGAGATATACTATTCCTAACTCCACATGAAAAGAAAACAAATAAAATATATATATATATCTATATATTACCTACTGGTGGTCGCCAGTAGGTAGTTATAGTTAGGACCTATTATCCATAGGAAAGTTTTAACATTCTTTTCCCAATAACTTTGGCGCCGGATGACGAATCTTTGCGAAAGTTTCAAAACTGGTGGGGTGCTATGGTCAGCTCCTATCCTGAAAGTTTGGGGGTGATTTGTCAAGCGGAGGCCGAGAAAAAAGGGGGTCCCAAAACGTGTTTCCTCCATGTTATTTCCCATAGGAATTTTTGGAACAGGCTGCAGCCCGAACTGCTGAACGGAATGACACCAAATTTTGCAAAAATGTAGCCCTTGGCTCAGAAAGAGACCTTTTTTAAATGGTGTAAATTCGTTCAGTAGTTCCTGAGAAAATCAAAAATAGAGGTCAAAAAATCAATTTGACATAGGAAAGTTTAGACACAGTTATAGCAAAAATTGCTTAACGGAATTACGCCAAATTTGGCAAAAAGGTACTGCTTGGCTCAGAAAGCGTCCTTTTTAAAAATGGTGTAAATCCGTTTAGTAGTTTTTGAGAAATTAAGAAATAAAGATAGAGATAACTCTGGCCGCGGTGGATCCACGCACCCTCCCAATCACGAGCTACATTGTAATTGGCTGTCAACACTCCAAGCCAGGAAGTGTTGGCAGCCATCTTGTGCCTTGGTAGAACCGAGGCACAAGAAAACAGAAAAACAAAGGCAAAAACAAGAAAAGGGGGCAGGGTAGAAACACCATGCCCCCAAGGCCTGCTCAGGGTGTCCCACTAGGACCTCCAGGGCCAAAGCATTTAAAAAAAATAAATCAGAAGAATACACAATGGCTGCGCGGATCCAGCAGCGAAAATGAAAAAAACGAGGCGTTATTAGTTGGCCCCCGGGTGGGCCAAGTCCCGGGGGCATGTGCAAAAATAGTTGCGGGGGCCCAGGGGGACCCCCGCAGCCCTGAGGACCGCCACCCCCGGGGCTTTCTATAAATATTTGCGGGGGGGGTCACAGTTCTCCCCGCAGCCCCGGGGACCGCCACCCCCTGGGGCTTTTCTAAAAAAAAGATAATAGACCTGTGTGGGAGCTCAGGCCCCCCCCACATGCCCCGGGGACCGCCACCTCCCCAGGGCACTAAGATTTAAATGCGGGGGTCTGTAATGGACCCCCGGGGACCACCACCTCACCGGGGCATTGCAATTGTTGGGAGGGGGCCGCCACCCCCCAGTGCCGGCTCCTGCAGTGTCCCGGGGTGCCCTCCCCCAGGACACTGCTGTTTGCAATGACAGGGCGGGAACCTCGCGGCTCCCGCCCTGTCATTGCAAACTGATTTGCTTCATTTAAGCGAGAGCAGGGAAACCTGCTCTCGGTTCAATGAAGCAAAGCAGATTGCTTTTCCTCATGGGGAGCTGCATGTTAGCAGCTCCCCATGTGGAAAAGCAATGACGCCTCCCATAGGACACGGGGAGCCGGCAGGGACCGGGGGGCACTGGGGTTCCCCCCACGGTCTCCAATGTATCAGATAAGCCCTGGGGGATAGGGTCCCCGGGGCGAATAGAAATTAATGGCAGGAGCCGGGTTTTTTTACGGAAAAATAAGGAGTTGTGTACTTAGTACGGCACTCAGCGCGGCCCTTAGTGTGCACGTGAGGGGTACACGACTCCTAGCGCAAAAAGCTATGCCGACTCCCGAAGGTCACAGGGAGCCAGCGGGACCATGGGGGCATTGGGGCTCCCCCCATGGTCCCCAACGTATCAGATAGGCCCCGGGGATGGGGTCCCCGGGGCGAATAGAAATTAATGGTAAGAGACTTTTTTTTTTAAGGAAAAATAAGGAGTCGGGTACCTAGCGCGGTGCTCAGCGCGGCCCCCTAGTGAGCACGCGAGGGGTACACGACTCCTACCGTGGAAAGCTATGCCGGTGTGGTTCCGTGAATTCTGAACCCATTCAATGAAGGTTGTCGTATCGTGATGATTTTGGTATCAGCGAACCGCGACTGACAAGTGCGGTATGCGTAAGCGTTTTCTTCATGCTACACCGATGGATTCACTGTGTATTTGACGATCTAGTCTGCACCCGTGGGTTCCATTTTGTGCATAACCGCCATTTTGTGGTTGCCCTCACATAGGCTAATGACTACAGGATGTCTATGGCCAAGCGAGCCTCTAGGGACGCATACACCTTAGTTTGAATTCGTGTTGACTTCTGTTTGACCTGAGTCAACTGACCCTGTTGCCCGAGGCTAAACTTGTTGAGCCAGTACCTTGTTAAGCAGCTGGTCAGATAGAGATCAAAGAGCAGGACATTATTGATTCTATGGCACACGCACACACCCCTCTATCTTTCTCCTCATCTGTTTCTGCCCCTTACTTTTATGGCCTAGTGGCCTAATTATTGATTTGGGGTGAGGTCTTTTATGGTGGGCCCGTCGGCCTGTTAAACAAGAATGCTGGATTTTTACCTTGTCATTGGCGATGGGTTGGATAACTGAAAGTGGGTTTGTCGTTATGTGATGCCTCTGTAAATATCATCCTCTGATTTGTCGAATTTGTGAGCAATTGATGCTAGCCAGGAACGTGGTTTTTGGCATAAAAGACGATGCTCCGCTCTATTATGTTGAGCAGTCTCCTGAGAACATACACCGTGTTGTACTTCTAGGACCTCTGTTACTGGCTGCAGCTAATAAAATTTGATCTTTGATGTCAACAGAAGAATCCCGTGTCTCTGTACTCTAAGACAGGTGAACCCGAAGACTTCGGGCGTGTCCCCTGCGCCGCTGGGTTTAAATCCCGGTTCTTCAGTTGGCGCCGAACTCTGGGGTGACTTCAGCGGTACTGGTCCAAGCCTGAAGATCGTGAGGAGCTTCGTGTGAAAATTCTGGAGGGAGGCCTACCACTTCATCGACCCCTGTATGTCGTTGTGGTCCGAAAGACTTTGCTGCGAAGTTCCCCGCATTCCGACGGCTACGAAGGACTGCTGCCCTGACTGTCGCCCTGTCTTGGAGCCCTTTGATGACTTGTACAGCAAGACGATAGACGGGTCTTCTGGCGACGTCATCGATATTTCAGTTAAGTATGAGTGGAGCGTCTCCCAGTCCTTAGTTTGTTTTGGTATCCTTCGGGATCGCTTTGATTTGGTACCTGCAGGCCCCAAAGCCGAGGGACTCGTGTATTCACGAGGCTATCGTTTTGATATTCCCTTGAAGTTTGAAGCTAGACTAGTGAGCGAAGATGCCTGGTCTTAGCAGACTTGGAAAGATATTTTGTTATGGTTGTAATAGGGATTCCCGATTGGAGGACTCGTGTCCGGTGCCTCCGATTGGAACTCCGACCTATGAGCTCTATTTAAAACACGCCGTGGGCCCCATCACGTATAATGATGTATGGATTAGGTATACTAGGAAGGATGGTGTCCTAAAGTGGCCCCAATATGGTAGTTACGACATGGAAATTTTAGATAATTTGGAAGTCAGACTCTTCAAAAAGAAAGCCCGGCCGGCAATGTTTGACTCTTTCCGCCTTTGGCGAAAGGAAGCCAGACAAAAGGAAATTAAGTTAGCGAAACAAAATAAGCGTGCACGAGGTATGTCGATGATGCAGGCTGCTATACAGTTTAAGGATAATGAGGAAGAGCAAGAAAGCGAACAGATGTTTAGGCAACGTAAATTAGCGGTAGACAAATGTTATCCAGCAAGAAGAAAAGAAAGATCTTGCGAAAGATCCTTTAATGTCGCATCTATTAAGTTCGCCACACCCTTATGCTCAGAGTGCTACCGCACCTCCGCCACTTGTAGTTGCGCAACCCCCGGTTGTTTTACCTGCAGTGGTTCCTCAACAGCCAGCTCTCCCTCTACTGGCTACTACTGCCTCGGCGCAGCCCTCTCAAGGGCCGCCGTCTTTGCTACCTCCTTCGTCTGCTACTCCTGTACCTGTGTTGTCTGTTCCCTCTGTCACTGTTCCGACTTCGGTTCCTTCTCATTCTGCTTTGTCTCCTGTTCTTTTGTCACCTTCTCCTTCTGCTCGACGGAGGATGACTGATGCGGTTGCTAGTCTTTTTTCTCCTCTAATGGGTTCATTGGGTATGTCTCCTGTTGTAGAGCGTAAGCAATTGCGTAGTCAATTGCCTGGTCCTGATGAACGGACAGTGTTAGATCACTTGGCACGTAAATGGGTTACCTTTCCTTCGCACTATGATCTTGAGGGTGTTATGGATGTTTTCCATCAATGGGAAGCACCGAAACAGAGATACGTATTTGATGTGATATGTTCTTTCCTTCGTGAACAGTGGGAAGATAGCGAGGTAGGGCAGACTCCGCATGAGTTGTTCCGTGTGCGGTCTGAGTTTGCGAAAGGAACTATAGTGGGTCTTGATGTTGAAAGAGCAGTCGCGACATTGTTGTCGTTTAGGAGTGAGTTTCCTTCTAGGTCATTGTTTGAGCCTGATTTTTCAGTTAGGAGAAAGGCACGTCAATACCCGATGCGTGAGGTTCCTCCCGTTTGGAGACCTGGTGATGCGAATGCTAATCCACCTGTTCTGGCACATTTCCAGCACGTTGGGTACATGTTCCATGGAAGCGTGCCGAAGTCCTAGCTCTAAAGCAGACTCTGCCTGATCCACGTAAAAATCCTGCGGGGTTTTATAAGGAGCTATCTCAAACTGCGGGTTCATGTATTATGAATCTGGCTGATATAGATATGTTATTTGGGAATGTTGTTCCACAGCCTATATGGAGTAAGATTCATCATACGGATCATGCGCAGGAATTAGGTGATACATGGAATAACCTTAGAACTGCAGATGAAAGACAAATAGGTGATGCTAAACCCGAGAATGTGATTGCTGATCTCCCTGGTAGAATTATTGATTATATGAAGTCTTTGATGCCTGCTATGCGTGTCAATTGGGACAAGTTGTCTGCATGCAAGCAGAAGAAAGACGAGACTGTGTCCGACTTTTTCACTCGATTTGAAGAGACATTTGCAGACCACAGTGGTCAAGATATGAGTACAGAAGGTGGTCAAAGGTTGTTCGTTGACAAGTTTGTGCATAATTTGCTTCCCGAGTTGTGCAATCGGTTGAAGGATTCTGAAAGTGCCTGGGCTGTTTCTTCGTCAGCACAGATATTGGCTACTACCCAGTACTATGAGAATAGAAATAAGGATGAGATAGAGAAAGCGGATAAAAAGACTAAAGAACTGAAGACTAAGGTTCTTTTGCAGCAAGCATACCCGCCTCGCTACACCCAGCGTGATTATCAGCAACCCCAACAATATCAGAGAAACTCGCAAATGTTCGAGTCTTCTCAACAGCGTTTTTCTGTAGGCCCTAATCAGTGTGCGTATTGCAAAGAAGAAGGTCACTTCAAGAATAGTTGCCCGATTTTATTACATCGCACGAATGGTGTCTCTGGTATGAGAGGTCGAGGTGTTCAACAAGCTCCGCGAGGTCGAGGAAGTGGTATGTCTCAGATTGCGCGTTCCTTGCCTCCGCAGAATTTGATGAGTTGTTTTGATCAACAGAATGGTGCGTCTGGTAGGACGGCTCAATACTATGCGGATGACTATTACGTTGAAGGTGAGAATATGGGAGGTAATGATTGCTAGGACAGCCACAGACAAAGAGAGGGAGTCGTTTCAGTTCCAGTAGATCAGAGTGGACCTTATGTAGAAGTGATTACATCAGGTGTGTCAGAGCCTTTTCTGTTGGATACTGGTGCTGCGAAAAGTTCTATCATGCACTCTAAATTCCGTGGCGCACCTTTGTCTGGCTCAACGAATGTTTCAGTAGGTTTTTCTGGCGCCCCGGTTAAAAATCCGATTTCTAGTCCTTTGTCTCTTTCTGTCGGACCTTGTGAATTCGAAGCACCCCTCATTCTGACGACAGGTTGTGGTGAGAACTTGTTGGGATTGGACTTGTTGAAGAGATTGTATGCGACGCTTTATTGTTCTCCTTCAGGAGTACAGCTTACACTGGGAAAGAGAGTGATCTCTCCGATGTATTTGGCTAAAGACCAACTTCCAGCTGAATTGTCTTCTCTTCCTGATTCTCTTTGGGCTACTGGTCCTAATGATGTGGGTCTTTTGGAGATTCCACCATATGTTGTGACATTAAAGGCGAATGCTAGATTGCCACGCATTCCACAGTATCGTATCTCAAGTGATGGTGAAAGAGCACTCTTGGCGATCATCTCTGATCTGATTGAGAAAGGTGTGATTGAGGAAACGAGAGGTAATGTGTGCTATAGTCCGGTGTTGCCTGTTCTGAAAAGAACCGATTCTTCACAACCTCCTGTATATAGGTTTGTGATCGATCTTCGCGAGGTGAATAAGATCGTTGTTCCACAATTCCCTGTTGTGCCTGATATCACCGCTTTACTGACTTTGATTCCAGCCACAGCCACTTGGTTTTCGGTGATTGATCTGAAGAATGCTTTCTGCAGCATCCCAATTGCCGTGGAGAGTAGAGATATTTTTGGCTTCTCTTTAGGAGGCCGAAGTTTCCGTTTTAAACGCGCTCCTCAAGGCTATTGTGAGAGTCCATCGATCTATAGTCAAGCCTTGAAGACGCAACTTGATTTGTTGGTTTTACCTGATGGCGCTGCCCTTATTCAGTATGTTGAGGATTTTTTAGTCGCTGCTGACAATGAAGAGACTTGTAGAGAGGCTACTCTGTCGTTGTTACGTCACTTGTCTGATTTCCATCATAAGGTTTCTCTTTCAAAGTTGCAATATTGCCGACAAGAAGTTACCTACTTAGGTCACCTCTTATCGAAGGAGGGAAGAAGATTGACCCCAGAGAGAATTCAAGCGATTGCGAAAATGAGTGTGCCTATGACACAGAGAGAAGTGCGTGCGTTTCTAGGTATTACATCGTACTGTAGACAGTGGATTGCTAATTTTTCGTTGCTTGCAAAACCTTTGATAGCTCTTACTGTTAAAGATACTCTGAATCCTATTCCTTGGACTGACGAATGTCAGAAGAGTTTTTCAGAATTGCGTGATGCGCTGTGTTTGGCTCCTGTGTTGGGTACTCCCGATTACAGTAAACCCTTCACATTGTATGTCCACGAGAGAGAGGGATGTGCATTGTCAGTTTTGACTCAACAGTTTGGCGATAAGCAACGTCCATGTGCTTATTTTTCGTCGACTTTGGATCCGGTAGCTAGAGCGTTGCCGAGTTGCTTGAGAGCTACAGCGGCAGCGGCTGTTTCAATCCGACAGTCCGCTGGTTTGGTGATGGACAATACACTGATCGTGATGGTTCCACATGCAGTGGATACCTTGTTGAACCGTACCAAGACAAAGCACTTAACTAGTGCTCGGTTGTCAGGTTACGAATTGACCTTGTTAGCAAGTCATGTACATATAAAGAGATGCAACACGTTGAACCCAGCCACGTTGTTGCCGATCTCAACTGAGACAGATGATACCGAACAGCATGATTGTTTTCTTAGGACTGAGGAAGAAACGAAAGGGAGAATAGACCTTAGGGACACTCCTCTTGCGGAATGTGATGGTACTTTATGGGTTGATGGTTCGTGCTTCAAGCTTCCGAATGGTGATACGACTGCGGCATATGCGGTTACGACTTTGCATACGATTGTTAAAGCTGCTCGTATCCCACATAATCGGGCCCAAGCAGCAGAGTTGATTGCATTGACAAGAGCGTGTGTGTTGTCGAAAGGGAAAAGAGTGACTGTGTACACTGACAGCCAGTATGCGTTCAGTGTTGCTCTTAGCTTTGGACGATTGTGGAGAGAACGTGGGTTTCTGACTTCGCATGGGACCAAGATCCAACATGGTCAATTGGTGAATGAACTTCTTGAATCTCTTACTCTGCCGTTGCAAGTTGCGATCGTAAAATGCAGTGTGCATAAGAAAATCACGGATGATGTTGGTCGTGGTAATGCGTTTGCAGATGAAGTCGCGAAAGAGACTGCGAGAGATGTGATGAGTCGAATGTACGTTGCGGGTCCGGCGAGATGGATTCCAGATAGAAGTATGTGTGAAGATACGACTGAGAGTGTGAAATCCATCCAAGCTGAAGTTACAGAGAAAGAGTTGAATGAATGGAGAGAAAGCAAGGGTAAATTGGACTCGAATGGTTGTTGGGTTGAGTTGTCAGAGCATCAGCGATGGTTGTTGCCTGATGCGTATGTACTTCCAGTGGTTACGATGGCACATGGAATGGCCCATATCAGTGTGAAAGGGATTTGTAAGTTGTTGGCCCTAGTATGGCAAAATGCTGGAATTCCTAAGTGTGCAGAGAATTTGATCAAGAACTGTATGGTCTGTTTGATGTACAATCCTGGTAAGGGAACTCCATCTCCAGCTGGTCATTTTGCTCCTCCCACGTATCCATTTGAGGCTTTGCAGCTAGATTTCATCCACATGGAGAGGTGCAACAATCTGAAGTATGTCTTAGTGGTTGTTTGCTCTTTTTCTAGATGGGTGGAAGCCTACCCTTTGAAGGACAATACTGCCTTGTCCACAGCTAAAGCCCTTATTAAGGAATTTTTCCCTAGGTATGGGTTGCCGAGAATGGTCTGGAGTGACAATGGGAGTGAATTTGTGGGTCAAGTGATGAAGAGAGTGTGTGATGGGTTAGGAATCCGGCAGAAGTTCCACGCTGCCAATCATCCCCAGTCAGCTGGTCTAGTTGAGTGCTACAATGGCACGTTAAAATTGAAATTGGCCAAACTTCAAGCGAGCTCTGGTCTACAATGGCCTGATGCTTTGCCGTTAGCCCTTCTGTCCACAAGAATGACTGTGCATTTCCGAATGGGTCTGAGTCCTTATGAGGTTGTGTTTGGTCGCCCGGCAAATATTTGAGGAGTGCCGCTGCCGACAAAATTTAGTGAGATAGAACACCCTGTATTGCTTGACTACCTGTACGAATTGACGGCTAAATTGTGTGTTCTGCATCAACAGGTTCATGATACTTTGCCACAGGTTTCTGAAGATCCAGGGCACACCATTGAACCTGGCACGTGGGTGCTCGTGAAGAATTTTCAGCGAACCCAGAATGAGCAGCCCCGCTGGATAGGACCGTATCTGGTGTTATTGTCCACCCGTTCTGCGGTACAAGTGCACGGTAAAAAGAACTGGATTCACGGCGTACATTGTCAGAGGGTCCCTTTGCCTCCGCCGTACGACCGGTGGGTCCAAAAAGGACTTCCTGATTCTGAGACTGAGACCGTGCCTCGTTTTCTGCCTTTCAGCGATGCCCGTTTGATTGGAACAAACACTGAGCCAGAAAGCGATAATCTTCTTCAAAAAGCTGTGCCTCCATCGAACCGTTTGAACACTGTTAAACCTGAGCTACTTTTCCAAGAACAGACATTGCCTGGCAAAGAGCGTTATAATTTGCGACCAAGAGTCGCGGGACAAATAACAAATTAAGTTCCTTCTTTGCTATTTTTTTAAGGTTAGCTCCCCTCCGAGAAACTATTTTGATTTTTGTTTTTTGAACCACCATCCGTGTTCAGCTGCAGGGTCGCGGTGCCAAGTCCTTGGAGTGCAAGCCGAAGACGTTAGGTCGACGGTTCTGGTTGGACTAAGGGAGTTCCCTGGACCAGCAGGCGCATTCCTTAGCACGGAACACCCATCCGCCGCGAGCAGCACGGTTAGAGGATGGAGTTTTTCGGGATGGAGAGACCTACTAAAAGAATGAGTATCAAGAACAAAATGTGTATAATAATGAGTAGAAAACGTTTTTTAATATTATGTCTGTTTATACTGTTTAGTTTAATGATGTACTTAATCGGATATGTGACATTCTCTATTCAAGTAACATTCATGCCCACTGTATAACCCATGCCTCCTCCTACTGTTTCTTCGCATTCTTTTCACCCTCTGCCCGAACATGAGTCCATTAGGAGAATGGAATTCGCTAATAATTCCTTTGTTCAGCTTTTGCACCAACACCAGCTAGTAGTGAACACAACTAATTGGTGGGTGTGTGGCTTTATGCCCCATACTACCGATAAAGGTATTCCTTACCTGGTCCTGCCATTTAGCTACAATGGTTCTGTGTGGGCATACAGAACAATGTTCATTTATGCCCGTGAAGTCAACCCCCTACGTTCTGTGAACGATAATCCGAAGAATAGTGCTCTGGTCAAGGGAATAGTCGACATGATTAGAGGAATAGGTTCTTATGAGACTATCCCGAGAGATGAGACGCTAGCGTATATTGGATGGAACGTTACTGGATATGGAGCTAGTCTGAGTGGGAACCAGCGAGTGAAGAGATCCTCCCCGATTTGGAGAGTACCCCATCAGGGTCATTACTGTCTGCAAGGTAATGGCAAGAATCCTAGAGCTCAGCTAGGGAAGAGTGTTTGCATTGAGACATACGTTTTTGCATCCCAGACTTCCCCACCGTTTCTAGCAGCTAAGGGTACCTACTTCATTTGCCATGACAGAGCGTATACATGGTTGCCCCCTGATTTCTCGAGCACATGTTTTGTCTCGTTCTTGTTACCCCCTACATTTACAGCTGCGGCAGATTACCACAAGATGAGAGTCGTTAGAGGTGTCTTCAGAAAGGAAGATACCGCAGGACAAGAATTGGGAGATTTCTCGAAGGGTTTTCTGCCGTTCTGGGGACCTATGGTTAACAGCAGGAACATACGGCAATTGACGAGAGTAGTTGAGTCCACCATAGTCGAGACTGCCGGCGCCCTTAGTAATTTGACTGCTGAACTCCAGTCGGATCGCCTTATGACTCTTCAGAACAGAGTTGCGTTAGATGTCATACTTGCAGGTAGAGGAGGGGTCTGTAAATTGATCCAATCAAGCTGTTGTGTTTTCATTCCAGACAACGCTCCGACAGTTTTCCAAGCCATCTCCAAGCTACATAAGCTCTCCGAGTCCGTACATGTGGACGAAGGAGATTGGTCGTTAATGGGATGGTTCTGGGGCATTGTTATCCACGTGGGGATGGAAGATTCTGATGGTCATTGGGATGGTATTAGCTATCCTTTTCCTGTTCTGTCTTTGTATACAGTGTGCTCCTACTATCTGTGGCCTTTTTGCTACCTCGTGTTCGAGGAGACCTGTCCAGAGAGAGTTACTAAGTACCAGGATGATGCTACAGCAACATCTCAATGATCTGATGAATATAGACCTGGACTCAGATTGACGTGATATAGGTTATTGCCTATGTAAGGGCAAAAGGAGGGTCTGTGGTTCCATGAATTCTGAACCCATTCAATGAAGGTTGTCGTATCGTGATGATTTTGGTATCAGCGAACCGCGACTGACAAGTGCGGTATGCGTAAGCGTTTTCGTCATGCTACACCGATGGATTCACTGTGTATTTGACGATCTAGTCTGCACCCGTGGGTTCCATTTTGTGCATAACCACCATTTTGTGGTTGCCCTCACATAGGCTAATGACTACAGGATGTCTGTGGCCAAGCGAGCCTCTAGGGACGCATACACCTTAGTTTGAATTCGTGTTGAATTCTGTTTGACCTGAGTCAACTGACCCTGTTGCCCGAGGCTAAACTTGTTGAGCCAGTACCTTGTTAAGCAGCTGGTCAGATAGAGATCAAAGAGCAGGACATTATTGATTCTATGGCACACGCACACACCCCTCTATCTTTCTCCTCATCTGTTTCTGCTCCTTACTTTTATGGCCTTGTGGCCTAATTATTGATTTGGGTTGAGGTCTTTTATGGTGGGCCCGTCTGGCCTGTTCGAACAAGAATGCTGGATTTTTACCTTGTCATTGGCGATGGGTTGGATAACTGAAAGTGGGTTTGTCGTTATGTGATGCCTCTGTAAATATCATCCTCTGATTGGTCGAATTTGTGAGTAATTGATGCTAGCCAGGAACGTGGTTTTTGGCATTAAAGACGATGCTCCGCTCTATTATGTTGAGCAGTCTCCTGAGAACATACACCGTGTTGTACTTCTAGGACCTCTGTTACTGGCTGCAGCTAATAAAATTTGATCTTTGATGTCAACAGAAGAATCCCGTGTTTCTGTACTCTAAGACAGGTGAACCCGAAGACTTCGGGCGTGTCCCCTGCGCCGCTGGGTTTAAATCCCGGTTCTTCACCGGCTCCCGAAGGTCACGGGGAGCCGGCAGGACTGTGGGGGCATTGGGGCTCCCCCCACGGTCCCCAACGTGTCAGATAGGCCCCGGGGGATGGGGTCCCCGGGGCAAATAGAAATTAATGGTAGAAGCTGGGTTTTTTTAACAGAAAAATAAGGAGTCGCATACCTAGCGCAGTGCTCAGCGCGGCCCCCTAGTGTGCACGCGAGGGGTACGTGACGCCTACCGCGAAAAGCTTTGCTGGCTCCCGAAGGTCGAGGGGAGCAGGTGGGACCGTGGGGGCACTGGGGCTCCCCCCACGGTCCCCAATGTATCAGATAGGGCCCGGGGGAAGGGGTCCTCTGGGCGAATAGAAATTAATGGTAGGAGCCGGGTTTTTTTTACGGAAAAATAAGGGGTCGTGTACCTAGAGCGGCGCTCAGCGCAGCCCCCTAGTGTGTACGCGAACGGTACACGACTCCAATTCGCGCCGGGTGCTCGACTGTAAGCAAAAATAATTCAAATATTTTTAATAAAAACATAGGTTATATGTTAGGATATTGGGTGGCTCTAAAAAGAGCCCTTGTGTTAATTGGGAGATTTTTGTAGCTACATGTAAGTGCCAATGCAGAGTCTTAATTTGTTGAGAAGGACTCTGTTTCCCTTATCTGTGTAATGTACACCATCAGTCCTGTAGATGCCATCCATATTAAAACGCAGATTGTTGTTGTATATGGACCCGATACTATGGTCTCTGAGATCAGCAGAAACAGCTTTATTTAAATTTTTTCTAGCTTTCTCAATCTGTGGACAGAATTGATTGGACCTGTTGAATTTCTGTCTTTGGCATATGTTAGAGTACACAAAGACAGTTTGGGGGAAAAGCAACATCAATTTTGCTAAGGTGTCCTTCATTAGCATTTACAGAGCTAACCCAGTCAATGTGCCTATGTCATTGCCACCACAGTGCACAATCATTAAGTCTGTTGAGAGGTACAGTTTGATTAAGTTGCATATTTGTAGATTTAAAGGACAATATGTAGCTGCAAAGAACGTCGATACATTTTATACTTTCTGGTATGTAGTAGTTAGTATGTCATGAGTCAGATATTTGTTTACATTATATTTATATTTGTATGAATTAATGATAGGTATCAAATATATTAGAGGGTTGCAAAGGTGGTGAAAATGTGATTTTATAAGTGTATGAGAAGTGATTTTGTGGTTCTATAATGTGTAATTTCGTAGTTAGTATATAAGTAAATGTGCACAATCTATGTGGTGCCTTAACCCCCTGCACACTACTGATTCACTTCTGCAAAAATCCATACAGTAGCCATGCAGATAAGCAATCACACTGTCATTCCCTGTCCAATCCTCCTATCATCCTGACAGCACCATGTCTGTATCTACTCTCTGTGCTGAAACACCAGCACTTAAAAATTCACCCTTCTGTCAACTACCACCACTCTTACTATCTAGTCACTGTGCATACACCTATAGAATGCTTCAGACATTAAGACACATAGTGTACAGTGAAATATGCGCAATGTTTGCAGGCCTCTAACCCCCTGCAGACTACTGATTCACCCTTGCAATAAGCCAGGTAGTATTCATGTAGTGCCCCAATCAGCCTGTCGCTCTTTGTCCACTCCTGCAATCATGCTGACAGAACCATATCCTTATCTAATGTCTGTGGCAACATACAAGTACTTATAAACTCTTCCCGCAGTCAATGACAAGCAGTGTAACTTTCCATTCACTATCCATGCACTTGTAGAGCGACTCAGGCATTAAGACAAGCAGTGCTGCAGCCAAATGTGCGCAATCTATGCAGGCCTCTAACCACCAGCAGACTACTGATTCACCCTTGGAATAAGCCAGGTAGAATTCATGCAGTGCCCCAATCAGACTGTCCCTCTCTGTCCACTCCTGCACTCATCCTGACACAAGCATGTCCTTATCTAATTTCTGTGCCAACACACAAGCAACTAAAAACTCACCCTCCTGTCAACTACCAGCACTCTCACTATCTAGTCACTGTCCATACACCTGTAGAATGCCTCAGGCATAAAGACACATAGGGGTCGATTCCGATTCCGGCCGCAAATCGTACTGACCGACCCGGACTGGATACCGACCGACACGGACCAGCGCCGTACGACCTGTGCAGTACGATGCAACGCATGTGAATTACAACCGACACGTATGGAATACAAGCCGTACGACCGAGCAGTAGGGAAAATAGTGATCCAGCTGGAAAACCGACGTGAATATCACCGACCGACACAAACCCAGAATGAACCCGACCGACCTGTACCCGCGATGTACGATTTGCGCAGTACGATGCAAAGATCAAACTGAACCATACTCGCCTCACAGGGAGTGGGAAGGGACTGACAAGATGTCTGACACTGGGCTCTGTTGTGGGGAGCACAAGGCCATGCTGTGAAATGGCCAACAACAAACATCAGGACTTCACAGTCAGCCATCTTGCCATTGCTGTCACACCCCCTCACAGGGAAGCAGAGTCAAGAGGGAGGAAGTATGGGCATGCTGGGAAGGGGGGTGTAGCCAAGAGTATGATGGGAGTCGCAGTCACAGACAACCTACACCCACCCACATGGCCCAGAAAGATCAAACTGAACCATACTCGCCTCACAGGGAGTGGGAAGGGACTGACAAGATGTCTGACACTGGGCTCTGTTGTGGGGAGCACAAGGCCATGCTGGGAAATGGCCAACAACAATATCAAACTATGTCCGTAACAAGCTGGGAAAAAGCAGTGTGCAGGCAGGCATCTGTTAGAAAAGTAGAAAATGTCATGTTTGTGAACCAACGATGCATGTAGAAACATAAATCACATTCTGTGTCTCTTCCAAACACAGGTGGTGCTGGGCACCCAGCACCAAATGATGAGGATACCCAGTACTAGACTCTGGCGGACACTGAGCTCTCTGGTCTGACTCTCTCACTCTCCTCTTCGGATGACGACGACCAACCTGGCCCCTCCGGTGTGAGCCATCATGCAGCACCAGCAGCATCAACATCTGCCCCCCCTGTACCCACGCCTCCAGCATCTGGACACCGACAGGGCACCCCTGCCAACACGGACAGACCAAGGACAATCAACACCCACAGCACAGGGACACAGGACCCCCCGGAAGCTACAGCCAACACCACCAGCAACACCACCCAAGGGGTCCCAGTGTCACCTGTGCGTCCCGCTGCTGGTCCTGCCCGTGTGGAGAGGGATGCTGGGAGGGGTGGGAGGCACAGGGCGCGCCTTGAAGAGGGGTCTGGACTGCATGATGATCCCCAACTGGCACGCATCTTAGATGCGTACCAGGATAGCACCGGAGGATTTGGCCAGGTAGTGGGGATCCTCAAGGACATGCAACACGAGCAGGTCGCCCACCATGCCCGCATGGAGGCCAAGTGGGATGACATCACTGCAGTGCATCGGGACATACTGCAATGCCTCTGCCAGATCAATACCAACCTGTCCACACCCCCCTGTGTGCCCACAACATCTGTTGCAACACCATCTGCCAGCGCCACAGGGAGGGAGGAGGACTCTGGCAGAGAGTCCCCTGCACTGCAGAGGCCTGCATATGAGGATCCCCCCCCCCAGAAGAAGAGGGGTCATCCGAAGAAGGACATGTGAAATGCATATGTCCCAGCACATCCCCCAGGGCCTCTAAACCTGTTCTGGACAATGTTCTTTGTGCGCAACCCGTTCACCTTGTCCAATCGCACACAACTCGCCCACATGACATGGAGGGTTCATGTTGGGCCAATGTATCAGATGACTGTGGACTTTACTCTGGACATTTCATCTACCAGCACTTCCAACTCTAATGTGAACTTTGGATTCCAAAACCACTGTTCAGCACCCACCATCCTGTGCACTTCCCTCACACATGTTTGTAAATAAACTCACCAGTACACCATACTTGCCTCTGTTGTGATTGCAACTTGTCATGTTCAGGGAGATGTCGATCTGCTACACAACACAGTGCATGCCAAATACTGCAACAATGTGACCAACGTAAGCTGAATCATGGGGATGTGACACATGTGAGGGAGACACCACTATGGCAACACAAAACATGCTCACCATGGCCATGGTACTCATCCCACACAATGATGTTGACCTGAAACACATAGGCATGTACAGACACAACACCAAGCCCAGTCAGTGGTAACAAGTCCACAGGTGAGGTAAGCAGATGTCACTCAGATGTGGGAAGACAGACAACGCACATAACAAAGCGTAGCACAGGTTCATTACACATCAGCAACACGTTTATTCCACACTAGTTGCACGGTAATTCTACGTAACAGTGGACACACGCTCCCAATGTGTTGGAGAATGGAAGTCCAGGGATGTGTGGTACATCAGTTGATGGGAATTGTCAACTTCCACTATGGTGTTGGCTTTTGGGTGTTGGGGGTCAGTGTTGACCACACAACAGGCAAAGTACCCTGGGAAGGACAGACAAGGTACAGTCAAAAGCACAGAAGAACAGGAGAGAAATGCAATAAACATGCACAAAACATGTTGCAAGACACCTACACAAACACTAGTTAGCAGTACTACCTTATTGTGGAGTACACACCACCTGAATGGACACATCACAGCACACATCCAGTCAAGTGGCACCCAGACACACTCAGACAGCAACAGAACTGGCACAACACATTCCAGGCTACCTCCATACATTCACATAACAACCCTGGAAACTCACATTCAGGTGAAGAAGTTGTTGATGAGCTGGGAGCGGACTTCACCATCATCTTCATCATCACTGGCATCTTGGCCCAGGCCGGGATCCTCCACAGGTGCCGGACGTTAGTCTTCGTCATCATCATCCTGGATGAGAGGCACCTCCTTCCGCACCACCATGTTGTGTAGCATGCAGCAGACAAGGATTATTTTGCACACCTTTGCTGGCTCATATGGGAGGGCCCCTCCGGTCTTGTCCAAGCAGCGAAAGTGGCTTTTCAGGAGGCTGAATGTCCGCTCAATCACCCTCCTGCTCTGACCCTGTGCCTCATTGTAGCGCATCTCGGCTGGTGTCACAGGGTTCCTGAGTCGGAGTGCAGAATACAACATTGGCAAACACACACAATGAGAAACAGTCAGTACACACCGACAAGCCAGGCAAGCTGAGCTGGCATCCTTGACATCAGCGTTGCAATGCGACTACTCCTCAAAATGTAAGCATCATGCGCAGAACACATGTGTGATCGACATGCCAGCAAGACAGACCACCAGAGCATTGATCGAATGGTAGTGCTTCCTGTGCCAGTATGCCTGCTCATGTGCCTGTTGTGGTATCAGGGCAACATGTGTCCCATCAATAGATCTGATGACGTTCGGCATCCTCCCCAGTGTATAAAAGGCATCCTTTATTTCAGGGAGTTCAGCTGGGCTCGGGAACTTGATATACAGGTCGAGGAATTGCAACATCCCCTCCAAGACATCGCGTAGCACCCGACTAAACATTGTTTGCGACATCCCACCAGCATTAGCCACAGTGTACTGGAAGGTACCAGTAGCAAAGAAGTGCAGGGCTGCCATCACCTTCACCTCTGGCATCAGTGCTGTAGGTTATGTTCGGCCAGGTAGCAGATGTGGCACCAACTGCTCCGCCAACTCCGCAATCAGTGGCCTGGTGAAGCGGTACCGTCTGATGCAGTCGCATTCCTGCATGGTTGCAAGGTCTGGGAATAGACGATGGACAGCTGGTGCCCTGCAGTACAGAGATGCACAAAGGAAGATTGTCAGTTCATCCACCCATGTGGCAATGACCATGATCACTATCACATGCTAGTTCATGACATTACACAATGTACTGAGGTGTGTGCTGTTGGTCATGGACACATATGTCACCTACAAGACCACCACCTCACATCTCAATTCCACATGTCCACATGAGTTCCATGTAGTGCAATGGCCAATCATCTGGCTGTGTCACCCAACCTATGTGCTGCTGCAACGTTCCAAAAACAGACCACAGTGACAATTGAGGCCTCATGTCTCCCAGGCATCACAGATCTTTGCCATGCAGAAACCCAGGCTCCCTGTATTGCAACATCAACACAGCAATGCACATGGTGTAGCACGTACACACCACAAGGCAAGCGTAAGTCCCACAGGTAGTGGCCACTGTTGTTCCTTCCGGCCCTACATGTGCATCTCTTATACATACACCCCATCAAGGTTGATGCATATACCACATGGATGTGGAGACTGTTAGCCATTGGGAACATTTGATCAGACACATCAGAGACACAACATGCACATGGACTGTGGGTGCACATCAGTATTGTGGCTACAGGTTTCACTGTGACGTACATGCCATCACCCCCAGGACTCAGGGGTGTGTGACCTGCCCTAAACATATCCAACCTGACACTGTGGCCGTGACTCATGCCCATTACTGTCCAATTGCACATCACAGTGGTAATGTGCACCACACACAAAGGATTCTGCCCCCATGTACACGTGCCCAGCCTGGGAGTGGCTGCACAAAGTGCCAGCCAAAAATACAGATGTGGCTCCCCCAAACACCCAGGGAATGCAGCCTTACATGCCATGGGACACTGTGTGGCCAATGCTGTAGTGTGGTAGGTGTGCACATGTGTCCCTGGCCAGTATATGTGTGTTGCATCCGTATAATAGTGACACTAATGAGGTCCGACGCGGGTGACACTGCGTACGCATTGCACGGGTCATGTCCGAGCCGTGCGTACGATTTGTCATTGAATGCAATGAGGTCCGACGCGGGTGACAATGCGTACGCATTGCACGGGTCATGTCCGAGCCGTGCGTACGCTTTGTCATTGAAATCAATGAGGTCCGATGCGGGTGACAATGCATACGCATTGTACGGTTCATGACCGAGCCTTGCGTACGCTTTATCATTGAATGCAATGAGGTCCGACGCGAGTGACAATGTGTACGCATTGCACGGTTCATGACCGAGCCATGCGTACGCTTTGTCATTAATTGCAATGAGGTCCGACGTGGGTGACTATCATGCATACGCGTCGGACAGGCATGGCCCGAGACAGGCATACGCCTTGGCCATTGAATCGTATGGAGACGGGTGCATGTGTATATTCAAAATACGCGTTGTACAGTCAGTTGAATGAGCAGGGTGAACCCATTGGCTCCGGACTGTCATGGAGACGAATGCGGATTCAAAACTTGTACGAGTTGTGCACTGGAAATTCAGTTGGATGCCTACAACAATGTTGCAATTTCAAGTGTTCCATGAAGGTGAAGATTTGAACGATGCGGAAGGCATGTATGAGTCGTTCATTAAAATGGATTGGCCAGATTCATAGAATGCAACCGTGTTGGACCTATCACTTGGGACACATGGCACAGAGTCTGCCTCTGCAGCACAGATATAAGGCTGGCTGGGCCCCAGCGAGCTCACTTGCCTGCACTACATGCTACTGGACCACATCCCTGCTACTACTGCTGCTGTCTCTGCATCCTCTAGCTCCTGCTATGGCACGTACTCTGGAGAGGGCCCCAGCCTTCACTGAGGAGGAGAACCAGGCCCTGTTGGACGGGCTCCTTCCAGAGTACAGCAAGCTCTATGGGAAACCAGGGGAGCAGGTGAGTGTGCAGTCCACTGCCTTCCTAATTATGCATGTTGTCTGACTAGCAGTACTAGCAGTGTGTGCACCAGTGGCAAGCATTTTCGCAGACTCCTTTCATCCCCCAAAGTGTGTAGGTACATGTAATGAATAGGTTTCCTGGTGCTAAAGTGCATTAGTGCAAGTTTAAACTATCCAGGCATTGTTAAAATGTCAGACATGCAGGTGACTTTTCCTTACCTTGGTTGTACTACCTGTGTAATTCATTTCCCTTTGTGATGATGACATGTATATCCAAATGTGTGCTGCACAAATCTGGGGCATGTGTGTTAATGTACTTTTCACTTTGTCATCATCACAGGTTGATGCCCACCAGAAGCAGGAGATCTGGCTGACCATCGCCCTGGCTGTTCGTTCGGTGGGGGTCTACAAGCGCCGGATCCGCAACTCCCAGAAGAGGTGGCAGGACCTTCGGG
The DNA here is from genome assembly GCF_964204655.1 of Triturus cristatus. Taxonomy (NCBI): domain Eukaryota; kingdom Metazoa; phylum Chordata; class Amphibia; order Caudata; family Salamandridae; genus Triturus; species Triturus cristatus. The sequence goes on along the minus strand of NC_140589.1, from coordinate 616,878,460 downwards.
GCTGGACCCGGAGGATAGCTAGAGTACAGCTGAAGCTGTCACCTCCACGCAGGAGGGTCGGACACCGGACCCTGACTCCCCACATGCTCCGGATCCTGGCGGTGGTCTTCCTGGACCTGGATAGGCAGCTGAAGGCCAGACAGCAGCAGGAAGGGGTACTATGTCTGACATGCTAATAGCAGTCTTTTGGCCTGGTCACACTTCCACATTACGTAGGTCTTGTAGTCAAATACTCATGTCCCTCAATTGTGTGATGCACCCTCCTCATCTGTTCCACAGGTGTGGCCCCTACAGTCTGTTGCTTGTGTCACTAGGGCACTGTGTCCCTGCAGTCAGCTATGCTTCAGCTACCGGTCAGCATCTGTTCCCGTGACTCTGTTGTGTGTTTCATGGGTGGGTCAATTTTTTACACAATGACTGAGATCTGACATGTGATCTTTGTGTGCCCTTGAGACGTGTTCCAATAGCTGGTCTGACTCGCAACATGTGGCTGGAGTATTCCAAACAAACCCATGCAGCAGGGGACTCCAATTTTTGGGCCTCAGGAGTATGTATATCAAGTATGTCACACTTGCTTAGCCACCTGACTACTGTCTAGGGCCTAACACTGTTTCACATAAACCTGGCCAGTCATGCCTCCTCAAGGGCATTTAGAAACACTCTGTAATCCCACTCCTGTGTATGAAATTTCAGGTTGTGCTTAGTGACATGTGCCCTCAGGTGTCTGCCTCTGTGTCATTAGGGTGTGGCTTGTTGTTACGTACAACTGGGGTGTCCATGATTCAGAGGGTCAGCAGGACATCTGAGATGTGACTGTGAGAGGCAAGACCTGTGTGACATATAGGTGTGTGATCATCTGACAGCGCACAATGATGTATGCACCTGTGTCCTTCATGCAGCTGGGTTACATGCATGGCAGACTGTGATGTGTTAATGTACAGGGATTTGTGTTTGCAGAGACTCATATGTCTGATTTGCATGATGTGGGGTCTTCTGGGTCCTGGATATGTTGTTTGCATGGGATGGGCAAGTGTGCCGGTCATCTGCAGAGTTAGCTTTACCCGTGAGTTAGGATTGTGAGTCAGTGCATATTGTTGTTGTCTGGATGCCCTGCCCCTGTGACAGGAGACAGTGTTGACTGACTTTCAGGGCATTCCAGTGCCACAGCATTTAACTTGCTATGAGTGATCTGCATTGTGTTCAAGTGTGCACCATGCACCCCATTGTGGCATTGCCCATCAGGACATGAGAACATCATAGTGTGTGTTGCTGGCATGCATCACAAGCATGTGAATTGAGTCTCTGCCCATCCCTTCATCCGGACACCTGTACTCAGTAGCAAGAGATGTGCTGTGTGTATAGTGACATACTCCTACATGTTCACTTGCATGTACAACTAATGTGTGAGTGGTGCATGTTGGCACATTGGGGTGTTAGCATCCAACATGCAACAGACATATGTGTGAAAGTCAAGGAGGGATATGTGTGCCATGGTTGATGTTGAGAATGACTATTGTCTTATTCTAAACAGTGTTGGCACTTTTAGCTGTGTTCAGCTGATGATGCCAGGGCTTGCCCTGTGATGTGATGTACTCACTGTTGTGTGTGCAGTCGGTGCAGGTGACTGATGTTGTTCTCTTACTTCCTATTTCTATCCAGATACATCCACGGCCCCAGGAGGGGACAGCTCCACGGACCAGGAGGAGCCACAGAGCCTTACAGGGACAGAAGAAGAGAAGTCGGGTGTGCCCAGTGGCACGGAGGGCGAGTGGAGCCACACAGAAGATTTGTCAGCACCATCCCCCCCAGCTGAGGGCCACAGCAGCTCTGAGGATGACTTCCTTGTGGAGGCGGGTGTCAGCAGCCACCAAACCCCAGCTATTGAGGCTGTCCCCGTGAAGTACTGGGTATTTTAGACCCAGCGGTGCAGGGGCACACACCCTATGACTTCTGGGTTCACCCTGTTCCAGACCTACAGAAACACAGAGTCTTCTGGGTGAAGTCAAAGATCGTTTATTGGCTGCAGACCAATTACAGGTATCCTAGAAGTACAACAGCGTGTATGTTCTCAGGAGACTGCTGAAAATCATAGAAACGGACTTCATCTTAAATACACTTTTTCCTGCCTCAAGCATACATTCCTAGGTTTTATGACACGGCCATCACAAGTATACATTACAAACGAGAAAGCAGAGTCATGATGACCATCCCACATTCCAGTTCGGCCAGCCCACAATGATTTACACAGTAAGGTTCAGATCCTACATCGGATATCAATAGGCCCCCCAATAAACATGAGCATCTCCTGTTTTGGGAAACAAGTCGTAAAGCAGGAACAGTCAGGTGTGAAAGAGATTAGCCGGGGGCTCGTGTAGAATGAAAGGGTTTTATGACGGGTCAAGCCCTGATACTAATCACAGGTGGACGGAGGAAGGGGAGCTCGTGAGACCAGTTTGACCTGGGGCAGCAGAGCCAGCTGCCCAGGTCACAGAGAAGTCAAAGGAAAAGCCCATGTATTGTGAGGCCCGTATTTGCTCCATTGTAGCCTATGTGAGGGCAAGGACAAGATGGCCACCGCTTCCAAAATGGAACCCGCGAAGTAACGTAAAACAACGTGTACACAGTGCATTCATAGCTAGAACGATATATAAAGCACTCGTACATACCGCATTAACCATTTGCGGTTCGCTAATACCAGGATAGACAGGGGTGGGACCCTGTCCCCTACGCGGTCCCAGAGATTAAAGTACGACAGACCCTCCTTTTGCCCTTACATAGGCAATCACTATACTCATCTTAATCCGAGTCTAGGTCAATGTTCACGAAGTCATGGAGATGTTGCTGTAGCATCATCCTATTACTTAGCTCGTCCCTCGATACAGGTTTCCTTATACATAATGTAGCACAGAGGCCACATATCGCAGGAGCACACTGTATGCACAGACAGAACAGGAAAAGAATGGCTAAGATCATTCCAATGACCATTAGAACTTTCCAACCCCAGGCAGATATCAGTTCCCAGAACCACCCCACCAGTGACCAGTCTCCCTAATCCACGTGTATGGATTCAGATTTTTTATGGAGTTTGGAGATGGCTTGATAGACTGTTGGAGGGTTGTCCGGTATGAAAATGCAACAACTGGATTGGATAACCTTACATACCCCACCGCGGTCTGCAAGAATAACGTCTAGAACCATGCGGTTCTGCAAAGTCATAAGGCGATCCGCTTGGAGCTCAGCTGTCAGATTACCAAGGGCACCAGCCGTTACATTGACAGTGGATTCAACCACACGAGTCAGTTGTCTCAGGTTCCTACTATTTACCATAGGTCCCCAAAACGGCAGGAAACCCAAGAAGAAGTCTCCCGCTTCCTGACCGGCAGTATCTTCCTTACTAATCACACCTCTCACAACTCTGGTCTTGTGATAATCAGAGGCAGCAGTAAATGTTGGCGGTAGCAAGTTCGCAATATAACATGTGCCCGAGAAATCAGGGGGCAACCATGTATATGCTCGGTCATTGCAGATGAAATATGTACCCTTGGCAGCCAAAAACGCAGGGGAAAACTGTGACGGGAAAGTGTACGTTTCAGTACAGTCACTTCTTCCCAGTTGAGCTCTAGGGTTCTGACCATTACCCTGTAAGCAGAACCGACCTATGTGGGGTACGACCCAGATTGGAGATGAGATTTTTCGCTGTCTTTCACCCAGACTAATACTATACCCCGTTGCGTTCCACCCTACATAAGCTCTCAGCTCTTCTTTGGGAATGGATGAGTATGCATCAATATCCCTACTCATATCGGCAATTCCTCTCACTAAGGCTTTATTATTTGTACTAGGTCTGATGGAACGCGGTTGTCGCGGGGAGTAAGCATCTAGAGCATAGAGGAACATGGTCTGGAATGCCCATGACGATCCATTGTAACTAAATGGCAGCACCAAATAAGGAATACCCTTGTTAATGGTGTGTGGCATTAACCCACACACCCAGCAATTGGTCGTATTCATTACTAGTTGGTGTTGGTGCAAGAGCTGGATAAACGAGTTATTTACAAACTCTGATCGTCTGGTCTGTTCGTGCTCAGGCAGAGGGTGAAAAGAGTGAGAGGAGGCAGTAGAAAGAGGTATAGGCTGTACAGTGGGCGCAATGGTCTTTTGAGAGGAGAAAAACACAAATCCTACGATGAACATTATTATACTACACAGTGTAAATAGGCACAAAAATACAAAACATTTACTTTTTACAATTCTACACATCCTTGCTTTAAAGTTCATTTCCTCAACGGGTCTCTCCATCTTAAAAAACTCCATCCTCTAATCGGGCCGCTCGCGGCGGATGAGTTTCTTCTGCTAAGGAGTACGCCTGTCAGTCCAGGGAAACGCCCTAGACCAACCAGAACCGTTGACCTAATGTCTTCAGCCTGTACCCCAAAGTCTTGGCACCGCGACCCTGCGGCTGAACCCGGATGGTGGTTCGAAAAACAAAAATCAAGAAAGTCCTTCAGATGGGAGAGCCAAAATGTCAAAAAGGAAATGGTAAGGAAATCTTTATTTGTCCATGGGCCTTGGTCTCAAATTATAGCGGAGACGGCCAGGTGTTGTTTGGTCTTGGAACAAAAGTTCAGGCTCTGTGGTGTCCAGTCGATTTGATGGTGGCACAGCTTCTTGTAAAATATCGTCACTCTCTTGGTCTGAAACTGTGTTTCTTATGCGTGCGTCACTGAATGGTACAAAACGAGGTACAGTGCCTGTCTCAGAGTCGACGATACCGTCCTGGACCCACTGGTCGTATGGCAGAGGCAAGGGGACTACTTTGCAGTGGGTGCCATGGATCCAGTGTTTCTTCCCCTTTACTCGCACCGCTGATCTTGTTGATAAAAGCACAAGGTGAGGGCCGATCCAGCGAGGCTCGTCGTTGCTCTTGCGCTGGAAATTTCGGAACAGCACCCACGTACCAGGGTTGATAGGGTGTCCAGGAGTTTCAGAAGCTTGAGGAAGAGTACCATGCACCTGTTGATGCAAAACACGCAGTTTAACAGTCAAATCATACAGGTAATCGAGTAGTACTGGATGCTCAATCTCACTAAATTTCGTAGGCCTCGGTACACCCCATACGTTGGCCGGGCGGCCAAAAACCACTTCATAAGGACTAAGTCCCACTCGTGAGTGTACGGTCATTCTGGTGGACAGGAGTGCTAAAGGCAGAGCATCAGGCCATTTAAGACCGGTGCTCGCCTGGATTTTGGCCAGCTTAAGCTTTAGAGCACCGTTGTAGCGCTCTACTAATCCAGCTGATTGGGGGTGATTTGCAGCGTGGAACTTCTGCTGGATGCCTAAACCTTCACATACATTCTTCATCACTTTACCCACAAACTCACTCCCATTATCACACCACACCATTCTTGGCATCCCAAACCTAGGAAAAAACTCCTTCACAAGAGCTTTGGCTGTGGACAGGGCAGTGTTATCTTTTAGAGGATAGGCCTCTACCCATTTGGAGAAAGCACAAACAACCACCAACACATATTTCAGGGTGTTGCACCTTTCCATGTGAATAAAGTCCAGCTGCAAAACTTCAAATGGATATGATGGGGGTGCAAAATGACCAGCTGGAGTTGGGGTTCCCCTACCAGGGTTGTATTTCAAGCATACCATGCAATTCTTAACCACATTCTCTGCACACTTGGGAATACCAGCATTCTGCCATACTGGAGCCAACAACTTACAAATTCCTTTCGTACTGATATGTGCCATCCCATGTGCCATTGTAACTACTGGAAGCACATATGCATCGGGCAACAACCATCGCCTATGTTCTGTCAGATCAATCCAACAACCATTCTCATCTAACTTACCCATACTTTCTCTCCACTTGCTTAATTCTTTCTCTGTAGCTTCAGCTTGAAGCGACTTCACACTCTCTATTGTTTTTTCACACATCCCAACATCATCAACCCATCTTGCGGGGCCTGCAATATACATTCTAGTCTTTACATTCTGTACTGTTTCTTTTGCGATTTCATCAGCAAACGCATTCCCACGTCCAACATCATCTGTGATTTTCCTGTGCGCACTGCATTTCATAATCGCAACTTGCAACGGTAGGGTCAGTGACTCAAGGAGATCATTCACCAGCTTGCCATTCTGAATTTTAGCTCCATGCGACGTCAGGAACCCACGTTCTTTCCACAGTCGTCCAAAATTGTGAGCCACGCCAAAGGCGTACTGGCTATCCGTGTAATCATTCACTCTCATTCCTTCAGACAACACGCACGCTCTCGTGAGGGCGATTAATTCAGCTGCTTGGGCCGAATTATGTGGCACTCGTGCAGTTTCCACGACTGTGTGTAACGTCGTGATAGCATATGCAGCAGTTGTATCACCATTAGGGAGCTTGAAACACGAACCATCCACCCATAAAGTACCATCACACTCAGTCAGGGGAGTATCTTTTAGATCTACTCTCCCTTTCGTCTCTTCTTCTGTTCTGAACAGACAGTCATGTTGCTCATTCTCATCTAGGTCTGCTGGATGTGGCAATAACGTAGCTGGATTCAGCGTATTGCATCTCTTTATGTGTATGTGGTTTGCTAATAGTGTGAGCTCATAGCCTGATAATCGCGCACTAGTCAAGTGTTGTGTCTTGGTCCTATTTAATAATGTGTCTACAGCATGTGGAACCATAACAATCAATGTGTTGTCCATTACCAGACCAGCAGATTGTCGGATAGACATAGCTGCAGCAGCTGTCGCTCTCAGACAGCTTGGCAATGCCCTCGCTACAGGGTCTAAGGTTGATGAAAAATATGCGCACGGGCGCGGTCTGTCGCCAAAAGGCTGTGTTAACACTGATAATGCACAACCATCTTTCTCGTGAACATACAATGTAAAAGGCTTACTGTAGTCAGGAGTACCCAACACAGGTGCTGAACACAATGCATTGCGCAATTCCACAAAACTTTTCTGGCACTCTTCAGACCATGGGATAGGATTCGGTGTGTCTTTGCATGTTAAGGCTAACAAAGGTTTTGCCAACAAGGAAAAATTTGGGATCCAGTGCCTACAGTATGAGGTAATGCCCAAGAAAGCACGCACTTCTCTCTGTGTTTTTGGCACACTCAACTGTGCAATGGCTTGAATTCTTTCTGGGGTCAGTTTCCTTCCCTCCTTCGATAAGAGATGACCTAAGTAGGTCACTTCTTGTCGACAATATTGCAGCTTAGAGAGAGACACTTTATGATGGAAAGCAGATAAATGGCGCAACAATGACAATGTGGCTTCTTTGCAGATCTTTTCAGTATCCGCAGCGATTAGTAAATCGTCCACGTACTGAATCAGGATAGCGCCACTAGGTAAAACAAGTGCATCAAGCTGCGCTTTCAAAGCTTGACTGTATATGGATGGACTCTCACAATAGCCCTGGGGAGCGCGTTTGAAGCGGAAGCTTCGGCCTCCCAGACTAAAGCCAAAAATATCTCTGCTCTCTTCTGCAATTGGGATGCTAAAGAAGGCATTCTTTAAATCGATCACTGAAAACCATGCAGCAGAGGCTGGAATCATCGTTAACAAGGCAGTTATATCAGGGACAACTGGAAACTGTGGCACAACAATCTTATTAACCTCTCTAAGATCAATCACAAACCTGTAAACAGGTGGCTGTGAAGGGTCCGTTCGTTTTAAGACAGGTAAGATCGGGCTGTTGCAAACGTTGCCTCTTGTCTCTTCAATTACACCCTTATTAATCAAGTCGCCGACAATGTCTAACAATACTTTCTGGCCTTCATTAGAGATCTTGTACTGGGGAATACGTGGCAGTCTGACATTAGCCTTTAAAGTTACCACGTATGGCGGTATCTCCAAAAGGCCCACATCATTGGGACCAGTAGCCCAAAGGACATCCGGAAGGGATGACAATTCCGGCGGCATTGTATTTTTAGACAAGTACATCGGGGAAATCACTTTCCTACCTAATGTAAGTTGTACTCCTGACGGTGAACAGTACAGTGTAGCATGTAATCTTTTCAACAAATCTAATCCTAGCAAATTCTCACCACAACCTGTTGTCAGAATCAGGGGTGCTTTCAGCTCGCAAGGCCCAATAGAGAGTGACATGGGACTAGAAATCGGGTTTCTAACTGGGGCGCCAGAAAAACCTACTGAAACATTTATATCGCCAGACAAAGGTGCGCCAGGGAGTTTGGAATGCATAATTGAACTCTTTGCAGCACCAGTGTCTAGCAGAAAGGGCTCCGTTACATTTGCTGTAGTCACCTCAACATACGGTCCGCTCTGATCCACTGGCACTGAAACAACTCCCTCTCTCTGTCTACGGCTGTCCTAGTAACCGTTATTTTCTGCATCGCCGTCCTCTGCATAATAATCATTATTGTAGTACTGAGCTGTATTACTAGTCGTGTTAGCTTGCTGGTCAAAACTATTGATGGTATTTTGAGGCGGCAGAGGACGCGCGTTCTGGGGAGCATTTCCACGCCCTCTGCCTCTAGGAGCTTGCTGACCACCCCTACCTCTTGTGCCATAAGCATTACCGTTCAGCTGCTTTAATTTAGGGCAACTATATTTAAAATGACCTTCCTCTTTGCAGTATGAACATTGGTTGGGACCTACAGGGACACGTGGTTGATAATACCCATTCATTTGCTGATTGTTCTGAAATTGTTGGGGTTGGTGATAGACACCTTGGGGTTGCCTATAATTATTCTGACCTCCACGTGGCTGATAGGCCTGCTGTAAAAGGACCTTTGTCTTTAGTTCCTTCGTTTTCTTATCTGTTCTATCTTTCTCGTCTTTATCTCTGTTTTCATAATACTGTGCAGTAGCCAGTATTTGCGCTGAAGAGGAAAAAGCCCAAAAACTTTCTGAATCTTTTAACTATTTACACAGGTCAGGAAGTAAATTCTGCACAAATGTATCCACAAATAACCGTTGGCCACCCTCAGTACTCATATCTTGCCCACTGTGATCAATAAATGTTTCTTCAAACCTGGTAAAGAAGTCTGACACTGTTTCATCTTTCTTCTGCTTGCATGTAGATAGCTTGTCCCAATTTACGCGCATCGCAGGCATTATTGTCTTCATATATGTAATGATTCTACCAGGGAGTTCTGCTATTAATGGCTCAGGTTTCGCGCCACCAGTTTGTCTAGCGTCAGCGGCAATAATGTCAGCCCATGTAGCACCTAGTTCTGCATCGTGATCTGCATTACGAATTGATCCCCATAGAGGCTGTGGAACAACATTACCAAACAACATGTCTATGTCGGCCAGATTCATAACGCATGACCCTGCCGTCTGTGACAACTCTTTATAATAACCTGCAGGGTTTTTACGGGGATCAGGCAATGTCTGCTTGAGTGCTAGCACCTCAGAACGCTTCCATGGAACATGCACCCAAACACGCTGGAAATGCGCTGGCACAGCAGCGATACTGGCACCGGCATCAGCTGCAACTGCTTCCTTCCATACCGGGGGAACTTCTCTCATGGGGTATTGTCGCGCTTTTACCTTCTTCCCCACAAGGACATCTTGCTCAAACAATGACTGTTGACAATCATCATTCCTGAAGGACAATACAACCGCAACTGCTTTATCTACCTCGCGATCCACAATTGTACCAGTTCCAAAATCAAACCTCACTCTACACAACTCCTGCGGGCTCGGGTCTTTACCACTATCCTCCAATTCTTCACAGAGAATTTCGCACATTTTCTCAAACACATATCTCTGTTTTGGGGCATCCCACTGATGAAAAACATTGACAACTGATTCCACATCATACAGTGAAGGGAGAACAATCCATCTACGCGCCATGCGATCTATTACCTTTTTCTCATCGGGGTTAGGCAACTGACTACGCAGTTGCTTACACTGTAAACCAGGAGTCGCACTAGATGACTCAAAGAGAGGCGACATTAACGTAGTAACCACATTAGCTAAGCGCTGTCGCGCTGAAGGAGAAGCTGAGGCAAAAACAGGGGGATAAACAGAGGGGAGAAAAGAGGATGCAGAAACAGGTACTGGAGTGGTGCAAGGAAGAGTATCAGGGGAGGCAGCTGCTGAACTAGACAAAGTCGCAGGAAGCGCGGGGGCAGTTGGAAACACAACTGGCAGCCCTTGAGAAGGCTGCGCTATAGGGATAGGAGCCGGCTGCAAAGCAACTGGCGGTAGCGGCAAGGCTTGCAGTATATTGACTGGAGGTGGCATATTCGCAAGCTGGGGAGGTGCCGTGGCATTTTGAGCATACGGGGGTGGCGAACTCAACAAATGCGACATCAGGGGATCTTTCTCCTTTTCTTCCAACTCATTCTACTTAGAGTGTGGTAAAGCTGGGTAACATTTGTCGATCCCTAACTTACGCTGCCTGTGCAATTGCTCATTCATCTGCTCCTCCTCATTATTTTTAAATTGTACAGCTGCTTGCATTACTGTCATACCTCTCTCCCTTTTATTCTTTTTCGCTAGCTTAATTTCCTTCTGTTTGGCTTCCTTTCGCCATAAGCGGAAAGAATCAAACATCGCCGGCCGGGCTTTCTTTTTAAACAATTTAATTTCCAAATTATCTAAAATATCGGTATCGAAACTACCATTTTGGGGCCATTTTAAAACACCGTCTTTTCTGGTGTAGTGGATCCACACTTCGTTATATGCAATAGGGCCTACGCCATGTTTTACATAGAGCTCATAAGTTGGAGTTCCAACCGGAGGAACCGGACATGATTCCTCCAGCTGGAAATCTCTTCCACAACCCAAACAAAATATTCTACCAAATATTCTAGAACCAGGCATCTTCGCTCACTAGTCTAGATCTAAACGTCAGAGGATTATCGATTACGATAGTCTCGTGAATACACGAGTCCTCTGGCTTTGGCGTTTGCAAACTCCAAATTACCAAATAAAAACGATCCCGAAGGATACCAAACAAATGGGAGACGCTCCACTTATACTTAACTGAATATTGCTGATCGATGGCGTCACCAGAAGACTCTCTCGATTGTTTCGCTCTCTCAAACTCGTCAAGGGTCCAAAACAGGTCGATTAATCAGGGCAGCAGACCTTCGTAGCCGTCGGGACGCGGAGAACCTCGCAGAAAAGACTTTCGGACCACGTCGACATGCAGGGGTCGATGAAGTGGCGGCCTTCCTCCAGAATTTCCACACGAAGCTCCTCACGAACCTCTGGCTTGGACTGGTACCGCTGAAATCGTCCCGAGTTGGGCGCCAAACTGAAGTACTGGGTATTTTAGACCCAGCGGTGCAGGGGCACACACCCTATGACTTCTGGGTTCACCCTGTTCCAGACCTACAGAAACACAGAGTCTTCTGGGTGAAGTCAAAGATCGTTTATTGGCTGCAGACCAATTACAGGTATCCTAGAAGTACAACAGCGTGTATGTTCTCAGGAGACTGCTGAAAATCATAGAAACGGACTTCATCTTAAATACACTTTTTCCTGCCTCAAGCATACATTACTAGGTTTTATGACACGGCCATCACAAGTATACATTACAAACGAAAAAGCAGAGTCATGATGACCATCCCACATTCCAGTTCGGCCAGCCCACAATGATTTACACAGTAAGGTTCAGATCCTACATCGGATATCAATAGGCCCCCCAATAAACATGAGCATCTCCTGTTTTGGGAAACAAGTCGTAAAGCAGGAACAGTCAGGTGTGAAAGAGATTAGCACGGGGCTCATGTAGAATGAAAGGGTTTTATGACGGGTCAAGCCCTGATACTAATCACAGGTGGACGGAGGAAGGGGAGCTCGTGAGACCAGTTTGACCTGGGGCAGCAGAGCCAGCTGCCCAGGTCACAGAGAAGTCAAAGGAAAAGCCCATGTATTGTGAGGCCCGTATTTGCTCCATTGTAGCCTATGTGAGGGCAAGGACAAGATGGCCACCGCTTCCAAAATGGAACCCGCGAAGTAACGTAAAACAACATGTACACAGTGCATTCATAGCTAGAACGATATATAAAGCACTCGTACATACCGCATTAACCATTTGCGGTTCGCTAATACCAGGATAGACAGGGGTGGGACCCTGTCCCCTACGCGGTCCCAGAGATTAAAGTACGACACCCGCCACCGCCACCACCACCCTCCCATCGACTCCCATCCCAGAGGCCCCTGTGGGCTCCCGTGTTCATGAGCATGTCTCCTTTGTGCCAGGCACCACACCCCCTGCCCCTGTGTCCCCTGCTGCCCTGAGTGAGGAGTCTGTGGACTTACTTAGACAGATCCATGTCGGGGAGACGTCAATGCTGAATGTCCTCCATGCACACACAGGTCTGTTGACGCAACTGGTGTCATTCATGGAGGGCATTTCCTCGGGCATGTCTGCCCTACAGAGGACCAATCAGTCCATGGCCTCCTCCCTGACGGCAGCAGTGTCCCTCCTCCAACAGTCCCGCACTCCTCCTAGCCCTGCACCACCCACGATTCCTAGCAGCCTACCTGACCCAAGCAAACAAACACCCAAACCAAGGTCTAGACATGCACACAAGCAAGCGCAGGGGTCTGATATCACACTCACAGAGGCTGGTTTGCAGACACACATACAGTCATCCACAACCACTCCACAGTCCTAAGAGACCTCTCCCTCCCAGCCCCCTTCCCTTGCATCACCTGCAACCCCATCTCCCCAGAAGCTCTTCCTCTGAGACCTTGGCCTCTTCCCCACCGACCCAGCAGATCCTGATTAAAAGGGGAAGAGGAAGTCCCCACACACAGAGGGGAGTGCCCCTCACACCCGGACACCCTCCCCCAGGTGCAGTCAGACAGAGACCCCCACCCGCAAGTCCCCCAGCGCCAGAAGAGCAAGACCCCCCCCGCTACCACGCAGCTCCAAGGCAAAGTCTCCGTCCTCCATCCCCCAGGCCACCACTCCAGAGGTTCCCCCGCCACTCCCTCCCCTGGGGTTCCCCCGCCCCTAGCTACACCATCCCCAAAATGCTAAGGCCATCCCCCCTAGCACTTGCTCCTCGACACCTGGTCAGACGGTTGGTGCCACTGATGTAGGGACCGTGTCCCCCCCTGCCCTGCCGACCTCACCTGCCCCCCATTCCGCTCCCATGGATGTAGGCACTGCATTGGAGTCCACGACCACCCCGTCTGATTGGGCACCGCAGTGGTGACCCAATCCACTCCATCTGACCTGCCCACTGGAGTTGTGCCGGCACCCACCCCATCTGACTTGTGCCTCACAGTTGTGACAGCACCCACCACAGTCAGCTCCACTGCAGTTGCAAGTGTCTCGCCTGCATCCACTACCTCTTCACTGCCTCCTTCTGCTGTGCCCTGATCCTGCTCCTGCGGTGCCTGACCTGCCCCATGTATGCCCCTCCGAGGGCATGACCCCGGTCCTTAGCAGTGCAGGCAAGCAAGGTGTGACAGTTGTCACTCTACTTCACTCCTTGGCATTTGGACATGGACTGGCCATTGGCCTTTTGTTTGAACAGACGTTTAACTTTTAATATGCTGAATTAAGCTTTTTTCTTTATCCCTGTGAACTGGATTTAGCTGTACATTATGTTGATGATGTTTAACATTCCCTTGCACCTGTGATGCTTGGTTTCCAATGTTGAATACTGATGTGTTGCTGTGAGGTACTCCCTGTGGTCCATGAGATATGTATCCTATTCTGTGGGTATCCATGTCATCCTTTGCAGCTGGGTGTGTCAGGATCAACTATTTGTGGACATATCTGTGAATATTTCATTTTCATGATCACATCTCTGGCTTGCACCCCTGCACATATGTTGTGCTTCCCATTGTCCAATTTGTCACTTCCACAGACTTTTTGCTCATCAACACTGGACCTAAAGGTGTGGGCATCATTGGTATAGGAGCAACTGGGTCCTCTGTGCAACTTGCTAGATATATGTTTTGGGTATGTGCAGATGACTTAGGGGAGACTCACGTACCCAGGCTGTTGTGCCCAGAGCCTTCATTGTGTGGTAACTGATGGCTGACTGACCAAGTGTTCTGCAGACATGAGTGAGACGTGCAGTGAATATGTTTGGCACAGCTGGGCTTCCACAGGAGTTGGGTCCCCTCATGTAAGTGTGTTGTCCAGTGACATGGCCTGGGCCCATGGTGTGTGTTGTATGAGCATGTGTGTGTGTCCACATCCCTGTTCATACACAGACAGTGTTCCCTTGATGTGTTCCTGTTGTTGATGCTTGCTGAGTGGTACTGGGTTCATCCCACTACTTTTCCAATGGGTTACCAGATGTGTGGGTGCATGACACACTACTGTTAATTGGTGTATCATCATTGGGATTTGTCAGTTCTGAGTGGTGATGATGTTGTCAGACACAGATGGGACACAGTCAGGGTTTCCCATGGCACCTGTTTATTTGCTAGATCATGTAGCTGTCCCTATGTGGTACCTTTCAGTGATTGAGACATTTGTATGTGTGTGTGACTGCTCCCACTTGTCGGGTTCATGGCTGCGATGCCGGCAGGTGTCAGCATGTATGCCTTGTGATTCTCCTTGGCTTCTGCATTGTCCTGGGACTGTGGCAGGGATTGTGAAGGTTACGTGAGCTTTGAGGTCATGGCCATGTACCGCATACTGTGCAGTATGCCTGTCATTCCCCATGGTTGTCAACTGTCCTTGTCTGATGTGTCTGTGCACCTTAGTTCCTCCCAACATTCCTGTGTTTGTCATGGGTGCATGTGCAATGCCACCTGTCCATGTGGGCTTCACAGATACACATTGTTGCAGTTCAGGGTGTGTGGTGTTGAGGGTGGACTGATATAAATGTTTGCACGGATGGTCCCCTAGCTCTCGTTTGTCCATGGATGAGGGGCCATGCTGAGTGATTTGTGTTTGTGTATGTGTGATGTACGTTTGTGGCACAGGACACATGTCTGGGTTTCCCAGTTAGTACGACATCTGCCTTTGTCATCACAGTGGAGGTGTCATGCATGCTTGTGTCACCCCAATGTCTGGTCCCTCGGGGTAGTGCTGTTGTGTGTCAGTCTCTTACTGTGTTAGTTGGTGTTCATTCCAGCTTGTGTCACATGTGTCTGTTGTGCTCCCTCTCATCTCCCAATGCCTGATTGCCCACTGAGGGTGTCCCAATGATGGTTTACTTTTGTATGTCACTGTGTCCACATCTGTGTCACTGTGGTTCAGCCTCCCTCATGTGTTGTGTAGTTGCCTGGGGATACTGTGACACACACACACACACACATGCTGTGTCAGATTTGCAGTGTGAGTTTGCCTGTTTGGGTTTGTGCATCTGCACCAGTGCATTGGTATTGCTGTTGTGGGCCTTTGATGGATGCTGTTTCTGTGATTTTCCCTGCTGTCCCTGTGAGTCATATCACATCATTGTGCACATTCATCCTGGTTGTTAGGTGCCATTGCTGGCATGGAATGTGATTTTGTGAGCTGACACCTACAGTCTACACATGTTGTTTTGATTAGTGTGTCTATTTTCGAGATGTGTGCATGCTTGGTGATGGTCACTTCTGCTCTAGTGTCATTGTACACTGTATGCATTGTCAGCCCCCATGTGTGGTGCTTGTCTGCACATGGCCGAGAGTGTGTTATGTGTTCACAGCACTGTTAGCCTCACCACATCTCTGTGGGAATGGGACACAACCACTAGTTTTCCCCAGAAGTGTTTAATGTGTTGGGAGCAGGGATCATACATGCTGTTTGTTATTTGCAGCTTTGACCATGATGACACTTGCCTTTTGGTCACTGTGATGAAGGGGGGTTTAGTGCCAATCATCCCAATGCTCAACATCTGCTGCATTTTGCAGCCCCCACTTAACTTCTGTTCTACACAGTGAGGGGGTGTTCTTTTTACATTGCCACAGTGCTATAGTGATGCTTGCCTTGTGTATGTCACACTCATGTGTTGGGCACATATGTGCTGTTAGTTCCATTGTATGTTCGAAGTCATAATCACTGTTGTGGGCATTTGTCACAGACTACACACTTTTGTCATGATGTTAGGGGGATGTATTTTGCTGACATACCTGATGTTGGAGTATGCTGGATGGGTGGCGCATCACCCACCCTATGGCTGGGGGTGGCAGGGGTGATGGGAAACATACGCCATATGTGTGTGGGAGGCAGTAGTGATGGGCAACATAGTCCCTATGGGTGGGGGTGGGGGTGGCAGTAGTGATGGGCAACAGGTCCCCTATGGGAGTGGGTGGCAGTAGTGATGGGCAACAGGTCCCCTATGGGTGTGGGTGGCAGTAGTGATGGGCAACATAAGCCCTGTGGGTGGGGGTGGCAGTAGTGATGGGCAACAGGCCCCTATGGGTGTGGGTGGCAGTAGTGATGGGCAACACGTCCCCTATGGGTGTGGGTGGCAGTAGTGATGGGCAAAATTGTCTCTATGGGTGGGGTGGCAGTAGTGATGGGCAACAGGTCTCCTATGGGTGGGGGTGGCAGTAGTGATGGGCAACATAAGCCCTATGGGTGGGGGTGGCAGTAGTGATGGGCAACAAGTCCCCTATGGGTGGGGGTGGCAGTAGTGATGGGCAACAGGTCCCCTATGGGTGGGGGTGGCAGTAGTGATGGGCAACAGGTGCCCTATGGGTGGGGGTGGCAGTAGTGATGGGCAACAGGTCCCCTATGGGTGTGGGTGGCAGCAGTGATGGGCAACATAAGCCCTATGGCTGGGGGTAGCAGTAGTGATGGGCAACATAGTCCCTATGAGTGGGGGTGGCAGGAGTGATGGGCAACAGGTCCCCTATGAGTGGGGGTGGCAGGAGTGCTGGGCAACATAGTCCCTATGGGTGTGGGTGGCAGTAGTGATGGGCAACAGGTCCCCTATGGCTGGGGGTGGCATTAGTGATGGGCAACATAAGACCTATGGCTGGGGGTGGCAGTAGTGATGGGCAACATAGTCCCTATGAGTGGGGGTGGCAGGAGTGATGGGCAACAGGTTCCCTATGAGTGGGGGTGGCAGGAGTGCTGGGCAACATAGTCCCTATGGGTGGGGGTGGCAGTAGTGATGGGCAACAGGTCCCCTATGTCTGGGGGTGGCAATGGGTGGGGGTGGCAGTAGTGATGGGCAACAGGTCCCCTATGTCTGGGGGTGGCAGTAGTGATGGGCAACAGGTCCCCTATGTCTGGGGGTGGCAGTAGTGATGGGCAACATAAGCCCTATGGCTGGGGGTGGCAGTAGTGCTGGGCAACATAAGCCCTATGGCTGGGGGAGGCAGTAGTGATGGGCAACAGGTCCCCTATGGCTGGGGGTGGCAGTAGTGATGGGCAACAGAAGCCCTATGGCTGGGGGTGGCAGTAGTGATGGGCAACAGGTCCCCTATGGCTGGGGGTGGCAGTAGTGATGGGCAACAGGTCCCCTATGGGTGGGGGTGGCAGTAGTGATGGGCAACAGGTCCCCTATGGGTGGGGGTGGCAGTAGTGATGGGCACCAGGTGCCCTATGGGTGGGGGTGGCAGTAGTGATGGGCAACAGGTCCCCTATGGGTGTGGGTGGCAGCCGTGATAGGCAACATAAGCCCTATGGCTGGGGGTGGCAGTAGTGATGGGCAACATAGTCCCTATGAGTGGGGGTGGAAGGAGTGATGGGCAACAGGTCCCCTATGAGTGGGGGTGGCAGGAGTGCTGGGCAACATAGTCCCTATGGGTGTGGGTGGCAGTAGTGATGGGCAACAGGTCCCCTATGGCTGGGGGTGACATTAGTGATGGGCAACATAAGACCTATGGCTGGGGGTGGCAGTAGTGATGGGCAACATAGTCCCTATGAGTGGGGGTGGCAGGAGTGATGGGCAATAGGTCCCCTATGAGTGGGGGTGGCAGGAGTGCTGGGCAACATAGTCCCTATGGGTGGGGGTGGCAGTAGTGATGGGCAACAGGTCCCCTATGTCTGGGGGTGGCAGTAGTGATGGGCAACATAAGCCCTATGGCTGGGGGTGGCAGTAGTGCTGGGCAACATAAGCCCTATGGCTGGGGGTGGCAGTAGTGATGGGCAACAGGTCCCCTATGGCTGGGGGTGGCAGTAGTGATGGGCAACAGAAGCCCTATGGCTGGGGGTGCCCGTAGTGATGGGCAACATAGTCCCTATGAGTGGGGGTGGCAGGAGTGATGGGCAACAGGTCCCCTATGAGTGGGGGTGGCAGGAGTGCTGGGCAACATAGTCCCTTTGGGTGGGGGTGTCAGTAGTGATGGGCAACAGGTCCCCTATGTCTGGGGGTGGCAGTAGTGATGGGCAACATAAGCCCTATGGCTGGGGGTGGCAGTAGTGATGGACAACATGTGCCCTATGGGTGTGGGTGGCAGGGATGATGGGCAACATGAGCCCTATGGCTGGGGGTGGCAGTAGTGATGGGCAACAGGTCCCCTATGGGTGGGGGTGTTTGTGGTGCTGGCCATGCAACCCCTATGGTGGGCTGTTGTTAGTGGCCAGGATGTGGATCCCCTGTGTGTGTGTGTCATTTTGCGGGTACGTGTCGTTTGTTTATGTGGTTGGTGTCTGACTTACCACCTGTGCCGTCGGCGTCGGTTCCTGATCTGGTCATAGATATAGAGTACTGGTATGATCTGCGCGATGGGATTCATGATATGTTTGTGTCGTACACACTGCTTGTTGCTCCATCTCGTACCCGCTGCAAGCTGGTCTGTCTCGTAGCCGTGGATTGAGTTGTGGCGCGAATCGTAGCTGATATGCTTGTTTTACGGATGCTGTGACGTCCCGTACGTGGCGACCCGTCCAGCGCGTAGGAAGTACGCATCGTACTTATCATGCCGGAAACTGCTATTGATACTGCTTCCGGGTGACTCGGTTCAGCGTTAGGAGTTGCGGCTCAGACGGGGAATGGAGCTTGAATTACAGCCTATGTTTCGGTCGTGTTTTTGGCAGTTATGCACATCGTACTTACTCTACAGGACGGACCGGCTACGGGTACGTGTTGGTCGCATGGTAAGGCTACGGACAGCTGTCCGACCCGGTATCAGAATCGGCCCCATAGTGTAAAATGTGTGAAGCACAATTCACCAATGCAAAATGTATATGGTGGCTTCACACTGGTTCACCAATATAAGGATTACAGGGTACACAACAATAGGAAATAGGACGAGCAAACGAACGACAAAAGCAAAAAACAAAAAAAAAAAATAATGTGCTTAAAGTCTCACCGTAAATACTAGGTTTAAATGTAGATAAACTGTTCACTTGTATTACGTTGTCGATGCCATTGCCGAAGCAGAATCAAAGGTGCTGATGCCGATGCACTGGTTGCTAAGTTACGGATGATAGGAAACAAACAAAATGGCGCCCATACGTATGACACAGTGACGCACATCATGAGCGTTGACGTAAGAAGAGCACTCCTAGAACAGGACGTCGTTCGAGCACTGGAATTCACCCAGGTCACACGTAAATGCTGTAGCGTGGTTCTCTTTGAACCGCAGACAGACACCAGTGAACCACAACAACCTTTATGGCGTACACATGCACGAGCTGGAAGCATCAAAGGAAATTCTTCGAACAAGCCGTGAAGTCCAAGATTTCCTGCTTCACCGCAGCTCCAAGTGCACAACGAAAGGCAAGCAGAAGTAAAAGGTAAACATTACCATAAATTGGTTGAATGGCCGAATATTCAAGTGAAGTCCACAACGCTGCAAATGTAATAGTTCATAAATGTCTCCAGGGGAGTTGGTGGTGTAGCCAGCTGGTCCCCATTCTAGCTTCAGCTCATCACCAGTGTTAAAAGATGAGTCTGTAAACAGATGCAGCTTTTCTTCTTTTATTGATTTACCAGCACCACCAGCACACAGCCAGCTAGGAAGCCACAGTCTCCAACTAATTTCATGGAACCTTCTTTCCTGGAGACAGGGTTCTAGACTCCGGCCGTGAAGGTGCACTTAGAGGAGAACAAATACATTTAAGATCACAGAGAATTAATACATATGAGATCATAACACATATCACCCCCCCTTAGTTAGTCTAGAGCCAGGGCAGGAAGAGAGGATATCTGTGCACTTCAAAAGCATATGTTTGAAGTCCTCCTTTTTCAAGAGCCCCACTGGGTATAAGTACTGGACCTAAGACACCAACACGCAGTATACTTTTTGACCTGTGGATACTCTGCCAGGAAGAAGGACTGCTGTGCTGCTGAAGGGCTGCCACTCTGCTGGACTGCATTCTGTTGGACTCCTGCTTTGCAGTGCTGATCTGCTGCCTGCTGCCTTCTTGCCTGGGTGAGAAGGACTGGACTTGCATCTTTTGACTAAAGAACCCAGAGTGACTCCAAAGGCTTGTTGGCTGGCCTCCTGATCTGAAGCCTCAGGGACATAACAGGATTCCAACCCCTGCACCTGGATTCTGCCATCTATGAGTCTACCCTGCCAAGTGGTGCCAACCCAGTCCTGGACCCTTGGAAGTGGACCTAAGGTGCTTGTAAGAGGAACCGATGTATGTTCTCTGCTGAGTGACACATCCCCGAGCAGAACCGAGGCATCCCCTCGGCTGAGCACTACATCCCCAAGAAGAACGGACCAATCGCAACTGCTGTGTAAGTTGGACCTGTCGCAAAAGACTTGCCTTGCCCCCTCCTCCCGAATCTTGGGTCTAAAGCATTGCCTTCCGATCCTCCGCTGTGCAACATTTTTCCCGGCACAAATTCCTCACATCCTTAGTCGAACAGTGGCCTCAACAATGACACCGAAGCTCTGCATCGTAGCTTCACCGCTCATCTGAAGCAACGCATTGCCTCGGCTGCACCCTCAACACTGGAACTCACATCGCAAGCCCCGTCGACAGGTCCTTGATGCATCAAGACCTTAGGCGGCAGATCTGCCGCATCTCGGAACCAACATATTGCCTCGACCAACGCATCCCTGATGCGGATCCACGAAATGCTCTGCAACCAAGATTTAAGGTACTCTGTTCAGCGGGCCTAACTGGGTCCCTGTAGCCAACCTGCGCTTCATCACAGGCGGCCTGAACTTGTGATTTTGTCCCGGTCCAGCACGACTAGATAGCCCCAATAGTGCTTTGTGCTCTTTAGTGCTATTTTGCACTAAGAACTTTAGAAATAATTATCTCTGGTTCTATTAATTGT
Source organism: Triturus cristatus (assembly GCF_964204655.1). Lineage (NCBI taxonomy): Eukaryota > Metazoa > Chordata > Amphibia > Caudata > Salamandridae > Triturus > Triturus cristatus. The sequence continues at coordinate 616,857,377 of NC_140589.1, read as the reverse complement.
ATTTCTATTGTTTTGGTCTGGTTTCATTTATTAAAGTAACATCTATTATTCTAACTTGGTTTGGGATCTTTTTGTGTGGCGTTTTCTAGGGGTGGGCGGAATTTGCGTAGTTGCGTTACGCAAATCTCCGCGAAACGGTAAAAAATCTCCGCGAACACGCAGAAATTCCGCGAACACGCGGAATTGTTTGTTCGCGATGCTTTTTTCCTGTTCACAATTGCTGTTTGCGTGCTCAGGGAGAAATATCTCGCGAACACGCATTTTGAGAACGCGAACAAGCAAAAATTTCGCGAAATCGCGGAAAGCAGACTTTTGAGCAATTTCGCGTTCTCCGCGGAACGCGAAATTACGCAAATTCCGCGAGCGGAACGGAATTTTCCGCCCAGGCCTAGCGTTTTCACTGTTTTACTGTTTGAAGTGTTACACAAATACTTTACGCATTGCCTCTTAGTTAATCCTGACTGCTCTGTGCCAAGCTATCAGAGGGTGAGCTCAGGTTAATCACTCTGTTACTTACCGGTAATCTTCATTACTCCGAGTCATAGTCTTCCTCGTCACAGTAACCCAGGAGCACCCCGTCTTCCAGGCACAGCATTCACCCATAAAAAAAGTCCCCACCCAATGTGGTGGCCTGACAAGAAGTACCTATCACCTGACATATAAGGGTGGGGCAAACATAGGAAACATTCTGAAATACACAAGCAGAGAAAAAACCATAAGGAAAGCAACACGTTTTGTTCGTCCCCCCACAACCAAGGGTGGGTGGGAGGGAACATGACTGTGACAAGGAAGGCTATGACTCGGAGTAATGAAGATTACCGATAAGTAACCGAGTCATTACCTTCCTCCTCCATCTTCCTCGTCACAGTCACCCATGAGCGTATACCCAAGCGCCAGAAGAACAAAAGAAACAGACACCAAAGATGGCAAGGAATTTTTATTGCAGAGAAGCACAATCAATCAGTGAAGAGCCGCAAGGACAGTGGAACCGAAATCCCCAGAAAAAACCTCCCCATCCGCAACTTATAATGGGCGATGAAGGAATGTGGGGAGGACCAAGTCACAGCAGCACAAAGATCCTTCAAGGAGGTCCCCTTAAAAGAAGCCCAGGACAAAGCCACCCCCTGGTGGCATGACCCTGAATGACCGGGGGAAGAGAGACCCCGAATGTAGATAGGCTAAGGAGATAGTGGACCGAACCCAACGTGAAAGGGTAGCAGTGGTAGACCGATGACCTTGTCAGGCAACCCCAAAGGTGAAAACAAAAACTCCACCTTTCGAAGGGAGGCGGTACGCTCAAGGTAGATAACCAGAGCCCTAGTCAAATCCAGGGAATGAAGCCGGATCTCCTCCTCTGTAGAGGGGGCAGGAAAAAAGGCCGGAAGGACAATATTCTGGGACAAATGGAAAGTGGAGGACATTTTGGGAAGAAAGGCCGGGTCAGGACGAAGGACCACTTTGTCAGGGAAAAAACACAAGAAGGGAGGATGGAAAAGCAAAGCGCCAAGCTCCCCCAAACGTCGCCCAGAGGTAATGGCCACCAGAAAAAAAACCTTCAGGGTGAGAAATCCATAGACACAGAAGGCAGAGACTCAAACGAGGAAAGCTGCAAGGCATGAAGGACCAAAGGAAGATCACAGGGGGGAACAGGAGATGCAACGACAGGCCATCCAAGAAAAAAACTTCACAGAAGGCGAGAAGCCAAGAACTCAAAGGAGATGAGAGAGGCACCCCAGATAGCCTTAATGGCGGACCACTGGCTGCGGAGAGTAGAGACCAATAGCCTAAGCAAAAACCCATCCCGGAGGATTTCAAGCACAGAACCCTCCTCACAGGTATCAGGGAGAAACCCCCGCGAAGAAATCCAAGCAGAGAAATTCCTCCAGTGACATTCGTAGACCTTAAGGGTACTGTTCTTTCGAGAATTCTGGATGAGCAGGGCCACCGCAGAGGAACAACCCAAAGATATTAGCCTTTGCCTTTCAACTTCCAAACCCCCAATGCCAACTGGCTGAGAGCCTGAGGAGACTGGAGAGGAAAGCGGAGTGAAGAAGGGGACATCTGGAACCTCCACAGGGAGCAACTGCCAAATGAAGAATAAGGGGATACCAAGGCTGGTGAGGCCAAAAGTGGACCATGAACAGCACCACCACCCCCTCTTTCCTGATCTTCGCCAAAACTCTGCTGTGAAGGGGAAAAGGAGGAAAGGCATAGAGAAGACCCGGAGGCCAAGGGAAACTCAGGGCATCCACCCCCACGCCTCCCAGCAAGGAAGATGGATGCAAAACCTTGACAGAAAAGAATCCGGAGAGGAAGCAAAGAGATCCAACCAGGGCCTCCTGAACCGCCCCGACAGCTCCCAAAAGATCAGAGGAGACAGGGACCGAGAAACCGATGAAGGAAGAAGGCGACTCAGCTGATCCACATGCCCATTCTCCCTCCCCGGAAGATAAATAGCCGTCAGACCCAGCAGATTGGCTTCTGCCCATAACCCAATCTTATCCACCAGGAGAGCTAAAAGCGGAGAGCGAGTGCCCCCAAATGATTCAAGTAGGCACGGGCCACCTGATTGTCTGTCCGGACCTGAACCCACTCGTCCTTCAGATGACAGGCAAAGTGCAGGAGAGCCCTGAACACAGAAGCCAGCTCCTTCCAATTTGAGGACATCCAGCTCTCCGCGAGGGACCAAGGACCCTGAGCAGAAAGGCCCTGAGGGTGGCACCCCAACCCCAAGGCCTGGCATCGGTAGTCAGGGTACAGGGAAGAGGAGGTCCAGGGGCACCCCTCTCGCCAGGTTGACCAGAAACAGCCACCAACGTAGCTGGAGAGAAATGGCGGGAGTCCTGGAACAGAGGCATTGTAGTCCTGGGACCCCATATTCCTGTGAGACAGAAGGTGATACACCGGATGGAAGAGGTGTCTGCCAGCCCTAGGAACCAGAAAAAGAGAAGCAGACATGTCCCCCTGAAACCGCAACCAGTCCCTTGCAGAGGCTGACAAGACTGACAGGAGGGACTCCAGACGAGACCTGAGCCGGAGCTGGCAAGTCGGAGGAAGAAACACCATCCCCAACTGGGTATTGAAGAGAGGGCTGATGAACTGGAGTTCTTGAGACGGGATGAGGTGGGACTTGCTGGGATTCACAAGGAACCCACGAGACTCCAGACAATGCCGCACCAACGTCACATCCTCCTGGGCCTTAAGGAAAGACGAGGAAGAAATTAACCAGTCATCAAGGTAGGGAAACTATAGCACCCCCTGAGCATGCAACAGACCCACCAGGGGAGCCAGGACCTTAGTAAACACTTGAGGGGCAGAGGCTAAACCAAAGGGGAGGACAAAAAACTGGCAGTGCTGTCCCAGGGCAAAAAACTGTAAATACCTCTGGAAGACAGGATGCACAAGAATATGGAAATAAGCATCCAAAAGGTCCAAGGGTGACAGAAAGGCCCCAGATGAAAACAAGGGGCAGGATCTTCTGCAAACTCACCATCTTGAACCTCTGATAAGGCACATAGGAGTTCACGGTCTTGAGATCGAGAACAGGGCGGAAACCCACTGACGCCTTCTGCGCCAGGAACATCCCAGAGTAGCAACCTTGCCTCAACTCGGTCCCAGGAACAGGAATGATGGCACCCTTCTGGAGAAGATCCAAGATCCACCGCTTCAACCCCAGCAGCTTCAGAGTATTCCGAGGAGTGGGGGTGGGAACAAAAAGATCTGGTGGAAGTGAAGAGAAGTCGATGGAATAACCTTCGACCACTATGCGAAGAACCCAGGAATCGGTGACGTCGTGGGCCCAAGCAGAAGAAAACTGTCCAATCCGACTGCCCACCTCAAGATAGTCAGGACTTGAGAGAGGCATCAGTAAGGGCAGCACCTGCTGGCTGTTGCCAGGACTTTGCAGAGAAAGGGTGCCACGGCCACGACCCCTACGCCGAAAGGGTTGGGAGGAATTCCACCCAGCCGAGGGAGGATTCCCAAAGGCACGCCTATAACCAAATTCCCGACCCCACAGAGAAGGTCGTAGAGGTGTCAGGAGCTTACGATCCTCCACTGACTTCTTCAGGTGATCCTCAAGTCGAGGCCCAAATAACTTAGCACCATCAAAGGGCAAGTGTGAAAGAATGGATTTCTAAGAGGCCTCTGCCTTCCAAGACCTCATCCAGATGTTACGACGAGCAGACATGTAGAAGAGACTGGACCACATACGAGGCGTAAGCTCCGCCCTGATGGAAAAGTTCGCAGTGGAGTAAGCCCTTTTAGTAGCCTTGTCCACTCTTTTATCCATAGGATCGCTAGGATAGGTGTCCTCAGAGATAATCGAACCACTGGAGGCCAGACCCACCGTAAGAGAGTCCACTTTCACCTGAGGGGGAAACTTAGTCAGAAAGTCCTGAAGAGGGTACTTCTTACCAAGGAACCGCGGAAACCCAGTCTTCTCAACGTCAGCCCATTCCCTGGACAGAAGACCACGTATGGCCTTATCAATCAATCAATCAATCAAGGAAATTTATAGAGCGCACTACCTACCCGTAGGGTCTCGAGGCGCTTGGGGGGGGGGGGTGCCGCTACTGCTCGAACAGCCAGGTCTTGAGCTTCTTCCTGAAGGAGAGGTGGTCTTGGGTCAGGCGCAGGTCGGCCGGGAGGGAGTTCCAGGTCTTGGCGGCCAGGTAGGAGAAGGACCTTCCTCCAGCAGTGGTTCTGCGGATGCGTGGGACGGTGGCGAGGGCGTGGCTGGCGGATCGGAGGTGGCGTCTGGGAGCGTAGAAGTTGATTCGGTTGTTGAGGTAGCTCGGGCCTTGGTCGTGGAGAGCTTTGTGTGCGTGGGTAAGGAGGCGGAAGGTGATTCTCTTGTTGATCGGGAGCCAGTGCAGGTCTCTTAGGTGTCCGGAGATGTGGCTGTGACGTGGGATGTCGAGGATGAGTCTGGCTGAGGCGTTCTGGATGCGCTGGAGTCTCTTCTGGATCTTGGCGGTGGTTCCGGCGTAGAGTGCGTTGCCGTAGTCCAGTCGGCTGGTGACGAGGGCCTGGGTGACGGTCTTCCTGGTCTCCGTGGGGATCCACCAGAAGATCTTCCGAAGCATGCGCAGGATGTTGAAGCACGATGAGGAGACGGCGTTGACTTGCCTGGTCATGGAGAGGGAGGAGTCCAGGATGAAACCCAGGTTGCGTGCGTGGTCTGTCGGTTTGGGTGCGGTGCCCAGGGCGGGGGGCCACCAGGAGTCGTCCCAGGCGGAGGGCGTGGAGCCCAGGATGAGGACCTCCGTCTTATCTGAGTTCAGCTTCAGGCGGCTCGTCGTCATCCACTCGGCTACCTCTCTCATCCCTTCGTGCAGGTTGGCTCTGGCGGCGGCGGGGTCGTCGTTGGTCAGGGAGAGGATCAGCTGGGTGTCGTCGGCGTAGGAGATTATGTTGAGGTTGTGTTGGCGTGCGATGGCCGCGAGAGGGCTCATGTAGACGTTGAAGAGAGTCGGGCTCAGTGAGGATCCTTGAGGGACGCCGCAGATGACTTCGGTGGCCTCTGACTTGTACGGTGGTAGGCGGACTCTTTGTGTTCTTCCGTTGAGAAAGGAGACGATCCATTCCAGCGCCTTCTCCTGGATTCCGACGTTGCTGAGGCGCTGTACTAGGGTGCGGTGGCAGACCGTGTCGAAAGCCGCGGAGAGGTCTAGGAGGATGAGGGCCGCTGTTTCCCCGTTGTCCATCAGGGCTCGGATGTCGTCAGTGGCGGCGATGAGGGCGGTCTCGGTGCTGTGGTTGGCCCGGAATCCAGACTGTGATGGGTCGAGGGATCCATTCGTCTCGAGGAAGGCGGCCAGCTGTTTGTTGACGGTTTTCTCGATGACTTTGGCTGGAAACGGTAGTAGAGAGATGGTGCGGTAGTTCTTGAGTTCGGTGGGGTCTGCTGTGGGTTTCTTGAGTAGAGCGCTGAGTTCGGCGTGCTTCCAGCTCTCGGGGAAGGTGGCGGTGTCGAATGAGGTGTTGATGATGTCCCGCAGGTGGGGAGCGATGACAGCGTCGGCTTTGTTGAAGACGTGGTGAGGGCAGGGGTCTGTCGGAGATCCGGAGTGGACGGAGTTCATCGTGTGGACGGTGTCTTCGGTGTTGACCGGGGTCCAGGCGCGGAGGATGGTGGTGGGTGGCGTTGCTGCGGTCGTGGCGTGGGTCGGATGGGTGCTGAAGCTGTTGTGTAAGTCCGCGATCTTGTTGTGGAAGTAGGAGGCGAGGGAGTTGCAGAGGTCTTGCGAAGGGGTGATGTCGTTGCTTCCGGCGTTGGGGTTGGAGAGCTCTTTCACGATGTTGAAGAGTTCCTTGCAGTTGTGAGCGTTGTTGTCCAGTCGGTTCTTGAAAGCCGTCTTCTTGGCGATGCGGATCAGTTGGTGGTGTTTCCGGGTGGCAAGCCTGAGGGTGGTCCTGTTGTCCAGTGTGGGTTCCCTTCTCCAGGCTTTCTCGAGGGCGCGGCAGTACTTCTTGGAGCTCTTGAGTTCGTCGGTGAACCAAGGGGCTCTCTTGCTGCCGGGTCTGCTGGGCGGGGTCCTCAGTGGGGCGAGTTCGTCCGCGCAGTCGCTGATCCACTTCGTGAGGTTGTCGGCGGCCTGGCTGGGGTTCGCTGAGCTGGCCGGAGGGTGCTGGCTCAGGGAGGCGGCGAGCTGGTCGGCTGTGATCTTGTTCCAGCTTCTTCGGGCAGCCTGTTGCTGGTGGTGGTGGATCGTCGTTCTTCTGAAGGTGAAGTGGATGCATCTGTGATCCGTCCAGTGGAGTTCTGTGGCGTGGCTGAAGGTGATGTCTTTGCTGGATGAGAAGATGGCGTCGAGTGTGTGTCCGGCGAGGTGGGTGGGGGTGGACACCAGCTGCTTGAGTCCAAGGTTGGCGAGGTTGTCGAGCAGGGTGCTGGTGTTGCAGTCGTTGTTGTTCTCCAGGTGGAAGTTGAAGTCCCCCAGGAGGATGTAGTCGGCGGAGGGGAGGGCGTGCGGGCTGACGAAGTCGGCGATGTCCTCGCTGAATTGAGTGCGTGGTCCCGGAGGTCGGTAGATCAGGGTGCCTCTGAGGGTGGTCTTCGGGTCGGTGTGGATCTGGAAGTGCAGGTGTTCGGCGGAGGGTGGGGAGTTGTCGGTGCTGGTCGTGATGCGGATGGTGTTCTTGTGGATGATGGCGATGCCTCCTCCCATCTGGTTGGCGTTGCGATCCTTCCGGGTGATCTTGTATCCTTCTGGGATGGCGATGGCGATGTCGGGCGTTGAGGAGGCGTTCATCCAGGTCTCCGTGATGAAGGCGACGTCGGGGGCTGTGGTGTCGATGAGGTTCCAGAGTTCGATGGCGTGTCTGTGGACGGAGCGGGTGTTGAGCAGGATGCACTTGAGGTGGTTGCTGCTGGTGTTCGGCATGGCAGGTGCTGGTGTCGGGCAGGTCCGGATGCAGGTGAACTTGCAGGCGTGGCAGCTGAAGGGCCCGTGGGTGTGCTTCGGAGTAGCTCGGTAGCATCCCTGGGTTCCGCCGGTGTTGAGTGCGATGAGGGTGGCGGCGTTGTACGTCAGGCGGGTCGGTCGGGGTCCTCGGGGGCCAGGGGTCCTGGCACTGGGCGCGGTCCAGGCGCGGACGGGCGTAGACGGGCTTGTCTTTGGCGCGCCTTCGGCGCACAATCGGCGCGCCCGCTGCGCGTGAACGCTGCGCGTTCGCACGGTCGCCATATATGGCGAAGTGCGCGGGTGGGCGGGGCAGCTGGGAGGCGGGAGCGGGGAGGGATACAGAAGGCAAAAAGGGGCGGGGCTTAGCGGCGGTGGCGGGAAGCGGGGAGCGGGGAGGGAACAGAGGGAGGTAATATGACAAAACTGGCACTAAGGCAAAAAGACGAAAACACACAGAAAAATGCAAACAGAACAGATTATGGAAAACAGACGAGAGCAGGGCACAGGAGCAACCACGGACCTCGGGCTCGAGGGAGGGGGCGTGGTCAAGCGGCAGCAGCCGGGCAGCGAGGCACAAGCGGAAGGGGCACACGCAGCAGCTGGTGGCCGTGCGGCGCGGGGGTGTCCCACAAGTAGGTCACACTCACCTGCGTCGCACGGTCGCCATATATGGCCAAGTGCGCGGGTGGGCGGGGCAGCTGGGAGGCGGGAGCGGGGAGGGATACAGAAGGCAAAAAGGGGCGGGGCTTAGCGGCGGTGGCGGGAAGCGGGGAGCGGGGAGGGAACAGAGGGACGTAATATGACAAAACTGGCACTAAGGCAAAAAGACGAAAACACACAGAAAAATGCAAACAGAACAGATTATGGAAAACAGACGAGAGCAGGGCACAGGAGCAACCACGGACCTCGGGCTCGAGGGAGGGGGCGTGGTCAAGCGGCAGCAGCCGGGCAGCGAGGCACAAGCGGAAGGGGCACACGCAGCAGCTGGTGGCCGTGCGGCGCGGGGGTGTCCTATGAACAGGAAGGCCGTCAGGCTCCTTCCGGCGGTACTCGGAAAACAAATTCTCCACATCATCCAGAGAAACAACAGCCTGAAAGGCCAAATTGTCCTTCAAGTGCGTCAGGACCTCCCTCAATTTGGTACCCTTAACAAAGCGTCCACGCTGCTCCTCAGCCGAACCATCGGAGTCAGGGTCAGGCAGAGAAGAACCCCTGGGATTGTGAGGCACCGGCCCATCCCAAGCCGCAATGGCAGATTCCGCTGCCTTATTAATCATAGCCTATAGGACATCAAGATCCATGCCCACAGGCCGCTGGGAGGAAGCAGGATCAGAAACCGACCCAGAAGACCGGCGTGGACATTTCTCAGAGCGTCACAAACACATGACCCAACACCTATGAGACCTCCACTGGCTCCCCGTGGAGAAGCGGATCACCTTCAAACTCTTCACCCACACCTACAAATCCCTCAACAACATCGAGCCCAAATACCTCAACGACAGAGTTTCCTTCCACTGTGACGAGGAAGACGGAGGAGGAGGGTAATTTAGGTTTGCCTATCCCTTACCCTGACTAGGATTGTGGCTGCTGCTTGACCAGGGCTTACATCCCAGTAAACCAACAACCCAATTTCTAACAGTATGTTTATATATGTGAACTGTGTTTGTACATAAAAGGTTCTACTTGGGGCTAACAAAAATATGGTTTATCGTCGCGTAAAGGTTATTTACGAGTCATAGAATGCTTTGATAAATGCCCTTAGGTAAATCAGCTAAACGTCCCTCTCCTCGTGCCTGTCAGCAATTCGCTGTTGTTGCAGTGTAATAGTGATGATTACTGATCACGTGCCAATTAAAGCTTTTAAAGGGCGTCTATGGATTACAATCGATCAGACGGCTGCAGCAGACACGCACAGTGTGGTTTAAATCATACACTTGGGCTGCTAGATTATATTATCCGTGTAGAGCCTGGCTTCAGAAACGTCAATGATTGAGCCCATCCCGTGGCGGGCAATAACCTTTCCCAGAAAGTAGGAGGAATAAAAAAAGAAAAAAAACACATACTGCATGTAGGAAAGGCGGCAGAATGCTGTACGTCAAGAATTTCAACAACGGCTTCGCGGCTTCTGAGGTTCGAGACAGCGACAGAAATAGAAAGGCGGCCTCCCGGGAACCAGCTGAACACTAGCCTGTCCTCGAGACATAACGGGGACGTAATAAGGTGCTTCAGAAGATCGCGCATGGGTTTTGGCAGATGTGCCCTACACAATATCTTTGTACAGAAGGCCATTCGAATTGATTGCCCATTTAATTCAGCTCTGAAAGACATTTCAAAGGAGAATGTTTTTCTCTTCCAGGGGCCGCTTTCATAACATGGCAGTAATAGCAATACTTTCTGACCCCGCACTTAGCTGGCTGATACGTCCCACAGGAATCCGCGCGCTCCTACTTGCATGTGGACGCTTGTTGCAGGCCTCAATTCTCCCTAATCGCCCTGACTGTCCTTCACTCTGATCTGATTGCACTAATTCCCTGCTTGGCCCCGGCTGGTACTGAGTTAAAGATACCCTTGGACATGTTTATGTGCGCCCAGATCAGCTCCTGTTACAGGGCTTAGAACTTGCCTTATATTAATATCAACCCCTAGAAGTAAATGTCACAGCAGGGGACCGGTTGCCCAAAAACTGCCTTTGGAAATGACACATTGGCAGACTTTGAACTCATGCAGAGTAGCACTGCTCCATGTGCATGCGAGGTCGAACGGAGTAATTTAGCCATTTCAGGGTTAGTACTGCGCGCGCACTGATGGCAGCCAATTAAAGGCAGCACAGCCCACCAATCAGAGAGGGCTTGACATTTATCCTGACATTCGTTCAGACGTAAAGTGAGGGGTCTGTCAGATAAGCAAATTGCTGGGACTGTGAAAGATTGGGAGAGTTTACTGTGAATCAGTAAGATGCATGCCGTAAATACTTTAGTCCATGACAATGATGAATGATGGACACATCGGCATAAAGTTTTTACACCAGGGCAAAAAAAAGCAACCCGATTGTCTGCTGTGCTGTTCACATCATAAGGGAAACGGTGAGTTTGCCCCCGAGTCCCAAAGTTCACTATTAACAAGTGAAGCAAAACTTACTTGCTCGATTTCTGTGAAGCTAGCTTGAAGCAAAATACCACGTGCCGCCCACGCGCCTGTGGGGTCGGATTGGGACTAGAAATAGGCACAGACAACCCCCCAAAAAGTGGCCCACGTTTGAGGAACGCGACCTTTCACAAAGCATTGCTTGGTTATCACCAGGAGGCTTATTTTTGGAGACATTTGTGGTACATTAGGCATTTTTAAGCTTGAAGGGTCAGTAGCATTGTTGAAGACTGGAAACACTGTAGCTGCAAAAACGGAGGGGCAGATATACAAGCCCCAAACGCCACATTTGCACCGCCGTTGCGTCACTTTTGTGACGCAGCGGCGGCTGCAAAGGCAGCGCCATGCTGCGGGGTATTAACAACGTGACGCATCTAGGGAAATGCCTTACGTTGTAAAGCCCTGCGTCACATGTGGGCGTTCCGGCGCAGGGTTGGGGGGGGGGGCGTTCCGGCCCAGGAACCCCTCCTAAAAGTGGCTGAGTGAAATCTACAAGATTTCACTCAGTCACTTTTGCGGCCATGCTGCGTGAAAACTCTGCGCCTGCTTGTAGCAGGCGTAAGGATTGACGCAGCATGTTAGGCATAGGGGCAACCCGAGCCTTGCTGGAGCTGCATCGCGCTTGCGACTCCAGCAATGCGTCACCTTTACGGCAGCAGATGCGTCACGCATCTGTCTATTCTTGCCCCATGGTGCGCCGCATTGTAAATGTGGCGCATCCATGGTGGCGCAAGAGGTGTCTGCTGTGACGCTAAATAACTGGCGCATCCCTGCTGCTATGCAGGGATGCGCCAGTTATTGTAAATCTGCCCCGGAATACGTATTTCAGTCTCAACGCCTTGTACAAGGTGGCAAGAATCCTGCTCCCAATCAACAAGGTCCTCAACTCTGATTATAACATCAATCAGAAATCTAGTAAAAATCCAAGGGGCAAAAGGGGTTATGTCAGGATCCCTGGGAAAAGAATCTACAATGACAAGTGGAAGAGAAAAAGAGGCTCTGAAATTCCTCCTCTTGATTCACTACATATGGGTTTCATAGAGTAAAACCTTTTATTTTCAGTAGCACTCACCCTTGTTTTGGCCCCCTATATTATAATACCAATAATTATTAATAACATATTATTCACTAGTATAATAAAAAAATATGTTCACCTTTGCAGCGGTCCAAGGCAGTAAATCATAGTGGCACCTGCAACAGTCATCAGCGAGTTTGAACAGGACTAGCAAAGTCCTCGCCTTGGCCTCTGGATCCTGCCAGGCCTCAGGAGCTCCCCATTAGTGGCATGCTGTAGTGTCACTGGTACGTGTAGCCCTGGGCGCTTTTGTGGTACTCCCTACCATGCCCAGGGCTGGCTATCAGTCACGCTGTCAGCTCATCCTCTCCCATCTCATCACGGGTGAGAGGGGTGGGCAAGAGACTCATTCACCGCACCCTACGTTATGACAAGATGAGGTGAAAAAGCTAGAAACTGACAGCTGGAGCCTATGCATCATTGTTCAGACTCCAAATTTGTGCTTCAGTTCTCGATGCTGGAGGAAGCTGTGTACCCGCCCTAAGAGTCTATCCAATACAATTATCTGAAGCACAACGGGCAGGTAGCTGAAGGTAAGTAAGTCAAATAAAACCCTGTGAAATGTTGTGTGAGAGTGTATGTGTGCTGTGTATATGAGTGATAGTGTAACTAAGTGAGATTGAGTGAGTCAGAGGGAGTGGGAATAAGCAAGACAAAGTTAGAATTAGAGAGTGGGTTAAAGTGAGTGCAAGTAAGTGTGATCTAGAGTGACTGAGTGAGAATGAAGACACGTGAAGGCGGTAATTATTGCTATATGTTGTACCTAGGTAAAATGCAGGCATACTAGCTGTAATTTCTGCCATATGGTACAGCCATGGCAAAATGCTGGTGGTGACATACTGGGCATAATTCTTGGTACAAGGGTAATCTATGGCAAAATGCAGGCACTGGCATATTGGAGGTAATTCTTGGCATATGGAATGTGGCACCCATGGAAAAATTAGCTGATGCTGGCACACTAGAGGTAGTTCGTTGTCTATGGGACGCCAGTGGTAATGCTGATACTATCACCCACTTGTCAGGAGGAGAGAGTTAGAGTAAAAGAGGGTTTTGAGAAAAAGAAGAAAGAGAGAGAGGCAGATGTGCATTCCGGTATCAAGGAACTTGTCCCGAAGGGGAGGGTAAGGACTTGCCTCTTTTGTTAGCCCTCACACTTCCCGAAGGATGTCATGTTTCATCACTGGGCTTATGCTCCTCGTCGGGCCGGCGCTGCAATGCCCGGCGGGACACTTATTGAAAGGGTCACTTTCATGGAGGTATTTTAAGAGAAAAGCCGACAGGTGAGTGCGGGTATGCAGGCTAGATCCAGGGGTGGAGGGAGTGAAGTGCGTGCTGTGTGAATATAAAAAAATGAAAATACCTAAGGGTATCCACAGGGAGACTTTTAATTACGTGGTACCCTTGGTAGGATACAAAACCACAATGGTTGGTGGGTTACTATGGGGCTAAATGTGCCCAAGTAACTGTTACAAGGTCGACATGTTTCACGCCGAGTGTGTCCACAACAGGATCAGTGGCGTTTCTTCAGAACCTAAATGAGGTGAGGTGGTGCACGTGAAAGGTGGGGTTCCAAAGAGAACGGTAACCCACTAAAGTATACCGTACTAAAGGGTTAACCACATGGCCAGTGCTACTGTTAAAGTGACTGAAATCTCGATTCGTAGATTTTCCCTAAAAAGAGTGCCCTCAGAGCAGGGGAGCAGTGCCCCTAGGCTAGTCCTTGCTGATGGCCCGCACCTTATTGGGGTTGCGTTGGGTGCCGGCTCAATCGCACCCACCCTGCATCAGCGGCTGCCTGCTAGGGATGTGTCTGGTAATCGTCCGCTTTTTCTAGTCTATGTGCAGTCCAGTGGAGGCGGCAGGAAGGAGAAGCCAAGATTGGTGAGAACTGACAACTAGGTGAGAATGGCCCAAAGGCCACAGCAACACCTGGCCTCTTCCCTCACTGTGGGCAGTTGACAGAGGCCCAAAAAAAAGCAGCCCCCTGCTGGCACTTAAGCACCGGCCCATCGGCCTATGCCTGATTGCTTGCATTGGCAATCCGACCCTGGCCCCCCAGCCCCCGGAAGCATCATTATAATTCAGCAAATAAAAATACTCTTCCCTCTCCACTCTTCCTGTTTCACTCTAACATGCCCAATAATGTATAGCTGAACTGGTCAAACAGGACGGCAGGGAGAGAATAATTAATCAAAGCGAGAGATGGACTTGGAGCAATGCTTCGATTCTCCTATAATGTCTAATGACAGTGGAGGGAATAGCACAAGTGGCTGCTACGCACATTCCTGCCAAGGATGCCCTCTGGACCTCTACTAGAGAGGTTGACATCCCTGGTTGATCTACCCTTGGTTCCTAGAGTTTATAGAACATCTGATTCCTTGTAACCTAAAGAAATTATGGTGCAAACAGAGGCGTAACAGAGGCCCCTGTAGCCCCCGGGGTGCAGGCACCTCAGAGTTTCTTGTTTTGTAGGGGCCCCCATCACCCTCTAAGCCATGCCATTGTAGGTCTTGCAGAATTGACAATGGCATGAAATAAGAAATAGTTCAACAGCTTTGGAAAGCCATTCTGCTTTTCCGAGCAGGCCCTGCAGTGTATGCGGTGCTCAACTGTCCTGGGGCCCCTATTGAGCCCATTCTGCAGGGGGGAACATCATTACCACTGGGAACAAATTCACCTGTTGAGAGTTTGAACAGTAGGCTCCAATACTCTTTTGGCAGAGAAAAAAGTGCCAAATAATAAAGAAGAGAGTCTAAACTCGGTGCCCCTTTCAAGATAGGTAGGAAGTGCTTTTCAAACTTCCAAGGAATGAAGGATAATTTCTCTTGATGTTTCTGGATAGGGATAAAACACCAGAAGAATAAACTCCTGTTGAAGATGGAAAGTAGAGTTAATCTTACGGGCAAATGGTGGCCCAGGGTGAAGCACAATCCTGTCATCAAATACCATAAATAAAGGGGACATACAAGAACATGTGCATAACTCACCTAATCTCCTTTTCGATGCAATGGCCACCAAAAAGAACACCTTTAGGGTAAGGATTCTGATGTTAGTCAGGGGTGTAACACAAGCCCCTACAGCCCCTGCGGTGCAGGGTGGCCACTATTCAGCACAAGGCCAATCTATATCTGTGACATATAAAAGATAGAGGGGCTACTCATCAAATTCTTCAGGGAGGCCACATCATTTTGAGTTACACCTCTGATATCAATAGACTGAAGTCAGGGTCGGAGTGGCCTATAGGGCAATCAGGCAGTGTGGTTTTGTAGCAGTTGTGGCCAGATTTATAGCTAGGTGGGCTGGTTTTTATGGTTGATTTCCCTGACATTACTGCTTTTTTAGCCACCTGCTTCGCTGATGGGGGGGCCACTTTTATTTTGCTGCCTGGGCCGATTTTTCTTCCTAGTCTGTCCCTGACAGAATGAGCTCAAAAGGAAGGTTCCTCAGAGCTTGCAGCACAGTATTAAAAGAAAATCCCAAGCAAGACAGAAAGGAGGTTCTGTGGGACGGAAATTATTGAAACCTTTGAATAACCTCTGCCCCAGCCCCTGATCATTCTCCGGATTACCCCAGGAAACTGTGAAGGATGTATTGCTGATCACTGTATTTTTAAGGTAGAATCACCAAGTCCCAACAATAAACCATCCTGAAGGAAGTCCAGAATCATGGCTAGACCTATGGACTGTGGAAGTAATTGTCTAGAAAAGCATCACTTCCTAAAACTTACCCAATGTTTTGTACCGGAAGACCAAGTTGAAGGTCCCCTAGAAGCTTGAAGAGAACTAGCTACTGAATCAGCCACCCCCTTTGTTCTCAGTCCTGCTCTTTAAATCTCAAGGCCATCAGCCTGAGCCTTGCTAATTACTTGGCCTGGAGAAGAGGAAAGACAAGAAAGCACAGTACATCTGGTAACTGCCATTTCTGGTCTGTCTTCATCACTATCAGTAGATGAAACCAAGATGAACGGAGCCAGGCTGGATCAATCAAGATCAAATGAGGATCCTCTCTCCTTACTCTGACATGAAATTAAAGGATCAAAGGAAATGCAGGGAAAGCATAGAGGAGACACTTGAGCCACAGGCATGAGAGGGCATTGATGCCAAAGTATTGGCCTCTGTCACTATTGACAAAATCAAGGAATCAGGGAGGTATGGGTTGATGCAAAGAAATGTATTGTCTGGAGAGCCAATCTCTGATAAATGTAAAGAAATAACAGGGGGAGAGACAAAACTCAAGGAAAGACTGAATCTCCCTGCTCAATATATCTTCAAGTACATTGACTGTCCCCTGAATGTAAATAGCCCCTAAAGAGTTGATGTTGTCCTGGGCCCAGATAACATCTGGTCTGTAATCCTTGATAATAAAGGCACTTACGTTCGCCCTGATGGTTGATATACAATTTCTCCATCATATAGTTTGTTCTGATTTCCACTGGTTTGTCCCACAGTGCAGGGCTACATGCCAGGAGAGCCAGCTGGATTGCCTTTAGCTCTGTTCAGTTGGATGACTTGCTTTTCGAGGTATCGATCCATAACCTCTGATCTTGATGAGAGTGTCTCCATAAACACCAGCTCTTTTTACTGGCATCCATTTCTACAATTATAGGGCTCTAAGGACATAAAGAAACACCCTTCAGAAGGTTCTCTGAATCCATCCACAATAAACATTCCAGTTTCATTTCATGAGACATCGGAATTGTTAGTGACACGTCATGAGAAAGAAGAGACCAGTGCCGAAGGATGTACCTCATCAAGTTGTTTAGATGGAACCTTGCCCATGGGACTAAGAACAATGTTGCAGCTAACTCCCCCTGAACTTGCGTACAAGTTGCCACCGTCCATTGTCATCAACTCTGAGATATGGCTCTGAACAATCACCAATCTCCTTTCTGACAAAGTCTCTATCTTCTGATCCATCACAAATCTGACTCCTATGATGGTGTGGTCCTGTGAGGAGCTTCATTGAGATTTCTTGAGACTTTTTTATGTGGGACTTCGTCAGCTGCACAGACCATGATAAAACCAGACAATCGTCCAGGTAGGGAAGGACCTAGATCCCTTTGCTGATGCAGCACAGTTATTAAAGACGTCAACACTTTTATAAAAACCTGAGAGGCAGAGTTAACTTTAATGGAAAGACTCTGAACTGGAAATGAGAATATGCCACTGCAAAACATCAAAAACTTTTTGATGAGCCGGTGGACAGGAATATGCAAGTAGCTGCCCCTTGAATCTATGGTTGCCATGAAGTCATCACATGAAACTAGTGGAGTGACTTGCTATAAGGTAACCATCTGAAAATGAATTGCTCTTACTGAGGAGTTGACCATTTTGAGACTGAGGAGAGGTCTGATATCCCCGGAGGGTTTCTGTAGAGGAAAGAGAATGGATTATACGCCTTGATTGCTTTCCTCCTGAGAGACTGCAATAACTGCTCTCTTTGCTACCAATGCAGAAATCCCTGACCACAAAGCATCTTTCTTTATTGGATCTATAGGGACAGGAGTATGGTTGGCTCCTCAGTTTGAAGACAATGATTTAACCTCTATAAGATAACCTCCATTGATTAAATTCAACACCCATAGATCCATGATTAACAAGAGCCAACAAGAGTGGAAATCCAAAATTCTTCTCCCCACTAGATGGCATGGTGAGCAAAATATTGATGGATTGGGATACGGCCCGGGTAATTACCAGTGCCTGAGATTAATTCAAGCATCCCATCCATCCTTTTTTGTATACTTTAATGTGTCACCCTAAGTTTCACGGTTCTGCCCAGATGTTGGTGCTGTGCACACTGTGTCACTGAGACCAAGCAATACCTGACTGATGAGCTCTTTTATGAGCGAAACCAGCACAGGGTTGCTTGTCTTCTGGTTCAGGGAGCACATGGCTTGACAGGTCGGACTGTACAGTTCCTATTGGAGCAGGGTCAAGACTGATTTGTATATTGCTGGGTCAAAACTAAGGTGGCATGGTTTGCAAAATAATTATGTATAAAGATGCAGGCCGAGTAATTACCAGTGGTTGAGATTAATTCAAGCTTTCCATCCATTACTTTTATATATGTTAGTGCGTCTCCTCAAGAGGGGGAGTTATGTGCAGATGCGGGTCCCGTGCACGATTTGCCACTGGAACCGAGCTATACCAGGCTGATGAGCTCTAATAAAAGTAAAACCGGTCATGGGTTGCTTGTGTTATGATTCAGGGAGGACCTGGCTGTGTAGTTCGGGCTGGGCAGTTCCCATTGGAGGAGGGTCATGATGGATTTGCATATTGCTGGGTCCAAATTGAGGTAGCATGGTGTGCAAAATAATGGAGTGGGATGTAGCCCCAAGTAATGGTCAGTGGCTGAGATTAATTCAAGCATTCCATCCATCACGTTTTGTATGCTTTGTGTTTTTAGACACTGTACTTACCTAAAACTTTTACATTGAATATTTCCACTTCAACAGATTGGATTTTGGTTTCATTTTATTTGTTAAAATGTTCTCAGTTTTTCTAAATTGATTTGGGATTTTTCTTGTTTTGTGTTTTCACTTTATTACTGTTGAGTGCTGCATAAATACCTTACACATTGTCTCTAAGTTAAGCCCGACTGTTTTTGTGCCATGCTACCAGAGTGTTAAGCAGCGGTTAATTTAGTGACTTTGGTGATCCACCCTGACAAGGATTGTGGTTGTTGCCTGATTGTGGCTTCCGCTCACCTCAACCAATAACCCAATATACTACAATGCAACACAATGTGACTTTCATTCTGTTCAAAGGGATGGAAATCCTTCTTTTTTATGGCAGATTATTTCTTCTGAGTCTTGGAAAAGATGAAGTTTACTTCCTTCGTCGGATTAGGCTTTTCAGTAGCTGTTTGCATCACTGATGAGGAAGTGCTTTTGAGGCCAGCTTGACCTGACTGAAATGGGGTCTCTGCCTTGCAATGATCACATTTTTGGCTGTACAAAATGGGTGATCATATGTCCTCAGAGGATCTGATTCACATGTTAGGACTTCTAGAAACCTGTTCGTTATCCTCTGATCAGCGATCTATATCTAGATCAGAGTTTAACAAAAGAGATTTGGTCAGTGGCCCAGTCAGAATATGTTGGTTCTGCTCTGAATTTCTTTGTATTTGGTCATTTGACCAGTGCATGGGTGCATGGTTGCATTCTAAACTAATAAATTACGGTCTACCCTGAATATGTTTGTTTGAAGGGTGCTTTATTTTCCCCTCTTTGTGGCCAAAACAGAGATAAGTGCACGAATAAGCAGAAGCATTTTGTCTCTGATATATGTGTATTAATGCTTTACTTATCACTAGTGTACCAACTATATGACGTTACAATGCATGCAATTACAATGCATGCTTTTACAATGTAGTCTTTACATCGCAACCACCATTACATCGCATGATTTTACAAGGCATGCCGTTACAACGCATTTTTTTAAAACTACTATTACAACGCATTCCATTACAACGCATACCATTACAACGCATACCATTACAACGCATAATACTTTTAGGGCAACAGGAGGGTAAGTGTTGGATAGTGTAGGGGTAAAAATTACTATTCCCACTCCCGTAAGTGCAACAGTAGGGTAAGTGTTGGATAGTTTAGGGGTAAAAATTACTAAGTGTGGGATAGTGTAGGGCAAAAAATTACTTTTCCCACTCCAGTGAGTGCAACAGTAGGGAAAGTGTTGGATAGTGTAGGGGTAAAAATTACTATTCCAATATACCCCAAAACCCATACCCACCCTAATACTCATTTTTTTCCCATTACTTACCTTATAATGCGTTGTAATGGCATGCGTTGTAATGGTATGCGTTGTAATGACATGCGTTGTAGTGACATGCGTTGTAATGGCAT
This sequence comes from Triturus cristatus, assembly GCF_964204655.1. Lineage (NCBI taxonomy): Eukaryota > Metazoa > Chordata > Amphibia > Caudata > Salamandridae > Triturus > Triturus cristatus. The sequence goes on along the minus strand of NC_140589.1, from coordinate 616,837,885 downwards.
GCATTGTAATGGCATGCAATGTAAAGGCAGTTGCGTTGTAACAGTTGCGTTGTAAAGATAGGCCATTCTAATGACTACGTTGTAATGGATGTTTCCCCTAGTGTACCTGCTGTTTCGAGGCACTCCTGAATGTGGCAGATATTAAGCACTGACAAGCATATACAGGGCCTACGTAACAACAAATGTGTAAATGTGCGAGCTCAAGGGAGTGTGTATGGACGTCTCAGCAAATCCTACATATCCAGCTGTACTGTCTATCCACCAGTTGTAGTTAAGCAAAGTATCCATATACTAGATTATAGAGTATGTTAGACAGTTAGGCAAGGATGGCATTTGTTTTCTCTGGGATTCTTTTTGACAATTGGAAAAATCCCTTTCCTCTCAACCCAAAGTAATATGGCCGAAACCTTTTCCTTTCCCATCCTGGAAAAATACTTTCTCTAGCTTTTAACTATAGTAGCTTTTTGTGTGTTCCTGAAGTGGGAAGCAAGCTTCAACCTGTGATTGCTGAAACACGAACTACTTTGGGAGAATTCAGCACATTTAGCATGGTTACCCCCTGCACGCCCACATTCCTGGCCATACAGTTTCGACTGTAAATCTGATCTGTCAGGGGAAATGTCCGCTGATCCTGACTCTGTGAATCAGAATAAGGAAATCTTCATGTTAAGTTAATATTTATTTATTGAGTGCATGATCACCACTGGTTTATTTCCGGTCAAGGAGTGAACTAGTGACAATGAGCAGAAAACAGACGATTAATGCCCTAGATAGGCCTGTCTGAAAAGCCACATTTTTTTTTTTTTTTTTTTTGCGAAAAGAGGCATAATCGAATTCTAGAATGATGGAACCATATAGGAAAAGCTGCAGCCACCGAATCCCACTTTCTTAAATCTAGGGACCACCAGCAGAAAGGCAGAAGAAGAAAAGCGAAGTTCCCATACCGGACACTACTTTATTTGTGTTTTCTTTAAAAAATGAGGTCCCTCTCTTGCTAATGCTTTAAAGGTAAGACATTTGATCCTATATCTGTAGAGCCATGTTCAGTTATTGCAAAGTCAGACTTCTTTGTTTACAAAATATCCGTTTTTAGTGTTTATCTGAAAGCATGGAGTGATAGAGAGCATCGTGATGCTATTGAAAGAGATGTCCAGAAATGGGGGTAATGTTAGGAAAAGACTCTTCCACTTTTAAAGAAGAGCTTGGCTCGAGGCATCCTCAAATGGTCACGGTCATAGCTCTGCAGGTTTTTAGCAGGAGTATTATGATAGATTTTATTCATTAAGTACTCTGTGGACATATTGTTCGAGCATCTAGAGGTCCTGCTGACCAGTTTAAAGAGAATTTGTCTCTGCAGTGGAGTCAATGAAGGGCCCTCCGTGCTGCGGAAACATGTTCTCTTCTTGAGAAACCCTTGCCAAGTCAAGAATTTGTCAAACCTGTGCAATCATATTATTGGTCTCACTGTTCTGTAAATCTGATGACGTTCGTACCAATTCTAAATAAAAAGAATGAAAAAAAAATAAAAAATAAAACCTTTGCAATCATAGACTAAGGCAATGTTTGCTCTACTAACGTATTGGAGTTGGAAATACTCTCTGGGGTGGTTGCCTGTTGTGCCGTCAGTATGCAGAAGGCACACATATGATAGTTTCAATCTTCTGCCTTCCAGGGGGCAGGATTGCTCCCAAATCTCTGTGTCATGTTGGTGGCTCAATGTATGTATCAAAAGAAGGTCGAATTGAGCCTAGAAGACAGAATACATGCTTGGCAGGGCTGGAAACCAAAATCAACCTAGGCAAACATGTTCAACCAATCCCCACACTGCAGAAAGCCACAAGCTGAAAGAGGCTAATGGGGCATGGATCGGCCGACAGCCCATCCTAAGATGAAAGCAGTCCCCTACTCTACAGCTTGCTAGAATGGCATAATGGCCCCTCCTGCCTGGAATAAATGTGTGCGAGTTGAGAACGTTGCTAATATTAGACCTGTCTTGTTTTAGATTCCACTTAAAAATGGGGGTTTTCTCACTTCTCTTGTTAAAGATTGGCTGTGGCCTTACCATGTGGTTTCACATTGTTGTACAAAATGCTAATGCTTTTGGAATATGTTGTCGGCTACTATGGTCTGCACCTGACGTTGAATCTGTGTGTTTTATAGGAGCTTACCCACTGCTGAGATTCTGAGACATTTCTCTTGTTTCAAAAACATTGCCGCCATCCTCAATGATCAACAATGGCTACCAATGAATTAGGAAATCCAATTTAAGTTAGCACGATTGGGTACTGACCTCCCCGTAGCTTTAGATTGCATTAAAAAAAACGTATGTAAGGAGGATAATTGCTTACACCCTGAGTCCTCAGAGCCACACATACAGCCCTCAACAACAGGCGGACGGCCTGCCATTCTGCCATGGGGAGGAGTATATTAATATTCGCTAAATTTATAAATGCCTCCCAAGCAGGCGGTCATTTATAAGGCATTAGTAGGAGCCACCTTGAAGGCAGTTCCTGTCAATGCATCTTGTGTTTGGTGAAGGGCTGTGTCAGCACGACGCATCTCTGAACCAAACAGTTTTCCTTTTATATATTCAAAAAGAAAATCCCGTTTTAGGATTTTCTTTTTTAAAATATAAAATTTAATGCGCCCCTCACCATGGGAGTCATCTACCATGGCAGGGGAAACATTATTTGATTTTAACTGTCACTCACTGCTAGGGTTTACCTGGCAGTGACAGGCAGTAAAAAATGGCTAAATGTCCGCCCATCCTGATTGGGTGAGGGGACATGTAAAAATGTCTCTGGTAGCCTTACACCGTCAGGCCATCAGAGAGGTTTGGCTATGGCAGTGATGGAGTAGTCACAGCTGTAGCCAAACCTATGGTCTGTCCGAACTTAAATCGAGCAGGCAGACCATTATGATGGCGGTGTGCATACTTTGTTGCTGGTGCGATTGAGTATACGCACAGCCATCATATAAATTGGGAGACTAGTGCATCATTCAAAGCTGAGTGCTAATGGGAATTCTGCTGTCATGGGAGTAAATTGTAAATTCTCTGATGGAGGAATATCCGCTGGTGGAGAATCACCCAGTGGACTTATCTCCACCATAGGAGTATTATGGCAGAGCTAATGCCACTCTCAAGGATGTAGCGTAGCTTTACGGCTAGAGCAGGTGGCCTCGAAGCTGGGGTACAGGGTTCAAGTCTCACCAACGATGCTCAACATCCTGTGATTCTGGGCAAATTACTTAATCTCCCTGTGTCTAACAAAAATGAACATGTCCTTCTTTATCAAAACTGGACCTAATGTAAAGTGTTCTGATACCCGATGCCTTGGGTCTAGTTTGCGCTATTTAAAACTCTAAAAAAGTACAAAATAAAAATTCCTCCACAGATTAGGGAGTTTCTTCACTAATCCCTAAACCATGCTCTTGGTAGCCAGGGTTTCTATAACACTCACTTTGAGTCTTGTTCCCCAGCCTCTAACTGCAGTTCACACCGTGTTTTGTTACTCTGTTATATGGAATATAGAGCCACTTGCTGCTCACTTACATGTAGACAAGCTCAATGAAGGAAATTATTTCAAGAGATCAGGTGCAGACATTTAGGGACATGCTTTTTTTTGATCCAGTGCTCTTGATAGCACATATCTCAGTTGTGAATGGCGTGAAAACATACTCAAATTATGCTGAATTATGCTCTTATGTCCTCATGAAGAGATATGACAGTAACCATATATATACCATATATATAATTATGACTCTATTTATTGTTTATCAAATATGAATGCCGTTTTATCTTTGTTTGAAGCTGAAAATCCTTCAGGGCATTAGCAAGCCCAGCAGTCATAATGCATGTGTTGTATATTGCAACTTTCAGTATGCATAACTTCATTTTCAAACCTGGCAAGGGAACCAGGGTTTTATGAGAAGAATAGTTAATATTTGTGGATATGAATGATATCTCCCCTCCAAGGCCATACTGTGGTTTCTTGAGGGGAAGATCCTGACCAGTGGCGTATGTAAGAACGGGGTGACGGATGCTGGTGATACCTGCGGCAGGTGCCCCGCAACTGTGTGTAAGAGCGTAGGGGGTGCCGGCGATGCCGCACGAAAGAGCAGGGGGTAGCCTGCTGCCCCCCCCTTGCAACACCACTGATCCTGACACCTGCACACTAGGTAAGTTTCTGCTGAGAGCAATGCAATTTCTGTGACATGGTTATATGTATATGAGATTGACGTTTATGGAGAGAAACTGTATATTAACTAGAACAATTTTACATTTGTTTTAGCGCCTAGCTCCATCTGACAATTTTGTAAGGAGAGCCCTGGTCAGTTGAAATGATAACTGCCTTTTGAAGTTTTGCTTTGCGGCCCGCTATTTTGCATCAAGCACTGGTTGGACATTTGGTTTCCCAACATGTTGTGTTATATTTTTACCAATGGGCAAATGTGCCTTTTCTAAACAACCCCTTACATTTTGAATAGCACTGACTCTAGCTACAAGATGTTACTGAGAGCATTTTATTCTCGGTAGTACAACTCATTAAATTGAGACACCAGCTAAGAAAACAAAGCACAGATAAATGGAGTAAAACACACTGGGATAAAAAAATGTCTGCAGAAGATCATATTTAGCTGCCATTCCCAGCTGTTGCTGATCTGCCATGCCTAGTATGTAGACCTGCATGCATATTCATTAGACTATATTCTACTAATTGAACCAAGGCAGGGTTGGTAGCTCATGTCTTTGCTCTGAAGACATTTCTGTCAAAATAGATGTGACAAAGTCTTATTGGACCTTGCTGACAGAATTGTGACAACACTGTTTGCATAAATATGCAATCAGCTGGCAGTGACACTGACAGAGAAGTGAGGGATGAGAACAAGTGTGCCCAAGCTACACAGAGAGGAAAACACTTCCATCCACTTAGATCAGTTTAATAGTCTGGCCTGTCAAAATAGGCTCACTCTGTGGAAAGAAACGTTGTTAAGTCATGCCACATGGTACAGTCCGTTTCCCTCTTGCATAGCAACCACATAACGGAAGATAATCAATTACTGGGACAAAGCTTGAAGTGCTGGCTTTTGCTGGATAAAGGGCCGTTCTTGTCAGACTTAATTGTGATGACTGCAAAATGTCTGCCATGGACAGAACATTTGCGCAGTAAGGGTCATAGTTTGATAAGGATTCATTTGCTTCTGACTGGAGGCAATCGGAGCAGCGCAATTTAGACTCCACCCTTACACGTCACAGAAATGCAATTATATACGTGCATTTGACATTATATTCACTGTCGGCCAGATGTACGGAAAATCCACTAAGCGATTTCCTATTTGTGAATTTTAACGATTTGCAATTAGGAAATCACAAAATGGCATGTACGCTAGTGGTCCGTCTGGATTTTGTGACTCAGAAATGAGTCTCATCACAAAATAGGAAATCGTAATTTGCGATTACCTATTCAGTCTGAAATAGCGAATGCGGTCACAAATAACGATTGCATTACAAAAAATACTGATTCTGATTCCTGGTTCAGGGAGATGAATATGGAACCGGAAGTTCAGGATCTCAACATCCAGGAAGGAAGACAGAGAGAGGCAGGAGAGATGCAGAGCACAGGAAGGGGTTTGAGAACCCCAAACACCAGTCACCCAACACCAGGAATGGCCAGCCAGGAGCACAGGAAGGAGGCAGGGGGAGGAAGACAAACCTGAAGTTTTCTGAGCAAGAACTAGAGATTCTCACTAAGGAGTGTTGCAACAACCACAAACTCCTGTTTGGCTGGGCATCCGTGAACGTTCCATAGTCACAGAAGTTCAAGATATGGAGGGGGATGCAGCAGAAGATTAATGTTGTGCGGGTGGCACAGCGCTCTGTCGAAGAGATTCACAAGAGATGGTATGACCTCCGTTCCCGCATAAAGGAAAAGGTTGCAATATGCCTGAGTGAGTCCCGTGCCATAGGAGGCAGACCCTCCACTGCACCCCCACCCACTGCATTGGAGGCCACCCTAGAGCCAGAGGTTGTCATAGGATTTGCCAACCTGGACACATCTGCACCTGTACCCTCACAAAGTAAGTGCTAAACCTTAACATTTTTGTGCTTGGACCTGGTGTACACATGTATGTAAAACAAACTTATAAATATCTGGATGGTATTATTCCATGTTCAAAATATCCCACATGGTGCAATATGGGAATCGTAATCACAGACAGAAACAGTGAAGTCTGTGTCCGAAATTTGAGGAATACATGTGTACGACTATTGAGAACTTGTTTCACACATAACATTTTTAATGGTATCTCCAATTATTCAATTGGATGCACCTGTGAAAGACACTGAAGGCCCAACAGATGAGGGTGAAGTCCAGGCACAGATGGAGGAAGAAGAAACTGTAGTGTTTGAGTGTGCCCAGTACATCCCATGTCCAATCCAGCAGTGTGTCCTTCTCCCCACATCCACCATCACTGGAAGGTGAGGAAGCCATAGAGCCACCCACTCCAATCCTGAAGCCAGTCCTTAGGTCCTGATAGAAGCACTCCACCATGCATGTCCATAGGCTCCATCACACATCACGACTGCCAAACAACAGGCAGTGTATGGTGTCTTGAGGCATCAATGCTGCTGGTTCAGTGCCTTCAGCTCAAGCATATTAGGATGGTTAACTGCAAATTGCAGGTAATGCAACAGCCCATAATATTGGGGTTCATCACAGTGGACAGTGAGCTGGCAGACAATCAGGCCCAGATGGACACCAAAATGGACCAACTAACAGGTGCAATAGAGAAGCTCTGCACTGAGATGTCAGAGGACAGGAGCACTCAAAGGCGCAGGGAGAGGAGCAGTGCCGTGCGAATGGATGCCATGACCAGAGCCATTGGGAGCCTTGCACAGGCCAACACTACACTATCCAAGCGTACTGTGAAGCTACAGCTGGTGATGAGCCACTTCAGTGGGGATTTCTCGAGGGCCCTTGGCCAGAACACAGCTGCAGTGGAAGCAATCCAAACAGCACATATTGGCACTGTTGTGGGCGCAGAGGCTCCTGGCAGTGGGGTGTCCAACGTCAGCAGCATCCCTGCCACAGAGCCACGTGTGCTGCAATGCAGTACCAGTTGGACTGTTGCACCTCAACATTGTGGCACTTCACAAACTGGACGCACTCCCAGAAAATAAATGAAGTGTATCACTTAGGGAGTGGAAATATTTTTGTGTATGTTGTTGCTGCTGTAACTGACCTACATGTTGACTACTTGGTGTCAGATATATTGAGAATGACAGCTTGTCTGTCAGGTGTTTGGTGACACATGCCATTAAATGTAGCTTTATTTTGAGCATTCAATCAAGTGTGGTGGCATTATATTACAGTATTGTGAATTTGAGAAAGTCTTACCTTGTGAAGTAATGTTGAGCAATTTGGTCCCTGTGCCTTCTCCCCTCCACTGCTCTGTTCTCTGGTGGCTGATGAACAGGTGGACCAAGATCCTCCTTCTCTGATTCAGATTCAGACACTGCAATGTATAAGCCTCTCCTGCAGGCAATGTTGTGTAGGATGGCACACGTTGCTAAAGCTCTTACAAACGGTTTCTGGTCTGTATTGCAAGGCCCTACCACTCTTACCTTGAGATATAAAACATCCTACCAATTTGGAATTGAATAATATTCAATTATTTTACATAGCAACTGTTTCACATAGAACTATTCTTTAACACTTATTTTGCACATGAGACAGCAAGATCACATTTTTCTTTCACTAAATGAAGACTTTCACGTCCTTGTTGTTTCTTTTTGCCTTTATTCAAAACATCTTGACCAGACAACATGACACGACACATCCACAGAGAACAGCCAGCGTGTTTTGTCCCTATTCGATTAGGACACCTTAGGACAGTGTGCAGGTGAATTTTGGGCCACAACCATTTTGCTTTTATTTGCATCCTCAATGTGCAGCGTTGCATCGCCTTTCGTTTTGGGTGGTAGGAGAGAAGTGGGGTGCGAGGATCCAGCGGCTTAGGGCATACTTCAAACTGGAGTTAATTGCGAAAGAATGGCATTTTTGATAATGGCCACTCCCTGAAATCGACACGTTCTTGGCATAAGGTCAGCAAATCTGATTTTGAGGTGGCTCTGTGGAGATATTGCTCAAAACTTGATGGTAATATCGATGCTTCTACTGCTAATTGTACACCCTAGAGCCACACTACAGTTTCCCAGCGTGCACCAGTGGAAAACAACAAAAGTCATAGAAGGCGTCCCTCTGCCCTTTAGTATTTCCCAGATTTGAAGAAATGGAAGCCATAATGCAGAGCTGCGGAACGTAAAGGGAGGAAGGACTATGATTCAACTGACAAAATCAAATATATATAGCAGCCTGCAAAGAATATAAAACTCAGATATTCTCAGTGAAAACACAATATTTTTCTGTTAAAATACAATCTGCCCAAAACTCTACTACAGAATTGTTCAAAACTGTGGCATCACTATCGCATATGGATGGACCAGGGCAATTCTCTTTGCCTGGATCAATCCTTTTTTAACGAGTTCAATGTAAGGTAAACATTATACATGCTGGTTTTGCGGCTAACTATAATGAGACTTCCGCTAGACACAGCGATCCCATGGTTAGGGGACCCACAGACCTACTTGAGTAGTACAAATAGTCAGAACGGTCTGAGTAGTTTCTCCTCCTTGACGGAGGACAAAGTGGTGCAGTATATTGAAACCACTAAGACTGGCTCCCCTTCAGATCCTTGTCCTCCTTTTATTTACACCTGGCCCCTGACCTGATTGCAGCTCACCTAACCAGGTTACTGAATAACGGGAAACATCGTTTACATCGTATTCAGTACACCGTGATGCTGTTACATCGCGGTTGTTACAACGAACACGATGTAACCACGCGATGCCATTACAACGCAAGTCTTTACATCGACTTGCGCTAGATGGCGTGCTAACATTACAAATAGTGTAGTTTACTATCCCAACACCTTCCCTACTGTTAAGTGGACTGGAGTTGGAATAGTAAATTACGCTTTTCTAATGTTAGCACGCCATCTAGCGCAAGTTGATGTAAAGACTTGCGTTGTAATGGCATAGCGTAGTAACATCGCAGTCGTTGTAACGACCGCGATGTAACTGCACGCGTTGTAATGACTCGCGTTGTTACGTCATACATCCCTGAATAACATACTGGCGGCGGTACAATATCCGGAAGCCTGAAATATGACCTCAATCCGCCCTATTTAAAAAAACATATTCGCTGGACCCCAGGGACTCAAGCAACCTATGCCCAATCTCTTGGTTGCCTTTTCCTGCAAAAATTTGGGAAAAAGACTTACATGAAGATCTCACAGTTTATCAGGACTCAAATAATATTTTTAACCCATCCCAACATGGATTCAGGCCAAAACATTGCACTGAATCAGCTCTTGTGGTAGCAATAGAGAAAATCCAAAGGTTGGTGGATGAGGGTGGCAGAGCAGCATTAATATTGTCAGACCTCTCTGTTGCCTTTGATACGGGAAACCATGATTTGTTAATCAATCGGCTATCGATGGTGGGGATCAGGGATACTGCCTTGGCCCTTTCTTAGTTCTTTTTTAACTAACAGAAAACAAATGGTGGAGATGGGTAGTTTCAACACTAGCCTTTTTCCCTTCCTTGTGGAGTACCATAGGGGTCTTCGCTGTCCCCTAGCTTTTCAACATTTACATCCCTCCCTTGGTGGAATTGATTCAATCATTTGATTACTCCACCATATCTTATGCAGACGACACGCAGATATTGTATCCATTGCCACAGAGGATGGCATACCTGCCAAAAAGTTTAATAATTGATTGACCCAAATCTCAGGCTGGATGCAGGATCACTGCTTAAAATTAAGCACAGAAAAAATGGAGGTGTGTGGGAGGGATGGGCGGAAACAGAAGCAAGGAGGACGTATGTGTGCAATATTGAAGGGTGTTTATTCCAAAAATGCTAAATCAAAAGATACACTTGGGTGTCCTACTCCAAATATATATCAATGTGAAACAGTGGGATTCCTTTCCCAGGTAATGTCTCTAAGTTATTAGAAGTTCCTTCACTTATTTCTTCTCCTTTTTCCTTTTGTTTCTCTTTAGGCTTACCGGTATTCTGGAGGGGGGGGGGTGTCCCAGGTGGCTTGTCAAGGAAGGGGAACACTAGAGAGAGAGAAATGGTAAGTATGGTTGTTGTTTTACAGTCTCTTGATATATCAATCCTTCACCACACCACAGTGGAAGCATTTGTGTCAAGAAAGATAACATGAACAAAAAAAAATGTATATATATATGTTGTATTGGTCGTTGTATCTGGAGGTCAAATTCTCTTCACGCACTCTTTGCTTTCCTCCAGTACTTTTGCCCGTGTGCGTTCATAAAAAAAGGGGGGGGGGGTTAAAATTGACTGTGCCAGTGCAAAGACATGAGAAGAGAAAAGAAAAAAATAAATAATGAAAACCCTGAAGAGGTTTTTAGCAGGGACGTTGTACTTGACTTGGTTCCTTGACACACCTCCCGAATGCTCCGCATGATCTACAGATGGATCCCCACTGAAACTAGGAGAACGGTCATCCAAGCACTCGTCAGCAGAAAGCTGGACTACGGCAACGCCCTCTACGCAGGAACCACAACTACACTCCAGAAGAGACTCCAATGCATACAGAACGCCTCCGCACGCCTCATCCTCGGACTCCCTCGCCACAGCCACATCACCACCCACCTAAGAGATCTGCACAAACTCCTCACCCACGATCACAAGGCATTCCACAACGCCGGACCTGCGTACCTCAACAAACAACTGTCCTTCTACACCCCGAACCGCCAGCTTCGCTCCACCGACCTCACCCTCGCCACCATCTCACGCATCTGCCGAATGACCACCGGCGGCAGATCATTCTCTCACCACGCCGCTAAGACATGGAACACCCTCCCTGCCCACCTGCGTCAGACCCAGGACCTGCTGACCTTCAGGAGACGTCTCAAGACCTGGCTGTTCGACCAGTAGCTGCCTCCCACCCCTTAGCACATTGAGACCCTCACGGTTGAGTAGTGCGCTCTAAAAATACTTGTTTGATTGATTGATTGACCTTCCCACCTCATGTACCCTCTTTGGTTTCATGTACCACCTCTTGCCGCAACTCTCCAAAGTTGCGGCGGCTCCAGCACGTCCTCTGGGGACCACCACTCCTCGCTCCACACGTCCAGAGTCTCCTCAGCTTTGGCTTCTCCTGTGTGGGCGTCCTCCTTGATGGCGTCTTCCCCGACGGCGTCTTCTCCAGTGGTGTCTTCCCTGGCAGAGTTCTTTCCGACCGTGTGACCTCCGATGGTGTCTACCCAGGCAACGTTCTTCCCGTCCGCATCACCTCTCATCAGTTTCCTCTTCTCCTTTTCTCCTCCTCCTAGGGTTAGGGATTTGGTGAAGCCGCAGCACCCCCCACTTCCTGATTGGTCCATTTGGCGAGTTGTTTCTGTCTACCTAAAGAAATCGAATGGTAGTCCATTTTCACTGTTTGGTTTCTCTTCCAGCCCTCATCGTCAACGTCAGGATACAAGCAGAATGGAAACCACCGCATCAACTGAAATTGTAAGTCGGGGTTTAATGTGGGGGTTCGGGCTGTTTTCTTCCAAGGTGATTCTATTCAGGAAAAACAAATCGGCCTGGAATAACTCCTGGTGGCCTGATAGCTTTGGCCTTTTACCTTCGCCTGATGATCAGCTGAATTTTTCACAACAGATAAACTGCATAACATCCTCCTGTTTTCTAAGAATCAAGATGTTAATAAAGAGATTTCCTTTTAGTCCACATGACCTGCAAAAGATGTTGGTGGTTGCTCTGATCCTTTCGAGGAAGGTTTATTGTAATACCCTTTATTTAGTGATAAACAAGCGATTGCAAACCAAGCTGCAATCATTACAAAATGTGGCAACTCGGCTTCTATACAAGATACCTACATTTTGCCTGGCCAGAAAGAATTTACTGGAATGATACTGGCTGCCAGTGCCTGAAAGGATCTAATTCAATGAGCTGTGTACAATGCATAAAGCCCTGCATGGATCAGGGCCTCTCTTCTTCCAAAATACTTTTAAGTGGTATTCCGCAATGAGAGAACTGAGGTCCTCTTATACTAATATCATAACCATCCCAAAAATATTGAAGGCTAGTTGGGATGGTAGAAGATTTAGATTCTAGCTAGCAAACGGTGGAATTCCATGCCTTTGCAATTAAGATTGGAACCCTGCCTTATCCCTTTTAGGAAATGTTTAAAAACATGTCTGTACTGTTGCTGGTATAAGTAGCCTGGGCTGTTCTTTGAGCTGTTTAGGCCCGCTAGTGTACTCTACAAAAACTGATACTTACTTACTTATGCACTGTCACCTGAAACACCTACATAAATGTGAGTCCATATACATTTTGTGTGGATTGGGCCCTTACATATAAGCATTTTCAATTTTTGTCATTACCAAATAAGTATCCATCTACAAACTCCATACTTTCCAGTCATCTGTATATTCCGCTGCACCTGAACAAGGAGGAGTCATGGGTACTCCCCTGGATATTGTGATACAATGTCAGTGATTATGTTGTGGGCATTGCAAACCACTTATATATTAAGAGAATGCATGTTTTTCCGGTTCCTAAAGTGGTATTCGGATGTATGTCGTTACAACGCACACTTTTACAACGCATGCACTTACAACGCATTTTTTACAACGCAACATCCATTACAACGCATTCCATTACATAGCATGACACTACAACGCATTTTTAAAAACTACCTTTACAACGCATTCCATTACATCGCATACTACCTTTACAACGCATACCATTACAACGCATAATATTAAATTGCATTTAAGGTAAGTATTAGATAGTATAGGGGTAAAAATTACTTTTCTAACTCCAGGGGGTGCAACAGTAGGGTAAGTGTTGGATAGTATAGGGGTAAAAATTACTATTCTAACTCCAGGGGGTGCAACAGTAGGGTAAGTGTTGGATAGTATAGGGGTAAAAATTACTATTCTAACTCCAGGGGGTGCAACAGTAGGGTAAGTGTTGGATAGTATAGGGGTAAAAATTGCTATTCTAACTCCAGGGGTTGCAACAGTAGGGTAAATGTTGGATAGTATAGGGGTAAAAATTACTATTCTAACTACAGGGGGTGCAACAGTAGGGAAAGTGTTGGATAGTATAGGGGTAAAAATTACTATTCTAACTCCAGGGGGTGCAACAGTAGGGTAAGTGTTGGATAGTATAGGGGTAAAAATTACTATTCTAACTCCAGGGGGTGCAACAGTAGGGTAAGTTTTGGATAGTATAGGGGTAAAAATTACTATTCTAACTCCAGGGGGTGCAACAGTAGGGTAAGTGTTGGATAGTGTAGTGTAATATTATGCGTTGTAATGGTATGCGTTGTAAAGGTAGTATGCAATGTAATGGAATGCGTTGTAAAGGTAGTTTTTAAAAATGCGTTGTAGTGTCATGCTATGTAATGGAATGCGTTGTAATGGATGTTGCGTTGTAAAAAATGCGTTGTAAGTGTAGTGCGTTGTAAAAGTTGCATTGTAAATGTTGTTCCCCGTGGTATTCAGGATGGGATGGGGGACATATGGGCACATGTGTCCCATCTACACACCCTAAAACCTGTGAAAATTTAGCAATACAGAAAAATTTCTATTTGGTAATCCTCATTTCCTCCTCATTCTTGTGCATATATATGTGGTGGTGGATATTGAGAGGCATAACATCGAGGAAAGAGCGGAAGAAAGGCAAAAGCACACTTTGCAACACCCCGCCTGCAACACCTACCACATCCTGGCAACAACCAGTGGCTAATAGGTGTAACTAACACAAAACCTGGATATAGGTGGGGATGGAATTGCTGCACAGAGTACTTCTTTCTAGGTGTGGCTTTAAGAGGGCAATTAAATCCAAAATGATAGTGCTACTTAGCCTGTATTTGTCATTAATCTCTTCCTCTGTTTGGTCAAAAATGGTCAGCCTGACTAGTATATCCTCTCTTGTCTCCCCCTCTGCTGAGCAGCCAGTATGCACATCCTCCTTGCTATTATGTACAGGGCAGCCATTGTGGACAGCCATGGTGCATTCTGGGCCTGCTTTTATAGTTTGCATCCATGTACCACCTGGTTTGAATTGGTGGTAAATTGCATGTGCAAACAGGCCAAATAGCGACTTTTTGCTATTTGCGTCTCACTCACACATCCTGTTTGCGAGTTGGTATTAGGAATTCCCTAATACTGACTCGCTATTTCCATTCACAAAAAATTATGAGTTGCAATTCGGCTGCATCGATATTTTTAGTTTGCAAATGGCTTTCGCACATGGCGTACAGCTCTTTTTCCATTCGCAAACCAGTTTGCAACCAATTTGCGAGTCGCCAATCTTTTGGAGGTTACTGGAAGTTAATTTGGCAGTGAACGTGGATCAACAATGGTCAAAAGAGGCCTTTTGTTCATCATGTTTCAATATAGCAAGATGTTCAAGTGTGGGAACCGCAGTTTCCGTTGAATGCGTTGGGAAATTGGAGCGATGTTGCAGATGCACTCAAATAATGGTCTGATTGGTCCCAGCTGGTGTGAAATGAGATAAGGATATTTCTGCATCTCCTGTTACTTTTAAAAGTTGTTCACACAGTTAGAGTCACCGAAGATTCCCACCTCGAGAGGTACAGCCCTCTCTGCTTGCCCAATTCTTGCATGTGTGAAGCTTTATGCTGAACACTTATTTCCTTTTGCAAGACTTCTACTGAATTCTGATTATGCTGAGACCTTCTCTGCCCCAGAACTAGAGACCCTTGATAGATGACCCCATTATTGACTTATGTTTAGTAGAGAGAAGGGAAGTTTCTTTATAGAACACCTTTTTGCTTTAATGTGTTTCTGTATTGTGGTGGCTTCACAATTCTGCATCTCATTCTGTTGCACCTTAACCTACTGAGATATTTCAGCTTACCTATTGTATTGATGTACTTATTAAACTTATTTTTGGCTAGCTTACATACTGGATCGATTAGCAATCCAAATTGAACAATTTAACCATATTCAGTGATTCCTGGTCCTTATTGTGGAGTCATATTGTCTTCACAAGTTAGAAATGTATTGTTGATGTCTTCTCCCTATCAATGCTTCACGTCAGCTAACAAGGGTTAATACGACCAATGGGGAAACATCCTTAACAACTTGAATGAGAGATTACATTGCAAGGTGTAGCGCTTCCTCATAAAAAACAGAGTTATCTAAAAGCGTTTGCAGAAATGCTCATTGGTTTACACCTATTGTACCTCTTTCACTCTCTGCGTATTTCCTCTTTGTATCAGCGGCATCTGTTTTAAACTGAGCCTCAGAATTCTGAGGTGGATTGTTTATTGTGGAAATCTGCTTTATGAAACTCCAGCATAATTAGCCATTTTATTAAAGTTATACTCATCATTAATGGGCACGTGTCCCATCACAGCTTTTAGGAGACCTCATTCTGAACCACCGACACCACTTGTAATTAAATTGGGCACGTTCCATTCCATTTTAATTTGTGTGTACCCTTACCGACAAAGACTAGCCAAATGTAAATCAGTCTTGGCCTCACCCCAAAAGGGACATTCTAACAATAACTGCTAGGCCCCAACTGCTCTGTACAGGACCACAAGGAGCCTCAGAATAGTGAAGTGCAGCTTGAGTTCTACCGTGCAGCAAGCTTGGACCAAGTCTGGGCAAGGCACTAGCAATTTAGGAAGACTCACTTAGATAGGGAATAAAAAATGAATGGATGTGCTTGACTTAATCTGAAAAACTGGTCCAGCAAGGTTGAAACCTGTTTGTGGTTGCTTGTGTTCTCATAAAGGGGAGCTTGGTCTGGGCTTTCTCTTTTGGTTGGGACAAAGGTTGATTTGCACATGGTTGGGTCATCTGTAATACACCCATGAGCAAACAATAACGAACTGGAATGCAGTCCAGAGTAATAAACAGTGGCTGAGACTAAGTCAAGCATTCCACCCATTAGTTTTATGTTTTTCTCAGTAATGATGAGCATACCCAGGTGATGGTATTGTAGCTGACTGTCCTATGATTGAAAATATCAGATTTAAAGATAAAGACCAATAAGGCTGAAACATGTTGGAGTCCGGTTTCACTTCCAGTGTATATGGTCTAACAGTTCTGGTTAGACTGTTCCCTTTCAGCCAGGGTCAAGACTAATTGAACCATGGTTGTTTATTGTGTTTAGTGGAAAAGAGAGTTAAAAAAAAATATTTGTCTATTATCCGGCTTAGAGTAATTATTAGTCACTAGTAGAACAAGGTGTATATGAATACCTCACTCACAGCAGGTACAGGCATGTGGATTAATCGAGCCATGAACTTATCAGGACTCCAAATATGGTAATTTTAAGAGATTTCAGGACTTTCATCTGAGCAAAGCATGTAGCCTAGGAAGTTGAGAAATGTGCCTGAAATTTATGTGGCACTTTCCCCTGTATATCTGCTGGGCATGGTCATAGATTTAAAGACAAGGGGAAGCCATTACATAGGGCGCATAAGGTGCATAATTGTGATGTACTTAGTCTGCAGCAATACTTGCATAGAATCCAAACGCATCGTCAGCAGTGAGTGGGGGTGCCGCAAATGTGGTGATTGAGATAGGCCTGCCATAATAGGTAAGACAGTGAATAAGATTTAAGGAATTCTTCTATGTGATAAAAAAGAGTGGACAGTAAATGTCAACTTTGCTACATAAATGCTGGAAACAATTAAGGTGGGAAAGAAATATCCATAAAGAAATGGATTAACTCACCAAGAGGGGAATTCTGGACTAAGATAGGCCACAGTCAGAAAATATTCGGCCCTCCTCAAGGTCAAAAAAGACAGTAAAATAGTACAGTAAGGAAATCGCCAATTTGAAGCCTATTGTATGGCTTTACGACCCAATACATTAAACGAGCTGTCTTCAACTCTTTTATTACCTTATGCAAACCCCAATCTCATTTTAGCCTGAGGACGAGATGGGTGAAAGGTAAATAGTCTCTTACAAAAAGTACATTGAATAAAATCTAGCTACGATGACGATTTAGCTGAAAAGCAGTCAAAGTATATAGTAAATCCGACATTAATTTTTCTGAAGTAATTGAAAGTATATGGACTAGACCAGGCACATGTAAGTTATTGTACAATGTATGTTCTTATGTACTTAGGTTATTATGTATGTGAATTATGTTAATTACTTCAGAACGTACAAATTTCCAGTAAGTTAAATGGGCGCCTTTATCATCCGGATACAAGCTAAAATAAATGTATTTGACAGCTCTTGCTAAGGACAGGTCACAGATGCACCATTCGCATAGGTAGTTTAACTTTTTCTCCCAAAAAAGAACTACAGATTTCTGCGAATTTATTCCCTAAAAGTATCTAAAGAATGTTGTAGACCTTCACCCTTATGACCCAAACTTAAACTATCACTAGTGCACTCTAGAATGCAAACCTGCATATGACCTAGCTTCAGTGGAAATGAACCTTCAAGTGCCACAGCTTCAGCTGTGTCTGCTATGTAGAGGTTGAATACTGGGGTGCTAAAATGCACCACTGTTTCAATCCTCTATTTGTATATATCATGTCCTCAAGATGATCATGGGGGCAATTTTAATGTTAACCCTAGTATAAGTGTATAGCAATTGGATGGCCCTTAGTAAGTCTGATGGAATACCCAATTTGGACAAATTTTGCTACAGCATAGTTCTGTTAACCCAATCAAACGCCATTCAAAAATCAACGAAACCTACTTACAGACCATATTTCAGTACATTTGTTGCTCAATCTGTTAGCAGTTGATGGGCCACAATATTACCTGTAGTGTTACAATTCCTTCTAAAACTAGATTGGTAGACACGAAATAGAAGAAACCCAATCTTCCATGGCAAAATCTATGGCCTTTACACCTTAACATCTAACAACACTATAATTTGAGAATGAATTGCAACTCAGAAGACTCAGTAGCTGAAACGCCAGCAGAGCAAGAACCTTTACATGACTTGAAGCAGCCGTTTCTTTGTGCAAGAAATGGCACAAGGCTATTAAAAAAGGTCAAGTTTAAAAGCTGAGAGTTGCACACAAAGAAGACACCTGCTTGAGCATTAGCTCCTCCAGGGTTGCTGTAATATCATAATGATTCTGCAAAATATCAATGCTGAAACAGCAATTGATTTTGTTAATACATGAAATAACACTCAACGATTGTGCCTTGATTATGTATATCATGCATAGATGACTAGTGTTTACACAGTGATTCTTTTCAGAACTCGTTTTTTGGCAAGTCTATTGAAAATGTAACACTTGTGAAATGAGCAAATAGTGATTCCATAAATGAATGTTTCCAAACAGCAGTTTCTTACTTTTCATTGGCTAATAAGGAATGGCTATTTTGCTGTACAAAAGATTCACCATTACCAAACAGTTGCCAAATAATTACAGAAGGGCCATTTTGCACGTGCAATTTGCCACCAAGTGGATGCAGGTGGTAACCAGGGCCAAACTATAAAAGGAGACCCAGAATACAATACTTTTTTCAGTATGATAGCTATCCATGCTGTGACGAGGAGGATGCAATTATTTGGAGCCCAACAAAGAAGACGGATGAGAAATAAGAGGATATTTACATCATGTGTCACTTTTTATGATCAAATAGAGAAGAAATGATATGGGATGTAGACAAATTTACTATACTTAATAGATGAATTAAACCCTAACCTTTACGTGCTCATATGCAGGTCATGTGATCCTTACATCTACTGCTTCAGGAAGCTACCAGGTAATTGTGGCAGTAGCTGGTGGAATATCACAAAGTGCTCTTTTACATGTGTGTAGAACCTTTCATGGTGCACTTTAACCCAGAAAACATAATCACATACTATTTCCACAAAATCAACGGGATTTGCATTTTCATTCTATTGCATAGCATAATTTCCCAAAGTCATTGGTTGTATAGATGGAAAATTTGTATTGATATGTCCTCTGCAGACACATTTATAGAAACAGAAAAAACACAGCATTCACTCAATGTACAAGAGGTATGTAATCCAAAGTGCCTTATAACAGACTTGGTTGCCCGTTATACATTCAGTGCACATGATTTATTCTTGTTTCAGCATTGTGGTCTGGATGATTGTCTGGCAAGAGGAGAAATTGATAATTTGCACCTATGGTATTACTAATAATATAAAACCACATTTATTTTATGTTTGTTAATATTTTCATTAGATGACAGTTCAGGTGTTATTAAGACAAAACTCCTTACACCGTACATGCGTCCAAATTACGCAAGGGAGTGTAGCTGCAACACTGCCCATAAAAAGACACAACCTGTAGTTGAACATACATTTAGATTACTAAAGGGAAGGTTTATTTGCCTTTACAAAAGTGGTGGAGCTCTGAAGTATGCACCTGAGACTTGCTGCAAGATCACTGCTTTTTGTGCTATTGCAACCAGGCGAAGGCCACCCATGAAACCAAATAATGATGAATCTGAGAATAAGATCTATTCCCTTGATCATCTACCACAATCTTGGATGCCAATCAAGCAGCAGATGGAAGGAGACACAGAACAGAAGAAACAAACAACCATTTTAGGTAAGTGTAATAACATTGTTATAATAACATTGTTTGGCTAATATATGTAAAGATAACATAGTCCCAATGGGCTAGGCACAAATTCATTGTATTCACAGGTCAAAGAACAAAAGTAGAAATAACTCAGACAAAGACAAATGAATCATAACATCATAACAAATGTATATAATAAAGAAATGTCTTTTTAAATCAGTTTTCTTTTAAATGTGTATACAAGCAAATCACTCCCTCTGCCGCTCTCTTCCTGTACCAAGTAAAGCTCTCTCTCTACTCCTGATCCAACATCTATTCTTTTTCTTTCGGTGCTGTAGTTTAGTGTGTAGATTCTATGTGTTATTTCTAGCACATAAAAACTGCTTAGGCTGCAGTCCTCCTCGCTTTCAGCAGGCTGTGAGGGTCCCTTCCACATACCCTACCTATTTGTAGCTCTTCTGCTGAAAACGTTGCTTGTACTAGGGATTTGGATAAGTCACCACCAATGTGACCCATCTGCACCTGAAGGTTGAGGGTTCTTCCTGATAATATACTTGTGGCAGAGGCTAGTCAATCCATCAGCTGAACTCTTGTAGCCTATAACAGAGTTGTCTATGTCAGCATCTCTCTGTATCATCATCCTCGTGCAGAGATGCACATAGTCGTCCTACTGACTCCACAATAGTCTCCATATGTGTGGCCACGCATGTCTGCCCCTCTGAAATTTGCTTGAAACCCTACTTTATTGTTTGTTCTAGTCAAACAACACTTTACTTGCTGATGTCGGACAGACAACGTCCACCCCTCCAAAGATCTAAACTATTGATGAGCTGATGGTTTTCCCCATGACCCTCCATTTCACATTTGGCCCTTGTGCTAACAGCACCAGAGACCACCTTACTACCTTCTTAGTAGTCTCTGGTGATTGCAGACGAGTAGCTAGTGGAGTAATAGGTCTTGCAGGTCCAGTTGCTCATGCTGGTGAAGTTACTCTTGTTCTATGATAGACTGTTGGCGACAGGGGTGCAGATGGAATGATAACTGGTGGGGTTACATATGGTGCAGTGATTGGCTCTCCTGTATTTCCCCCTGCATCTACAAACTCCAAACCATCTTCCAATTACCCCTCTCTTCTCCCATAGGTTCTATAAGAAAAGCCACTGCCTACTTCTTAAAATATGTTAAGAATGAATGGTCACATTTTTGTACTCTTTTGGAATTGGTGTCAACATATTGCTGTATTACTGTAAATAGTATTTTTCTTTTAGAAATCTAACAGTGAATTACATCTACCACAATGGAGTGTCACAGTTACAAGCAGAAGATACACAATTGATGGACGGAATGCAGAACAAATCAAAACATTCACCCCCAGTCAAGAGATCTGGGATAAATCCATCATTCTTTTGCTCACCATGCCACCCCAGTTTAGACCTGGCTATATGCAAATCAGTCTTGACCCTGTACCTCATGGGAACAGTCCAGACCGAACTGCCAAGCCAGGTACTCCCTGGACCGGAAACAAGCATCCTAGGACCGGTTTCGGGGTTTCACCCCTCTTCAGCCAGGATAGCTTGATTCCAGTAGCACAGTGAGCCCAGGACTCACGTCTGAGCATACCTGGCGCACTTAGGGCGAGAAAGCAAAAGATACACAATTGATGGACGGAATGCAGAACAAATCAAAACATTCACCCCCAGTTTGGTATCGCTTTGTTCGCCCTAAGTTGGCAGGGTATGCCCAGACGTGGGTCCCTTGCTCACTTTGCCACTGGATTCAAGATAGCCTGGCTGACGAGGGTTATGAACCCGAAACCGGTCCCAGGATGCTTGTTTCCGGTCCAGGGAAGACATGGCTTGGCAGTTCGGGCTGGACTGTTCCCATGAGGCACAGGGTCAGACTGATTTGCATATGGCCATGTCTGAACTGGGGTGGTGGAGTGAGCTAAAGAATGATGATGGATTAAACCCAGATCAGTTGACTGGGGGCGAGTGTTTGATTCTCTCAAACGCTCCATCCATCATCCCCTTTGGTATCGCTTTGTTCGCCCTAAGTTGGCAGGGTATGCCCAGACGTGGGTACCTTGCTCACTTTGCCACTGGATTCAAGATAGCCTGGCTGATGAGGGTTATGAACCCAAAACCGGTCCCAGGATGCTTGTTTCTGGTCCAGGGAAGACATGGCTTGGCAGTTTGGGCTGGACTGTTCTCATGAGGCACAGGGTCAGACTGATTTGCATATGGCCATGTCTGAACTGGGGCGGTGGGGTGAGCTAAAGAATGATGATGGATTAAACCCAGATCAGTTGACTGGGGGTGAGTGTTTGATTTTCTCAAACGCTCCGTCCATCATCCCCTTTGGTATCACAGTTACAAGCAGGACATGACTGAAAGTATTGTTCATATTTAAATATGTGCACTCCATGTCATTAATTCAATATAATAAGACACATGCTCCTTTTATTAAAGTGCATAACTATATATACAGAAATACATGGGGGGGGCATACCTGGAGGTGTTTTTATGGGGTGAATGGCATTGGATATAGTCGGATGGTTGCAAGGCATCTATCTTCCTCTATGCCTTTAGAAATCATGTGGTGGTTTATTTCCAGTTTGTGAATGTAATAACCTGAGTTACTAGTTAAGAGGGAATGTAGCCCCACTCAGATAATAAACGTAATCCCTGTTAGGGTAAAGCATGATAGTCTCTAAATAAACCTGTGCTTCACCCTCTGGTACCTTGGCGTAAAAGCAGTTAGGCTGAACATAGAGGCAATGTGTAAAGTATTTATGCAGCACTCAAACAGTAAAAACACAATACATGAAAAATACTAAAGCAGAGTTATGAATTTTTTAACCCCTTCCCTGCTCATGACGGAACCGTTCCGTCATGAGCCACGGTTGCCGTGTGCTCATGACGGAACGGTTCCGTCATGACACGCCCGTTGGCTGCCGCTCCGCCTGCGCGGCGCTGTTTCCCCGCCTGTGCGGGGGGACAACGCAAATGGGCGGAGTCATGACGGAACCGTTCCGTCATGAGCACAGCCCAACCGTGGCTCATGACGGAGCGGCTCCGTCATGAGCACAGCGCCACCGCGCTGCCCCCCCCCGCACCCCCCAGCACCGCGGCGGAATTCCCGCCGCGGTGAAAGGGTTAATTCTCAGGTGAAAATAGCGCCAAAATGCACAAAGCACCAACTGCAGTTATCTGGTCATGCAGGACCCGATCAAAGTCACAAGTTCAAGCAAATCATGATGGAGCGCTGGTCAGGTGCAGGGATTAGATTTGTCCTAGTGAAGTGTTAACATTCTAATCAGTCAAGTCCCATTGCTGCAGCGAATAGCAGGTCCCCATCAGAACTTTGCATTAGCGGAAGACACGGGTGGTCGTTTGTGGTTACAAAAAGCCCAAAACGTCTGGATTTCACATGAAGTCCAGTTTTCAGGTTGAAAGAGTAAACTTGGGAGCCAGTGAAGGATCCAGGACCTGGAGAAGGTCTTTTTGGGGTCAGGACTCAATACAGCAGCAGGCAGCAACAGGGTCCAGGCAGGTCCAGTAGGTACTGGTCAGCTGGGCAGTGAGAGCCTATGGAAGCTTGTTGTGTCCCTGTAGCCGAAAGAGGATGTCAGGCAATTGACTCTTGGAGTCACCTCTGGGATCTGGGTTCAAGGCAAGTCTTCCTTCTTTAGACAGCAGGGTAGTCCTTCTTCTGATTCTTTACAGATACAGAGGTTTTCTGAAGAGAGGTTCTGAGTTCCTACTTTTATACCCAGTGCCAGCCTGTGTGTGGGGTCACTCCTTTTGTCTAACACTAAACTGGTTCTGGTCAGTGTTTCCCCTTCATTTGGGTTTGGTTTCAATCTGTCTAGGGTAACAAAAGGCAGGCAGGGCAAGGAGTCAGCTGCATTTGTCAGTGACAAGGCAGGCAGTTTCAGATGTCTAGAAGGGGGTGGGGATAACCCTCAGGCTTCCCTTTGAAGCTCAGATAGGGCTAAGCACAAACCTCCAGGCCATCATGCTCTGGAGAGGATAACCCTTCCACACAACCAAAGCCTCTTTGTCCGCATGGAATGAATACCCATTACCAAAATAAAAACAAACAAATGGTGGACGGAATGCTGAACAAATCAAAAATTCATCCTCATCACAGATCTGGGTTTAATCCATCCTTTTTTTGCTCATGACGCCACGCCAGCCATGTGCAAATCAGTCTTGACCCTGCTCCCCATGGGAACAGTCCAGCCTGAACTGCCAGACCAGGTTCTCCCTGGAATGGAAACAAGCATCCTGGGACAGCTATCCTGAATGATATAGGGTGATACCCTGAAACAGGTTCTTGGAAGCTTGTTATTGTGGGATCATTGTTATTATGGCAATAGGCAAACATCTCTGCAGTGTGCCCAGCAGCCCACTTCATCACTTTGGATGCTTCCTCTGTGTCTTCGTGAACCAGACATATGCCCCTCTCTGTTACCCTGATATAGCCCTTAGACCTTCTGGGCTTTAGTATAGGTGAAAACATGTTGGTAGTTAATGGAGTCTAGATGATCAGATGAATTATTGAATTTCATCTGTTGACCATACCTTTTGCTTTTAGTCATTACCAGGGGTACTCAATAATAAAGGAATTTCCCTGGGTATACTCCGAGGTATTTTTAATCTTCCTTACCTGAACAGGAACATTGTATTTGTCGTGAAATAAAATAAAACTACCAGGCCTTTGGACCATGTTTGATTCTGCTTGGGTGGCGTGAGAGGTTGCCGATGATGAAGCATGCCATGATACATTTTGGGTGAGAAGACCTCTTAAATATCTTTTTATGACCCACCCTACTTCTTCTTAAAAGTGCCCATGGATTGAAATTCTCAAGTATCTTGTGTGATAACTGCTTAGATAGAAGGAGGACATACTTGAGTTCATAACTCTTTCCTCTCTTGTGGGGTTTGATATGCCCTTCACTACCACTCAGTCCATGCCATTGATTACTTTTCTTGGTATGCAATCCAACTCATATTGGTAGTCTCGGATGCATTCCGAGAAGTAATAAAATATGTGGATGAATATTATACTGGAAAGATAGATAAGTATTAGTGTCAAGCTTTTCATTTTACATACATTTACAGAAAATGGAATGCTTATGTTTATATTTGGGTAGCTGAGAAACAGCAGGAAATGTATTGCATATGAGCAAGTGAATTGTTCTGTTGAAACTGATTTTAAGGTGAGAGGAAATACTTTTTAATTTGAGACTCTTCATAAGACATTTATTAATAATGCACATTACATATACATGACATGTAATGTTCTATTCATATATCTGCTGTGATATAAGTATCATTCTGTGCTACGAGTATTCATTTCCACTTAATACGAATTCAAGAGGACCACTTTGATTATTTTGACAGAACACTATTTTTGAATTAAAAAAATATTTTTGTGCTAGATTATATGATCAATTTTAATTCTCTTAATGTATTAGTATACGATGTGGAACAAAGAGTGTCGTGACTATTACCTTAAAAGAGACCTTTATATAGAAAGTGCCAACTAACTAGCATTGAGCAACAGTTATGTAAACATGTACCAGCTCATATCATTAGCACTATTCTTTCTGTCTTTGGCTTTGAAAATGAGATTGATAGCTTGAATCCAGTGGATTCAAGATTTGGGGTGAAACCCCGAAACCTGTCCTTGGATGCTTGTTTCCGGTCCAGGGAAGACATGGCCTGGCAGTTCGGGCTGGACTGTTCCCATGAGGCACAGGGTTGAGACTGATTTGCATATGGCCATGTCTGAACTGGGGTGGCATGAAGATCAAAAGAATGATGGATTTAACACAGATCTCTTGACGGGGGTGAATGTTTTGATTTGTTCTGCATTTGTCCATCAATTGTGTGTCTTTTGCTTCCTCGCCCTATAAGTTTGGGGTCTATTCCTTAATGTTGTCGGGCTAGGGAAGCAATAGAGAGTACATGGGCTGGAAACTTGACAGTGCGAGTTCCACAGCACCATGATGGCTTCACTGAACACAGGATTGTTTGGTACCAAACCTATCCTCACAATAAACCCACACTGATGCCAGTGTGGGTTTTATAGTAACAGGTACTCAGAGGGCACCTCAGAGGTGCCACCTGAAAACCTCTCGACCCTGATGTGGGCACTGACTGGCTTTAGTCAGCCTGCCACACACAGACATGTTTCTGGACCCCTGGGTGGAGAGGCTCTGCTCTCTGGGACCAGAAGCAATGCACATCCTAGGCAGAGGTGTCACACCTTTTCCCCCAGAATGGAACCAGTGCATAAAGGGGAAGCTTCAAAGGCCTTCTGCATTTTCAATGGGACCCCCCAGCCTCTGCTGCTAGCAGCAGATGACAGGCCCTGGTTTTCACCCCCACTTTGGGCAGGAAAACTGGCGGAAACCTTAGAAAGGCTAGGAGGTGTGCCCACCTTTGCCAGATTCACCCCTCAGGTGGAAGAAGTGAAATTAAGCATACTTTTCAGTCCCTTCCATCCTGAAGAGGAGGGGTCTCCTCCAATCAGGGCTCAGTTTATGCCACCTCCCACAGGAGGGTGGCCTAATAGTGGGTGTAGTCACCCCAGGTAAGGTGCCCATTGGCCCTACCTGCTACTCCT
Source organism: Triturus cristatus (assembly GCF_964204655.1). NCBI lineage: Eukaryota > Metazoa > Chordata > Amphibia > Caudata > Salamandridae > Triturus > Triturus cristatus. The sequence continues at coordinate 616,811,624 of NC_140589.1, read as the reverse complement.
TTAAACCACCCCCTAAATGTAGTGTTTAGGTGGCTCCCCCATACCTAGAAACAAGTTACCTGTGACCTAGGAAGAAGGATCCAACACCTGTTCCGCAGCTAGCGACTTCCAGAAACCCAAGGAAGACTGCCTGAACTTTGAAAAAGACCAGAACTCCAGAGGACAGCGGTTCTGCTTCCCAAGACTCCATCACAAATGACTCTGATGCCCTGCTGATCTGTGAGTCCTGACCACTCTGCACCCGACGCCTACAGCTTGTGTCCAGATGGTCCACTAAACCAGAACAGGTTCCCCAGTGATCCTGACCTCAAGTTCAGCGTTGGTTGACCCCTCCTGGACTCCACTTCGATGCCTGCAACCTGAATCCAGAGGCTCCTCTGACCACGACCAGTTAAGAAGACTCTGACGTCTAAAGGCACCCCTGCATCCAAAGCCCCTGCACCATGGTGAGCTGAAACGACGCTGCCCCTACAACCCTCTACATCTCTACATACGTCTGCTGTCGTTGACCTCTCTCTTGCAACCTCCGGTGCAATGCCTGCCGTTTGTTTATTGAAAACAGAATCTCCATTGAAAAGCATTGGGTTCCCGACGGTGAATTTGCACCCTGCACCTGGCTGCCCCTGTGCCGCTAGTGGTGTATGGTTGGTGCTGCTCTGTGGACCCCCACTGTGCTTGGCCTAACCCCGAAAGCTTGGCCACTGCAACCGATCTACTTACCTGCAAGCAGTGTGGCTTTGAGCACCCCCAATCTCTATTGAAACGCATTGAGCCGAACTCCTAATTTGACCTCTGCACCGGGCCACCTCTGTGCTGCTGGTGGTGTTATGTTGGTACTTATCTGACTCTTGCTCCTTGCTGACCTTTGGGCCCTTTGTAAGTTGCCTACTTACCTGTGTAACCAAATTATTGTTTTCCTCTATAGGATAACATTGAACTGTTCAGAAATTGCACTACAGTCGACTTTCGAATGTAAAAAATATTTTTTTAGCTAAAAACGTACTTACCGTATTGCGAAGTTCTTGGTCTTCAAATAAAGTGCAAACAACGCTTATTTTTCTACAATTGGTGTAGATCTCCTTTTTGAGTCATGTGTTCATTATTGAACAAGGTTGTGCAATAAATGTCTTACACTCCTCTGTGTTAGGCCTAAGGCTGCCCGCCCACCATACCACTAATAGAGCACTTTGGGTTTTACGTTGAGCCCTGTCAACTTTTGGGGAACCCCTGAACTCTGTGCATAGTATAACCACCTAGTGGCATACCATATACAGAGCAAACACAAGGAGATGATGGACGGAGTGTTGAAACTTTTCAGACACTCACCCCCCAGTCACAGATCTGGGTTGAATCCACCATGATTCTTTAGCTCACTTCGCCACCCCAGTTCAGAACCAGCAATATGCAAATCATTCTTGACCCTGTTCCTGATGGGAACAGTCCAATCCAAACTGCCAAGGCAGGTCTTCCCTGGACAGGAAACAAGCATCCTGGGGCCGGTTTCGCTGTAACACCCCTCATCAGCCAGGCTACCTTTTATCCAGTGGCAAAGGGAGCAAGGGACCCACATCTGGGCATACCTTGCCAACTTAGGGTGAACAAAGCCAACACAAGGAGATGATGGATGGGGCCCTGAAACGTTTCAGACACTCACCCCCAGTCACAGATCTGGGTTCAATCCACCATCATTCTTTAGCTCACTTCGCCACCCCAGTTCTGACCCAGCCATGTGCCAATGAGTCTTGACCCTGTTCCTGATGGGAATAGTCCAGCCCAAACTGGCAAGGCATATCCTCTCTGGACTGGAAACAAGCATCCTGGGACCGTTCTCAGATCTGGGGTGAATCCATCATGGCTCTAATGTTGCCCAAGTTAGATGTGGGCAGCTGGGAGAACTAACCGACCGCTTTCCTGTCAGGGAGTTAGGCAGGGATGTGTTATTGCCCCTACTGTGTTCCTGCTTTTCATAAGTGACTTAGTAACATATGTAGATCATGCTGAGTCTAATGCACCCCGGTTGGTGAACCTCAGGGCTCCTGCCCTGATGTTTGCCGATGATACGTTGCTCTTATCTAAGTCCCCTATGGGATTGCAAAAACTTTGATAGGTTCGACAGCTTTTGCAAGGTGAGGGGTTTAGATATCAACCTGGCAAAAACAAAGTACTGGGTGTTTAATCCCTGTCACTCTACTCGAGCTAACCCCATGTTGAGAGGGACTCATCTGGAGAGAGTCAATACCTTTGAATATCTGGGCATCATCTTGAATGGGCATTTCCTTTGGCAGACCCACAATGCAAGGTCCAAGCTTAGATTAGAGCAAACCACTGGGGGAGCTGCTGAAAACATGTAAGGCCTCTCAATATCACCCCATTTCAGCATTAATGCAGATCTATAACCACCAAGCACTTGCGTCAGCTAAATATGGCGCAGAACTTTGGAGACACAAAGATGTCTTGTCCCTAGGCACTGCAGAAAATTGTTTTATATGGTGATTGATTGGTCTGCCAATTAGCACACAGTTTCTCCTCCTGAGGTTAGATCTGGGCTGAAAAACATAACTGATATACTTAGGTAACAATAAATGTATTCTGGCGAAGGTTGCGGGCAACACCGGAATTTACGTTTTTACGAGCAAGGGTTGTCTGAGATTTTGACCTTACCAGGAGCAGGTGATCTCCCATGGATCAGGCATGTGAGATCCACATTAATGGATATTGGGCCTGAGTATCTATGGTTTGCCCCAGAACAGGCTAGCAGGGTGTCAAAATGGCAGATAAGAAGGACCTACTGGCAACACCAAATAGGCTCATTACAATGCCAGCCTAAATTTGACTCCCTATCCTCTGCCTTTTTAATGACAAAAAATGGGTATCAGAGAGAAGAGTTCCTTAATGAAATACAGCCTTGCATTGCCAGGAAGTCCTTTCTTAAATTTAGATTTAGAAAACTACTGCTTGCCTCGTTTATAGGCAAGTGGGGGCCATTGGCAAATTCAAGAAATGGTTACTGCCCATTCTGTGTGACACTGATTGAAATGATTTAACATGTTTTGTTTGATTGCCCCAGTTACTGTAATATAAGAAACAAGTGGATTGCACTGCAGTGCCGAAACCTTAACATGAGATTCCAGAGAAGCCCTTAGAATTACTAAATCTGATAATAGGCAATTTGTGGCTTTTGCATTTTCATGGTTTTTAATGACCATGTGGCGAATTAAGCAATAGAGCATTTTTTAAATTAGTTTATGTGTATATTATTTGGCAGCTAATTCAGGTATCTCCCGGGTTTCTATATTTTTCTACTTTTATGCAATTTTAACCTCACATTTATTGGTATTTTATAATTAAAAAAAATAATATTCATCTTTTTTTTCCTTCTTTTATATAGACTTTATATGATTGCAATTGTTGTGTCCTTGATGGTAAATATTTGCCAAATAAAGATTGTTGTATGCTTGTGGTCTGTGCCCTAAATATGCTAACATGGGCTTAACCCCAAATGGTATATTTAATGTACATATACGTCCCTAGTCAAGTGTACTATATGTGCCCAGGGCCAGCAAATTAAATGCTACTAGTTGGCATGAAGCACTCATTGTGCCACCCATTTAAGTAGCCCCCTGACCATGGCTCAGGCCTGCCATTGCAGAGCCTGTATGTGCAGTTTTACCCTGTCACCTAGACCTGGCAAGGTAATCCTGTTGCCAGGCCTAAACTTTCCCTTTTCATACATATAAGTCACCCCTAAAGTAGGGCCTGCCAACCCACTGGGTAGAATGCCATGTATTTAAAATGCAGGACATGTACTTTTAAGTTTTATGTGTCCTGGTAGTGAAAAACTCTCAAGTTTGTTTTTTGCTACTGTAAGGCCTATCTCTCACATAGGATGACATTAGGATTGCCTTATTCCATCCTTTAAGTGTAATTCCCAATTGTGACGAGATAGAATTTTTAAGTTTGGTGTCACTGAGCTCACAATTTAAAATCACAACTTTAGTGAAGTTGGATTTTAAATCCCAGTTTACACAATGTCACTTTTAGAAAGTTGGCATTTACTTACTTTGGCCATTTGATGCCTTCTGCCTGTCTCTGGAATACACATCTGGGGTGGCTGACAGCTAGCTTCCTTCATTCCCTCTAGACAGACTCTCACAAATGAAGGGTAGGTGTGCCTGAGTGGTCATCTGCATGCAGATGGGCCATCCTGAGCAGGATGAGAGGGAAGAGCTAATTCTTATACCTGAAAGGGTTGTATCCTGCCCCCACACAAAGGATTGATTACCCCCTGTACTATGTCTGGAGCCAGGGCAGGAAGGGAGAACCTCTGAGCACTTCAAAGGGTTCTTTGAAGTCTCCTCCACTTCAAAGGCACTACAGAGTATAAGTACTGGACCTTTGGCACTACCAAATGAGCACATGTCTGGGCCTATGACTACTCTGCCAGGAAGAAGAACTGCTGTGCTGCTGAAAGGACTGCCATTCTGCTGGAATGCTTCTGTGCTGGACTCTGTCTTTCTGTTATCTTGCCTTGCTAAACTGCCCTGCTGCCTGCTGGTCTCCTGCCTGATTGAGAAGGACTGGGCCTGCATCACTTGAACCCAGAGTGACTCCAAGGGTTTGCTAGCTTGCCTCTTGTTCCAAATCTCAGGGATATCAAAGATTTCAACTACCTGCATCTGCACCTGGACTCTGCAAGCTGTGAGTTTGCCCAGCCAAGTGGTGCCATCCCAATCCTGGAACCCTGGATGTGAAGCCTAAGGTGCTTCTTCATCCAGAGTCAGAACCGGCACAGTTTTACCTTTGCATGAATCGAAACCAATGCATCCTCATCGTTGTGGGGAGTGGACCTGGTGTATCACCCTCAGAACCATTGCGTCCTTGTTGTGTGAAGCAGACCTGGAGCATCGTTCTCGGAACCAGCGTATTGCCTTTGGCATCAACACATCGCCTACTGCAGGAGCAGCAGCCGTGCATCGCATCTGGAACCAGGGCTTGCACTCAGAACTGCCACATCGCCTCAGTTGTGTGGAGAAACTCAACACATCTTGTTCATCATGTTGCTCGACACCGTCGCATCGTCTCAGCTGCTCCTTGCATCCTCGTCGACAATGACGCATTCTGGAGCAAGGTACTTTGGTTCAGCAGGCCCAAGTGGGTCCCTATATCTAGCCCACGCTCCATCGCAGAGGGCCTGAACTTTTGACTTTGCCCCGGTCTAGCGTGACAAGATAACCCATTTAAGCGCTTATTGCTTCAAATAACTAAACATTTATTCATTAAAAATTCATATCTCGACTTCTACACATTGGATTTTTGTCATTTTGGTCTTGTTTTATTTATAAAATCATAATCTATTTATCGTAGCTGATGTGGAGTCTTTTTGTGGTTTTTTCACTGTGTTATTTTATGAGGTGTTGCACAAATACTTTACACATTGCCTCTTAAGTTAAGCCTGACTGCTCTGTGCAGAGCTACCGGGTGAGCACAGGATAATTAGGGTGTGTTGTATCTTACCCTAACTAGGATTGTGGTTCCTGCTTGGACAGGGTGCATACCTCTGCCAACCAGAAACCCAATTTCTAACAAAGACTAATACTTTTTGATACATTTTGAATTTATAAAAACAGATGGTTTGAAGACCTCCAATTATTTTAAATCAGTCTGGGATATAGTCCATAAAGGAGCTCTTTTGGTGAGCTGGGACATATGAAACTGAAGGGTGCTCAAATCATGTGACTGTGTGCGCCTGCCTCGGGGGAGTTGTGAGGCTGAGGAAAAATATGCATGACTCATCTCTCTCTCTTTCTAGTCTTCCACTTGCACATTGCGACTCCCCTTTAGACCTCTGCTCTCCACAGCCAAATGCTGCCACCTGATGATTACTCTGGAATGGCGTAAGGCAGCAGGCAGTGGGGTGAATTCTAAAGCTAAATTCCCAGAGGTTTTGATCTCGGATTTCTTGACAAAAGTCTGGCAAGCTCCATTATCACCCGATCAGCAGGACTCCGATGGGCACATGATGGAACAGAGTGTCTCGGCCTGGCAACTGAGCAAAGCTTGGCATGGTTGAAGACTAGGGTGACCACCTTCCTCCAGAGCATTAATGATGCTGTTACCAGTTTTAGGCTTTCATGTGATAACCTAATGCATTCTGAGAGTGGTAGTCTTGGTTAGTTTCAGTTTAACTAATTAGACTAACACATCTGAAATCAATGACTTGTAGGTGAAATATTCAGGACTGGCAACAGGATCCATAGTGACCTGTAGTTAGGTGGTCATCCTATAGAAGACTGCTGCACCCTGCCTTAGGCATCCTAAGCAATGTGAGAGCTGAATCTCTGCTTCACATCCATGGAGCACTTATTACACACTCTTGTCTGTGGCTTTTCTGGGCATATGCTTTGCATGAGGTACAATCTTATGTAGAACACACACCTCAGATGTCTATAGGGTGAGCCTACTCACTGGTTTTATGAACGCGGTAAAGTGGTAGAATAGTAATGACCTATGGGTGTGGATATTGTGCAGAGGTGTAAGTTGTTCTGATTTCAATTAATGAACAAGGTTGGAATATTGATTCTATTCACAACTCCCTGGAAGTGGGCGGTGGTTTAGTGGGAGGGACGTCTCCTGTGGCTGTTACGGGTTGCAAACTCTTTTTGGTGTGCATCTGCAGTTTCTGTCCAGAGGTCATGCCAGTGCTTGCAGTTTTCATTGGTGGTTTGACGTGTGGCACCTGATGCATTAATGCTTTCCTGGATTTTTAACTAGATATTCTTTGTTTGTTGTCTTTTCCCAGTTATTGTGTGAGGCCTTGCCAAAACTTTTAACACTCAAACACAAGTATTGTTGCTTACGATCACTGAATTTCTGCTTGTGGTTTCTGCCTTCTACGCTCCTTTGTGGATTGTAATGTATAATACTGCTCCTCGCGCCATCTCCTGTGAGCTCTCCCAGATACCAATGAGCACCAGCATGCGCCCTTCCTGGCTGTGATGTCATAAATTGCCACAAAACATTCAGAGTTGCAAATTGATACCGGCTTCATATTGTGTGTATGGCTTTGCAATTCAGAACAAGCATTTGCAATGCAATCGGTCTCACCTTTGGGCCCTTATATGTATTTAGCTATGCAGCACATTAACCTGGGTGCTGAAACCTCTACTGTTCTTTAACATGGAGGGAAAGTAAGCACCAAACTGCGTGACACACCAGGAATGGGAACATATGGAGAGGAATATTGCCTTTCAACGGGAAATGGTATAGTCCAAAACTCTGTTTTTAATATAAAATCAGGGCCTTTGGTGGTCATATCACTGAAAATACAAGATTTGAAAAAAATATTATTGTGTACAGGTGCTCATGGAAGACAATTTCTATGGACTGGAATCTAGAGAATGCTAAAGTGATTCTGGTATTTTACTGACCTCTGCTGGTCGTTTTCTAGAAAGAAAGTTAAACAGAGGCAGTTGCCAGAAAAATTAAAAAAAATAAAGTCCCTCAGCAGAAAGTAATTCTTGTATTTTACTGACCTCTACTGGTTGTTGTCTATCAAGACAGTTCAATAGATGCAGTTGAACAGAAAAAAAGTCCCAAGCAGAAGCAGACAAGCCCTAGGGCTGATCTCCAGAGCCCACACAGTACATACATATATAAGTATATACTAAAGTATATACAAGAGGTCTCGAATGATTGTGCGTTTTGTGCAATTTCTGACTTGCCGTTTCTGGGCTTCGTCCATCGAGCCCTTACTGAGAGGAAAATATTTCTGATTGTGCTGACAAATCAGCCTTGGTAATGCTGAGGCAGACAAATGTTGGTGAAAAAAGAAAAACACTTCTATAGTTTCTGCAGTACAGGCAGCTTGTACTGCATTGCTAACCTTCACAGATAAAACGAAATAGACCAACTAAAGAAAATGGTACAATTAAACAAAAGGAATACTTTAATGTGAACCCTTGCATTCCTTCGGGGCTACTGAACAGACAAGTTGACATTTTCATTTTAGCTGCCACAATTATAGAAAATGCATTTCTCCTGCCAACAAAGGGACTGCTAGAGTATAGCCCTTTATTATGCTGGAAGCATGCCGTAATTGAGTTTTCATTTACTCCCATTACATTCGGAGGCACTTGAGACCTGAACGATGGCGAACAAAGAGAACTCCTTTTTCTCAGAAAAGTAGAGGTTGTTGGGCTGGGCACGGAATTATTTCTGTGATAAAGGCTCGCCGTAGCACATCCTAACAAGAGATAGCTCAAAATAGATACTGTTCTGAAATGGCAAGAAGACAGAGTCCATAAATATTGTAAATCAAAGTGATCCGCGAGGTGACAAGGACCTTATTGAACAAAACAGAGTACGATATATTTTGATTAAATAGTTTAATTAGGCATTTCTGCATCCCACCTTTACTGTTTCTCCCTTTGCTTGAGCCTGTTCGTGCTACTTTCAAACTAACACCTTCTAGTGTTATCAATTATATCTGTCAAACACTGGAAACGGTGATGGGAGAAAGCTTGCACCAAATCTAACTGTTGGCAATTGCGCAGGGGAGCATTCCAACCCATCGTTTTTTTTACCACCACTCCACCTTCAATTAGACACAGCCATATGCAGCCTTAGCTCTACTCCAATAGGGACAGTCCAGCCTGAACTGCCAAGGCAGGTCCTCTCTGAATCAGAACACAAGCAAAGACCGGTTTTGGCTGAATGATATTTGTGACACTTTCGAAATAAATACATTTCAAAATTCCCCTTATTATCTGTAGCAATCTTTTTGGAGCTTTTTTTTAAGAGTAATGTCAAAATGTCCCAAAAGTAGCCAATCAATGTCATCCCCAAAACTAAATTTTCTTTTCACCTTTTCTAAGAGTTTCAGGTGACCTTGTAGGAGCTTACAAGACAAAATCCTTTCTCTGGCTTCCCGAAAGGCTTTGGGAATATGCTCCGGAAACCTTTGCAGGAACAGTTATGGGTGTGGCCACAGCAGAATTGTGTGAGTTCTACAGTATATAAAAGGAGTTTAGGGGACCATAAACACCCAAGTACCACCTTAATTTGTTTATAAATTTGATGATGCTGAAAGAGGGCAAAATGGTACTGATCAACAGCTGGAGGTGATCATAGAGGGAGAGAAAGAGGGGTGCAGCATACATTATAGACTTTGTATATTTGTTGTATGAATATTTATTTGAATTGATATGCTTTGACCTAGCTGGGTGCATCATAGAGCTGCACATCAAGAGGAGGAGAGAAATGATATAAAATATCTTGCTAAATAAGTTTAGTGGATCATATGGAATGTTTAGGCATTTTAATTTAATACATTTGTAAGTGATAAATATGAATGGTTATGCTTGAGTTTTATTCTTTTACAATTATATGATGTTTTGTATTTTTATGGTTTATGGAAACCAAAATAAAGATTTGATGATGATAATGATAGAAGGTTGTGTACATCAAGAGATTTTTACAAAGATTAGATGCACCTTTTCAAATTACAGTACAAACCTGGTTCAATGACATGAACCTTGACAGCTTCAAACCCAACTTTCACTGAAGGCCAAGTCACTTGGATTCCCTCTGGACACCAACTTCACCCTCAAGGGACATGTCGCTAAAAACACAAAGACGGCTTGGTGCCAGCTGTCTATACTAAAGAACGTCAAACCATTTCTTCCTATAAGCGACTTCAGAACTGCAGTTCAAGCCCTTGTACTCTTGCATCTGGGTGGTGGTGCTGCCCTCCTTCATTGCTTCTCAGACACCACACCGGCACCTATTAGGGGTATCCTACATGCTGCAATATCTCACCCCCATATTAATGAAACTCCATTGGCTCCCCTTTTCAGACCCCACCATCTTTAAAACCAGCTCCATCATTTTCAAAGCCATCCAGACAGACACCACTGCTTATCTTACAGACAAGCTCACCAGCTCTGGAGTTTATTGGCACACCTGCAGCCAGAACACCATCAGATTCAGATTACGAAGTGTAAAAACATTAAAAATAAGACAGCAGGCCTATTCCTTGTATGCTCCCATGATGTGGAACAGCGTCCCCATTTCCCTGAGAACGATCCAATCTGCTCGAATTTAGGAAATATTTGAAGATTCACATCTTTAAAAAACACTACATTACAATACATTCGCTGCCTACATCCCAGCTTCCTTTTCTGTTACTCGTTTACTTAATGCTTGTTTTTGAATATGTATTAGGCTCCACTTTCTTTTGTCTAGGTCTGCGCTACAGAAATCCCACATACATACATACGTACATCACAAAGACGCATACAGCACGTTTACAGTTTAATGCACTTGACTCTATGTTACTGTCACAATCATACAGTTTTTAGTTAAAGGCAGAAGCTGTTTTGTATCTCAGATTCCTAGGATTAAGAGACAACAGATTAGCCAGTCGTCACTTCACCTTTCAAGTACACCACCAGTTGCTCTGCATGAAAATCTTCAAACACCATGGATCAAATCAGAACGAGGAAATGCCTGTATTTTGCCATAAAATGGAAATGAGGCAGTTAGCTTTTAAGGCATTGTGTTCTTGTGTGTTTGAAGGTTTGCGTTATAAGTTTCATTTTCTTTTTTTTTCTTTTTTTATTTTTTAAAACTTTATTGTGCAGAAAACCAACAGTACAAACGTGGGCCTACAACCACCAGGGCCGGCCGCTAGCACATGCATGCCAATTACGTGACGTCACAAAGCAGCGACTGATCCACCAGAGGCGCAGCAGGATTACAAAAGTTATGCTCGGTAACTCAGAAGTTAGGCAGAATACTGATATTTTAAATTTTAAAAGAAGAAAACGAACAAAAAAGAAAAACAAAACTCAAGGCGAGAAACAGGCTAGACAGTGTCAAGCGCCGACGGGGGGACCCCACCCTACCAGGTAAAGAATCAGGAGGTCAATAAAGATGACCGGGGGGGGGGGGGAAGGCAGCGGGGAAGCCAGAACAATCAGCGTAAAGAGTACAGTATTCAGGGAACCCCAGGATCAGGGGGACAGGGAAATATCAGAAGTATCTTCAAAAGGGGGCGTACAAATGTTACCTCGGTAGGCGTTCCACTGACCCCAAATTCTACCCCACGCCCCAGGCTTGCCCCGAACCAGATATACCGTCCTCTCCCTGAACATACACCAGCCCATGTTCTCCTTCCACACTGACACGGTGGGAGGCCGTCGGGAACCCCAAAGCTGCGCGATATCCCTCTTTGCAATCATGTTCCCAAGTGCCGCCCACCGGGCCTGGGCAACGTTGTAATCATTCGGCTCCCATACATTCAGCAAACATCGACGAGCCTCAGGCAACAGAGCAACCCCAGTGACACACCCCATTACCGCATGCATATGGCGCCAATAAGCCGCAACCTCGCGACACTCCCAAAGGATATGAAGGAAGGTGGCACTCATTCCACAGCCGCGCTTACACAGCCCATCCGAAGAAAAACCCATCGCAACCAAACGAGGACCCGTCACATACACACGGTGAAGAATTTTAAGCTGGACAAGACGGAGACGGGCAGGAATGGCGACCTCTTTCGGGGAAGACAATGCAGACTGCCAGTCCTCGTCATCCAACTCCAACCCGTCTCCGGTCCAGGCCTCCCGAAGATGCAGAAGGAGGTCCGCCCGACTGTTGATTAACTTCTTCTAAATCAAAGAAATCGTACTATCGGGCAGATGACCATCAAGTATACGGTCCTCGAGTAGTGAAGCTGCGGGGATCGTGGTACCGGCATTGAAAACCGACAGCAAAGCGTGGCGAACCTGTGCGTACCTGAAGAACTCCCTCTCACTCAGCTCATACTCACTCTGAAGCGCCACAAAGGATTTGACAGAACCTTTCACCCAGAGATCACCCACTCTGCTAATGCCAATCATATCCCAGTTCTCAAAACCTTTCGTCGTCCAGAGGCATCCCAATCCATCCGACGCAAACAAGGGGGTCGCTCGTGTCAGGCGATCATTCCAACGCATGGCCACATTGGCATCCTTCCACGCACGCACTTCAGTCTTAGTGGGTCCCGTTAGGTTCCTCCCCGCCGTCCGAGAATAGAGCGCTCTATTGAAGTTGCCACCAGGCAACTGATATTTATCCATCTCGAAAGCCGGATTTGGGCCGGGTGCATACGTAGCATGGTTGACAGCGGACAGCTGGGAGGCCAAATAGTACCTCCTGATGTCCGGGAGCGCAATGTCCCCGTCATACCAGGGGAGAGTCAGTTTTGCAAGAGCGATACAAGCGCGACCGTCCCAAATAAGTCTCCTCTGTATACCCTCCACCTACGGGAAGTAGGCCGCCGGAATAATATCAAAGGAGTTCTGGAGTGCGTAAAGAAATCGGGGCAGGGACAGCATTTTAAAAAGTGCCGCTCGACCGAGTGGCGACAACGGCAACCTACGCCAGCGAGCCACGTCCAACTTCAATCGCCGGAGAGGAGGAAGGAGATTATGCTCATGGCGGACCGCCGGGTCCAACGATACGTAGATGCCCAAGTACTTGAAACCGGATTGCGAAATTTGAATGGGAAACCTATTCGGCAAGGGGGAAGGTCACCGGAAATAACATACACACAGGATTTGGACCAGTTAATGATCAGCCCGGAGTTTTTCCCGAAAGAAGTGAGGACGTCAAAAAGGACATTAAGGGATTCACGCGGGGAGGTGAGGTACAAAAGAATATCGTCGGCGTACAACGAGACTCGGTCCTCAAAGCCAGGGGCCCACTGAATGCCCTTTATCGACGGTTTCCATCGGAGCCAGGCTGCGAGCGGTTCTAAAGCAAGAGCAAAGAGCAGGGGGGACAGCGGACACCCCTGCCTAGTACCCCTCCCGAGAGCGAAGGGCTGGGACACCCTCCCATTGACAACAACCTGAGCCAGCGGATCCGTATATAAAAGTCTGACCCAACTAATAAATCCCGGCCCGAAACCGAACTTCGCCAGTGTGGCCCAGAGGTATGACCATTCTATCGTATCAAAGGCCATCGTGGCGTCCAAGGAAGCCAAGATGGCCGGCTCGGAAAGAAACTCCGCCCTGGCGAGAACGCCATGCAAACGCCGCAGGTTGAGAGTGGTATTCCGGTGCGGGATGAAACCAGATTGATCCGGATGAATCAGGTCACAGATAACAGCGAGTAGGCGATTAGCGAGGACCTTGGCGAGAATCTTTGGTTCAGCATTCAGTAGGGAAATGGGCCTGTAAGAGGCACAACGATCCCGAGGCTTGCCCTCCTTTGGAATCACAACTATGGTGGCCAGACGCTGGCCACTAGGGAGGGAACCAAGCTCACGCGACTCCAAAAACATATCACGGAGAAAAGGTGCGACTTTATCCAGACACAATTTGTACAATTCAATGGGCAATCCATTGGGGCCCATAGCCTTACCAGTACGAAGGGAACGAATCGCGATAGCAATCTCGTCGGCTGACAACGATGCCTCCATGCACTCTCGATCCTCTTCAGACAGGCAAGGTAGCGTAATGTCCCTCAACAAGGAACGAGAGTCAACCTCATCTCTGTCGGACACCGGGGAGTAAACCACACGAAAATAATCAGCAAAACACTCCACAATCTCGCCAGGGTCAGTCACACGCACACCGCCGGAATCCTGAAGCACAGGGACCACGCGGTTCACTCTCTCCTTCTTATCGAGCCACGCAATCAGTTTACCCGCCTTATCCCCAACATCATACAGTCTACCTTGCTGTTCCCTGTACAGTGTCTTGGCAGCATCAGTAACAAGGGATTTGTATTCGAACTGTTTCAAGCCAAGGGCGTGGAGCCTATCCCGGGTGACACCCGAGTCTAGCTCAGCCTCCAACTCCAGTATTTCAGCCTCCAGCCTCACAACCTCCCCATTCCTAGCTTTCTTGGTCTCAGCTATTAAAGAGAGGGCCTGTCCACGAATAACAGTTTTGAAAGCTTCCCACAGGGACACTGAGGACAGGACAGACCCCTCGTTCTCCAGGAAGTAGTGGTCGAGCGACTTAATGAGGCTGTCGCGAGTCCTGGGGTTGCGCAGATGCCAAGGGTTAATAGGGGCGATCCGCCCCGCGGCTTGCGTCCCCGTGTCAAAAAGCAGCCACACAGGAGAGTAGTCTGAAATGCCCCGGGCCAAGTGTCGAACCTCCCCGACGTGGGTGGACTGGGCCGCGGGCATGAGGCAGTAATCAAGCCTAGAGAGACTCCCATGAGCCCCGGAGTGGAAGGTGTATTGACATTGCGTTGGGTGCATTAACCTCCAGCAATCCACCATGCCGAAGGTGTCCAAGAACCCACCGAGCCATGATTGGGAAACGGGAAGGGCCCTGGGGGGGGGGACGATCCAGATCGCCGGATAGCACCGAGTTAAAGTCCCCACCCATGAGGAGAAGACTATCGGGGAGTTCCAACAACATCCGGCCGACATCAGAGAAAGTAGAGGTCTGGAGGCCGGGGGGAACATATATCGTGACCAAGGAAAGGGTCCTGCCCTCCCACCTCCCAGTTAGGGCAGCATAACACCCTCTGTCGTCAAGTATGACATTATCAATCTCTAGTGGGAGGGAAGACCGGACAAGAATACCAGTGGTGAACCCAGAGTGTGCAACCAATCGGTATCCCCACCTGTTCATAGCATGACACACATTGCCAACCAAATGCGTCTCCTGCAGGAGTACAACATCAGGAGTCAAACGACGCAAATATTGCAATCCAACACCCCGTTTGATACGATCCCCCAATCCATTGACGTTCCAAGATATCAACCTCAACCCACTACCCCCCATCCCCACAAAAGTAGCAGGAGTCTCCCCACAGAGAGCAGGACACCAGAAGCAAAGAAAGAACCAATATGCTGCCTTGAGAAAAGAAAACACAAACACAAACACCCCAACCAAATCCCATTACAACTCCCCCCTCCCTGCACCCCTGCAAACAACAAAACCACCCCAAAATGCAGTGTGCCTGTCGCCCTAACAATCCCATTCTACAAAAAGACCCTGGAGGAGGAGAGAGGCCCGTCTCCACCCGCCACCCAGACGCGAACTACTATAAGACAAAATATACAAAAGAGGTAGAACCCAACTGAGCAATGTCCGATTATCAAGGTTAGAGACCGAAAGGTCACTTCTGTGGAGGCTCACCACCTTCGGCACCGCCAGGATGCCCCGTTCGATCGCCCCGGCCAGGCAGGGAATCCAACCAGTCACTCACATTGTCCGGTCGTTCAAAAAAGAAGGTCCGTTCCTCATGTTCCACTCGAAGCCTGGTAGGGAAAAGCATAGCATACTTCAAGCCCAGGTCCCGAAGACGTCGCTTAACCCCCTGAAAGCCCATCCTCTGTCTCTGCACAAGTTGAGTGAAGTCCGGGAAAAAATTAACAGAGGAGTTTTCAAATTTCACCGGGCCGTGCACCCTCGAAGCCTGCAAAATCGCATCACGGTCCCTGAAATGAAAGAGTTTAGCGATGATAGGCCTCGGGGGAGCACCAGGCTTGGGCTTGCTGCCCGGAAGACGCTGTGCACGCTCCACAGCGAAGAACTTGCTGAGTCCAGAAGGGGCAAGATGAGTAAGGATTAGATCTTCGACCAGGAGTGGAATTTCATGGGTTAGGTCGCAGCCATTAGAAAGCACAGCCGCCTAAGGTGAAGTCTTTTGAGCTTATGGAGAGGGCAAAACAGGCAAAACAAGCCCCCACGACCATAAGAAGTTCTAGCAGTGTGACACGATTTCACCTTCCACATTCTGTCACCCTTGTGGGTGTGGGTCATTTCAATGTGTCTAAAGAGCTTTCAGCATTTGAGGTGAACATTAAGGAAGGTAAAGTGTAACTTTATCGTGAGGATGGGTACGTATTTTATTTCTCTTTTATTGGGTCAACTAAAAGGGAAATTTATTTTGAGCTTAGCAACCATTCCATGTGGCACCATCAACTTTAGCCATTTCTGACCACAGAAAAATTACAAATGATATACAAAGACAATATTCTTATATATATGCAAAAATATCTTACTGCAGCGTTTTGGGCCAACCCTCTTACCACTGGTCCTCCGATGGACCTTTCTTACTGACTGAGGGGTGAAGGGAGTTAACTGTATATCAATCAATTCCAGTTAATGGTTTAACCCATTTGACTAAACAAATAAGGACCAGGAATCAGTAACTATAGTTATGAAGGTTTATTACAAATTAGCAATCAAGTTAAGTTACACAAATCTCAGCAGCATACTTTAAAGATACAAAATACCAACTGGGATTTCCAACCTCCTGAAGAAGTTCGGACGTACCAGTATTAAACAAACAAGAAATTCCAAAACATGAATATAAAAGGTTAACAATACTATCTGATGCTCTGAGAAGGCTCTCAGATTTTCTCATATTTACATAGGTAATCTAGAATCACCTACATTAGAGTCCAAGCTAAGAGGATGGTTTTAAAACCTAAAGGGTCTATAAAAATTAGGGAACCGCAGAAAAATAGGACAAATCTAAGGAAGTACGGGAAGTGAGAAAAACTAAGTGTAAGAAGTAAAGAAAGGTGTCAGAATTTCAGAAGCTCAGTCAAGAGTCTTTTTGGGTTAGGGAAGTAAGTGTAAGCCTAAGCCACACTCAGCAAGAATCGAAGAGGATAAGTATAGAGGTCTAAACCTCTCAAAGTTCAAGTAAAAGTGCTCTATAAGGACTGGAAAGGACATGAAAGCATTCTGAAGAGTTCTGCTTGCCAGCAGTGTGAACACTAGGGGGGATATTCTCAAGGAAGTGGCAGTGAGAGGCATTAGCTTCCTTGGCTTAACGCCTCTCACCGCCACTTCGGAAACTTGAGGCTGCACCCTATTCTCAAAAATGTGGTGCAGCCTGGCGTTTCCCCCTGCCATGGTGCTAAGTTTAATGACTTAGCGCCAATGCAGGCACCCTTGCACCAGATTACAAGGGTGTCTGTGTGCAGGGGAATGTTGTTCATATACAGGAAGGTGCCCCTTCCTGCACATGAACATTCCTGAGATACCATTTTGCTTTTTCCATGTGTACTGCACAAGGCATCACATATGGAAAAACCAAAAACGAGTGGAGAAATGAAGCATTTCTCCTCGTTTCCCCAACTTAAGACCAGGATTTTTCTGGTCTTAAGTTCAGCGCTGATACCTATTATAGCCGCCCTTGATAATAGGCAATAATAGGTGGCAGTGGAGATCACAATGGGTGTTGCGGTGTAACGCCCACCGCAACTCCCACTGCATGCCCCTTTCATGTTAAATTTAGCGTGAAAGGGGCCTTATTCTCAAGGTAGCGTTAAGCCACTTAACATGGCTTAGAGCCACGTAAAGTGGGTTAACGCTGCCTTGAGAATAAGGCGCTGACCCTATCGCCACGGGAACGTCAGAAAAAGTGATGTTCCCTTGGCGATAGGGGCGTGAGAATAAGCCTCTAGGTTTTTAACACAAGAGTCTCTTGAGCAACACCCCTCTGCACGCATTATCAGGAGGTGCATTGTCCATTTTCATTCCCACATTGAAGACTGCAACAATAGCAAAATGTTCCACACTGAACAGAGGAATGATATCGTCCTTGTGCAACCAGACCAGGTTACAAAAGATGCTGAATACGCCTTTCAATTAATGCTCTGGCTCTCCGTGTTCTTTCGTCAAGGTCTTCTTCTCATGGGCTCTTCTTCTATCACAAGTACAGTAATGTATCTATTCTCAAACTAACAATCGTTGTGAATACCTGCAAGAAAGTCATGATTAGCAGAAAAAGGAAAACAGTACTTTATGCAGCATGGAAATGTAGGCCTAAAATGTCAACTTACCTTTTTAAAGCACCAGTGCACATTTAATATGTGTATGCACTTTCAAACGCAAGTAAATGTAAAATGTCAGTACATTACGTATACGTTAGAGTTGTCACACAGTAAAATGTTAAATGACTAAGTGTAAGTATGTTTGAGAACTTCATTTTAAGGCACTACATGAAACATTAGTACATACATTACATAGATCAAATTTGTTTCTAATATAAATTACATTTCATAATGTGAGGATGGTTTCTATGCATTTTCTTGACCAGTAAACATCATTTAATGTATTAAGGCATACATTATGGAAATCGATTTTGTTTTAAAATGAGTACGTCTACTAACTAAGGATGGTTTATTCATCAAGTCTTCAAAGAATATCATTCAATGCAGATAAGGAACACATCATGAGTAAATTCTCTAAACCTAGAGAGAATGCAGTCACAAAAAAGAAATGACAAGTGCAACCCTTTTTTTAATGTTGTTAGACCAAACGAGAAACATATGCTAAGTGCACGTTTATGTTATTTAATTATGACAAAAGAGGTAGCCAGTTTTGCACTGCACCACTACTAAAATTCAAATAATTAGAAGATATATTTTACTATTCTACAAAAATTTAAAATAGCAATATTAAACAAATCACATGTTTTAATCATGTCCTTATCTAACATTTAATACCCACGATAAACAATTTATATGGGAAAAATAAAGGACACAGTGCTTGGTGAACATTTTGCTTTACTGAACTATAGAACAATACAAGGTTCTCCAGTTAGTTAAATATTATTGCCCTTCTGAACCAGCCTCAGTGCCAGAAGTAGAAAATGCCAACTCACCTGGTCCTCTGAACTCTAATTTAAGAGTAGAAAAGCTGCAGGGTCCTTTCGTGCACCAGTCTGGGCAGCATTTCCATTGTTTAGGTCATCTTCATAATCATCTAGCAATCCTTACCATCTCTCTGAACAGAATGATTTTCTGTGGCAGTCCAATGTCAGGAAGCATCACCAGGTGAGTGTGTTGCAAGATAAGAATCTCTGAGTGTGTAGAAAGTGACAACAATGTGGGGCAGTGTTCCTACACCTGACAAATCAGGGTGAGTTGGATGAACTTGTGCAGTTGATGAGTCCCTAAAAGCATTTCTTGCACTCCCACAAGAATGCATTTGAATTATCCAACTGAGTGTGAAATTGAATTCATTTATAAATGTTTTTCATTGTAAAGTAATAGTATGTCATTGTGCTGTCTTCATTTTTCACTTAACAGTATAAAAACAGTCCATGGAAATAATGCAATATTAACATGTTTCTAGAGTATGGTGAGGGAATTGCTTGTGTTATCGCTTTTCTTAGTATCAAATTAGTTTTAACCATTACTACAAAAATTAGTTTTAAAATATCCTAATACAATTTCAACAAAGATAAAGATAGTCAAAAAATTAAAGAGTTGTGAAAGTCCACATTAGGGAACAACTTATAAAAAAACTGTTGTTTTGGCTGAAACAATTCCCTAGTTTGTGATAGGTTATGATTCCTATAAGAACCAATTTCAGGAAACGGCATTTGTATTTTACATGGGCGTTGACTTAACTCCATGAACCACACTATTGTAATTTTCAGAAATCTACCAGAGAGACAACTGTCAAGGAATAGATATGTCCCGGCTCTTGACCACACTGGATGAAATCACAATCCACCTATATTGCGAAAATGGTATCATGTAGAAACCACTTTTGAAAAACAGCTGTTGGCCTTGAAGCTTTAACCACTTTTGACACCCCCATTATCTGTATTGTAGAAAGGCTTCTACTGAGAGTACACTTTTAAGAAAGAGCTGTTTCCCTGGATCTTCATCCACTGCATGCAAGATCCTACCATGCTTATTGTAAAGCTCTACTGGCTAGGAATGACTTCCATGAAACAAATATTCCACCTGGAGCTGCCCTCATACCTCGATTTCCTCATCATTCTTGCAGTGGAAATATGTACAGGGACTGTTTGCAAAAAACAACTATTCTGTGTACATCTTCATTCCAGTCAACCAAAGACCCCACAACTCCTGTTGTGAAAACAGAACCACATCGCACCAACTTCAGTGAAACAGCTTGAGCTTATCTCCGTGCCATGAAAACCCACCACTATTGCTGTTGAGAACATGTTCCAACATAGTGACCACAGTTAAAGAAACAACTCTTTTTTAATACTGTATTTAGTCTTGTATGCGATCAATATATAAACGAGAAAGGATGATGGTAACGTTTAGGATTAGCGTTAGGTATTTTTTTGTAAGGGTAGTGCTAGTTTAGATTTCGGATTTGAGCTATGATCTAAGGTTAAGGCAGGAGTTAAGTGTAAGTAAGGATGGCCTTAGGTTTCAAGGCATTTCTAAAGCAGTTGAAATATAAAACAATATTATGCAAAGGACGGTGATGTTTCATTGGAAAAAAACCGAATAGTTTTCAATGATATTTTCATGCCACTACAAAGCATAGCAAAATCTGTCCCTTTCTTTGAAAAAATGACCCATGAAACAGGTTCAATAAAATGACATTTGTGTAAAAAATAGTCAGATGAAATGGCATAGTAGTCTTACTCGCATGCATAATATTGTGAACACAATGCTCACAGCAGACCTATTTAGTCTCCATTTTATGTCCTTTGTGAACAAGTTTTATTAATTATTTTACCATTACTAAAGTAATACAATATTAGACCCATGTGTACATACATACATACATATAAGTAACATGCAAGTTACTGCTGAGTGTAACAGCGCAATGTGTGTTTACTAAGTTTGAGCGTTGTCCACTATTTGCCCTTCATTCTATTACATTTATGCAACTTGATAGTTTATGTTCAGTTTATGAAAAAGCATATAAACAGCAGGCCTACAATACAAAAATGCAATGTATCCAATCAATTGATTAAAAGGACATAGATTAAAATTAAATTGGTGATGTCATTTCAGAGGTTTAATTAAAATACTCTAATAATGTACAGATGTTATTGATGACATCCTTGTAATTGAAGATTGTTCATGCATGCATAGTACTGAAATGAGTAATTCCATCATCAAAAATTACCTTTTACTACATTTACCTAAGCCTTGCTTCAGACTACTAAAATGTTGATTAGCAGTCAAGCATGCCACTTAAATAGCTGAAGCTATCTCACGACACAATACTGACATCTGCTTTCTAACTTATTCCTGGCTAAATGATCACTTATCCCCTTACATCGACCACCTCACCCCCACGGGGCTTCTCAATCATTGCATCGACTGTAAAAATCATAGGGATGGTAGATTAGCCATCATACACAAAAACGATCTTGGCCTGACTCCCTTCCGCACTATGAAATACCCCGCCTTTGAATATTTCGGAGTTTAGCTCTCCTCTAAAGACCCCAACCCCACCGAATGTAATGTCATCTATCACCCTACAGGTGACAACTCACAATTCCTCTAAGACTTAACAAACCTGATATCTCACAACCCCCTAAAGGCAGTGCAGGCATTATACAAGGAGACTTAAACCTGCACCTGAATAATGCTAAACATCCTATAGCACAAGCCCTTTCCACCCTCCTGGAAACGAATAATCTTACCCAACACTGCAATAAATAAACTCACAATAAGCGCTCTACCCTTGAGGCAGTCATCTCCAAGCAGAGCACCCTATCCCTCCACTCTATCATACGATCCGAGTGGACTGATCACCATCTAATTCTTTTCGAACACAATGCCATCGAACCATAGACCCACCCCAATCTAGTCGTCCCAAGCACTGGGTGAGGAACATGCACCGAATCCCCCAAGCAGAATTAGAAGCATTAGTCGGTTCCCAAATCCTATCTCCACATGGCCTCTCCTCCACCCATGACCTTATTGCCCACTTCAACACAAAAAAGGCAGAATTCGTTGAAGCAGTCGCCCCCATGAAACTCAAGAAATCAAGAAGTAACCCTTCCAGATCTTGGTCCAATAAAGCCCTAAATAATGAAAGGAGACAACTACGATTATTTGAAAAAAAATGGAGACAGCAACACTCGTAAACCATTATCTCGATCCTCAGAGCTGAACGCCTAAAATACAAATAACACATCTCAGGGGAAAAATCCTACTTTTTGTGAGACCAACTTGACCGGTCTAGGAACAGACCAAAAGACCTCTTTAACATCCCTCACCACTCAATTAATGTCTCTACCAAGTGCTGTGAAGAATTTGCAAAAATTTTCTCTGAAAAAATCTAACATCGAACTCTTTCTTGAGCCACCCACCTCCCAACCCTGCACTAAGGATGCCCCTTGCAAAAAGGATCCGTCTGAAGCCCTACCTCCAAATTATGGCTGTCTCCCCTTCTCTGCAACACAGTTCACCAACCTCAACCCTCTGCAACTAAAAAGATGCAACCTGGACTAAATTCAACCATATCCATGAAGAAGAAGTTCTCAAAATCTCATTCACAACCTCTCCTATATGGACCAAAATCATCAACTCCTCCCTATCGAACTGCCCCATGCCGGCCCCCATCAAGCTCGGCCAAGTCACACCCTCATCAAAAAACACAGGCACCAATCAGAATGACCTTAATAACTACAGACATATAACTAGCCTTGGAGGGGAGGCACACAAGAGTGACCAGGAAATGGCACAAGAAATCCTGTCTTGGTGGAGTTCTTGGTGTGTCGCACACGGTGCCTGCCCTGGTTTATAAAAAAAAAGAATCTGCCATTGACGAAGTGAAGGAGCAACCAGTAGCCTCTGGCTGTATTCCAAAAGTCTGGGATGTTGTCCGAGAGAAGATAACAGACATGAAAGAGTTTGGCCATCCTACTATGTACCGATGTCCTTGTTGTTAAAGAGTCTTCATTCTATATATAATCAAAATGAAAAGTTCTCTCTTTAAAGCAAAGCCCTTATCAACTACTCCCTCGAGGTGCCCAAAAGCCATCACAGCGCTGTCGCAGTGCAGGACGCTTGAGAGGATCATCACCAGCCACCTCCCTCTGCAAGGGGACTCTAAACCCTAGAGACACCCGAGCCAGGAGGCGCTTACCTGCCGCGTCACTCCCACTGCACCTGAGGTGCCATCACAGGACCCCCACAGTGCGGGACGCTTGAGAGGATCACTGCCAGTCGCTTCCTGCTGCAAGGGGACTCTAACCCCCAGAGACACCCGCGCCAGGAGGCGCTTACCTGCCGCGTCACTCCCGCTGCGCCGGAGGTGCCCAAAAGCCATCACAGGGCCCCAGCAGTGCGGGATGCTTCTCAGGATCACCACCAGACGCTTCCCACTGCAAGGGGACTCTAACCCTCAGAGACACCCACGCCAGGAGGCCCTTACCTGCCGCATCACTCCTGCTGCGCCGGGGGTGCCCAAAAGCCATCACAGGGCCCCCGCAATGCAGGACACGTGCGGGTGTGCCCAGGCTGCGCCTTAGCAGCCACAGGAGACCTGCATCATCTTCATCGGCTCGCCTAACTAGGCTAAGAACTGAAACCATCTATTTGCCTCCATTTGCACTAAGAAATATTGGTGATCTGCAGAGTACTGCATCTACTAACCATCACAGCGGCCGAGTTAAGAATTTCAAAAGGGGACCTTTAGAATGGACCCAAGAGGATCCTTATAAATCTCTTCGAAGCAACCGTGTCAAGCTGACTGAATACTGTTTTTATCGTTTTATTAAGTTAAAACTTTTTCGGCACACTTTTTAATGGAACATTTTTACTTTGTATTGCAATCTTTGTCAAAGGAAAGGACGCTGCGAATGATATATATGACAATACATACTAGCTGAATAACTAAATCACTAGACAATTATTACATCTGATTGGTGGATAGGGCAGAAGCGTGGCAGATTCCCCATTACTAGACCCTACAATCCTGCCGGCAAGTTAGAGTGGCTTGTGGACGGGAAAATGGGAAAGACGAAGGCAATAGAACCTGTAATGGGTAGGAAAAAATGGCTAAAACTAGTAAAACGGCCTCTTCTACAGACGACAATTATACCTTGACAGCCATAGACGAGTTAATTGAGGAAGTGGAAACTATGCTTGGACATGGGGAAAAAGCCAGACTAAACAACCACAAAAAAAAATGTCAAGATACTTCAGTAAGCAAAAAAAGGGAGCTTGGATGATATTAAGCTAACATTCCATTCAAGGCATATTGCAGAAAGCTTAATTGATGTGAACCTCCGGTCACACAATCTTTTCGACTCACAGATTAACATCAGGTTAAACACTTCTGACACAACTACTAGATATGACCAACACCAAATGAAGGCAATGAATCTTGACCCTGTTGTTACACTGACTAGTGCTGAACATGACACTTCTGTCTCAGCTAGTAGTACCATCTCACATCAAATTATTCAAAGGACAGTGAATCCAGACTCCATAGTTCCAATAATAAGTACTGAGCGAAACATCGCAGAGGTTGCTGTTAATATCACTTGCACCAATTCCCAACAAGCAATACTGGAACCATCAAATCTAGACTCTCTAGACTGACTGAATAGGGAAGACAGAATGAACAGGATAGTAAAGGGAGGTTACACTGAACAAGACATGAATCCTGCCAATTCCAACCTCCTTTCTAACCTACAACCAAGCCCTGATCTTTTCTTCCACCTTATCCACCGAGAGATAGAAAACAACTGTCTCTCACGGAGTGAAACGCTGAATACATATAGAAATCCAACCACTAAACAGCTAAAAATAATTTCTTGGAATATAGCTGGGCTAAAACAAAAAGTTAAGGAACCAGATTGGCAGAAATATATTGAGGACTTTGACCTCTGTTTCTTACAGGAGACATGGGCCAGGGAACCGGAGCACAAATTAGGGTATAGAACCTTTAGCACAGATGCAGCACAATCAAAAAAGGGAAGAGCATCGGGGGGACTAATAATATGGGTAAAAATCAGACTAAATGTTAATATAGAACCTATTTACACAGGCTCACTGGATATCTTGGGCCTGAAACTCAGGTTTTCTAATACCACACAACTGTATCTTTTTAATATCTATCTAAGACCCAGGGAACGATCGAAAGAAGCCCCTTTGTTAGAACAGATCAAGGGGGTCTTAGGATATCCGGATCTTAAAGACGTTATTGTCATAGGTGGTGATTTTAATTGCTGTTACCAACCTATGGTAGGCCTCAAAGTAGTGTCTGAAGAGGAAAACAAACTTAGAAGCATTCCCCTTCTCCAGACAAAAAACACACTAAGGTGCACCACCTCTAGTATTCAAATGGTGGTCGAAAAAGGCCTCAGAGCATGCAGTGGATCCTCCCTCAGCCTGACACTGTTCAACATTTACATGGCCCCGCTTGCACACGTCGCCCGACAGCATGACCTCAACATAATCTCCTACGCTGACGACACTCAACTGATCCTCTCCCTCACCAAGGACCTCCTCACCGCCAAAGCCAACTTCCACGAAGGAATGAAGGCCGTCGCTGACTGGATGAAGACCAGCCGTCTGAAGCTGAACTCGGACAAGACAGAGGTCCTCATTCTCGGCACCAACCCTTCAGCCTCGGATAACTCCTGGTGGCCGACGGCACTGGGAGCAGCCCCGACACCCACCGACCACGCACGCAACCTGGGAATCATCCTCGACTCAATGCTCTTAATGACCAAGCAGGTCAACTCCGTCTCCTCCTCCTGCTTCAACAAACTCTGCATGCTCCACAAGATCTACAGATGGATCCCGACAGACACAAGAAAGACAGTCACCCAGACCCTCCTCAGCAGCAAACTCGACTACGGAAACGCTTTCTATGCGGGAGCCCCGACCAAGCTCATCAAACAACTACAAAGCATCCAAAACACCTTGGCATGACTGATCCTCGACATACCATGCCACGGCCACATCACCCCCCACCTGAGGGACCTGCACTGGCTCCCCGTCAGCAAGAGGATATCCTTCAAGCTCCTCATCCACGCACACAAGGCACTCCACCAGACCGGCCCAGACTACCTCAACAGACGGCTCTCCTTCTACATCCCCAACCGCCAGCTACGCTCCGCCGACCTCACACTAGCCACTGTCCCGCGCATCCGAAGAACAATCACCGGCGGGAGATCCTTTTCCCACCTCCCCGCCAAGACATGGAACACCCTCCCACTGAGCCTACGAGAGACCCAAGACCTGCTGACCTTCAGGAGGATGCTCAAGACCTGGCTGTTCGATCAGTAGCAGCCCAACACCCCCCCCCCCCCCAGCGCCTTGAGACCCTCCCTGGCATGTAGTGCGCTTTAGAAATGACTGATTGATTGATTGAGTGGTCGCTTTCCTTCAGAGCTTGCCTGCGCAAATACTTTTATAGAAGGAAACTCAAGGTCAAGAATAGACTATATTCTCCTTAATGCATCACACTGGGCATATGCGCAAGACTTTAAGGTCGACAAGAGGTCCGAGAGCGATCATCTTCCGCTGTGCTTAGATCTAAAAGGGGAATACTTCTCATTCCACGAAACATTAGAACCTGACCCAGGAGTTGAAATAATACAACCCAGGGTTACTAACAATAGAAGATCAGTCAAATGGCCCACTGTGTTATGCCAAGTTGAACCCCTAACTAGTATTTATAACACCTTCAGTGCCTTGGTAGGACCCTACCTAGAGCAAGATCATGAAATCCTCAAGATAACCAGTATTCATCAAAAACTCGTAAAGGAAATTCAAATAAATCTAACAAAGCCTTCGATAAAAAAGAAAACTTTAAAGAAAGGGGCCCAGGCATCTAACCCTTTGTATGACAAGGAATGTAGATTAGCCAAAACTAGGCTTATTAGTGCCCTTAAAAATAAAAACGCAGCTGAGATTAGAGTAGAAAGAATTCAATACCAGAAAACACAAAAGATAGCCCAAAGACAGTGGGAACATAGTACCTAGGAGGAGCTTATAATTGCAGCAAAAAATGGGGACCAAGCCTTGTTTTGAAAACTGATGACCCATCGCTCTAGATATGATATGACGGCTTCTGATCATTATTTAGATCCCACCACATGGCAGAGGCACTTTACAAACCTTTATAACATCGCTGCTGACTCTGATTTAGCAAGCCATCCTTCAACTAATTCTTGGGAGTCCTTGTTTATTGATCAAATGACACAATTACAGTTTAGCATGGAAGAAACTGCCCTTGCCAAAGCAGCCATCAAACCAGCAAAGGCGCCAGGTCCCGACAGATTCCCGGGGGACTTATTCAAACATTGCCAGGAAGTATGGGTTCCGTATATAAATGAACTTGAAAATGCAGTAGCTAGGGGGCAGCCGGTGCCACCATCCTGGAAAGGAGTGGAGATAGTCCCCATCCATAAAAAGGGTAGTAGGGAAGATCCGGCTAACTATAGGCCTACAAGCCTGATAGATGTTTTACAGAAGGTCTTTGCTAAACACATTTTAACTAGGCTCACTGACTGGATGCAGAAGGAAATGTTCTCTCATCATGCCAGGCTGGTTTTAAGGAAAAAATTAGCACATTAGATCAAGTTTTTAGATTGATGATCATGCTGGAAATATACAAGATTAAGATCAAGCCATCAATATGTCGCCTTTATTGATCTAAAGGCAGCTTTTGACTCTATTCCAAGAGCTCAGTTGTGGGAATCCTTACATCGACTAGGTGTACCTGATGAGATCTTAACTCAAATTATCAGGTTACACCATGATAACTATACCAAAGTGCGATGGGGCTAAGGAGGCGAGCTCCCAGTCAGGGCTGTGTCCTGGCACCGACTCTCTTCCTCCTGTATGTAAATGATCTGGTCAAACACCTTCAAAGTTGAATGCATGATTCACCGAAATTGGGAGGTAATCACATTTGCGCCCTAACATTTGCGGACGATACCATCTTACTGTCCCAAACACCTAGTGGCCTACAGAATCTGCTTCATAGCCTTAATGAATATTGCAAAGTGAAAGGACTCAATGTGAATCCCACAAAAACAAAATACATGACTATTAGGCCCCACAGAAGCTCCAAGAACAAAATATACTTGAATGGGACAGAGCTAGAACGTGTATCTAACTTCACATATCTGGGGGTCACTTTGGACTCTAAACTTTCCTGGGCCCCACAGATAGAGAAGTCAAAGGCTATTTTAACACAAAACTCTATCCCCATCGTAAAAAAACAATTTGCAACATCCACCAAAGCCATCAGTCCTGCCCTGGAAGTATATAAGGCCAGAGCTCAAACTGCAGCTCTATACGGTGCGAAGATTTGGGGAACTGGCACTCTAATTACTGCCAAAAACTAAATTCTGAGAATGTTTGTTGCCCTTCCCCAACACACACCACTGACACCCTTGACCTACGATCTTGGTATTAAACGCATCGAGCCCTTAGCAATTTGGAGAACTCTGTCGTTTTTCGATTCGAATTTGGTCAACACAAGAGCTAGTAGTGTATAGAGAGTCATGTTTTGAACTCCATGCTCTTGACATCCAAATTTCTGTCCCTTGGCTGATTCATATTAGATCATGGCTTTCAGACCTAGGACTGAAAAGATACTGGGTGAACCCATGCCTGCTGACTTCCAATTCAAAACGCGAAATTATACTCCTATTTTGGCAGTTTGTTAAGAATATGGTAATGTCAACCAGCTCTCATGGCAGACTAACTGTACAAATTCTCCAATTCAAAACAACACCCCAGTTCGAGACGTTTTTAGATGAGATTGAACCGTTATTGGCAAAGTGCTTATATCTAAAATTTAGATACGGCATATTACAACTAAACAGTTTTGTTGCCAAATGGTCAGTGTCAAAGCACAAGGAGGGGGAGTCTCAGTGCACTTTATGCAGAATGGGGGTTGATGAAGACATTGCACATGTTTAGTTTTTTTGCCCGGCTTACAAACCAGCCAGAAGGAAATGGATAAAACCAATAGCTAGGTACCTCAGTGTTAGGAGAATGAACGACATGATGAGAATATTAAAAACTGATAACTCGCGTCTAATAGCTTTTGCCCTCAGCCAATTCCTACTGGCTGTTAACTTTACAAGGGAAAAGGGAGGGAAAAAATGATACATTTCTCAGTTGGTTGCCAACCTAATGCACCCAATTGGCGGTAACGCTGCTGAACTTGGCAGGAACAATCTTGATTAAAATTATAGAGGTATATATATTTTAGCTAAGAACAAACGTCACTGAAATAGCTTTGCTTCTGTGTAAAATTTGAAGTATTTTTGCTTTTCTACCTATTCTGTATTGTATTGGCTCATACATTTTTACCAATGATTCAATGATTTAAGGAATCAACAGCTCTTTCCCAATATATGCACTCTACAGAATTTTTATTTGGAATTTTTAATCCTCCCTGTCCTTCTATTATTCAAGATATAACATTCACCCAAGTCAATGATTGAGTTTAATGGTAGAGTATAAGATATTGCTCCATCAAGCATGTATTGTATATGCACTTTTTAGGAACCGGATATTAATATAGAACAAGCAGTATTTTACTCTGATCACGTTGCACATGCACTTTAGAAGTGGGTTATCCCCAGTTTGTTAAAATCAAATGATGGAATTTATCTAGACTTAAAATGAATTGTAAAGAACCATATGTATATTGGAGGAATGTTTTTAAAATTTTCACTCTGTATGTATTGCATTTTATTGTTCTTTTACTTTTATGACCTTTCAGGCCGAAATAAAGTATTTGATGATAATGATAAAACTAGCCTACCCCTCCTTGCTAAAACCATAAAGGAATGTGTGCTTGCACAACTCAACAACCATATTGAAAATTGAAACTTGTACGACACCTTCCAATCTGGGTTCAGGAAAGGCTGCAGTACAGAAACTGCAATACTAAACATCATAGACAACCTGCACAGCTCTCTGGATGACGACCAGGCCTGCCTCCTAGTCTTCCTGGACTTCTCGGCCGCTTTTGATACTGTCAACTATAAAATCCGAATAAACATCCTCATGCAGTTTGCAGACATCAATGGAACTGTCCTTCAGTGGTTCGCCTCATTCCTGAATCAACGCTCACAGCTAATCAAACTAAATAATTTGACATCAAATGCAACGCCAGTCTCACAAGGAGTCCCTCAAGGGTCAATCCTGTCTCCTGCCCTATTCATCTTCTGTGTGGAACCCCTTGCAATGATCCTGAAGCAAGCTAGAATTGCTTATCATCCCTGTGCAGAAGACACCCCACTCTATACGAAAATCTTGTCAGTCAAAGACATCCAGCACCTTAATTGCTTCAAACCTGGCTGACCAGCAACCATCTTAAACTCAACAAAACAAAAATCCTTTTCATCCAACCTAAAGAAATGTCCTTTCCCATAGATATCAGGCTCGACAACCTCACTGCATTAAACTGCACACTGTCCATCTCCGACTGTTAAATCCCTGGGTATTACACTTGACAGCCACTTCAGCATGAAAGAACATAATAATGCTACTGCAAAAAGTGCCTTCTACATGCTGAAACACCTTAAAAAAGTCAGACCCTCCATCCCCATCGAAGACCTAAAGACTGTGGTTCAATCTTTAGTCCACCCCTAGCTGAACTACGGTAACTCAAGAATTAGGGGAACACCAAAAACATATCTAGTCCCTTTGAAAGCTACACTCTATGCAGCGGCTAGACTATTATCGGGGAGAGTCACTTGGACCACATCACCACCACTCTCAATCAGATCAGCTGGCTTCTAATCGAGGCACTCAGAACTGCTTCATAACTCACATAGCTCTCTACATGAAATAACCAGTCTACCTCACAAATAAATAATTAAAAGCTTGTCAAAAGGGACCTCTTCAAAACTCTAACAGACTACTCCTGATTCAGCCAAAATAAAAAATAAAGAAATCTCCAACCCGATCCTTCTCTGGAACTGCTCCCAGAATCTAGAACTTGCTGCTCCAGGACATACATGACAATCAATCGTTCCCTCACTTCAAGAAGAAACTGTAACTGCTTCTCTTCAACATATATCTAAACCCTCCTCCTTAAACCATCAGACTAGTCTGTTGCTCCCTTCCCCCACCCTCTAAATAAATCAGAGCATCACAACCTGGGGGAAACCATGCCTCTACTCTCCCCACCTTTCACTAGACCCTATCCTAGCTACCTCAAACTACATTGTCCATCTATACTACTGTCCATCATAATTTTCCTTTAAAAATTGTTACTATTTATTTTTATTCACTCCACTTTTTATATTGTGCAATTGCTGCTGTGCTCTGTGAAGAGATACAAATAAATGGATTTTCCTGGTGACCCCGCTGTGTCCCCTGTCTACTTCATAACTGTAGAGGATTTTTGTGGTATATATATATACATATATATATATGCTGCAAACAATCATTCCTGAACCTCCTGGTATGGCGAAAAGGAACGAAGCGAACTCCTCTTGGTGGCAAAAGAAATTGAATTTATTGATCTCTCAACTGCCTGTCATGACGCATTTCGGCCGAAGCGTCGGCCTTGATCACATATGGTAGGCTTTGCGGAAAGATTCTTTTTTAAATTTGCTAAACCCTGTGTCACATGATCAGTAAACATGGAAAACAGACTGCAAAACTTAATACAATGCATGTAAGTTGGAAGACAGACTGGCGAATAGCGCACAATAGTGGGATCATGGTCATATAGCAGTAATTTCATTCTTGATAACCAGAGTTATATAATATCTCAAATGTGTTATTACAATAAATAAATAAATAAATAAATACGCATTTAAATATATGTAATATAAATAAATGATTAAATAAATAAATATATCACAGTATAAATACAGTTATAAAAACACATGAGTATAAGTCCGTAATAACAGCATAAATGCGAGATGTTTACTTAGATGTAGTAAAAATGTACGTACAAATCAGTGCATAAATTTTAAATATAGACCATCTATTCGACACAGTAAAAAGTCCAAATTATAAATAAAAGTCTGCAAAAAACTCCATGATAAAGTGTTAACTGACCACCTCCAAAATGTGCAAAAATGCAATAATTATATATGTTGCGCTACTAGCATTAATAAGTTCATGTTAGTGCGATCTATAAAGTGCTAAAAGAAGTGGAAAAAATGCCGATTTCAAAAGGGATATGGAAAATATATACATATATGCAGTGACCAACAATAAATTATATGGAGACTGCAGAAATAAAATGAGGTGTCCTCAAATATAGTAGACAAAAAGTTCTGATCATGCCAGTAATAAATGGATGGGCGTGGAGTACACTGAATATACATTGTAAATCATACTCAAATATATATGTGTACATAAATGTCTATATGGCGAAAAAGAAACAACCGACAAACTGGCGAGTGTTACAATTACATGGGTCTTTAGAAGCAAAAGAGGTGGAGGTTACCGGTAAAAGGTAAAAAGATCACTACAGGTAAGCGTGCATATCCTCAGTGGTGTTGAGACCAAAGGGGGCCTTAGTGTCGAGTTCTAGTATTAGGCAGGTCTCTAGTTGTCTCAGTAACCTTTCCCTATTGCCACCCCGTCGTAATTTAGGGATGGCATCAATTACAAAATAGCTGAGACATTGGAGGTCATTATTGTGCCTTTCTTTAAAGTGACGGGCCACCGGATAGGTGGCATCGTTATTCACAATAGCTCTCAAATGTTGGAGAATGCGGGCATGCACTTGGAGTTTGGTGCTGCCTACATAAGAGAGACCACAGGTACAGGTAAGGACATAAACAGCATATTCTGTTCGGCATGTGTAGTGCCCTTTAATTTGTATTTCCTTAGAGCTGAAAGGAGTGATGTATGTAGTACGGTTAATACCAAATTTACATGCTCTACACAAGGTGCATTTGTAGAAGCCCTTCTTTGGTTGCATATTCAAAATCACAAGAGCAACCCTTATGTCCCTGCGAACCGGGTAAGTACAACGTACTGCAAAACAATGTTCACAAGGAACTCATTTGGAATTCATTTTCTATCACAAACAACATCAATAGTTGTCTTTGAGTTAATCTTTCACCAAGTTAACATAAAGTTAACAAATCATACAGTAAGCCTACACACAGCAATTATTTTACAAAGCCTCAGCCGAGGTCTTTTATTGGACTAGAAAATTGTCAAAACACATATAAAAACATATCATATGTACAATATTCCTCTCTTTTTCTATTATATTTACAGTGCAAAGTGACCCCAGTGAAACCATAACCATACAAACACCAATAAACAAAAAACTTTGTAAAAATACCAAAAGAAGGTTATTGGAGAAATTTAAACAAGGACAGTTTTGTAAATGTTATAATAATACAGTCAGAGCTGTCTCTTGTTGTGTTTGTCGACGACGTTTCGACCCACTTCTAGATACCGGGTCTCATCAGGACTATTAATATGGGGACTAGTTTATGGCATACACATGTCCATGTTGGATCCGGTATGCAAATTAAATAATAGTATCCGCACTTAACCAATAGAGCATCTAATTATAGCTTCCACTGATATGGATGAATTGGTCGGAATTGGACATTTGGTTGCAGCCAGGTGTTACTAGATGTAGTCTCAGGGCTGCTTTTAACTAATTGGCTTCTCATAGAGACAGCACGTCTGTAAGTAATAGATGGATTGTCTGGTAAAAAAGGCGCCAACACACCATCCGTTCGCAGAATAGGCCAATTTTTATTAATAATAGCCTTCAATTGTTTATGTTGCCTGTTATAAGTGGTGATAAGACGCAGAGCATTATCCTCATCTCCCTTGTGTCTTATCTCACAAGACCTACTGGCATTGCCTAATAGTGACTCTCTTGTTCTTAGTGCCGCCTTATCACTGGCTTGTTTGAGTATAGATTCACTGTAGCCTCTAGCCGTAAATCTAGCTAATGCCTCTTGGGTACATTTGGTGAGCTCAATATCAGTGCTACAAATTCGTTTGAGTCTGAGAAGTTCTCCATAGGGGATACTTCTAATTAGGTGGCTGGGATGGGAGCTAGATGCGTGCAGGGTGGCATTACCCGCAGTGGGTTTCCTGAACAGTGTAGATTCCAATTTGTTTCCTGATACATAGATAGTGGTATCTAAGAAGGCTACCTGTGATTGACTAATATATGATGTAAATTTAAGATTCATGTCATTATTGTTAAGTTAATTGATGAAAGATCATATCAGGAACACGTCATCAATGTATCTTAGCCAATATGCCACATTACTGTCATATATTGCACCCATAGAGCCCCTGAGAACCTGCTCCTCCCACCAGCCAACGTGCAAACACACATAGCTGGGAGAGGAGCAGGCTCCCATAGCCACGCCTCGTTTTTGACAGAATAACTTGTTGTCAAACATGAAGAAGTTATTAAATAAGCACCACTTAATCAGTTCAAGGAACATCACATTGTGGTTATGAAAAGTAAGAGATCTTTTATCTAGATAGTACTTTACAGCAGTCAAACCTGTTTGATGATTAATACTCGTATAGAGTGATTCAATGTCCATTCAATGTCCATGGTAATGAGCGAAAAATTGTCCTCCCATACAATGTTTTTAATTTTGTCAAGGAAGTCACTAGTGTCCCTAACATAAGATGGGAGAGCTTGTACATGTATTTGCAAAAAGTAATCCACATACTGTGTGATCTGCTCGCTCATACCACCTATTGCAGAGATGATTGGTCTGCCAGGGGTTGGACAGACTCCGTTATGAATCTTAGGAATGAGGTACAATGTAGGAATTATTGGAAAGTCATTAATCATGAATTTGAATTCTTGATTGGATATCAGCCCTTGTCTTTTCCAACTCATCAAATCTTTTTTCAAAGTTTCCTTTGCATTGTTATATTCCGTTATGGTGCTGATGACATAGCAGTCCGGGTCGAATAGTTGTTTGTATGCCTCTTCGGTGTATTCTTTACGTGGCCAGATGACAACATTGCCGCCCTTATCCGATTTGTTGACAACTATATCTTTATTGTTGCGCAGTTTGTGGATAAGGTTTTCATATTCAATGTCACGGTGTTTAAATCTTGCTTTACTGTGATTGATCTTGTGATATAGTTTTTTTATTTAATCAGTAACTCTCTCATGGAATATATCAATTGCATCTTTAGGCATCATGGGATAAAACGAAGATTTGACTTTAAATGGGCTAATACCCGCACTTGGCTGAACAAGATTCAAAGCTGTCAGTTTTTCTTGAGTGGAATTTTGTCTGTTATCTTCCACCTCTGCTGGACAATTTTCATTATTTAATTCATGTAATGCAAGTAAAGTCGTAGCGTCAGATGCTAAAAGATTTGAGCTACTAGTGGCTACTTGAGTTTCATTTTCCGTGATTTTGGTGCCATTTTTAATCCTGAAAAACTTTTTTAACTTAAGCTTTCTAATATATTTGTAACTGTCCACTCGAGTTTTACCATAATTAAAGTTGCTTTCAGGACAATATGATAACCCGAGGGCCAATAACTGAGTTTCAGCCTTAGTTAGAGCTATGGTTGATAAGTTAATGACAGTTTTAGAGTCATCTTCTATCGTCTGCGCCATTGTTGCCTTTATATATATATATATAATTCTCCAACGCCCATTGGTAGAACTCCAGCGCTCCTGTCGTTTGGGGTGGTGCGAGTTTTTTCTGGCAGGGCAGCCGATCAATTTCACCACACTGATTAAAGTTGCTTTGTTGTGGAGAAGTGTGGCTCAATGGTTAGAGCGGCAGATCTCGATGCAGAGCACTGGTCCGGGATCAGGGTTCGATTCCCACCGTGGCAGGGTCTCGGGCTATAAATTCCTCGGACCGGATATTTTCGCCTCAGTGCCTATTCTAATCATGGGTCCCACGCTGCAACTCTGGGCAATAGCTTGCTTAATCTCCACAATGGCCCCAACAGCGCTGGGATGCCTGGCTTCACCATGGGGGTGCCCAGGAGTGGACACTTCACACGGAAAGCCAGGAAGGGTTCCTTCAGCGGTATGAGTACAGCACTGAGATACCCCTAGGGGTGATTCGGCGCTATATAAGCACATACACATTTATTGCATCTAAGCAGCCGTAGCTACGGCTGCTTAGATGCAATAAAGCAACTTTAATCATAGATCTTGAGTGAGTGTGTTTTTCGCAAAACCTCACGTGTGGTGATATATATATATATATATATATATATATATATATATATATATATATATACAATGTTCGACTGAAAGGGTGAAGCTGCACTCGCATTGAATCTGCGACCTTTGTGAATATGATGAACGGTGGGTCTGACCATTGGAGCAGCACCGCCACACGCACAACAATGGGTCCATATGCCTTTGTCGGTACAAAGACTGTTATTTGGATAATCAAGAGAGCTGTGATAGGGTGCTTTGGACTAACTGTAGCCCCCAGGTGATCAAGGAAGATAACGTTTTAATCTGCGAGAACAATACCCACTGTGGGTTGGATATAAAAAAAACACCAGTTCCATGATGCATTGGGATACTTCACACTTGTGGCTAATTATGAGATAGAGGAAATAAATATGGTGGTTTTTACTTGATTTGTTGTATTTTGCAGTGGGCAGCCTGTGATCAAGGACGAGGGTCCGAAACGCGTAAGGCGACATGCTATTTCCTGTACTTATCAGTGGTGTCCTTGTTCGCTGATTCCATGAGAGTGCAGCTTCGCCCTTTCGGATGAACTTTGTGAATATATATGTATATATATATATGTATATGTTACTGTATAGATCAAGTCCCAGCGAATCCACGAGATGGAGATAGGGTTCGTAACCGTAGACGTTTAGAATCCCGTTACATCATT
The DNA here is from genome assembly GCF_964204655.1 of Triturus cristatus. Lineage (NCBI taxonomy): Eukaryota > Metazoa > Chordata > Amphibia > Caudata > Salamandridae > Triturus > Triturus cristatus. Next base: position 616,775,078 of record NC_140589.1, on the reverse strand, counting down.
GATCTTCAAACAAAGGCTCCCCTGGGTTTGAATAGCAGTGAGGAATTGGCAATACACTTAGGTGATTAGGAACATGATTCTCTTTGTTATGAACTTATCACTGTGATGTTGATTGATTTTCATTGTTTCTTGATTTGTCTCTTTAATTGTATGAAAAAACACTAGTATTATGTAACTGAGGCTTATCTCTTCACGGTTGTGAAGTGGAAATGAAATTTTAAAAAGTTAGAAATTTTGCTGCTTAACCACCTTAGTTATGATTGATGGATTGTCCCATCCTGGGATTTGAATAATAATGTGCCCATCCAGGGCAAGATATTATTGGACAAATGGTGCATGTAATTCCATTATAGGGCGTGATTAATGAGGTGATTGACCCTTTTGAAATGGATTGGGCTGTGTTACTTTACGGGCAGAGGTTAGCATGATTTTATGTGTACACCATGATTGCATTTACTACATGATGTAAACTAACCTGCCCAACGAGTATCACACTGGGGAGTGTAATATCCATTTAGGGTAGGACCTTCATTTTTAAACCCTTGTGTGCTTAAGAATCATTCCTCGATTATGTTTAACATTTGTTTTGGATATATTGGGTAACTTTGGCCTAGGATACATCGTATCCGGAAATAGCTCCAAAATGGTGGAACTTTAAGTAGGGTCTAACACAGCTCTATTAAAAAAGTCCTTTGTTTATGTTGTTGCAAGGAAATGGGAAAATTAATTAAGTATTTAAAATGGTGGTTTTGGCGCATACCGGCGTACATCGAGAAAGGCTGTTGCAGAAACGCGTCTGTGCCTGTGGTTCAATAAAACTTTATGAACCTGCCCTCATGAGTGCTGTTTCTTTGGCGTATTCCAGGAGAAGTTTGGAGCGATAATTTGATTTTGCGGGAGCACCCCTGCAGTATCGGCACCTAACCGAGAGTGCAACGTGTTGGTGTCTTTTGGAGCTTGCATATATGTATATGTATATCGTGGTCGCTAGAGGGCAATCCGAGCTTCAGGTAAGCCCGTGAGTGAGGCTTGTGTGCAGTCGATAATCCCTACAGGTGGCTTATGGGAGAGGTAGTCCTGTAATTTGCGAGTGCGGGCTGTGGGTGTCAAAGAAGAATTACAATTCCCAGAGATGGCCGAGGACTGGGTTAAGGAGCGGGAAGAGGCAGCTTTGGCTATATTTTGTGACACTGACAAAAGTGATGCCACACCATCTACCAGTAATGTATTGCGAGAGGTACCGCCAGTCTGTGATCTTAAAAGACTTTCAAATGAGCTAGAAAAAATACCTAGAAATGAGGTCTCGAAGTGGTGGGAATGTAAATAATTGCAGATATATCTAGACGTGGGCCGTATTCCTTCAGGCCTGAGGATCTTTGTGGTGCCCACATATGAGAACCCAGACCCTGCAATGATACAGATGTGGGCAGATAGCAGCGCGCAGTCATCTAGAAACATGCTACAAATACTGATTAAATTTGCCACGAGTGACCGTGAAAAGCTATTGGTCAGGATAAATGAAATCTATAAAGAACTGGAGAAATTAGATAACCAAGATGATGTAAAGAAAAATTTGGCAGAAATAAATACAAGAATACTGAAACATGAGCAGATAATTAAAGACAGGAAAGCCATGAAATTCCAGCGTGATAGGAATGACTATCTCAACGGAAGAATCTATACCTTCTCAAAAAAAATTGAAAACATCCGCCGCCAGCAATTATGTTCCTCAGCAGCGAACCCCTTACGTATAAGTGACCCTAGTGACTCGGATTTGAGTTCTGAAATAGAATCAGACCCAGAAGGAGCGGCATTAGGCAATATGAACCGCAGGGCCCCTACACCATTTCAGGAGTTTGTTTTTTTACGTCTAGAACGTATTATGAGCCTGAGACCAAGACCAACAAGACAAGAACCATCCAAGACAAAAACTGCAAATCAAAAAGAAGGAGAAGAAAAGACAGGAGATGGGGAAAACACAAAACAAAAAGCCGTAAAAATGACATACAGAAAGAGCAGACGGAGATAATGGCACACACTGAAAACAATAACACAGTAATCAACTTATCAACCATGGATTTAACGCCAGATGAGAAAAGGATTTTATCTTTAGGATTATCATATTGTACAAACACGAACTTTGACTACACTCAAACGAGGATAGATGTACACCAGTTCACACTCAAGCTCAAACTGCGTAAACATTTCTTCAACACAACGAGGAATGATAAGGAAAATGAGACATAAATTACGAACACTGCCGCCACAGGTACCCTTTCTGTGGCAAATATGAGCCTCCTGCAAGGTCTGGTAGAATTGGACTATGGAGAAACACCTAGCCAAATATCACCTCTGGAAGTGGCAATCAGATTAGATATAGACATATATGGTACCATACGCACTCCTTTTAGACCGAGATCTATTTTTTCTCCCATGATGCCCAAAGATGGAATTGACATGTTTTCTGACAAGATAACCAACGACCTCAAAGAATTGGCTCTAATGAGTAGGAGAGAGTTTATCAAGACTAAACACAACCAAAGGACAGAATATGCCAATCTAGTGCAGAACATCAAACAAAGAACTGACATTGTGGTACAATGGTCAGATAAAGGGGGAAACATAGTCCTATGGCCATTAGAGATGTATAACAGGGAAGCCATGACACAGTTGCAGGATAGAAACTGCTACTGCCGCATCAGCGCCCCACACACCATTGGGGTGAAAGAAAAATTCCATGCAGCATTATATGAGTGGAAAGGTGTAGGACTGATCACCAAACACGAAATGGACTTTATTAAGAATGATTACCCTGTAACACCTCAGCTATACCTTATTCCTAAAAATTCATAAGGATCCTCTTTGCCCCCCCGGAAGACCGATCATTTCTTCTATTGGGGGACTGTTTGAAAATACTAGCAGAGTCATTGATTTCTTTCTCCAGCCACATGTCCATGAACTGCCTGCTTATATCAAAGATACGGGTGATTTTTTTACAAAGATCTATGACTATGCATGGAATGAAAATTATGTATGCATGACATTAGATGTACAAAGTCTGTATACCAGCATTACACACAGGAATGGCCTGAACACAATGAAGTTCTAGCTAGGTAAAAGAGCCATAGAGTTACACCAACATACCAAAATGATACTACAAATGGCAGAATGGTGCCTAGACAACAACATTTTCATCTTTGATAGATTCTTTTATAAACAAATACAAGGCACAGCCATGGGTACTTGCTTCGCCCCCAGCTATGCTAATTTGCATATGGGCTGGTAGGAGGAGCAAGTACTCATGACAACACACCACACACCTATGTCTGAAAATTTGAAGTTATATGTCGGTATATAGACGATATATTCATTCTATGGCAAGGTACTGAAATGAGTGCTAGGAATTTTGCTAATGAAATCAACGACAATTGTTTGAACTTAACATTTACATGTATAACCAGTAAAGAGTCAATTAAATTCCTAGACCTAGACCTGTACATAGAACATGGAAAAATACAGTCTAGGACCTTTAGAAAATCAACATCCGGCAATGCAATTTTGCATGCTAGTAGCTTCAATCCTAACAAGTTAAAAGAGAGCATACCCTATGCAGAATGCCTAAGGATGAAACGCAACAGCAGCACAACAGCAGGCCTTAGTGAAGCGACGAAAGGTCTCTTTGGGAGACTGAGCAGCAGAGGTTATGACAAACGGACTTTGTTTAAGGCAGAGAAGAAATGTGCTAACATCAAGAGGGAGGATCTCTTGCACTCTGCATCTCAAAAAGGCAAACAAAATGAGAAAAATGATACAAACACATCACCTAGACTCATTACAGTGTACAACACCTACCACACCAACTTACGTAAGATACTGCACAAGCATTGGCCATTGGTTCGCAGGGACCCCGTTATAGGCGGCACCTTCACCAAACCCCCACAAATTACATTCAGACGAGCAAAGTCTGTGTGCCAAGAGCTAGTATGCAACGCACCTACGCTTGACAAAGAAGCCGGCTGGCTCAAACCGCAAAGGTTTTTTTTAAATGCTTTAAATGTTAAGCATGCAACCGTGGTGTTAACACCCGAAGCATTCCTCTACCACTCAGAAACACCCCTTTTGAAATCCGTGGCAGTTACTCTTGTAAGACGGATTTCACGGTATATGTCCTGCGCTGCACTTGCAATAAAATGTACGTGAGTAGTACAATATACCCCGTACATGTACGAATTTTGCAACATCTGAGAGCCATTAACCATGATGATCCAGCGTACCCAGTCGCAAGACACATAAACACTTTCCATGGCGGTAAAACAGATGAACTTTCTTTCTTCGTAATTGACAGTGTCCCCAAAAACATCAGAGGTGGAAATAAACAACTGTCTCTCAGAAAATTAGAATCTCGCTATATAATACTACTAGACAGCAGAATCCCAAATGGGATGATGCAGATGAGGCACTAAATGTACACCTTTAGTTACCAAGCCATTTGTTCTGCACCGCAACCCTGTCCGTAGCGTTAGGCTCTCACACGTTAGATTTCTTTTAATGTTTTATATAGGGCACTTTATTATTTATATTTTGTTAAATATGATTCTTTTGATGATGATTTTTTCATTGTATTACCGGCAGATGCATACAGCTATTAATGTATTCTATCCTATGAATCACACAAAGACAGTAATCAGGGCCCACTTGGACGGTATTCGCAAATCAGCTGCTTTTCTGAGGCCAATGGGCCACACGCAGAGACAAGTCACCAGACTGGGTGTGAACAGTGCTCCCGCAAGTTAGTAACTGCACTAGCATTAGGGACTCCACTCAATGCACCGTGATATGCCCTCTGTAATTTGTGTTAAGTATGGATACATTGTATACATACATAAAATCTGTATACAAGCACCACTATAAGAGTCTAACAATGCAGCTGACACCTTTCCTGATTAAACGTCTTCCGTGCCAATCGTATTTTATCACAATAATATGCATATATTAATGAATGCCGGTATCCATTCATTACCCCCTTTTTTATACACTATTTATATATATATATTCTTAAAAGTCACAGCAGCGATTATAAATAACATTTTTGTTGATATGTGCACACTAATTGTTGTAATTTAGCAGGAATAGCGATAACAACAAGACAATGTTTGTGTATATACATGTACCTTTTTTTCTCTTTATTGTTATATAGATGCATGGTTGACATACTTGAAATCTTTCTATGTCTATGACCGGTAGTCAGTTGCTGTGACAACTAGCTCAATCAGTGCTCTTTGAAGTAGATATAACCTGTCAGATGTAGAGATGCCTGATGTAGTGAGGAAGGTGACAAGACCGCCGAAACGCGTCTAGGCCATCACAACGGAAAAAATATTTCTCCTTGATCAACTTACCCATGGAGTCAGTGCCTGTTTTCTCACTGTGACCAGGACTGGTACAATGTATATATATATATATATATATATATATACATATATATATATATGGATATTACCTACTGGCGGTCGCCAGTAGGTAGTTATAGTTAGGACCACGTTTCCATAGGAAATCCGCAACATTCTATTTGGAATAACTTTGGCGCCGGTTGACGAATCCTCGCAAAATTTTCAAAATAGGTGGGGCGCTCCGCTCCGCTCCTACCCTGAAAGTCTCGGGGGGATTCGTCAAGCGGGGGCTGAGAAAAAAGGGGGGTCCCAAAACACGTTTTCCCATGCATTTTTCCATAGGACCTTTAGACACAGCTACAGCCCGAACGGCTGAACAGAATTACTTGAAATTTGGCAGCGAGGTAGTCCTCAGGTCAAGGAAGTGCCTTTTGTAGGTTTGGTGTAAATCTGTTCAGTAGATTCTGAGAAAATAGCCTTTAAATCAATATATATATCTGAGCCAGCTTACGGTGCGCTTACGGTGCGCTTACCGTACGCGTACGGTGGCGTGCGCGAGCGCGATTTTGATTGGCTCTTAGATCTTAGTAAACATTCGAATCGGTCGAAACCAGGAAGCGACGGCCGCCATTTTCTCTCTCGCTCTCTGAGTTGGGCAGCAAAAACGAAGCAAAAAAATGGCTAAAGAGGCAGTTTCGTGACATCCTAACCACCCAGCATTGATATAGGGGTCCCCAAACAACCCACAAGCCCAAAAAAAAAAAGTATTTTTTTTTTCGGTAATTCGCCGATTACGCTTACCGTACGCGTACGGTAAAAATTAAAAAACCAAAAAAATAATCCACATTTTCCCCACCCCGTGTGCAAATGGTGCCCGAAGGGCACCAGTTGTGCATGGCTTATTACAGATATAAAATTAACAACGAATACATTTCAAAAAGATGCGCATAATATGTCCCCCATGTGCGCACGGTGCGCGAAGCGCATCGTGCGTACATGGCCCATCCTGCATAATGTGGTTACGCGGTGCTTGCAGCGCACCGCGTGACCACCGTGCGTGCACGGCACTAACTGCGTAAAGTGGGCGCGCGGTGCGCGAAGCGCACCGCGTGCTCACTGTGCGCGCACGGTGCGCGAAGCGCACCGTGCGCGCACGGAACGAACTGCGTTAACTGGGCGCGCAACGCCACGAATGGCGTAAAGTAACTTAGCATTTAAAAAACCGTACAAATTCACTGAAAAAACCATAGGTTTCACACACGTTATAGTTAGGAATTAGCATTTAAAAAACCTTGCAAATTCACTGAAAAAACCATAGGTTTCACACATGTTATAGTTAGCTGTACATTTCACTCGTAAAAAACCAATGAAATTGCCCCGTTATAGTTAGTGCAGGCAACTATAACTCACGCGACCGCAATCTTCTGCTGATGACATATGTGTCTTTATGAAAAAAAAATATTTGTAATATATGTATAGCTAAAATTTAATGGAAGAAGACATGGGCAAATAAGTGTCTAAATACAGTATTAGCATCAGCAGAGGATTGCGGTCGCGTGAGTTATAGTTGCCTGCACTAACTATAATGGGGCAATTTCATTGGTTTTTTACGAGTGAAATGTACAGCTAACTATAACATGTGTGAAACCTATGGTTTTTTCAGTGAATATATATATATATATACATATATATTCACTGAAAAAACCATAGGTTTCAGGGGCGTTATAGTTAGCTGGACATTTCCCTCGAACAAAACCCTAGAAATTCCCCCGTTATAGTTAGTTCCGCTGACTATAACTCGTGCCCCCGCAATGCACTGCTGATGACGTCACATATTACATTACTCATGACATGGTCAGTGACATCACTGATGACATATTTTTTTATCACCATTTGTTTAACTTATTTTTTCAATTAATTCTTTTAAAAATTTAAAAATATTTGTTTTTATTGTTTTTTTTAATTGTAAAAAAATTTAAATATTTTTTTATATTTTTTCAAATATTTTTTAAACTATATTTTCAAAACTTTATTTTTTATTTATTTTTTTCAATTTTTGGGGGGATTCGCGCACCCTATGCGCACCGTTCCCGATCCCTGCGCTTAAGAATCCACATACGGTATGCATTGGGTACGTGTTTGGTGCGCAATTGCAATATGACCGGTACGCGACTCCAAGCCTCTACGCGACACGTACGATGCACGTTACGTGATGCTTGCACGCTTCCGCGATACGTCATATGCGTGTATGACGCGGTGGGTGCACGAATCCCACGAAATATTTTACATTTAAAAAAACATATATATATGTATTTCATGTGAATATTAATTGAAAACAAACTCTAAACTACTCATAAAAGTAATATATTTTTACTCCTAATCCTATATTCCTTTTAAATGAAATTTCGCGGATGCACGCTGGGTGCGTGCTGCGTAAGCGCACGGTGCGTGGATCCCATGTGACCTGGAAAAAAGAGATTTGATTGGTTCACTACACTCACTATTCTAACTATTGTAAAGACCCCACCCATCTCAATCATTCTTCTTTGACCTTCTTTGGAGGAACATCTCTCTGCAGAGAAGAACTTTTTGGGGGAGATTTCCACAGCTACCATTCTTTTTATTCTAAAGAAAATGGCTTCTGGACAGCAAGCACCATCTGATTCAGAACATTCTTCAGATGATGGGTTTCTTCCAGAAGCTCCTCGCCCTCAACGATATAGTTCAGTAGTATGGACATTTTTTACCTTTCCTGATGGAGAAACAAAGACAAATGCAACGAAGGTGACGTGCAAAATTTGCCAGAGAGTCCTATCAAGGGGAGATCCAACTAAAAAATACTCTTGCGGGACCGCAAGCATGATGAAACACCTCAGGACTCTCCACCCCATCAACCAGGCAATGGAAGAATGCAGAAGAATACGTCACAACCCTCCTCCGGCAGTGGCAAGTACATCTACAGCACCGCCAACTATTGTTCACCCGGACATACGTCCCGAATTTGGACAACTTAAAATTAGTTGCATTAAATGCAACAAACTGCTGTGTTACGGTGAGCAGTCCGTTGAGCTTATCTGCAGGGCGCAGAGAAACCATCACTGTTAATTTTTTTTTTTTCCTAAAGTTCACTTTTTTGTTCTTCATGTTCCCTTTTTTTGTTTAAAAAAAAATCACAAAATCGTTGAAATAAACAAAACAAATATATAAAAGAAAAAAGAAGAAAAAAAAAAGTTCTTCTAAGAACTAACTTTCCTGGTTTCAAAAAAGAGCTATATTTGTTTGTTAGTGTGTGAAAGTTTAGATGAATGTATGTGTAGTATGTAATTGACTGAATGAATGCATTAGTAGGGTACGGTGAATGTATAAGTGCAGAACTATGAGGAATTGCTGCAGCATCACACAGTAACCTCTTTAACTGCAGTGTGCTGTAGTACTTCCGAAGCACAGGGATGCAACATATGTACATAAATATGTTGCAAATCTATGCTTCTCTCTGCACAGCTGCTTAAATTGCAGCCATGTAGTGACACAGGCACCCTTGCACCATAGTGCAAGGATATCTGTGTCATGTGCTGTTTGTTTTTGTGCAGGAAGACACACCTTCCTGCACAAAAACAATCAGAAAACAAATTTTCCTCCTTCAATGTATGCTGAACATTTTAGCATGCATTGAAGATTTAAAAATGAGGAGAAATGAAAACAATTCTCCTTGTTGTGTTTTCGTACACCAATTGGAGAATGGTGCAGCATTCACACACATATCGAGATTTATGATTTCTGATAAATCTGGAGATGTGTCTTGTTCTATGAGTATTCAGTGCAATCATGCCCAACAACACTTATAGAACACCCTTTCAATGCAAAGTGGTGTGTATGATGAGGTTGTATTTACATGGAGTAGAAAAAGTACACAGATTGCCTTTTCCTCTCTTTGTAAATATGAAAGAGTATCTTGTGCAATAACTATGTTACAAAAAGTGACATATTTCTGTTTTTGAAATTGCTTGCAAATGATAGAAGGTAAGCACAGAATTTTGTCTGTAAAGATGCTCAAAGAAGAATGATTGAAATGATTGCGATCCTTCAATAGGTACAATGGGAAATATTATGAACCACTCAAATCTGTTTTTTTGTAGGTCACATGATATCCGATAACAGAGAGATTTCAAAACTACATAGGTATAAACAGAGTGTTTTTAAAAATGTGTTCAAACTTTGTAGCTTCTTGCATATCTGCCCATTCTGCATATTCATACTTAATTAAACTTGCCTTCACAGTAATAGAAATTAAAAATGGTATACATTTTTTTCAGATTTTTTTTGCTATGTAAATTTATGTAAATTTCTTATTTTAGAATTAGGATCTGTGAAAGAAAGAAAAAATAGTTATAACATGTAATAATAATTTTTTTACAACACAGCATCATTTCAACAAAGTGATTTGTTTGCCTTTTTTGCTGTTCTCAGAATATATTGAATTTTACTAGAAATAGTGATTTCAATCGTACTCATTACTTAACAGCGGGCAAAAAAAAAACAATCAAAAAGATTGTTTAAAAAACCCCAACATGCTATTGTCAGTAAAATACCAGAAAATACAAATCACACATATATGAAATGCTTATGGCTAACATCATTTTATAACTTTAACTTATAAAAACTGTAAATGTTGTTGCTTTAAAATATTCACCGAGTCAATGAGCACAAAAAAGTCCATAATTCAAACACATACCTTTCCTTGGGGCCAAATGGTATTTTTGCACTCCTTTTTATGTAAATTGTCCAATGGTAGTCCTATTAAATTATAATAATAAATTCCTCAGAGAGTGAATTATCTTCCTAAAACTTTGACTTTAAAAATATTAGGTCGGAATTTGGTAATTCCCTAGGCAAACGTTGTTTGAAAACCAACTGGGAATCATTACAAAGTGTCCAGCCTTTGTCACATTTTAGATAGGCAGTGTAATGTCCAGATGTTGTGGAAGGACCATCATGGAAAATTATTGCAATTGCTACAAAAGTCCTTCCTGATATTCATAGTTGTGTTGCTACAAATTGCTCTATTAAAGTATCCAATTTTCTTCCATCAGCTGTACAACGTTGCATCATTAAAATTATGTATTGTCCATATTTTGTTAAAAATAATGTGGATAACATTTCTGATTTACATTGGCTACACTCCATGTTTTGATTTGCACCTTTAACTAATTTATTGAAATACACTGATTTACAGTCTGGTAATGTTAAATACAGAAATCTTTCAATGTCTACATTAGTGGTACATGTATACATGCAATTTTCACAATGATGTTCCCATTTGTAAGAAAGGCCAAAAATATTTTCTATTTCTACACCTTCATTTTCAAAAATGGTAAGCATATACATTAAAAATTCCTGAGCATCTTGTTGGATATTTTGTGTAAATTTTGTAGAACCAGAACACACATCCAAAAGATTACGAACATCTGAAACAGATTGTATTTTACTTGTATCTGTTGTCAATTTTTCATAAACAGAATGCAACAGAGAACAAAATCTTTTTTGCCGATTCTGCATAATTTGTTCTTGCAAACCTTCAAGATAAAAAAGCAACATTGACCACTACATTAGCATAGCAGTTGACACCTGAACTATTTTCAAACTGATAACCAACAATCTCTTCAACAGTGTCCGATTTCTTTTTACTTGCAATCACATTATCTTGTTCTTTTCCCTTCTCGACACCTTCAGAACAGATATTCTCAAACCTTCTTTTTCGACCAACCACACGCTTTTCAAATACAGGATATTGACCTAAATTTGGAGCATACACCCTTCTTAACCTATTACACTTTTTTACACAGTTTGCATCTGCAGTAACCTTTGTCTCATCAAAATCAATCAAAAACAAACCAGATAATGTTTTGACTCGCGACAAAGCAACATATGCCATACCCTCTTTAAATACAGTAGATCCAATGTTCACCAATGCACTGTCTACACTTAATCCTTGAGATTTATGAATAGTCACTGCATATGCCAGAGAAAATGGAAATTGTTTCCTAGAGACATATAAATCATTAACAAGCAAAAAACGAACTGAACAACGACCAATTTCTTTAACTTCTTCAATCTGATCAAATTTAATTTTTAAAAATTCAATTCCTTCTTTTTTCCGATAATGAACAAAATCCACCACTTTACCCATTGCGCCATTAACTAAACCTTTTTCTTCATCCAAATTACGCCTTAAAATTACCCGACAGTTTACACATGCATATAGTGTCTTTTCTAAACCAGCTGTTTTAGATATTTTTTTTCTAAAGAATCCAGTTTTGTTTTCAACTTTCCCGACAAAATAATAGTGATTCCTTCATGCTCTATTTTATCGATGGCTTCCATTTTTATAATTGCTTCATTTTCCAGTTTCAATAGTTCTTCGTTGAATATAGAACACTCGCGCAGTGTTGGCATTAAGCAGATCAATGATTTATTTTCTGCAATTTTCATGTACACTTTTGCAGGAACTACATTTTCATTTGGAAACACATTGCAAAGTAATCGACTCTCTAAAGCTTGTTTGCCATGTTCTGTAAGAATTCCAATTCTTATATCTTGAAGAATACTTCCATATTCAGCATCATTTGCCTGTCGCATATTTGTTGTCAGTTCTTGGTATTCAAAACAAGTCAAAATGTTCGCATTACCAACACTACCAAGAGACTTTCTGGTATCTTCATGTACAAGTGTTTTAAATACCGGTTGTCCTTTTACTGGAGTCAGTTGCAGTAGACCTCCAAAAACTATGATGTGTTTTCCTCCAAATAACACGTCATACTCTGTTTTAAGAATTTGCTGCATTCTTAAATGCACAAAGGCAAGCATCAAGTTTGAGACCATGCTCACCTCATCAATAATGAGAAGTTTCATTTTCTTCAGGACTAAGAACGAATTACAAATAAAAGTATATTAATAACTTTCAAATGTATACTATTCTATTACCGTAGAAACACATTTTATATAAAAACTGACTAAGAAACTATAGCCCTGAAGCACAAGTATGACGATGGAATAAACACTACATGCATAGTGCAAACTACTTTGAAGCAGTTCATGCCCTAAAGCCTGCCTCACTAAAACACTACATGCTAACTGACTGAATGATTACAGTACTATAAGGAGACACACTGGGTGAGTGACAGGGTGTTTGCTAGAAGTGTATGAATACTGACATGGATATTGATGGTGTGAAAGACAAGTGTGTAGGTGATTAGAGACCTACATGCATAGTGGATATGTGCTTGAATCCATCCATATGTTAAGGCCTGTCTCAGTCCAATAGTACTTGGATACTGACTGAATGATTTCAGTATTGCAAGGAGAGTGCCAGAATGAATTTATACGTATTTGTATTTTGGTGCAGTAAATACATTAGTACATGGTGCTGAATAAGTCACTGGAGAAGTATAAGGAGAGTGACAGAGTGTTTGCAGGAACTGTATGAAGACTGTCTGGGATATTGAAGGTGTGAAAGACAAGTATGTAGGTGGCTAGAGACCTACATGCATAGTGGATAGACGTTTGAAACAGTCCATAGAGTAACACTTGGATCACTGTAAAACTACCTGAGTACTGACTGAATCATTAGAGTACTACAAAAAGAGTGACTGGGTGAATCTTTTTAAGATTTTGGATTCTAGTGCAGTGAATAGATTAGTACTTACTGCCAAATGAGTCAGTGGAGGTGTGAAATTAAAGTGACAGAGTGTTTATTGGAGTTTATAGATACTGACAGAGAAATTGAAGGTCTGAAAGGCAATTGTGTTGGTAGTTAGAGGCCTCCATGCATAGTGGAAACACCTTTGAATAATCCATGTGCTAAGGCCTGCCTCACTCCATTAGTACTTAGGTACTGACTGAATGATTAGACTATTGCAAGAAGCGTACCTGGGTGAATTTATAAGTGTTTCAGTTTTGCGCTGTGAATGCATTACTACATGGTGCTGAATAAGTCACTGGAACAGTGCAAGGGGAGTGACAGGATGTTTGCTGGAAGTACATGGATACTGACTGGGGAATTAAAGCTGTTAAAGACAAGTGTATAGTATGTTAGAAGACTGCATGCATACTGCATAGACATTTGAAGCAGTCTATGTGGTAATGCATGGTTCACTACATGAGTACCTGGAAACTGACTGAATCATTAGACTACTGCTAGGAGAGTGCCTGGGTAAAACTTTTAAGTTTTTCAGTTTTTCAGTTTTGGCGCAGTGAAGAGATTAGTACATGGTACTGGATCAGTCACTGGATGAGTGCAAGATGAGTGACAGGATGTTTATTGAAGTATATAGATACTGACTAGTTAATTAAAGAAGTCAAAGACAAGTGTGTAGGTGACTAGAGGCCTGTATGCATACTGGATAGACGTTTAAACAGTCCATGAGCTAAAACCTCAGACACTGCATGATTACTTCGGTACTGACTGAATCATTACACTACTGCAAGGAGAGTGCCTGGGTTAAGCTTTTTAAGTTTTTGTGTTTTGGTGCCGTGAATAGATTATTACATAGTGCCAGATGAGTCAGTAGAGGTGTGGAAGTGGACTGAAAGAGTGTTTTTTGGAGTTTCTAGATACTGACTAGTTAATTGAAAAAGCAAAAGACAAATGTGTAGGTGACTAGAGGCCTGCATGCATTCTGGACAGACATTTGAAGCAGTCCATGGCCTAAGGCATGGGTCACTGCATGAGTACCTGGGTACTAACTGAATCATTAGAGTGCCTGGATAAATCTTTTAAGTTTTGGGGTTTTGGCGCAGTGAATAGATTAGTACATGCTGCTGAATGAGTCACTGGAGGTGTGCAAGGAGAGTGACAGGGTGTTTATTGGAGTATATAGATACTGACTGGGCAAATGAAGGTGTGAAAGACAATTCTGTAGGTGGTTAGAGGCCTGCATGCATAATGGATAGTCATTTGAAGTAGTCCATGTGCTAAAACCGGGTTCACTACATAAGTACCTGGGTACTGACTGAATCATTAGAGAAGTACAAGGAGAGTGCCTCAGCAAATTTATAAGTGTTTGGCTTTTGGTGCAGTAAATGGATTAGTACATGGTACTGAATGGGACACTGGAGAAGTGTAAGGGGAGTAACAGGGTGTTTGCGGAAACTGTATAAATACTGACTGGGATATTGAAGGTGTGAAAGACAAGTGTGTAGGTGGTTAGAGGCCTGCATGCATAGTGGATAGGGGTTTGTAGCAGCCTGCCTCACTCCATTAGTACTTGGATATTAACTGAATGTTTACAGTATTGCAAGGAAAGTTCCTGGGTGAATACATAAGCAATGGCTGCATTCTAATTCTACCAAAACTTGAGAACATGAAAGGTTTTTAAGCAGTTATGCGTATGCAAAGATGTCAAGTGCTCAAATGCTTCTCTCACAGTGGTTCTCAAATGCACACAGACTCACAGTGTGATTCTAGACAAGCAACACTATCCTAGGAGTTTACCAAAACTCATTCACTAGTCTGGAAGCGGTAAGGGTACTGCACACAATCTACATATCTCAGTACTGCACTTTAGTGTCAAAGCCTGACTCATTTTATCAATGAATAAGAAAAGACTGGCTTATAATGCTACTAAAACTTGACAACATGACCGGTTTTAAAACAGTTATCTGTCAGCAAATACATGATGTTACCAAATGCTTCTCACACAGTGGTTCCCAAATGCACACAGACTCACAGTGTGATTCTAGACAAGCAACACTATCACTAGGTGTTTACCAAAACTAATTCACTACTGTGGAAGGGGTAAGGGGACTGCACACAATCTACATATTTAAGTATTGCACTTTAGTGTCAAAGCCTAACTCATTTTATCAATGCATAAGCAAAGTCTGGCTTTTAATGCTACTAAAACGTGACAACATGACAGGTTTTAAAACAGTTATCTGTCAGCAAATACACAATGTTACCAAATGCTTCTCTCACAATCCTTACCCAAATGCACACAGACTCACAGTGTGATTTTAGACAAGCAACACTATCCTACGAGTTTACCAAAACTCATTCACTAGTCTGGAAGAGGTTAATGTTATTGCACACAATCTACATATTTCAGTACTGCACTTTAGTGTCAAATCCTGACTCATTTTATCAATGCATAAGCAAAGACTGGCTTCTAATGCTAGTAAAACTTGACAACATGACAGGTTTTAAAACAGTTATCTGTCAGCAAATACATAATGTTACCAAATGCTTCTCTCACAATGGTTCCTGAATGCACACAGACTCACAGTGTCATTCTAGACAAGCAACACTATCACTAGGAGTTTACCAAAACTCATTCACTACTGTGGAAGGGGTAAGGGGACTGCACACAATCTACATATTTAAGTACTGCACTTTAGTGTCAAAGCCTGACTCATTTTATCAATGCATAAGCAAAGACTGGCTTCTAATGCTACTAAAACTTGACAACATCACAGGTTTTAAAACAGTTATCTGTCAGCAAATACATGATGTTACCAAATGCTTCTCTCACAGTGGTTCCCAAATGCACACAGACTCACAGTGTGATTCTAGACAAGCAACACTATCACTAGGAGTTTACCAAAACTCATTCACTACTCTCGAAGGGGTAAAGGGACTGCACACAATCTACATATTTAAGTTCTACACTTTAGTGTCAAAGCCTGACTCATTTTATCAATGCATAAGCAAAGACTGGCTTCTAATGCTAGTAAAACTTGACAACATGACAGGTTTTAAAACAGTTATCTGTCAGCAAATACATAATGTTACCAAATGCTTCTCTCACAATGGTTCCCGAATGCACACAGACTCACAGTGTCATTCTAGACAAGCAACACTATCACTAGGAGTTTACCAAAACTCATTCACTACTGTGGAAGGGGTGAGGGGACTGCACACAATCTACATATTTAAGTACTGCACTTTAGTGTCAAAGCCTGACTCATTTTATCAATGCATAAGCAAAGACTGGCTTCTAATGCTACTAAAACTTGACAACATCACAGGTTTTAAAACAGTTATCTGTCAGCAAATACATGATGTTACCAAATGCTTCTCTCACAGTGGTTCCCAAATGCACACAGACTCACAGTGTGATTCTAGACAAGCAACACTATCACTAGGAGTTTACCAAAACTCATTCACTACTCTCGAAGGGGTAAAGGGACTGCACACAATCTACATATTTAAGTTCTACACTTTAGTGTCAAAGCCTGACTCATTTTATCAATGGATAAGCAAAGACTGGCTTCTAATGCTAGTAAAACTTGACAACATGACAGGTTTTAAAACAGTTATCTGTCAGCAAATACATAATGTTACCAAATGCTTCTCTCACAATGGTTCCCGAATGCACACAGACTCACAGTGTCATTCTAGACAAGCAACACTATCACTAGGAGTTTACCAAAACTCATTCACTACTGTGGAAGGGGTGAGGGGACTGCACACAATCTACATATTTAAGTACTGCACTTTAGTGTCAAAGCCTGACTCATTTTATCAATGCATAAGCAAAGACTGGCTTCTAATGCTACTAAAACTTGACAACATCACAGGTTTTAAAACAGTTATCTGTCAGCAAATACATGATGTTACCAAATGCTTCTCTCACAGTGGTTCCCAAATGCACACAGACTCACAGTGTGATTCTAGACAAGCAACACTATCACTAGGAGTTTACCAAAACTCATTCACTACTCTCGAAGGGGTAAAGGGACTGCACACAATCTACATATTTAAGTTCTACACTTTAGTGTCAAAGCCTGACTCATTTTATCAATGCATAAGCAAAGACTGGCTTCTAATGCTAGTAAAACTTGACAACATGACAGGTTTTAAAACAGTTATCTGTCAGCAAATACATAATGTTACCAAATGCTTCTCTCACAATGGTTCCCGAATGCACACAGACTCACAGTGTCATTCTAGACAAGCAACACTATCACTAGGAGTTTACCAAAACTCATTCACTACTGTGGAAGGGGTAAGGGGACTGCACACAATCTACATATTTAAGTACTGCACTTTAGTGTCAAAGCCTGACGCATTTTATCAATGCATAAGCAAAGACTGGCTTCTAATGCTACTAAAACTTGACAACATCACAGGTTTTAAAACAGTTATCTGTCAGCAAATACATGATGTTACCAAATGCTTCTCTCACAGTGGTTCCTAAATGCACACAGACTCACAGTGTGATTCTAGACAAGCAACACTATCACTAGGAGTTTACTAAAACTCATTCACTACTCTCGAAGGGGTAAGGGGACTGCACACAATCTACATATTTAAGTTCTACACTTTAGTGTCAAAGCCTGACTCATTTTATCAATGCACAAGCAAAGACTGGCTTTTAATGCTATTAAAACTTGACAACATGACAGGTTTTAAAACAATTATCTGCAAGCAAATACATATTTTACTAAATGCTTCTCTCACAATGCTTACCCAAATAAACACAGACTCACAGTGTGATTGTAGACAGACAACTATCCCTTGTACAAAATACATTTACTAGTCTACAAGATCTATGGTGACTGCACACATTGCAGAAAATCTACTACTACAGATTAGTACCAAAATGTTTCTCTCAAAATGATTCCTAAATGCACACAGGCTCACTGTGTGATTCTAGACAAACAACACTATCCCTTGCACTATACCAAAACACATTTCTTAATCTACGAATACTACATTTTAGTGTAGAAACATGACTCATTTTGCAAATTCATAAACAATGACTGATTTCTAATTGTACCAAAATATTAAAACAGCACAGTTATCTGTCTGCAAACACATGAAATACACAAATGCTTATCACAGAATGATTTCTACATGCACACACACTGTCAATAAGATTGTAGACAAAGAAAAGTACTCCCTGCACTTTAGCAGGAGAAATACATTAGTCTGATTAAAATCAAAATAGACCACATACATCCCCTCACAATTAAATAACTCACCTTTCAAGTTATTTTGTAGATTAAGAAGTATATCAGTCACACACCAGATTTTCTTATTCAGAATCTCTGCACTGTGCACCTGTCAGCAAAACTAAAGAATGGCAAAGTTTCCCTCTCATTTTCCACACATATACATGTAAACATCAAATCACATTCCTTCCCACATAAATTCAAAAGCTAACACACATTTCTATTGGTTAAAAATTTCAACCCTTTCCAAATGACATAAATGTGAACCCTACCCCCAATCTGCCTTCTGCCTGTTACTATAGAAACAGGTTATGGAACACTGAACTGAGCACACAGGTCACAAGTTCAGTACACATGGTTGCTAATCAGAACAGCACATGTGCTTGACTTTTCAACATATCAGCTTATCAGATATAATGTTCCTTTCAATCAGTTTTTGTTAACCAATAAGAATTATGCATTTAAAAAACAGAAACATGCACCCTATCAATCAATCAATCAAAGACATTTATATCGCGCACTACTCACCCGGAGGGTCTCAAGGCGCTTGGGGGGGGGTCCGCTACTGCTCGAACAGCCAGGTCTTGAGCTGCCTCCTGAAGGCGAGGTGGTCTTGGGTCAGGCGGAGGTGGGTCTCGAGGGAGTTCCAGGTCTTGGCGGCCAGGTGGGAGAAGGACCTTCCTCCTGTTGTGGCTCTTCGGATGCGGGGGACGGTGGCGAGGGCATGGCTGGTTGATCGGAGCTGGCGTGTGGGAGCGTAGAAGTTGAGGCGGCTGTTGAGGTAACTCGGGCCTTGGTTGTGAAGGGCTTTGTGTGCGTGGGTGAGGAGGCGGAAGGTGATTCTCTTGTTGACCGGGAGCTAGTGCAGGTCTCTCAGGTGTCCGGAGATGTGGCTGTGTCGGGGGAGGTCGAGGATGAGTCTCGCTGAGGCATTCTGGATTCGCTGGAGTCTCTTCTGGAGCTTGGCGGTTGTTCCGGCATAGAGGGCGTTGCCGTAGTCCAGGCGGCTGGTGACAAGGGCCTGGGTGACCGTCTTCCTGGTCTCGGTGGGGATCCACCAGAAGATCTTACATAGCATGCGCAGGATGTTGAAACAAGACGAGGAGACGACGTTGACTTGTCTGGTCATGGAGAGGGAGGTGTCCAGGATGAAGCCCAGGTTGCGTGCGTGGTCTGTCGGTTTGGGTGCGGTGCCCAGGGCGGGGGGCCACCAGGAGTCGTCCCAGGTGGAGGGTGAGGAGCCCAGGATGAGGACTTCCGTCTTGTCTGAGTTCAGTTTCAGGCGGCTTGTCAACATCCACTCGGCTGCGTCTTTCAACCCTTCGTGTAGGTTGGCTCTGGCGGTGGCGGGGTCGTTGGTGAGGGAGAGGATCAGCTGGGTGTCGTCGGCGTAAGAGATGATGTTGAGGTTGTGTTGGCGTGCAATGGCTGCAAGGGGGCTCATGTAGACATTGAAGAGGGTGGGGCTGAGCGAGGAGCCCTGAGGAACGCCGCAGATGACTTCGGTGGCTTCTGACCTGAACGGGGGTAGGCGGACTCTCTGTGTCCTTCCAGCGAGGAAGGAGATGATCCACTCCAGTGCCTTCTCCTGGATTCCAATGTTGCTGAGGCGCTGCACTAGGGTGCGGTGGCAAACAGTGTCGAACGCCGCGGCGAGGTCTAGGAGGATGAGGGCCGCTGTTTCTCCGTTGTCGAGCAGGGCTCGGATGTCATCGGTGGCAGTGATGAGGGCAGTCTCGGTGCTGTGGTTGGCCCTGAAGCTCGACTGTGAGGGGTCGAGGGAACCATTTGTTTCGAGGAAGGCAGCCAGTGGCTTGTTGACTGTCTTCTCGATGACTTTGGCTGGAAACGGGAGGAGCGAGATGGGGCGGTAGATTTTGAGTTCGGTGGGGTACGCTGTTGGTTTCTTTAGCAGAGCGCTGAGTTCGGCGTGCTTCCAGCTCTCAGGGAAGGTGGCGGTGTCGAAGGAGGTGTTGATGATGTCCCGCAGGTGGGGTGCGATGACGGCGTCGGCCTTGTTGAAGACGTGGTGAGGGCAGGGGTCGGTCGGAGATCCTGAGTGGATGGAGTTCATCGTGCGGATGGTGTCTTCGGTGCTGATTGGGATCCAGGCGCTGAGGGTGGTGGTGGGGGGCGTTGGTGCGGTCGTGGGGAGCGCTGGTAGTGTGCTGAAGCTGTTGTGTATGTCCGCGATCTTGTTGTGGAAGTAGGAGGCGAGGGAGTTGCAGAGGTCTTGTGATGGTGTGATGTCGTTGTTCCCGGCGTTGGGGTTTGAGAGCTCTTTCACGATGTTGAAGAGTTCCGTGCTGTTGTGTGCGTTGTTGTCCAGCCGCTCCTTGAATGCTGTTTTCTTGGTGGCGTGGATCAGTTGATGGTGCTTTCGGGTGGCGAGCTTGAGGGTGGTCATGTTGTCTGGTGTTGGGTCTCTTCTCCATGCTTTCTCAAGGGCTCGGCAGTTCTTCTTGGAGCTCTTGAGTTCGTCGGTGAACCATGGGGCCTTCTTGCTGCCGGGTCTGCTGGGCGGGGTCCTCAGAGGGGCGAGGTCGTCTGCGCAGTTGCTGATCCACTTCGTGAGGTTGTCGGCGGCCTGGCTGGGGTTCGCTGAGCTGGCGGGAGGGTGCTGGCTCAGGGATGCGGCAAGCTGGTCGGCTGTGATCTTGTTCCAGCTTCTTCGTGCAACCTGTTGCTGATGGTGGTGGATCGTGGTTCTTCTGAAGCTGAAGTGGATGCAGCTGTGGTCCGTCCAGTGGAGTCCGGTGGCGTGGCTGAAGACGATGTCCTTGCTGGATGAGAAGACGGCGTCGAGTGTGTGTCCGGCGAGGTGGGTGGCGGTGGTCACCAGCTGCTTGAGACCGAGGTTGGCGAGGTTGTCAAGCAGGGAGGTGGTGTTGCGGTCGTTGTTGTTCTCCAGGTGGAAGTTGAGGTCCCCGAGGAGGATGTAGTCAGCGGAGGGGAGGGCGTGCGGGCTGATGAAGTCGGCGAAGTCTTCGCTGAACTGAGTGCGTGGTCCCGGGGGTCGGTAGATCAGGGTGCCTCTGAGGGTGGTCTTGGGGTCGGTGTGGATCTGGAAGTGCAGGTGTTCGGCGGTTGTCAGGGTGTCGTCGGTGTTGGTCGTGATGCGGATTGTGTTCCTGTGGATGATGGCGATGCCTCCTCCCGTCTGGTTTGTTCGGTCCCTCCGGGTGATCTTGTAGCCCTCCGGGATGGCGATGGCGATGTCGGGCGCTGAGGAGGCGTTCATCCATGTTTCTGTGAGGAAGGCGACGTCTGAAGATGTGGTGTCGAGGAGGTTCCATAGTTGGACGGCGTGTCTGTGGACGGAGCGGGTGTTGAGCAGGATGCACTTCAGGAGGTTGCTGCTGGTGTTCGGCTTGGTGGGTGCGGTGCAGGTCCGGATGCAGGTGAACTTGCAGGAGAGGCAGCTGAAGGGTCCATGGGTGCGTCTCGGCGTGGCTCGGTAGCATCCCGGGATTCGGCCGGTGTTGAGTGCGTTGAGGGTGGTGGCGTCGTACGTCCTGCGGGGGCCAGGGGTCCTGGCGCTGGGCGCGGTCCAGATGCGGACGGGCGCAGACGGGCTTACCTTTGGCGCACCTTCGTCGCGCTTAGGTCGTGCCCGCTGCGCGTGAACGCTGCGCGTTTGCACGGTCGCCATATATGGCCAAGTGTGAGGGAGGGAGGAGCTGGGAGGTGGGGAGCGGGGAGGGTACACAAAGGAAAGGGGGCATGGCCGCTGGCACGGCGGCGTGAAGCGGGGAGCAGGGCGGGGGTCACAGGGGAAACACGGGGAAAGACAATTAAATCACAGGCTCAGGGGGAGCAAAAACGAGCAACAGTGGACAATGCAGCGACAGAAAAATGCAGAAACAGTGGCAGAATAAGCGCGGCAGCACACAGGCAGGGAGAGCGATCCCGGGGGGGAAGAGGCGGCAGGCTCAGGGAGGCTGAGAGAGGCAGCGGGCAGGGGGGCACATGCAGCAGCTGGTGGCCGTGCGGTGCGGGGGTGTCGTGGGAGCAGGTCACACTCACCTGCACTGCACGGTCGCCATATATGGCCAAGTGTGAGGGAGGGAGGAGCTGGGAGGCGGGGAGCGGGGAGGGTACACAAAGGAAAGGGGGCGTGGCCGCTGGCACGTAGGCGTGAAGCGGGGAGCGGGGCGGGGGTCACAGGGGAAACACGGGGAAAGAAAATTAAATCACAGGCTCAGGGGGAGCAAAAACGAGCAACAGTGGACAATGCAGCGACAGAAAAATGCAGAAACAGTGCCAGAATAAGCGCTGCAGCACACAGGCAGGGAGAGCGATCCCGGGGGGGGAAGAGGCGTCAGGCTCAGCGAGGCTGAGAGAGGCAGCGGGCAGGGGGGCACACGCAGCAGCTGGTGGCCGTGCGGTGCGGGGGTGTCCTGGGAGCAGGTCACACTCACCTGCACTGCACGGTCGCCATATATGGCCAAGTGTGAGGGAGGGAGGAGCTGGGAGGCGGGGAGCGGGGAGGGTACACAAAGGAAAGGGGGCGTGGCCGCTGGCACGTAGGCGTGAAGCGGGGAGCGGGGCGGGGGTCACAGGGGAAACACGGGGAAAGAAAATTAAATCACAGGCTCAGGGGGAGCAAAAACGAGCAACAGTGGACAATGCAGCGACAGAAAAATGCAGAAACAGTGCCAGAATAAGCGCTGCAGCACACAGGCAGGGAGAGCGATCCCGGGGGGGGGAAGAGGCGTCAGGCTCAGCGAGGCTGAGAGAGGCAGCGGGCAGGGGGGCACACGCAGCAGCTGGTGGCCGTGCGGTGCGGGGGTGTCCTGGGAGCAGGTCACACTCACCTGCACTGCACGGTTGCCATATATGGCCAAGTGTGAGGGAGGGAGGAGCTGGGAGGCGGGGAGCGGGGAGGGTACACAAAGGAAAGGGGGCGTGGCCGCTGGCACGGCGGCGTGAAGCGGGGAGCGGGGCGGGGGTCACAGGGGAAACACGGGGAAAGAAAATTAAATCACAGGCTCAGGGGGAGCAAAAACGAGCAACAGTGGACAATGCAGCGACAGAAAAATGCAGAAACAGTGGCAGAATAAGCGCGGCAGCACACAGGCAGGGAGAGCGATCCCGGGGGGGGGAAGAGGCGGCAGGCTCAGCGAGGCTGAGAGAGGCTGCGGGCAGGGGGGCACACGCAGCAGCTGGTGGCCGTGCGGTGCGGGGGTGTCCTGGGAGCACCTACCTTTCAGTGTAGGTTGTCAAACAACCAATGATTTCTTGTCTTTTTTCAAAACTGCATCTTAGCCACCATTTTAGAAAAATCTTACTTTTCAAACTGCCATTTCATTTACAGAAACCATCTGAGTGCATCCAGATCTCCCTTCAAGATGCGTAGAGTGTGGATTGTGGACACAGCTATTTTTTCTGGAGCCAAAGGTATGCAGAAAACAAAGGCATTCACAAAGACCTAGGTTTGCCAAATGTAGACATTAAATGGATTGGACACAGAGGGTTAAAGTGGCACCAATTGATGCCATTGGTAAAATCCTTTATGCATATCCAACACCCTGACCTCATAATAGTGCACTGTGGTGGCAATGACCTAGGCACTTTGACTGGGGTAGGTCTGGAAATGCTTATGAAGGACACCTTTGCAGAATTGATTTAACTTTTTCCCAAAACTGCCTTTGTGTATTCTAACATATGCCAAAGGCAGAAATGGAACTGGTCCAATCATTTTTGTCCACAAATTGAGAAAGCTAGGAAACATGTGAATAAATCTGTTTCTGCTTTTCTCCGAGACTATAGAATGGGGTCCATTTACAATAACAATCTGCGCTTTCATATGCAAGAGATGTATAGGAGAGATGGACTACACTTTACTGATGAAGGAAACAGAGTCTTCCTCAACAACTTTAGACTCTGTATAGGTACTTACTTATAAGTACCAAAAACTCTCAATGAACACAACGGCTCTTTTTAAAGCCACTCAAGAACAAAACACTTAAGCTTGATGTTTATCTCCCAAAAATGTCAGTTTTTTCCCCTTGGATCCGTGCACCCAACGCGTTGGGAACCGCGCACCCAAAGCGAGAGAAATCGTGCACCCAACGCGTTAGGATGCGCAACTCCTAATTTTACCGTAAAAAAAAAAAATAGCCCCTATCACTAATTTTTATTATCCCCGGGGGTTTATTAAAAAACGTTGGGGACCGTGGGGGGAGCCCCAATGCCCCCACGGTCCGAGCCGGCTCCCCGCGTCCTTCGGGAGCCGGCATTGCTTTTTCACATGGGGAGCTGCTGACATGCAGCTCCCCATGTGGAAAAGCAATATCGTTTGGATTTTGAAAGAGAGAGCAGGTTTCCCTGCTCTCTCTTTCAAAATCCTAACGAAGTTTGCTATGGGAGGGTGGGAGACTCCCGCCCTCTCATAGCAAACAACAGTGTCCTGGGGGTGGGCACCCCAAGACACTGTAGGAGCCGGCCCTGCGGGGTGGCGGTCCCCGAAGCCCTCGAAGGCTCCAGGAGGGGGGCCAAATAGCCCCCCTCCCCCACTAAATTATAAAGATTTTGCCCCCGGGATTTGGCCCACCCGGGGGCTAATTATTAACGAAGCGCGGAAGCCCGCGCTTCGGGTTTTTTTTTTTTTCCGGGCTGATCCGCGCACCCTGCGCCCATTTTGCCGTTTTTGTTTTTAAAAAATGGGGGCCCACTAGAGGGTCAGAGTATTTCTACCCTGCCCCATTTACATCTTTCACACACTTATTTCGCTTAATCAGCCTCACTTCTACCGAGGCACAAAATGGCTGCCAACAGTTCCTGGTTTCGAATGTAGACAGACACTTGACAGCCAATTAGCATTCAGCGCGTGATCGGGAGGGTGCGTGCTTGGTTCGCAGATGGTGCGCTTAGGGTGCGCATAAGGTGCGCGGATCCTCCGAGGCCATAGATATATCTATCTTTTTTACTCTAATTTTCTCAGGAACTACTGAACGGATCTACACCACTTATGCAAAAGGCACGAGTCTGAACTGAGGACTCCCTCTTTGCCAAATTTGGTGTAATTCCGTTCAGCAGTTCGGGCTGTAGCTACGTCAACAGGTCCTATGGGAAATTGCATGAGAAAAACATGTTTTGGGGATCCCCTTTTTTCTCAGGCCCCGCTTGACGAATCACCACAAAACTTTCAGGATAGGAGCGGACCGTAGCTGGCCAGAAGTTTGGAACATTTCGCGAAGATTCATCAACCGGCGCCAGACTTATTGGGAATAGAATGTTGTGGATTTCCTATGGAAAATAGGTCCTAACTATAACTACCTACCTACTACCTATATATATATATATGGTGGTCGCCAGTAGATAGTTATAGTTAGGACCTATTTTCCATAGGAAATCCGCAACATTCTATTGGGAATATCTTGGGAATATCTTTGGCGCCGATTGACGAATCTTCGCGAAATTCTCCAAACTTTTGGCCAGCTCCGCTCCGTTCCTACCCTGAAAGTTTTGCAGTGATCCGTGAAGTGGGGGCCGAGAAAAAAGGGGGGTCCCAAAACACGTTTTCCCCATGCAATTTCCCATAGGATCTGTTGTCGCAGCTACAGCCCGAACCGCTGAACAGAATGACACCAAATTTGGCAAAGAGGTAGTCCTCAGTTCGGACTCGTGCCTTTTGCATATTTGGTGTGAATCTGTTCAGTAGTTCCTGAGAAAATTAGGGTAAAAAAGTTAGTGATATCTATGGCCGCGGAGGATCCGCGGAACTTACCCGCACCGTAAGCGCACCCTCCCCGAATGGAGCGCGCACCCTCCCGAACGCACGCTGAATGCTAATTGGCTGTCGAGCGTCTCTCTACATTCGAAACCAGGAACTGTTGGCGGCCATTTTCTGCCTCGGTAGTAGCGAGGCTGAAGATGGAAGGGGAATAAGTGTGTAAAAGATATAAAGGGGGCAGAGTGGAAATACTCTGACCTTCTAGATCTGCTTAGCGGGTCCCAGAAGGGCCCCCTGTGGCCATTCTTTTTTTTAAAAAAAGGCAGCGTTGGATGCACGGATTCTCTCGCGGTGGGTGCGCGGATCCACAGCAATGTTTTTTGAAAAACGACAAGAAATCATTGGTTGTATAACAACTTTCTACACTGAAAGGTAGGGTGTGTTATTTTTGTTTTTTAAAGGTATGATTGTTATTGGTTAACAAAAACAGATTGTAAGGAACATTATATATGATAAGCTGATATGTTGAAAAGTCAAGCACACTTCCTGTCTTGTGTAGGAACATTGTGTGCTGAACTTGTGACCTGTGAGCTCAGTGCAGTGTTCCATGACCTGTTTCTATGGTAACAGGCAGAAGGCAGATTGGGGGAAGGGTTGAAATGTATTTCAGTTGGAAAGGGTTGAAATGTTTAACCAATAGAAATGTGTGTTTGCTTTTGAGTTTATGTGCGAAGGATTGTGATTTGATGTTTACATGTATTTGTGTGGAAAATGAAAGGGACACTTTTCTATTCTTTGCTTTTGCTGAGAGGTGCACAGTGCAGAGATTCTGTAAAAGAAAATATGGTGAGTGATTGATATACTCTTTAATCTACAAAAGAACTTGAAAGATGAGTTATTTAATTGTGAGGGGATGTATGTAGACTATTTTGATTTTAATCAGACTAATGTATTTTTCATGCTAAAGTGTAGGGAGTACTTTTTTTCTCTACAATGTGTCATTTGTGTTTTTCATGTGTTTGTAGATAGATAACTGTGCAGTTTTTATATTTTGGTAGAATTAGAAACCAGTCATTGTTTATGAATTTGTGAAATGGGTTATGTTATGTTTCTATTCTAAAATGTAGTACTACTTCTAGATGTGTTTAGATATAGTGCAAGGGATAGTGTTGTTTGTCTAGAATCACACAGTGAGTCTGGGTGCATTTAGGAACCACTGTGAGAGAAGCATTTGGTAATATCGTGTATTTCTGACAGATAACTGATTTAAAACCAGTCAGGCTGTCAAGTTTTAGTAGCATTAGAACACAGTTATGGCTTATGCTTTCATTAAATGAGTGAGGCATTGACAGTAAATTGCAGTCGTGAAATATGTAGATTGTGTGCAGTTCCCTTACCACTTGCACTGTAGTGAATGAGTTTTGGTAAGCTCATAGGGATAGTGGTGCTTGTCTAGAATCACACTGTGAGTTAGTGTGTATTTGGGATCAGTGTGAGAGAATCATTTGGTAACATCATGTATTTGCTGATAGATAACTGTTTTAAAATCTGTCATGTTGTGAAGTTTTAGTAGCTTTAGAAACCAGTCTTTGCTTATATGTTGATTAATTGAGTCATGCTTTGACACTGATGTGCTGTACTTAAATATGTAGATTGTGTGCAGTACCATTAACTCTTCTAGACTAGTGAATGAGTTTTGGTAAACTCCTAGGATAGTGTTGCTTGTCTAAAATCACACTGTGAGTCTGTGTGCATTTGGGTAAGGATTGTGAGAGAAGCATTTGGTAACATCGTGTATTTGATGACAGATAACTGTTTTAAAGCCTGTCATGTTGTCAAGTTTTAGTAGCATTAGAAGACAGTTATGGCTTATGCTTTCATTATATGAGTCAGGCATTGACAGTACATTGCAGTCGTGAAATATGTAGATTGTGTGCAGTTCCCTTATCACTTCCAGTGTAGTGAATGAGTTTTGGTAAACTCCTAGGGATACTGGTGCTTGTCTAGAATCACACTGTGAGTCTATGTGCATTTGGGAACCACTGTGAAAGAAGCGTTTGGTAACATTGTGTATTTGCTGACAGAAAACTGTTTTAAAACTGTTATGTTGTCAAGTTTTAGTAGCATTAGAAGCCAGTCTTTGCTTATGTGTTGATTAAATGAGTCAGGCATTGACACTAAAGTGCAATTGTGAAATATGTAGATTTTGTGCAGTTCTCTTATCACTTCCAGTGTAGTGAATGAGTTTTGGTAAACTCCTAGGAATAATGGTGCTTGTCTAGAATCACCCTGTGAGTATGTGTGCATTTGGGAACCACTGTGAGAGAAGCGTTTGGTAACATCGTGTATTTGCTGAGAGAAAACTGTTTTAAAACCTGTCATGTTGTCAAGTTTTAGTAGCATTAGAAGCCAGTCTTTGCTTATGTGTTGATTGAATGAGTCAGGCATTGACACTAAAGAGCAGTCGTGAAATATGTAGATTGTGTGGTTTCCCTTATCACTTCCAGTGTAGTGAATGAGTTTTGGTAAACTCCTAGGGATACTGGTGCTTGTCTAGAATCACACTGTGAGTCTGTGTGTATTTGGGAACCACTGTGAAAGAAGCGTTTTGTAACATTGTGTATTTGCTGACAGATAAGTGTTGTAAAACATGTCATGTTGTCAAGTTTTAGTAGCATTAGAAGACAGTTATGGCTTATGCTTTCATTATATGAGTCAGGCATTGACAGTAAATTGAAGTTGTGAAATATGTAGATTGTGTGCAGTTCCCTTACCACTTGCACTGTAGAGAATGAGTTTTGGTAAACTCACGGGGATAGTGGTGCTTGTCTAGAATCACACTGTGAGTTAGTGTGTATTTGGGATCACTGTGAGAGAAGCATTTCGTAACATCATGTATTTGCTGACAGATAACTGTTTTAAAACCTGTCATGTTGTGAAGTTTTAGTAGGATTAGAATCCAGTCTTAGCTTATGCGTTGATTAAATGAGTCATGCTTTGACACTGATGTGGTGTACTTAAATATGTAGATTGTGTGCAGTATCATTAACTCTTCCAGAGTAGTGAATGAGTTTTGGTAAACTCACAGGGATAGTGGTGCTTGTCTATAATCACACTGTGAGTTAGTGTGTATTTGGGATCACTGTGAGAGAAGCATTTGGTAACATCATGTATTTGCTGACAGATAACTGTTTTAAAACCTGTCATGTTGTGAAGTTTTAGTAGGATTAGAATCCAGTCTTAGCTTATGCGTTGGTTAAATGAGTCATGCTTTGACACTGATGTGGTGTACTTAAATATGTAGATTGTGTGCAGTATCATTAACTCTTCCAGAGTAGTGAATGAGTTTTGGTAAACTCCTAGGATAGTGTTGCTTGTCTAAAATCACACTGTGAGTCTGTGTGCAATTGGGTAAGGATTGTGAGAGAAGCATTTGGTAACATCGTGTATTTGCTGACATATACCTGTTTTAAAACCGGTCATGTTGTGAAGTTTTAGTAGCATTAGAAGCCAGTCTTTGCTTATGCTTTGATTAAATGAGTCAGGCTTTGACACAAAAGTGCAGTCCTGAAATATGAAGATTGTGTGCAGTTCGCTTACCACTTCCACAGTAGTGAATGATTTTTGATAAACTCCTAGGTATAGTGGTTGTTGTCTAGAATTACACTGTGAGTCTGTGTGCATTTGAGAACCACTGTGAGAGAAGCATTTGGTAAAATCGTGTATTTGCTGACAGATAATTAATTTAAAACCTCTCATGTTGTCAAGTTTTAGTAGCATTAGAAGCTAGTCTTTGCTTATGCATTGATAAAATGAGTCAGGGTTTGACACTAAGGTGCAGTACCATGTACTATTCTGTTCACTGTGGCAGAACTGAAAATGTAAACGTTTTACCTAAGCACTGTCCTAGAAGTAGTCTGATTATTTAGTCAGTTTCTAAGTACCAAATAGATTGCTTCAAATAAAAGTGTTCTGACATACTATACACTTGTCTTTTACACCTTCAATTCCCTAGTCAGTATCCATACACTTCCAGGAAACATCCTGTCACTTCCTTTGCAGTCCTCTAGAGACCCATTCAACAGCATGTACTAATCCATTCACTGTGCCAAGACTCAAACACTTATAAATTCACCTAGACACTCTCTTTCCATTACTCTGATGATTCAGTCACTGCCTAAGTATTCATGCACTGAGCCAGGTCTTAGCACATGGACTACGTCAAACCCATATCCACTATGCATACAGTCCTCTAACCACCTACACACTTGTCTTTCACACCTTCAATTCCCCAGTCAGTATCCGTTCACTTCCAGCAAACACCCTGTCACTGCCATTGCACTCTTCTAGTGACCCATTCAGCATCATGTACTAATCCATTCACAGCGCCAAACCCTAATAAATTCACCCAGGCACTCTCCTTGTAGTACTCTAATCATTCAGTCAGTACCCAAGTACTCATCCAATGACCCAGGCCTTAGTATATGGACTGCTTCAAACCCTTATCCTCTATGTATGCAGTCCTCTAACCACCTACACAATTGTCTTTCACACCTTCAATTCCCTAGTAAGTATCCATACACTTCCAGAAAATACCCTGTCACTCTCTTTGCAGTCCTCTAGTGACCCATTCAGCACCATGTACTAATACATTCACTGTGCTAAAACCCAAACACTTATAAATTCACCAAGATACTATCTTTGCAGTACTCTAATCATTCAGTCAGTGCCTAAGTATTCATACACTGAGCCAGGCCTTAGCACATGGACTGCTTCAAACCCCTATGCACTATGCTTGCAGTCTTCTAAGCACCTAGACACTTGTCTTTCACACTTTCAATTTCCTAGTCAGTATCCATACAGTCCAGCACTTGTCACTGCCTTTGCACTCCTCTAGTGACCCATTCAGTACCAAGTACTAATCTATTCCCTGTGCGAAAAGCCTAGCACTTATAAATTCACCTAGGCACTCTCCTTTGCTGTACGATAATCATTCAGTCAGTACCCAAGTAGTCATGCAGTGAGCCAGGCCTTAGCACATGGACTGCTCCAAATGCCTATGCAGTATGGATGCAGTCCTCTAATCACCTACACAGTTGTATTTCACACCTTCTATTCCCTAGTTAGTATTCATACTCTTCTAGCTAACACCCTGTGAGTCACCCAGTGTGTCTCCTTATAGTACTGTAATCATTTAGTCAGTTAGCATGTAGTCTTTTAGTGAGGTAGGCTTTAGGGCATGAACTGCTTCAAAGTAGTATGCACTATGCATGTAGTGTTTTAATGATCGTCAGGGCTATCATTTCAAAGTCAGTTTTTATATAAAATGTGTTTGTACAGTAATGGAATAGTATACATTTGAAAGTTATTAATATACATTTATTTGTGATTCTTTTTTACAGATACAGAACAGGAGTGTTTCTCATCTGTTTGCACTCTTCTCGTGCAAGATTGTTTGGATGAAGGGTCTTTAGGTGTTTCATCATACTTGCTGTGCCGCACGAGTATTTTTTGTTAGGATCTCCTCGTAACAGAACTCTTTGGCAAATCTTGCGAGTGACGAAGGTGGCATTGGTCTTTGTTTGCTCCTTGGAAAAAGTAAAAAATTTCCTCACCACTGAAGAAAAACGTTGTGGGCGTGGTGCCTTCTGCAAAAAAAATTCCTCAGATTCGGTAAATATTTTTAAATGGCAACATTTACAGTTTTTGTAAGTTAAACTTATAACATTTTGTTAGCTGTATGCATTTTATATATCTGTGATTTGTTTCTTGTGGTATTTTGTTGAGAATACCATGTTGTTGTTTTTTTAACAATCTTTCTTATTTTCCAGGTCTGTCGTCGACATCCATTGTCCCCACAAGTAGTGTTCCGCCTTGTTGTTTTTTATTACTGTTGTTACATTTTGTTTATTAGTTTATTTTTCATATATATGTTAATAAAAAAATAAAGTTTGAAAATAGTTTTTCGTTTATATATTTATTATTATAAAAAATAAAGTTTGAAAAAAAAAATAATAACGTTTTTGGTTGTTCTCTTCACTGCTGTGTGACTCTTTCTTGTTCTTATTACTGTTATTTGATGGAGTCCAACATGGTGTTTAATTTTGGGGCACTTATCGCTGGAATACTGGTGATATCTGCAGTTTGCACCAACTTCTGAATAGTGTGTTAGATTTATCTCAACTTTACTTCCGTTAAAGTGCTGATAATGAAATGGAGAGTAGCCGTTCCCGTGCAAAAAGACACGAGGTGCACCTTTCCGATTTATTCTAAATACTAAAATCCTGTATTGAATTGCACTGAGGTATTGGCTGCACTTACAGTGTACCCACAAAATCTATTAAGAAATCTCATTGTATTTATATTGATTGGGAATAGTGCTTCAGGTGCTGGATCTTGATGAGATACACTGCTCAGTTCGTATATTGTTCTGCACATGAAAAAAATCACATCACAACTTTCACACCAATTGCAATGCGAAACAAATTCCGGCGATAAGACACGTTAGCACCAGGGATTTTACACCTGCTTTCTGCTGGTGTTAAGCAGGACAACTACCTGCACCATGAAAGGGAACACAGCCAAGATCCACACCAGAACAACCACAGGTACCATAGAGTCAATGAGCATGATACAGGGATACCCATGAGGGCCAGAAGACTCATCTCAACAACTCCAGGACTGCCAATGTCCCCCAAACCCACATCTTAGTAAGTGTGTCCCTGTGGTCATTGTCTTACCATGATAGGCATGAGCCCTGCAACATCACAGTGTGCTGTCACCTCAGCATTGGCAGTGAGCCTGGATGTGTAGCTACGCACGCATCCTCCTGCATGCACAACTGGCGTGTGCTGGTCTGGGGTTCACAGGTCAGTGCAGGGGTGTGCCTATCCGGCAAGGGGAACAGGGTGTCTCGGACATGTCCGTGTACAGGAAGTGCGGTAAGTGTGTCTCTGTGTTCTGGTGTGGCCTGCTACAAGAGACGCAGCAGTTGATGTTGTAAACTGGCATGCACCACCTCCAAACAGCACTGTGATGTTGTAGTTGGAATGTAGCAGGACATGCGCAAATAGGCATTACAATGGTGTGCCGTACGAGTGCACGAGATACAACAGCGCACTGTACAAAAGTGTGGGGGCTCGTGGGAGGGAGGTGCAGCCGTTTGGCAACATAACACACAGTGAACTCGACCATGTGCCACATGCTGGGCATCTCATCCATGATGACCACGGTCGCAGACATCCCACAACACCAACGACTGGCCTTTGTACACATCCTGAATGAATGCAGCATGGTTTTCACTTCTATGCTCGTTCAGTGGTGTGATGTTGGCAGGTTGTGTGACTTGTGCTGCTTGTTGGTGTGTTTCATTTTGGCCATTGTTAGTCTATATGTGTGTTGTACTTAATTGTGCGTGTGTACCATTCTGCCCATCTCCCCCCCTCCCCCCACTCCCTGCTTATTCCTCTTCCTAGTGCTGTTGTGTCTATAATTTTGTTGCTGCGCACATAAATACATGTAAAGAATAAGTTAGAATAGTTCCTTGATTCTTTTAGGTTTCAAAACTTCTCTATTGGTTTCTTTTTAATTTTCCATATAACCGTTTTTTTAATATTCAACAACACATAGAAGTCAGAAGTGCAACGTATTCTATCAACACACTTTCTAGAACATTCTACAACACGTGCAGGTTAAAAGTTCATCAATTTTTTAAAACTTAACGATATTTTTTTGTAACATTTTCTTGAATATTTAACGACATGTGCGGGTTAAAAGTTGACGATTGTTTTAAGTTCGAACAGTGCCTTCCAAATGCAAGTAGCAGGTGTGGTTGATCTGAGCAAATTTTATCCTTTGATATGTACTCCACGTTGAAACTGCTTTTTCTTAACCAATCACAAAGATGCTTTTCCACAAAACTAATGTGCACCCTACTTTTAAAAAAGAATG
This sequence comes from Triturus cristatus, assembly GCF_964204655.1. Classification (NCBI taxonomy): domain Eukaryota; kingdom Metazoa; phylum Chordata; class Amphibia; order Caudata; family Salamandridae; genus Triturus; species Triturus cristatus. The sequence goes on along the minus strand of NC_140589.1, from coordinate 616,741,109 downwards.
CTTTTCATGATATCTTCAGAGATAACTTATAGATAGGAATTAGCATTTAAAAAACCTTTGAAATTCACTGAAAAAACCATAGGTTTCATGCACGTTATAGTTAGGAATTGGCATTTAAAAAACCTTTGAAATTCACTGAAAAAAGCAACGGTTTCAGGGGCGTTATAGTTAGGAATTGGCATTTAAAAATACCTTAGAAATTCACTGAAAAAACCATAGGTTTCAGGGGCGTTATAGTTAGCTGGACATTTCCCTCGTAAAAAACCCTTGAAATTCCCCTGTTATAGTTAGTTCAGATAACTATAACTCGTGCTCTCGCAATGCACTGCTGATGACGTCACATATTACATCACTCATGACATGGTCAGTGACATCACTGATGACATCACTGATGACATCTCAAATGACATCACTGGTGACATCACACGGAGAGCTGCATGTTAGCAGCTCTCCATGTGGAAAGCAATGCCGTCTCCCGAAGGATGCGGGGAGCCGACGGGACCGTGGGGGCATTGGGGTTCTCCCCACGGTCCCCAATGTTGTGTATAGGCCCCGGGGAATGGGGTCCCCGGGGAGAATATAAATTAGTGATAGAAACTAAAAAAAATAAAATCGGTCAAATTAGGAGTTGCGCACCCAGCGCGGCGCTCAGCGCGGCCCCCTGGTGTGAACGCGCTGGGTGTGCGACTCCTAATGCATTGGGTGCACAATTCCTATCGCGTTGGGTGCGTGATTCTTAACACGTCGGGTGCACGACTCCTGTCGCGTTGGGTGCGCGACTACAAGTTAAAAAAAAGTAACATTTATCAGATATATATCAAGCTTATATGTTTAGATCTTGGGTGGCTCTAAAAAGAGCCCTTGTGTTTATTGGGAGATTTTGGTACCTACAAGTAAGTACCTATGCAAAGTCTAAAGTTGTTGAGAAAGATTCTGTTACCCTCATCTGTGAAATGTACACCATCTCTCCTATAGATGCCATCCATATTAAAACGCAGATTGTTGTTGTAAATGGACCCCATCCTATAATCTCGGAGATAAGCAGAAACAGTTTTATTGACATGTTTCCTAGCTTTCTCAATCTGTGGACAAAATTGATTGGACCAGTTCCATTTCTGTCTTTGGCATATGTTAGAATAGACAAAGGCAGTTTGGAGGAAAAGTGACATCAATTCTCCAAAGATGTCCTTCATAAGCATTTCCAGACCTACCCCAGTCAAAGTGCCTAGGTCATTGCCACCACAGTGCACAATTAGGGTGTTGGAGATGCAAAAAGGATTTAACCAATGGCATCAATTGGTGCCACTTTAATCCTTTCTGTCCAATCCATTTAATGTCTACATTTGGCAAAGCTACCTCTGGTTTCTGCATACCTTTGGCTCCAGAAAATATAGCTGTTTCCCACAATCCACACATCTTGAAGGGAGGTCCGGGTGCACTCTAAAGGTGTCTGTATGGGAAATGGGCAGTTTGAAAACTAAGAATTTTCTAAAATGGTGGATAAGATGCAGTTTAAAAAAAAAAAAGAGAAATGATTGGCTGTTTGAGAACATAATAAACTGAAAAATAGGGTGCAAGTTTCTGTGTTTCAAAAGCATGTTTCGTATTGGTTAATGAAAACTGTGTGAAAGCAACATTACACCGTGAGTCTGTCTGCATTTGGGCGACCATTGTGAGAGAAGCATTTGGTTACTTCATGTCTTTGCTGACACATAACTGTTTAAAAATGTATTATACCTCTTGCAATTTGATTGGTTCATAACCTTTCCCATTGTACCTATTGAAGGACTGCAAGCATTTCAATCGTTCTTCTTTAAGCATCTTTGGAGAGATATCTCTGTGCTTACCTCCTGTCACTGTCATGCAATTTTTCAATCAAACAACTAGCAATATGTTCTTATTGTAACAGTCTGCCAATACCTAAGCACTTATGGGGCAGATTTAGGAGCATCCTGTACCAACAATATGTCACTTTTTGTAACATAGTGATGGCGCAAGACACTCTTTCATCTTTACAAAGAGAGGAAAAGGCACTCTGTGTAGCTTTTCTTCTCCATGTAAATACAACCTCATCATACACACCGCTTTGCGTTGAAGGGGCGTTCCATAGGTGTTGCTGTGGGTGTTTGCACACTACACTCATAGAACAAGACATATGTCCAGATTTATCATAAATCAAAAATCTGGAGATGTGTAAATGCTGCACCATTCTGCAGTTGGTGAGCAAGGCACAACAAGGAGAATTGTTCTAATTTCTCCTCATGTTTTCTCTTTCAATATATGCTGCATTGTACAGCATACATTGAAGGAGAAAAATGCCTTCACTGATTGTTTTTGTGCAGGAAGGTGTGTCTTCCTGCACAAAAACAAACTCCGCACGACACAGATATCCTTGCACCATGGTGCAAGGGTGCCTGTGCCACCACATGGCTGCAGTTTAAGCAGCAGTGCAGAGGGAAGCTTAGACTTGCAACATATTTATGTACATATGTTGCCTCCCTGTGCTTTGGAAGTACCACAGCACACTGCAGCTAAAGAGCTTACAGTGTCATGCTGCAGCACTTACTTATAGTTCTGCACTTATGCATTCACCATACACTACTAATGCATTCTTTCAGTCAATTATGCACTACGCATACATTCAACCAAACTTTCACACACTATCATACAAATATAGCTCTTTCTTTAACCAGAGAAGTTAGTTCTGAAAAGAACTTTTTTTTTGGTTGTTTTTTTGTTTTATATTTTTTTTGTAGTTTTCTAAACTAGTTTGTTAGTTTTTTAGGTGTTTTTTCAAAAGGAAAAAAAGGAAAAAAGGACAAAAAAACAGGCAACTTCAGGAATTAACAGTCATTCCCAAGAAAAAAACAGCAAACAAAAGTCTAACAACGATGATTTTGTAGCGCCGTACATACTAGGTCAAAAGACTGCTCTCCATAGCATAGAAGCTGGTTGCACTTTTTGCAGTGGATCTTCAGCTGAGCAAATTCTGGACGTATGTCCGGTCGTGCTGGTGATGTGGAAGTGCCAGAGGTACTAGGCACTGCAGGTGGAGGGTTGTCTTGTAATCTCCTGCACTCCTCGCGAGCCAGATTCACTGGGTGAAGAGTCTTCAGGTGTTTGTACATTGAGGCTGTACCACATGAATATTTCTTCTCAGCACTGCCTCTAGATAGGACTCTTGCACATATTTTGCAGGTGACTTTGGTGGCATTCAACTTTTTTTGGTCTTCTGAGAAAGTAAAAAACTTCCACACCAACGATGTAGGTCTCTGAGGACGTGGAGGTTCAGCAACAAAGTTTTCCTCTGAAGAATGTTCAGAATCTTGCTGTGGCTGCTGTCCTGATGCCATGATGTTCTGGAGTTGAAAAAACACCACAAAAGAAATGATGCCAAAAAAAATTCTTCTAAGCTGAGAGATGTGTCTCCAGAGAAGCAAAAAGAAGAATGATGGAAATGGGTGGGGTCCTTCAATAGTTAGAATGGGAAAAGTTATGAGCCAATCAAATCTTTCTTTTTCAGGTCACATGGGGTCTGCACACCGTGCGCACAGGCAGAACACACCCAACGCGACTTTGCGAAATTCCATTTAAAAGTAATATAAGTTTATTAAAAGTAAAAGTATATTATTTTTTTGATTAGCTTAGATAATGTCTGGCCCTAATATGTATATTAAATACATATATAGATATCATTTTAAACATTAAAAAATTTCGCGGGAGTCACGCACCCAATGCGTCGAACACGTATATGACGTCACGCACAAGCACATGAGCATCACATAAAGTAATACGTATGTGTCGCGTATGTGCCTGAAGTCGCGTACCAGTCGCATAGCGATCACGCACGAAAATACGCACCCATCGCACATCCTACGCGGATCCTACACGACAATCCTAAAATAGCAGCTAGGTTCCGCGCAGAGATCGAGAAAGGTAAGCATTGGATGCGCAACTCCAAAAAAATAAATTGAAAAAAAACCAATAAATAAAATAATATAAATACATAAAAAAATATATAAAACAAAAACAATTAGTTTCAATATTTTTTTTAAATTGTTTTCCATTTATATTAAAAATATATAATGTAATTTAAAAATGTAAATATGTAAAAATAAATAGTTAAACAAATGTAGAAAATCAGTATCAAAAAAATAAATATAACTGTTATTACATTTAATAATTGACATTTAAGAAATGTTTGAAATTCAGTGAAAAAACCATAGGTTTAAGACATGTTATAGTTAGCAATTAGCATTTAAAAAACCTTTGAAATTCACTCAAAAACCATAGGTTTCAGACATGTTATAGTTAGGAATTCACATTTAAAAAACCTTAGAAATTCACTCAAAAAAACATAGGTTTCAAGGGCATTATAGTTAGCTGGACATTTCACTTGCACAAAACCATTGAAATTGCCCCGTTATAGTTAGTTCAGCTAACTATAACTCACGCACCCGCAATGCACTGCTGATGACGTCACATATTACATCACTCATGACATGGTCAGTGACATCACTCATGACATCCCTGATGACATCTCAAATGACATCACTGATGACATCATCCTTGTGACAGAGTGGCAGACCTCCTCTCACCCTAATATAACCTTTGATACACACATTCAAAAATAGAGACTACAATTTTCAAAACAATGGACATACCAATTACAGTTACAACAACCTCTTGAGTAATTCTAAGATCCACATACACATCCACTCATTCACCAACAGTCCTATACAGTCACTCATACATGTACTCACTCATCATATGTACTCATAAACCTTTACATCCTGTTACACACTGCCGCTCATCCATAGAGTTACTCACACACTTAGTCATACATGCAAATAAAGTATCAAACATACATTTACTTGCATATACAGTTATACACACACCACCACACTTACTTCTACAAAAGATTACACATACTTACTGTCTTAAACAATCACTTATAGAAACACATATTTATTTATACAGAAACTCTTCCAATCTCTCACTCTCACATATACTCACTTATGAACACCAAAACTCACATATACTAGTTTAAAATATATGTAGTTACTCATAAAGACACTATTGAGACAGTCATTCACTCACTAACACACCCATACACATACTCATCCACCCATACAGTCCTGCACACATGCTGTCTTCAACACATACAAACAGTGAGTCACTCATTCATGCATCTATGCACTAGGTAATACCCACCACATAACCATAGAGACACTCAGACACTCATACTGATACTCAAAAAAAGAACTAATAACCCATATAGACACTCATGTAGCTACTCACCAACCCATGAAGGCACTTATACACAAAGTGACAGACTGATGCAGATATGTACATATTTAAACATTACTTGCTAACCCATATATTCACTAAGATACACTTAATCAGTCATTTATACAATAAATTTTACAAAACAAATCATCCATTTAGACACTTATATACCAATTTATTTTTCCATCAATCTTGAGATATACATATATAAAACATATTTAATTTTCAGAAAAACACACATTCACTGGATGATGTCATCAGTGATGTCATCAGTGATCTCATTTGAGATGTCAAAAGTGATGTCATGAGTGATGTCACTGACCATGTCATGAGTGATGCAATATGTGACGTCATCAGCAGTGCATTGCGGGCGCGCGAGTTATAGTTAGCTGAACTAACTATAACAGGGGAATTTCAAAGGTTTTGTATGAGTGAAATGTCCAGCTAACTATAAAATATATATATATATATATATATTCACTGAAAAAACCAAAGGTTTCACACACGTTATAGTTAGGAATTAGCATTTTAAAAACCTTGCAAATTCACTGAAAAAACCATAGGTTTCACACATGTTATAGTTAGCTGGACATTTCACTCGTGAAAAACCAATGAAATTCCCCCGTTATAGTTAGTTCAGCTAACTATAACTCGCGCCCCCGCAATGCACTGCTGATGACGTCACATATTACATCACTCATGACATGGTCAGTGACATTACTCATGACATCACTGATGACATCTCAAATGACATCACTAATGACATCATCCAGTGAATGTGTGTTTTTCTGAAAATTAAATATGTTTTATACATGTATATCTCACGGACGATGGAAGAATAAATGGGTATATAAGTGTCTAAATGGATGATTTCTTTTTGAAAAATTGATTGTATAACTGACTGATTAAGTGTATCTTAGTGAATACATGGCTTACTGAGTAATGTTTAAATATGTAAATATCTTTATCAGTCTCTCAATTTGTGTATAAGTGGCTGCATGGTTTGGTGAGTAGCTACATGGGTGTTTATATATGTTATTAGTTGTTTTTTTTAGTATTAGTGTGAGTGTGTGTATGGTTCGGTGGGGGGTATTACGTAGTGCATAGGTGCATGAATGAGTGACTCACTCTTTGTATGTGTTAAAGACAGCATGTGTGCAGGACTGTATGGGTGGATGAGTGTGTGCATGGGTGTGTTAGTGAGTGAATGACTGTCTCAATAGTGTCTCTATGAGTAACTGCATATGTTTCAAACTAGTATATGTGACTATTGGTGTATATAACTGAGTATATGTGAGAGTGAGAGATTGAAAAAGTTCCTGTATCAATAAGTATGTGTTTCTATAAGTGATTGTTTAAAAGACTAAGTATGTGTAAGTTCCCGTAGAAGTAAGTGTGGTGGTGTGTGTATAAATGTATATGCAAGTAAATGTATGTTTCTTTCTTTATTTTCATGAGTGACTATGTGTGTCAGTAACTCTGTGGATGAGTGGCGTTGTGTAACAGGATGTATAGGTGTATGATTACATATGATGAGTGAGTACATGTATGAGTGACTGTATAGGACTGTTGGTGAATGAGTGGATGTGTATGTGGATCTTAGAATTACTCAAGAGGTTGTTGTAACTGTAATTGGTATGTCCATTGTTTTGAAAATTTTAGTCTCTATTTTTGAATGTGTGTATCAAAGGTTATATTAGGGTGAGAGGAGGTCTGCCACTCTGTCACAAAGATGATGTCATCAGTGATGTGATTTGAGATGTCATCAGTGATGTCATGAGTGATGTCACTGACCATGTCATGAGTGATGTAATATGTGACGTCATCAGCAGTGCATTGCGGGGGCGCGAGTTATAGTTAGCTGAACTAACTATAACGGGGGAATTTCATTGGTTTTTCACGAGTGAAATGTCCAGCTAACTATAACATGTGTGAAACCTATGGTTTTTTCACTGAATTTGCAAGGTTTTTAAAATGCTAATTCCTAACTATAACGTGTGTGAAACCTTTGGTTTTTTTCAGTGAATTTGTACGGTTTTTTAAATGCTAATTTTTGTATTATTTAATTAAAAAAAAATTTTTAGATTAAAAATAAAATTCCTATATATTCATTTATATATTATCTGTATCTTTTTTTTTTTGTTTTGCTTTTTTTAAAAAATTACAATTAGGATAAAGTTGAACAGTTTTTTTATTTTTTGCAATTAATTTTTCTCCATTTTTTTTTTTTTAATATAAATTCTTGGAGTGCGCGCTCTGAGCGCGCTCCTAGTACAATTTCGTACGTTTTTTATGAATACCGCCGTACGTTATTTACGTACGCAAATATACATTCTAGTGCGCGCTGGGAGCGCGCACCCACTACGTATGCGTACGTACGTACGTATGTGTGCGTGCGTCCTACGCGCTCCACGCGGTTTACTTCCGCATACGCTAAAATTACGCGCAATAACGGTCGCGTATACGCGTGTTCAACGTATGCGCTCTATGTACGCGCATATGACGTATGCACATGCGCTCCTACGCGTTCGCGCATACGTAATCACGAGGTGCGCGCTCGGAGCTTCCGCAGTGCGCGCACCTCGGGTTTATGCATAATAAAACAGCACTTCTTATTGGTTATCATTACTTTCAGTTTCTAATTGTTTCAACACCACACCCAATCCCCTCATGGCAAGTCATGTGATCAAGAATCATCACTTTTGATTGGTTTGAAGTACTTTCAGTTCCAGATTCTTCCCAAACCACACCTACTCCGCTCATTATTGGTGCCTTTGCCTTCTTCCACACCTCTGTTTGGACCACCTTGTTTGGCTAGGTTGTCCACACGCTGCACTGATTGTGGTAATCTTATTTCTGTGGGTGAGACCAGTCTTGATCTCATTCAGAGAAAATTTGATGCCCATGAGTGCAAGTAGGCCATAGATGTTTTTTCTTTTTTTTCGTTTTTCTCTTCCTGTTTCCCTCCATTAACTCAAGGGCTCTTTTAAGAGCCACTTATAAACTAAACCCCCCAAATTTTTTTTTGGAGGGATTTTTTTTAAATTCTTTTTGAGGTGCGCGCACCCAAGGGTTTTTTTTTAAAATTAAAAAAAAAAAAATTAAAGTTCAAAAAGAGGTGAAGAAATGGAAGCATGAAAAGGGAGAATTGAGTAATACTAATATTTTTCACTTATTTTTTTAAAAAAATAATTTTTTTCTAAAAAAAATTTTTTAAAAGTATTTTGCAAGGGAACCGAACTTTTTTTTTTTTATTTTTCTTTCCAGTTCTGCAAAAAAAGAAAAAAAGTATTAATATTCAATCATACATTACAAAAAGCATTACATCTTTTTACATATTTTACTAAGCAATTTTTTGCCCTTTTTTTGCTGTTTTCAGAATTTTTTATTTTTCACTTAAAATAGTGAAAACAATTGTATTCATCATTTAACAGTGGGCAAAAAAAAAAACAATCTGAAAGATTGCTTAAAAAAAGCCCTAAAACTTTCCTCACTAAAATATACCTTGTTAGAAATATTACATATATATCACAAGTACTTCTCTAGATGAATAAAATTTTTCTAGACAAACCGCCTTTAAACCTTGTCGCAAAAGCACACATGCCAAAATAATTTCTGTCAAAGGAGTCCACAATTGTTTTTATTACTTTTCCTTTAGGCCAAATAGTAATTTCAAAATCCTTTTTAAGTGATATCTTCAATTATAATCCCTGAAAATGACAAAAAATGCTTTGTTCAGATGCAGTTTTTAGTTTTCAAAATTTAGGTTTCAGAAAAATTAAGTAAGAATTGGGTAAATCATAAGGCAAACGTTGCTTGAAAATCAATTGGGAATCATTACACAGTGTCCAGCCTTTTTCACATTTAAGATAAACTGTGTAATGTCCAGAAGTTACAGTAGGTCCTTCATGAAAAATTATTGCAACTGTAACAAAAGTTTTTCCAGAAATTGATAATTGCTGTCCTGTAAACTTCTTTATTAAAATGTCCAATTTTGAACCATCAGCTCTACAACGTTGCATCATTAAAATTACATACTGACCATATTTCTGTAAAAATAACGTTGAAAACATGTCTGATTTACATTCAGAACATTCCATGTTGTGATTGGCATCTTTAACTAATTTACTAAAAGTCACTGATTTACTTTGTGGTAATGGTAAAAATATGAACCTTTCTGAATCAACATTACTACTGCATGTGTTCATACAGTTTTCACAGCAATGTTCCCATTTGTAAGAGACACCAAATAAGTTTTCTACTTCTACTCCTTCATCTTCTAGTACACTCAAAATATATATTAAGAATTCCTGAGCATCTTGCTGGACATTTTCTTTAAACTGTGTAGAACCACAACATACATCTAAAAGATTTCTAACATCAGAAGCTCTTTCTATTTTAGTTTTATCATTACTCAGCTTCTCATAAAGGAGACTCAGCAGAGAACACAATCTTTTTCCATGATTTACTATTATCTGTTCTAGCAACTTTTCAAGATAAAATACAACATTCAGCACTACATTTGCATAGCAGTTGACACCAGAGCTATTTTCAAAATGGCAACCAACAACCTCTTCAACACTGTCCTTTTTCTTTTTCCTTGCTATCACATCCCTGTCCTTTTTTTTCTCTTCTGTACATCCTCATTACAGATATTCTCAAATCTCCTTTTCCGACAAACAACATGTTTTTCAATCACAGGATACTGACCTAAATGAGGAGCATAGGTTCTTCTTAATCTGTTATACTCCTTTACACAGTTTGTATCAGCACTAACTTTTGAGTCATCAAAGTCTATCATAAATAAACCAGATAATGTTTTCACTCGTGACAAAGCAACATATGCCATACCTTCTTTGAACACAGTAGAACCAATGTTTACAAAAGCACTTTCCACAGTTAATCCTTGAGACTTGTGAATAGTTACAGCATATGCTAGAGAAAACGGAAACTGCTTCCTACGTACATATAAGTCTTTCACAAGCATGAAACGAACTGAACAACGACAAATGTCTATAACTTCTTCTATCTGATCAAATTTTATTTTTAAACATTCAATTCCAACTTTTTTCTGGTAATTAATAAAACCCACAACTCTTCCCATAGCTCCATTCACTAAACCTTTTTCTACATCCAAATTTCTCCTTAAAATCACTCGACAATTCATGCAAACATATAGATTTTTTTCTAATCCAGCTGTTTTGGAAATATTCTTCTCTAGTGAATCCAATTTATTTTTCAGTTTGCCTGTTAATGTAAAAGTAATTATTTCATGCTGAATTTTGTTCTCTGCTTCCATTTTCTTAATCTCTTCCTTTTCCAATTTCAAAAGTTCCTCATTGAATATTGAGCACTCACGTAGTGTAGGCATTAAGCAGATTACAGTATTTTTTTCTGCAATGTTCTAGTATATTTTCTCTGCAACTATTTCTTCATTTGGAAATAAGTTATGTAGCAACCGACTCTGTAATGCTTTTTTGCCAACTTCTGTGAGTAGTCCAATTCTGATATCTTTCAGAATACTTGCATAATCTTCGTCGTTTGCTTGTCTCATATTGGTAGTGAGTTCTTTGTACTCAAAGAATGACCAAATATTCGCATTACCAATGCTTCCTAATGACTTATTTGTGTCTTCATGTGTCACAGTATTAAACACTGGTTGTCCTTTAACTGGAGTGAGCTGCAGAAGATCCCCAAAAACTATGACGTGTTTACCTCCAAATAACACGTCATAGTCTCTCTTAAGAATTTGTTGCATTCTTAAATGCACAAAGGCAAGCATTAAGTTTGAAACCATGCTCACCTCATCAATAATGAGAACTTGCATCTTCTTCAACACTCTTGAAACTTCGAAGCATGCTTCTCCAGTTAGCTTGTGGTATTCTATTTTGTTCTCATGCTCCACTGGTAACATTAGCAAGCGATGTAAGGTAATTCCTTTTATGTTATAGGCTGCTAACCGAGTTGGAGCAGTTACCACACAAGACAAATTTGAAGCTGTTTTTTGCTGTAGGTAGCTTCTGATGACTTTTATTAAGAAACTTTTACCAGTTCCAGCTTGTCCACTCACATACATCCTGATTGGTTCAAATGATGTGCATGAGCACTGTTTTTTTTCATGTGGTAATCCATGATCAATTTTTTTGGTGACTTCTTCATAAATTTGTTTTTGTTCTTCATTCAGTTGTTGTTCCAGATTTAGTAAGTCTATTGAATCTTCCTGTGCTTGATTCATAGCCGTTTCTACTTCAGTCATGGCTACTGCAGCTTCATTTTCTACGATTGGTTGTCCTAGGGGATCTTGACTAAGTGTTCCTGAACTTTGGCTGTCTTGAGAACTGTCTCTAGCTACTTCAGCTGCAATTTTTGCTTCCTGTTCATTTTCTTCATTTAACATTTGGACATAAGTTGTGAAAGTACTGCATTCTATGCTGTCTTTGCTAGCATTAAAAGAATCTTCATAGCTTTGAAATTCTCCCAGTAGTTCGTCCTCTGAACGCCATGGTTTAAACAGCTGTAAAAGAGCCAAGCAGTAAAATTCCTTTTTGTCAGTAGTGTCGCAACTCAGCTTCCTGTGATTTATCAAACTTCCTTTTGTTTGCTTCACCAAACATCCTTCCTCACCAATGACTTTATATTTTCCATTGTTGATGTCTTCTGTGGCTTTCCGTGAAAAAATTTAGTTCTGCAGCACTTCATAGAGACACATGTTCTCAAGATGATGACTTCTTTTTGGGTAATATGTGTCCAACATGTTTGTTTTCCAAATACCTGTACTTTCTAGGTCGTTCTCGGCCAAACATTCAATTTCTCCAACAGATTTCAGTACCCGATTTCGCATTCCTGCAAGGCCTAAACTGACCCAAATTATTCTTCTGGATTTCGAGTAAAGACTTGCAGATGATAACCTATCTGAGCATTCGTAGGATCCAATTTCTCGATGCGATAACATCTTTAAACTGAAACTGTACAGCTTCTTACTGACAGTCTTCTCGTGAGAAATCTCTTCCCACGTTTCCTTCAATTCTGTTTTCTCAGATTTAGTGATGTAAGATGTGACATACCGAGCAACAGCAATAGAATTGTCTGCCACATACTGAATATCCATGTTAGCATTCCACATGGTTAAAATGACTGGGTTGTAGTCATTTATAAATTTTGACTCTTCTTTTCTTCTTAGGTTGTATGTATTTTTGGGAGATTTTCTGGTTATAGTATGTCGCACAGCTGACATAAAACTGTTAACTCTTCCTTTTGAAAGAACAGGTCTAGGAAATCCAAATCGACACTTTGTGTAGAATTTATCTTTGGTCTTGTACTTCCGTCGACAGTATTTTCCACACCGATGACTTTGGAAACGTAAAACTTGTTCTTTTAACTTTTTCTCTTCTGTGCTTTTAGGTATAGCACATGTTGCATATTCTTCAATGAAAGATAACACTGCTTCATCAGCATCTGTTCCAAATTTTGGGGCATCCTTGATCCACAACAGCATAGGAATATGAGGAGCACCTCTTGCTTGGTACTCTTTTCTCCAAAAGAAATCCACTACTTCTCCAAGAGGTGGATTTTTTTTATTGCAGATGAAGGACATCATAGCCTCAAATCTATGATTGAAATATCTGCAAACATTAACCGGATCCTATGAGCACAGTTCTCCTGCTGCCTTGTATTCAATGTTTTTAATGTTTGAATTTGCCTCTCGTAGAAAATCCAATAAATCATCCCAAGCGTACTCGGCACAGCTTAGGGTTACAAACCATGTAGGAGTTCCTAAATTCCGTAACATGCATTTTAATTCACCATGGCGTCGGTACCAATATTCATTTGTCCCACGCTGACAAGCCATCAGATTGATCAGTTTTGTTTCCAAATGATAATCTCGGTGCTGCACTTTCTCCATAAAATCCTTAGCAGACACATTATGTAGATGTACTCCACTTTTTAAAATGTGATTTACTGCATAAGATAATGCAGACAAGTCGCTTTCAAATAAAAGATGAAACAAATAAGGAATACTTTGACGAAATCTTGAATCTTCAGCATATAGTCTTGTAGTCCGATACTCAGAAGCTGGAATCTGTTCTTGGCGTTCATCGTATCGTCCACCTTTTCCTGTAGGAAACAGCTGAGGAAAACATCGAGCTTCCAAGCTCTTCTCCCATACACTCACGGGAGTTCCTTTTGCTTTCTTCATCTGAAACAGATCAATAGTGTCTCCCATAACTTCTTTTGAATGAAGAGAATGTATGCTAAAATGGTCATAAATTTCTTCTTCTTTTGACTTGTCCACTTTTTCAATTTGTCCAGTTGGTGTTTCTGTGTCTTCTTGTAAATCTTCTTCTTCTTCATCTATATAAATTGATTCATACCATTTATTATTCCTTTTCAAATATAAATTTGCTCTTTGTACTTTCCGTACATCTACCAGCTCCTGCCAAATCTTCTTATTCTTTGTAGGTACACCATTAACCAGAATAACTAATGGTTTAGTTTCCAAAGTATCTGCATCAATAGTTTCCATATTTTTTTTCAAATCCAAGGGCAAATACACCACTCTTCCTTTTAAACCTCTCAGTAAATCTGAAGGAGGTAATTTACCAGTTTTGGGCTCCATACGTACTATGGTCTGGAACGGATGAACACATTGAATGAGTATAGACTCATATGTGTTTAAATCAGAAAGTTCGGCAGGAATAGCATCCAATTCTAAATTATTATGTACAGCTCTGGTCGGCATTCTATTTTCTTCTAACTTATTATAACAGTATTTACAAATACGCTGATCTTCACCCAATTCAAAACAATTTTCAAGAAATATATATGTTGCAAAATCCTTCCACTTATAATTATCTTCATTTTCACTTTTTTTATACAGATCAACACTCCTTGTTTGAATTTTATAATGACTTCTGTGGCAACAAATACAAGTAATATTTGGTCTTTCATTAGAGGTGATAGTACATTTTGTCATTTCATCCTCAAAATTTTTAGTAATAATGAGTTCTACATTGTGTTCCTCATTTTCCTCATTTACTATGTCCTTTTCTGCACTTTCTTGTTCTGGACCAAAGTAACAAAACTGAATCTCATCAGTAACCTTCACTACATCTGATACAGATCCACGGAACAGAGCATTATTCAACTCATTCAACTTTACTGCTGGACTTTTAGCAAAATACAATGTTCTCACAAACTTTCTCATTTCAGTATGATGAACAGCCAGCATCCTAAAATGATGAAAAACACTTTTACACACTTTTCTAGATAGACAAGCCAGAGAATGTCCCTGCAAACCAGTATTTTCTCTCACTCTGCATGGATCTAGTGTTTGAAGCACCTTCATCTTCTGTTTTACACTCTTTTTACTATATTCTCTTAGAAAGTCACGTAATTTATCAATAGATTCCTGGTGCACAGTACAAATAGTACTACACTTCCAAGTGTACACTGGGGCTTTTGGACGTCTCCCCATAGCCTCAGCAGCCATTACTTCTTCCTCATTTCTTGGGACCATTTTCTCTTTTTGCATCACACAACCATCCTTAACTTCATATGCTCTACCATTGGTGTCAACTGCATGCAACAAACTATTACTTTGAAGATAACTCTCTTCATTAAAAAATGGTTCAGTACTTGAACTGTGTTTCCATTCTCCCAAGAACACTTTACAAAAGTTACTTTTTTTCACTTCTCTTTTCCTTTTGCTTTGTGACTTCATTGCATTGACTAATTTTTCTAATCTACGCATCCTATTCAAAATTAGAATAAAAAGTTTTCTTTTTATTTCCAAAGCCTTACTTACAATATTTTCTCTAAAAAAAATTTTCTTAATAAATTCTGTTTTTTTCTTATATTTTTTCACATCCTTTAGCAAATTTAACATCACTCTTCTATGAAACATTTTTCGACGAATGTTATTCAAATCTAATTTTCGTGTTAAATTACTTTGACATACTTCTGATTGTACATTAGCTTTTTTTTTTGCTGTTGACTGTGTTGTTGCTTTGTATATAAAACTCTCTTTGTTTTACAGTGTTTTTTTTAACTCTTTTTTAAGAAATCTCTGCTCTGCTTACCAGTAGACTTTTTCTTTTTGCCATCTCCAGCTTCTCCTGCTATTTTTTTTTTCCCAGTTTTGTCCAGATATACTTGTTGTTGCTTTTCTTTCCTTTTTCTTGTCCTTAAAGGCATTTTGTTTTTCACTGTTGCTCAGCAATACCTGCAAGGAACTAAAAAAAAATCCTTTTTGTAATTATAATTCATTAAAATATTTTTTTTTACTTTTCATTTATTTCAAATGTTTTTCCATTTGTCTCTCATTTGTGATTTACTAATTTGTGCACAGTACTAACCACCACAGTTGAAAAAAAACAAGCTGCCCCTTTCCTGCAAGTGCATTTTTTAACAGAACAACCGCAACACAAATTATATCTGTGGCCACAATTCCTATGCGCACACAGCCTCATGGTGTGCTTCTAAGCAGAAAACAGAATTTGATTTGCAAATTCAAAGCACATTTACTACTCTGGTAGATCAAGTGATAATTGCTGTTACAGCCTTACACATTTTACCTGAAAAATAACAGAGGCAGAAAAGAGCACATTTCCTAACAGCTACTTCATACCATAAGTATCTGCAACCTGGGTGAGTGTTTAGAGTAGAGCAAAGAAAAAGAGGCCTTGGTGACGTTGAATGTGTTTGCATTACACACAGACCTGAGTAGTACGCATGGGAGTGTTGGAGAAGCTGCTGCGTGTGTCCCAAGAGTGTGTTTCTGCACACTATATATTGTCAGCTGCAAGAGACATGAGCAAGGAGATTTCCAGAACTGCATGAAGACTACAGGGATGTACGTAACAGTGCGCACACAGACTCATGCCATCATTTTACACACATAACACAGGCTGCCCCTTTCCTGGGACTGCAATTCTTACTGAACAACATCTTCACAAATTAAATCTCTGCCCACAATTCCTGTGCGCACACAGACTCATGCCATCATTTTACACACATAACACAGGCTGCCCCTTTCCTGGGACTGCATTTCTTACTGAACAACATCTTCACAAATTAAATCTCTGCCCACAATTCCTGTGCGCACCCAGACTCATGCTATGTTTTTTGGAACAAAACAGTGTCCCTGAATAGTACCAAATTACTGTTACAGCCTGATACATTTCCCTTATCATTTACAGAAGCAGAAAACAGCACATGTCCTAACAGCTCCTTAAGACCATCACCATGTGTTACAGGGTGAGTGAATAGACTAGATCAATTTAAATGAGGCCTTGGTGACGTTGAATGTGTTTGCATTACACAGTGCTATCTGAAACAGCACACAGAGCTGAGTACTACACATGAGAGTGTTGGAGAAGCTGCTGCGTGTGTGCCAAGAGTGTGTTTCTGAACACTGTGTATTGTCTGGTGCAAGACAGATGAGCAAAGAGACTTCCAGAACTGCATGAAGACTGCAGGGATGTGTGTAACAGTGCATGTGTGCGAAGGGATAATTTGTGTAAAGACAACAGACTGCCCCTTTCCTGGGACTGCAATTCTTACTGAACAACAACTTCACAAATTTAATATCTGCCCACAATTCCTGTGCACACACAGACTCATGCCATCATTTTACACACATAACACAGGCTGCCCCTTTCCTGGGACTGCAATTCTTACTGAACAACAACTTCATAAATTAAATCTCTGCCCACAATTCCTGTGCGCACACAGACTCAAGCTATGTTTTTTGGAACAAAACAGTGTCCCTGAATAGTACCAAATTACTGTTACAGCCTGATACATTTCCCTTATCATTTACAGAAGCAGAAAACAGCACATGTCCTAACAGCTCCTTAAGACCATGACCATGTGTTACAGGGTGAGTGAATAGACTAGATCAATTTAAATGAGGCCTTGGTGACGTTGAATGTGTTTGCATTACACAGTGCTATCTGAAACAGCACACAGAGCTGAGTACTACACATGAGAGTGTTGTGTCCTTTCCTAGGACTGCATTTCTTACTGAACAACAACTTCACAAATTAAATCTCAGACAACAATTCCTATATACACACAGACTCATGCTGTGTTGGTAGGCACAAAACACAGGCTGCCCCTTTCCTGAGTTATCAATTCTTATAGAACTAATGCTTTTTTCAAATGTGCTGCCATTTTCCTCTCTTTTCTTTCAAAGTGATTTCTGCTAAATGCTAACCATCACAATTAAAAAGAAGCTGTCCTTTTCTTTCAACTGCAAGTCTTACTTTTCAACAGCAACACAAATTAAATCTCTGTCAACAATTCTTCTCTGCACACAGACTCATGGTTTGATGGTAGGCACAAAACAGTATTCCTCATTGTTACCAGTACACATTAACTTATGGTGAAAACATACTCCATAATATTTTACATATTCAAAACAGTTAAATATCTCCCAAAACAGAAAATGTAAATCACAACTTTAAACAAATAATCACAATTCTTTTTTTATATCTAAATTAACCACAAACACCCCCTCTCAAACTCATAACTCACCTTTAAAATTAGTTAGTTGTGAAAGAAATGTGGCAGTCACACAGCAGTTTATCAGACCAGAATCTCTGAGCTGAACACCTCTCTCCTCTCAGCAGAACCAGTTAATGGCACAGTTTCCCTCTCTTTTTTCACACATATACATGTTAATTTCAAATCTCTGTGCTTCCCACATTTTTTCAAATGAAATCACACATTTCTATTGGTTGAAAACTTCAACCCCTTTCCAAATGTACCCTTCCCCCAACTTGACTTCTGCCTGCTACCATAGCAACAGGTCATGGAACACAGTGTGATCAGAGAGGTCAGAAGTTCAGCAGACAATGTTTCATTTTCAAAGAGCTTGACTTTTCAAACCTAACAGCAAATCCAAACTAATGTTCTTTGTTCACACATTTTTCTCAACCAATACAAAACATGCTTTTTAAAATTTAAACATACAGCCTAGTTTTTAGTGTAGAATGGTTTGAAACAGTCAATGAGTTCTTTTTATTTAAAAAAGTATGTGTGCCTCCATTTTTCAACTGTCTTTCATTTCATATTGCCTTTCTACTGAAAGACACCTCCTGAGTGCATCCAGATCTCCTTGGAAGATGTTCACAGTGTGGATTGTAGGTCACAGCTATGTCTTCTGGAGTGAAAAGTATGCAGAAAAAAGAGCTATGGTGAGAGACCTTGCTTTGCCAAATGTAGACATTAAATGGATTGGTCAGAGAGGGTTAAAGTGGCACCAATTAATTCCTTTGGTGAAAACCTTTCTACATCTCCCACTGCCTAACCTTATTATTGTGCACTGTGGTGGAAATGACCTAGGCACTTTAACTGGGGTAGGTCTGGAAATGCTTATTAAGGACACCTTTGTGCAATTGATGTCGCTTTTTCCTCAATCTGCCTTCGTATATTCTAACATATGTCAAAGGCAAAAGTGGAACTGGTCCAACCAATTTTGTCCGCAGATTGACAAAGCAAGGAAGCACGTCAACAAATCTATTTCTGCTTTCCTCAGAGACTATGGTATGGGTTCTATATACCACAACAACTTGCGTTACAACATGCAAGACATTTATAGAGGAGATGGTGTACACTTCACTGATGAAGGCAACAGAGTCTTCCTCTTGAACTTTAGACTCTGCATCGGTACTTACTTGTAGGTACCGAAAAACACACAATAAACACAAGGGCTCTTTTTAGAGCCACCTTATATCTAAACACTTAAATGCTATTTTTTTTATTTTTTTTTTAGAAGGTTTTTTTCGGGTGCGCGCACTCCGCGATATTTTTTTTCAAAATATAAATCTTTTTTTTTGCCCTACAAGGTCCTACTGTGACCCCCGTACAATGCCTAGTGGGTCAATATCTCCCCACTCTGCCCCCTTTTCAAGTTCTCCCCCTTTGTTTATCATCCCCTCTTTATGCGAGAGACAAAATGGCGGCCGCCGATTCCTGATTTCCACCGATTCGAATGTTTACTGACATCTAAGAACCAATCAGAAGTGCGCTCGCGATCGGCAAGGTGCGCGCACAGGACTTGCTCAGTGCACGCACGGTACGCGCGTACAGATATATATATTGATTTAAATGCTAATTTCTCAGGAAATACTGAACAGATTTACACCAAACCTGCAAAAGGCACTTCAAGGACCTTATGGCTACCTCTCTGCCAAATGTCACATAATTCTGTTCAGCCGTTCGGGCTGTAGCTGCGACTAAAGTCCCTATGGAAAAATGCATGGGGAAAACGCGTTTTGGGACCCCCCTTTTTTCTCAGCCCCCGCTTGACGAATCCCCCCGAGACTTTCAGGGTAGGAGCTGAGCGGAGCACCCCATTAGTTTTGAAAATTTTGCAAGGATTCGTCAACCGGCGCCAAAGTTATTCAAAATAGAATTTTGAGATTTCCTATGGAAACACGGTCCTAACTATAACTACCTACTGGCGACCGCCAGTAGGTAATATATACATTATCTACTGGCGGTCGCCAGTAGATAGTTATAGTTAGGACCTATTTTTCATAGGAAATCCGCAACATTCTGTACGGAATATCTTTGGCGCCGGTTGAAAATTTTCCAAACTTTTGGCCAGCTCCGCTGCGCTCCTACCCTGAAAGTTTTGCGGTGATCCGTGAAGCGGGGGCCGAGAAAAAAGGGGGGTCCCAAAACGCGTTTTCCCCATGCAATTTCCCATAGGATCTGTTGTTGCAGCTACAGCCCGAACCGCTGAACGGAATGACACCAAATTTGGCAAAGAGATAGTCCTCAGTTCGGACTCGTGCCTTTTGCATTTATGGTGAGAATCTGTTCAGTAGTTCCTGAGAAAATTAGGGTAAAAAAGTTAGTGATATCTATGGCCGGGGAGGATCGGCGGACCCTACCCGCACCGTAAGCGCACCCTCCCCGAAGCGAGCGCGCACCCTTCCGATCGCGCGCTGAATGCTAATTGGCTGTCGAGTGTCCCTCTACATTCAAAACCAGGAACTGTTGGCGGCCATTTTCTGCCTCGGTAGAAGCGAGGCAGAAGATGGAAGGGGAATAAGTGTGTAAAACATATAAAGGGGGCAGAGTGGAAATACTCTGACCCTCTATAGGTGCTTAGAGGGTCCCCCTTTTAAAAAAAAAAACACGGGGAAATGCACGCACGGTGCGCGCATCCTATCGCGTTGGATGCACGGATTCTCGCGCGGTGTGTGCGCTGATCCACGGCAACGTTTTTTGAATAACGACAAGAAATCATTGGTTGTATGACAACTTTCTACACTGAAAGGTAGGGTGTATATTTCTGTTTTTTAAAGGTATGATTGTTATTGGTTAACAAAAACAGATTGTAAGGCACATTATATATGATAAGCTGATATGTTAAAAAGTCAAGCACACTTCCTGTCTTGTGAAAGAACATTGTGTGCTGAACTTGTGACCTGTGAGCAAAGTGCAGTGTTCCATGACCTGTTTCTATGGTAACAGGCAGAAGGCAGATTGGGCGAAGGGTTGAAATGTATTTCAGTTGGAAAGGGTTGAAAGGTTTAACCAATAGAAATGTGTGTTTGCTTTTGAGTTTATGTGCGAAGGATTGTGATTTGATGTTTACATGTATATGTGAGGAAAATGAAAGGGAAACTTTTTCATTCTTTGCTTTTGCTGAGAGGTGCACAGTGCAGAGATTCTGTAAAAGAAAATATGGTGAGTGATTAATATACTTCTTAATCTACAAAAGAACTTGAAAGATGAGTTATTTAATTGTGAGGGGATGTATGTAGACTATTTTGATTTTAATCAGACTATTGATTTTTCCTGCTAAAGTGTAGGGAGTACTTTTTTTCTCTACAATGTGTGTTCTTGTAGAAACCATTCTGTGATAAGCATTTGTGTTTTTCATGTGTTTGTAAACAGATAACTGTGCAGTTTTTATATTTTGGTAGAATTAGAAACCAGTCATTGTTTATGAATTTGTGAAATGAGTTATGTTATGTTTCTATACTAAAATGTAGTACTACTTCTAGATGAAGAAATGTGTTTTGGTATAGTGCAAGGGATAGTGTTGTTTGTCTAGAATCACACAGTGAGTCTGTGTGCATTTGGGAACCACTGTGAGAGAAGCATTTGGTAACATTGTGTATTTGCTGACAGATAACTGTTTTAACTTGTCATGTTGTGAAGTTTTAGTATCATTACAAGACAGTTATGGCTTATGATTTGATTAAATGAGTCAGGCTTTGACAGAAAAGTGCAGTCCTGAAATATGTAGATTGTGTGCAGTTCCCTTACCAGTTGCACTGTAGTGAATGAGTTTTGGTAAACCCCTAGGGATAGTGGTGCATGTCTAGAATCACAGTGTGAGTTAGTGTGTATTTGGGATCAGTGTGAGAGAAGCATTTAGTGATATTATGTATTTGCTTACAGATAACTTTTTTAAAACCTGTCATGTTGTGAAGTTTTGTAGCATTAGAATCCAGTCTTTGCTTATGCGTTGATTAAATGAGTCATGCTTTGACACTGATGTGCTATACTAAAATATGTAGATTGTGTTCAGTACCATTAACTCTTCCAGACTAGTGAATGAGTTTTGGTAAACTCCTAGGATAGTGTTGATTGTCTAAAATCACACTCTGAGTCTGTGTGCATTTGGGTGAGGATTGTGAGAGAAGCATTTGGTAACATCGTGTATTTGCTGACAGATAACTGTTTTAAAACCAGTCAGGTTGTCAAGTTTTAGTATCATTAGAAGACAGTTATGGCTTATGCTTTCATTAAATGAGTCAGGCATTGACAGTAAATTGCAGTCGTGAAATATGTTGATTGTGTGCAGTTCCCTTACCACTTGCACTGTAGTGAATGAGTTTTGGTAAGCTCATAGGGATAGTGGTGCTTGTCTAGAATCATACAGTGAGTTAGTGTGTATTTGGGATCAGTGGGAGAGAATCATTTGGTAACATCATGTATTTGCTGACAGATAACTGTTTTAAAACCTGTCATGCTGTCAAGTTTTAGTAGCATTAGAAGCCAGTCTTTGCTTATGCGTTGATTAAATTAGTCAGGCATTGACATTAAAGTGTAGTCGTGAAATATGTAGATTGTGTGCAGTTCCTTTACCACTTCCACTGTAGTGAATGAGTTTTGGTAAACTCCTAGGGATAGTGTTATTTGTCTAGAATCACACTGTGTGTCTGTGTGCATTTGGGAACCACTGTGAGAGAAGTGTGTAACATCGTGTATTTGCTGACAGATAAGTGTTGTAAAACATGTCATGTTGTCAAGTTTTAGTAGCATTAGAAGACAGTTATGGCTTATGCTTTCATTATATGAGTCATGGATTAACAGTAAATTGCAGTTGTGAAATATGTAGATTGTGTGCAGTTCCCTTACCACTTGCACTGTAGTAAAATAGTTTTGGTAAACTAATAGGGATAGTGGTGCTTGTCTAGAATCACACTGTGAGTTAGTGTGTATTTGGGATCACTCTGAGAGAAGCATTTGGTAAAATCATGTATTTGCTGACAGATAACTGTTTTAAAACCTGTCATGTTGTGAAGTTTTAGTAGGATTAGAATCCAGTCTTTGCTTATGCGTTGATTAAATGAGTCATGCTTTGACACTGATGTGGTGTACTTAAATATGTAGATTGTGTGCAGTACCATTAACTCTTCCTGAGTAGTGAATGAGTTTTGGTAAACTCCTAGGATAGTGTTTCTTGTCTAAAATCACACTGTGAGTCTGTGTGCATTCGGGTAAGGATTGTGAGAGAAGCATTTGGTAACATTATGTATTTGCTGACATATACCTGTTTTAAAACCGGTCATGTTGTGAAGTTTTAGTAGCATTAGAAGCCAGTCTTTGCTTATGCTTTGATTATATGAGTCAGGCTTTGACATAAAAGTGCAGTCCTGAAATATGAAGATGATGTGCAGTTCGCTTACCACTTCCACAGTAGTGAATGAGTTTTGGTAAACACCTAGGTATAGTGGTTGTTGTCTAGAATTACACTGTGAGTCTGTGTGCATTTGAGAACCACTATGAGAGAAGCATTTGGTAAGATCGTGTATTTGCTGAGAGATAACTAATTTAAAACTTCTCATGTTGCCAAGTTTTATTAGCATTAGAAGCTAGTCTTTGTTTATGCATTGATAAAATGAGTCAGGGTTTGACACTAAGGTGCAGTACCATGTACAATTCTGTTCAGTGTGGCAGAACTGAAAATTTAAAAGTTTTACCTAACCACTGTCCTAGAAGTAGTGTGATTATTTAGTCAGTTTCTAAGTACCAAATAGACTGCTTCAAATGTCTATGCAGTATGCATGTAGTGTTCTAACATACTATACACTTGTCTTTTACACCTTCAATTCCCTTGTCAGTATCCATACACTTCCAGGAAACATCCTGTCACTTCCTTTGCAGTCCACTAGAGACCCATTCAACAGCCTGAACTAATCCATTCACTGTGCCAAAACCCAAACACTTATAAATTCACCAAGACACTCTCTTTCCAGTACTCTAATGATTCAGTCACTGCCTAAGTATTCATGCACTGAGCCAGGTCTTAGCACATGGACTTCTTCAAACCCCTATCCACTATGCATGCAGTCCTCTAAGCACCTACACACTTGTCTTTCACACCTTCAATTCCCCAGTCAATATCCGTTCACTTCCAGCAAACACCCTGTCACTCCATTTGCACTCCTCTAGTGACCCATTCAGCATCATGTACTAATCAATTAACTGCGCCAAACCCTAATAAATTCACCCAGGCACTCTCCTTGCAGTACTCTAATCATTCAGTCAGTACCCAAGTACTCATCCAGTGACCCAGGCCTTAGTATATGGACTGCTTCAAACCCTTGTCTACTATGCATGCAGTCCTCTAACCACCTACACAATTGTCTTTCTCACCTTCAATTCCCTAGTCAGTATCTATACACTTCCAGGAAATACCCTGTCACTCCCTTTGCAGTCCTCTAGTGACCCATTCAGCACCATTTACTAATCCATTCACTGTGCTAAAACCCAAACACTTATACATTCACCAAAATACTATCTTTGCAGTACTCTAATCATTCAGTCAGTGCCTAAGTATTCATACACTGAGCCAGGCCTTAGCTCATGGACTGCTTCAAACCCCTATGCACCATGCATGTAGTCTTCTAACTACCTAGACACTTGTCTTTCACACTTTCAATTTCCTAGTCAGTATTCATACAGTCCAGCACTTGTGACTGCCTTTGCACTCCTCTAGTGACCCATTCAGTATCAAGTACTAATCCATTCCCTGTGTGAAAAGCCTAGCACTTATAAATTCACCTAGGCACTCTCCTTACTGTACTCTAATCATTCAGTCAGTACCCAAGTAGTCATGCAGTGAGCCAGGCCTTAGCACATGGACTGCTTTAAATGCCTATGCAGTATGGATGCAGTCCTCTAATCACCTACACAGTTGTGTTTCACACCTTCAATTCCCTAGTTAGTATTCATACTCTTCTAGCAAACACCCTGTCACTCCCCCAGTGTGTCTCCTTATAGTACTGTAATCATTTAGTCAGTTAGCATGTAGTCTTTTAGTGAGGTAGACTTTAGAGCATGAACTGCTTCAAAGTAATATGCACTATGCATCTAGTGTTTTAACGATCGTCACACTTGTGGTTCAGGGCTATAGTTTCTTAGTCAGTTTTTATATAAAATGTGTTTGTACAGTAATGGAATAGTATAAATTTGAAAGTTATTAATATACATTTATTTGTGATTCTTTTTTACAGATACAGAACAGGAGTGTTTCTCATCTGTTTGACCTCTTTTCGTGCAAGATTGTTTGGATGAAGGGTCCTTAGGTGTTTCATCATACTTGCTGTGCCGCACGAGTATTTTTTGTTAGGATCCCCTCGTAACAGAACTCTTTGGCAAATCTTGCAAATGAAGAAGGTGGCATTGGTCTTTGTTTGCCCCTTGGAAAAAGTTAAAAATTTCTTCACCACTGAAGAAAAACGTTGTGGGCGTGGTGCCTTCTGCAAAAAAAAATCCTCAGATTCGGTAAATATTTTAAAGCGGCAACATTTACAGTTTTTGTAAGTTAAACTTATAAAATTTTGTTAGCTGTATACATTTTATATATCTGTGATTTGTTTCTTGTGGTATTTTGTTGAGAATACCATGTTGCTTTTTTTTTTAACAATCTTTCTGATTTTCCAGGTCTGTCGTCGACATCCGTGGTTCCCACAGGAGTGTTCCCCCTTGTTGTTTTTTATTATTGTTGTTACATTTTGTTTATTAGTTTATTGTTTATATTTATGTTAATAAAAAAATAAACTTTGAAAATAGTTTATCGTTTATATATTCATTATTATAAAAAATAAAGTTTGAAAAAAAATTAATAATGTTTTTTGTTGTTCTCTTAACTGCAGTGTGACTCTTTCTTGTTCTTATTACTGTTATTTGATGGAGTCCATCATAGTGTTAAATTTTGGGGCACTTATCGCTGGAATACTGGTGATATCTGCAGTTTGCACCAACTTCTGAATAGTGTGTTAGATTTATCTCAACTTTACTTCTGTTAAAGTGCTGATAATGAAATGGAGAGTAGCCGTTCCCGTGCAAAAAGACACGAGGTGCACCTTTGCGATTTATTCTAAATACTAAAATCCTGTATTGTATTGCACTGAGGTATTGGCTGCACTGACAGTGTACACACAAAATCTATTAAGAAATCTCATTGTATTTATATTGATTGGGAATAGTGCGTCAGGTGCTGGATCGTGACGAGATACACTGCTCAGTTCGTATATTGTTGTGCACATGAAAAAAATCACTTCACAACTTTCACACCAATTGCAATGTGATACAAATTCCGGCGACACGTTAGCACCAGGGATTTTACACCTGCTTTCTGCTGGTGTTAAGCAGGACAACTACCTGCACCATGAAAGGGAACACAGCCAAGAGCCACACCAGAACACCCACAGGTGCCATAGAGTCAATGAGCATGATACAGGGATACCCATGAGGGCCAGAAGACTCATCTCAACAACTCCAGGACCGCCAATGCCCCCCAAACCCACATCTTAGTAAGTGTGTCCCTGTGGTCATTGTCTTAGCATGATAGGCACGAGCCCTGCAACATCACAGTGTGCTGTCACCTCAGCGTTGGCAGTGAGCCTGGATGTGTAGCTACGTACGCATCCTCCTGCATGCACAACTGGCGTGTGCTGGTCTGTTGTTCACAGGTCAGTGCAGGGGTGTGCCTATCCGGCAAGGGGAACGGGGTGTCTCGGACATGTCCGTGTACAGGAAGTGCGGTAAGTGTGTCTCTGTGTTCTGGTGTGGCCTGTTACAAGAGCCGCAGCAGTCGATGTTGTAAAGTGGCATGCACCACCTCCAAACAGCACTGTGATGTTGTAGTTGGAATGTAGCAGGACATGCGCAAATAGGCATTACAATGGCGTGCCGTACGAGTGCACGAGATACAACAGCTCACCGTACAAAAGTGTGGGGGCTTGTGGGAGGGAGGAGCAGCCGTTTGGCAACATAACACACAGTGAACTCGACCATGTGCCACATGCTGGGCATCTCATCCATGATGACCACGGTCGCAGACATCCCACAACACCAACGACTGGCCTTTGTACACAGCCTGTATGAATGCAGCGTGGTTTTCACTTCTATGCTCGTTCAGTGGTGTGATGTTGGCAGGTTGTGTGACTTGTGCTCCTTGTTGGTGTGTTTCATTTTGGCCATTGTTAGTCTATATGTGTGTTGTACTTAATTGTGCATGTGTGCCATTCTGCCCATCTCCCCCCTCCCCCCACTCCCTGTTTCTTCCTTTTCCTAGTGCTGTTGTGTCTATAATGTTGTTGCTGCACACATAAATACATGTAAAGAATAAATTAGAATAGTTCCTTGATTCTTTTAGGTTTCAAAACTTCTCTATTGGTTTCTTTTTAATTTTCCATATGAACCGTTTTTTTAAATATTCAATAACACATAGAAGTCAGAAGTGCAACATATTCTATCAACACACTTTCTAGAACATTCTACAATACGTGCAGGTTAAAAGTTCATCAATTTTTTAAAACTTAACGAAATTTTTGTGTAACATTTTCTTGAACATTTAACGACACGTGCAGGTTAAAAGTTGACGATTGTTTTAAGTTCGAACAGTGCCTTCCAAATGCAAGTAGCAGGTGTGGTTGAGCTGAGCAAATTTTATCCTATGATATGTACTCCACATTGAAACTGCTTTTTCTTAACCAATCACAAAGATGCTTTTCCACAAAAGTAATGTGCACCCTACTTTTAAAAAAGAATGCTTTTCATGATATCTTCAGAGATAAGTTATAGATAGGAATTAGCATTTAAAAAACCTTTGAAATTCACTGAAAAAACCATAGGTTTCAGGGGTATTATAGTTAGCTGAACATTTCCCTCGTAAAAAAACCCTAGAAATTCCCCTGTTATAGTTAGTTCAGCTAACTATAACTAGCGCCCCCGCAATGCACTGCTGATGACGTCACATATTACATCACTCTTGACATGTTCAGTGACATCACTGATGACATCACTGATGACATCTCAAATTACATCACTGATGACATCACTGATGACGTCATCCATGTGAAAAGTTAGTGCATCTTCTCACACCCTAATATAACCTTTGATACACCGACTCAAAATTTCAGAAGGCCATTTTGACAACCATAGATACTCCAATACCAACAACTACTCACCAAATCATTGACTTTTAATTCTACATACATCTCCACTCACTCACCTGTACAGTCACTCATACTTACAGTCACTCTGTGCATTTATACACCTATATAGACACTCACACACTGCCAATCATCCATTGAGGTACTGACACATCTAGTCAGTCATGCAAATAACTAATCACAGTAAAATTTAGTCACCTATACAGTTAAAAACACTCAAGTTCACTTACTCATAAAAATACTAACAAATTCTGTGTCTTCCTGCATAAAAACAAACAGCACATAACACAGATATCCTTGCACTATGGCGCATACAGCCACTCCCAAAATCACATACTCTCACATATAAATAGTTATATACTCTTACACACATATACACTGCGTTTCACATATGTAGTTACTGACACATGTACAACTGACATATACATTCAATCACTAACACACCCATACATACACTCACCCAAACATACAGTACATCACAGATGCACTCTTAAAAACATGCACCCACTGAATCACCCACTCACACATCTAGTCACAGAGTCACACACACCCTACCCACACAATAACTCAGGCACCCATACAGATACTCAGACAACCAATCAATAACCATATAGACACTCATATAGCTATTCACAAAACCATGCAGCCACTTATACACCAACACACAGACACATACAGACATTCACACAGTTTAGTCACTAGTCTGCAGTAAGATACATTTAATGACTCATTATAGACTCAGTTACGCACCTAGAAAATCATCCATTCAAACACTTTTTACCCACTTATTCTTCAACAGGCCTTTCCCTATATATATGAAACATAATAAACATGTTCAGAAACACATACTCAATGGATGATGTCATCAGTGATGTCATTTGAGATGTCATCAGTGATGTCATCAGTGATGTCACTGACCATGTCATGAGTGATGTAATATGTGACGTCATCAGCAGTGCATTGCGGGGGCGCGAGTTATAGTTAGCTGAACTAACTATAACAGGTGAATTTCTAGGGTTTTGTACGAGGGAAATGTCCAGCTAACTATAACACCCCTGAAACCTATGGTTTTTTCAGTGAATATATATATACATATATTACCTACTGGCGGTCGCCAGTGGGTAGTTATAGTCAGGACCTAGTTTCTATTCAAAAAGCGTTTGTTGTTTTCCTAATAACTTTAGCGGCATTTGACGAATCCTCGCAACATTTTTAAAACTAGTTGTCTGCTCCAGTCACCTTTTGTCTTGTAAGTTTTGGGGTGATTCATCAAGCGGCGGCTGAGAAAAAAGGGGGGTCCCAAAACCCGTTTTCCCAATGTTAATCTCCATAGGAAACTTTAGACAAGGCTACAGCCCGAACTGCTGAACGGAATTACACCAAATTTGGCAAAAAGGTAAGTCTTGGTTCAGAAAGAGCCCTTTATGCTAAATGGTGTAAATCCGTTCAGTAGTTCCTGAGAAATTATAAAAATAAAAAATATTGATATCTGAGCACCGAGGAGGGTTCGCGAACCCTCCCGGGTACAAGCTTCACTCTAATTGGCTGCCACACTCCAAACCGGGAACTGTTGGCAGCCATCTTGTGACTCAGTAACTGAGTCACAAGAAAAAGGGTGAAACAAAGATAAAAAACATAAAAAGGGGGCAGGTTACAAACACCCTGACCCCCTAGGCCTGCTCAGGGGGCCCCACAAGGACCCCCAGGGCCAAAAAAAGCATTTTTTAAAAAAAACAAATCAGCTGAATTTGTGCTTGGTCACAAATCTGGCTGAAAAAATAAAAGAAAACGTAGCGCGGGCTCCCACACTTTGTTGTATTTTAGCCCCCGGATGGGCCAGGTCCCAGGGGCATGCCTAATTATGTGGTGGGGGCCCACAGGTGCCCCCGCAGCCCCGGGGGCCGCCACCTCCCCGGGGCTTTATTGATGATGTGCGGGGGCACGCGGCCCCCCACAGCTCCGGGGACTGCCACCGCCCCAGGGAATTATACTAAAAGTGTGGGGGGGCTTGCGGCCCACACAAGGCCCAGGGACCACCACCTCCCGGGGACTCTGTTTTTGTTCTTAAAATAAATGTGTGGGGGCTCGAGCCCCCCACACACCCTGGGGACCGCCACCTCCCCGGGACACTAATATTGAAATTGGGGGGTCTGTTACGGGCCCCCAAACCCTGGGGACCACCACCTCCCCAGGGCTTATGAAATGAAGGGAAGGGGTCCGCGCGCCCCCCCTCCTTGAACCTTCGATGGCCCTGGGGACCGCCACCCCCCAGGGTCTGCTCCTGCAAAGTCTTGGGGTGCCCACCCCGGGACATTGCTGTTTGCTATGGCAGGGCGGGAGCCTTGCGGCTCCCGCACTGTGATAGCAAACTCGGCTTTGCTTCATTGAAGCAAAGCAGAATTGCTTTTGAGCAAGGGGATCTGCATGTTAGCAGCTCCCCTTGCTCAAAAGCAATGCCGACTCCCGCTGGAGGCGGGGAGCTGGTGGGACCGTGGGGGCATTTAGGGCTCCCCCACGGTCCCCAATGATCAGGCCAGGTGCCAGGAGATGGGGTAAGTGAGGCCAGAAGTGGCCCCCCTCCCACATAAAAAGGGGGCGTAGCCTCGGACCACCTCTCTGCAATCCAGCTCTGTGGCGCATATTGGAGGTACCTGGTGGGCTAGTTGGCCCCCAGCGACCCTCGGTATTCAAGAGGAATTAATTCCCCAACTAACAACTTGCCAGGGGGCGCATTTGCAGAGTGGTGGAGAAAGGGGGCATGGCCTTTGTCTACCTCTCAGCAATTCCACTGCGTGAGGATTACTGGAGGTAAGAGGTAGGCTAGTTGACCCCTAAAGGACCCCCAGCAGCGAAGGGAGCATGTTTGTAGAGTGGTGGGCAAAGGGGGCGTGGCCTGGTGCAAGTACTTACCAATGCTGCTGTGTGGGACTCAGTGGAGGTAATAGGAGGGGAAGTTGTCCCCCAAGGATGTCCTTGGGGGCCAACTAACCCTCTTGTTACCTCCAGTAAGTCCCACACAGTGGGATTGCTAAGATGTCTTTGGAGGCCATGCCCCTCTTTCTCCACCACTCTGCAAACGCGCCTCCTGGCAGACTACGGGATGGGGGTGAAGTCCAATTTAGTCCTGAGGGAGTTTGGGGGCCAAGAAGCCATCCTGGTACCTCCTGTAAGTCCTACGCAGGCGAATTCCTGAGTGCTGGTCGGAGACCCAGCACCCTTTCTCCACCACTCTACAAATGTGACTACTACTTAAAGAAGCATCTTTCTGCACCTCTGACTTAGAGGTCGTTTTTATCCCCCTGCCCTATTATGTACTAGGGCCTGGCAGAGGAGGTCATGCTAATCACAGGGGTACCCCAATGCATAGTGTTCCCACGTGCATGTAGGTGTTTTCACTGTATTCTAAGTGTCTTTTCGCATAGCACTGGCTCTAGGCCTGGTTAGTCAGAGTCAGTTATCACCAGTACCCATCAGCAAAACGTTGGGGGCACAGAAGGAGTTTCTGCTCCTCTGTTGGTTCTTTCTGCACATCTCTTGCTTCTTCCTGCACTTTTCCTCATCTTTCTGGACTTCTGTTGCCTCTTTCTGCCTTTGGCTTGCTTCTTTTTGTGCCTTTGCTCTTCTTTCTTCACATGTCCTACCTCTGTAGGCATAGTTAGAAATTAGCATTTAAAAAACCTTTGAAATTCACTGAAAAAACCATAGGTTTCAGAGACGTTATAGTTAGAAATTAGCATTTAAAATACCTTTGAAATTCGCTGAAAAAACCATAGGTTTCGGGGTGGGCACGTTATAGTTAGAAATTAGCATTTAAAAAAACCTTAGAAATTCACTGAAAAAAACAGAGATTTCAGGCACGTTATAGTTAGTTGGACTTTTCACTCGTACAAAACCACTGAAATTTGTCCGTTATACTTAGTTCAGCTAACTATAACTCACGCCCCCGCAATGCACTGCTGATGACGTCACATATTACATCATTCCTGACATGGTCAGTGACATCACTGATGACATCACTGATGACATCTTAAATGACATCACTGATGACATCATCCTCCTAATAATCTGATGCACCTCCTCACACCCTAATAAAACCTTTAGTATATCCACTCTAAAATACAGAGTACCATTTTCAAAACCATAGACACACCGACACCAATTACTACATACTCACTGACTGATTTCTAGGTCTACACACACATCCACTCATTCACCCATACAGTCACTCATACGTGCAGGCACTCATCAATACAGCACTATCATATGCACTCATACACCTAAACAGATACTCACACACCACTACTCAGCCATACAGTTACTTACACACCTATTCAGTCATGTAAAGAATCAATCACACTCCCATTTACTCACCTATACAGTACACACACCACCTCACCTATTCATGCAGATACTAACACATACTTACTCTCTTATACAATCACTAACACAAGCACACATGCATCCATAAAGCCACTCTCACTATCACTCACTCTCACATATAGTCATTTATATACTCCAACAGTCACATATACTGCCTTCACATATGCAGTTACTCACAGATACACCACTGAGATATCCATTCACTCACCAACACAGCCATACGCACACTCACTCACCCATAAAGTCCTTCACAGACACACTTTTGAACCCATACACACAGTGAATCACCCACTCACACATCTATGCTCAAAGTCACACACCCCACACCCACCCACACAAACACTCAGGCACCCATACAGATACTCAGGGAACCAATTAATAACCCATATAGACACTAATGTAGCTACACACCAACCCATGCAGCAGCTTACACAACAACAGACACACTGATACAGACATTCACACAGATTAGTCACTAACCCATGCATTCTGTAAGACACATTTAATCACTCACTTATATAGTCACGCACCTACTAAATCCTCGATCCAGACACTTATACACCCACTCATGCTTCAATACACCTTGGCATATATATAAAACATATTTAAACTTTATAGAAACACACAGTCACTGGATGATGTCATCATTGATGTCATCAGTGATGTCATTGGGTTGTCATCAGTGATGTCACCGACTATGTCATGACTGATGTAATATGTGACATCATCAGCAGTGCATTGCGGGTGCGCGAGTTATAGTTAGCTGAACTAAAGATAATGGCCGAATTTCAGTGGATTTGTACAAGTGAAAAGTCCAACTAACTATAACGTCCCTGAAACCTCAGTGAATATATGCATTGCGTGTTGGTCACCCCTCCTCCACCCACTGTTGGTTTTAATAATTTTAGATGACACATCTTTAGATATACTTTGTATTTTACATGTCTTCTCTGCATCTAGACATACTTCGACACTTGTCAGAATATTGGTTAAAACATGGATTAGAACAAGGGCTCCTATATATGCACTTCACAGTAACCTCACATGTTACTTTACGGCTTGTAGGTTGCACTGCGTCTCCAAGGCAGGTATGAGTAATTGTGCAAGATGTCCTGGTTGACAAATCAGTGTTCAAATTGCCAGGGTGCGTCTAACTCAAATTTGTTAGATTATACCCACTTGGGTTTGATGTAATCTGCCTAATATTGCACATTGGATGTTCGCTTTGTATTTTTGGAAAGCATCAATATTCAATTCTGTTATAAACAACTTTATTGCTTTCTGTTACACTTGCACGAAATCAAAGAACAACAAAAAATGTTGTTTCAAGTTATTTTAACATAAGTTACTTGCCAGTAATGATGAAATGATTTTACCATATAATAATTTTATCATATGAAATTTGTTTTTCAGTATTTTAACTGTTTGACGCAGATGCTTTTGACATTATTGCCCTGTTGTGATGTTATCCAATGTTTAAGAAACTTTTCTATGTCTATTTATGCAGCGTTTGAATCAGCCAATTGTGTCACTCTATCAATCAGCATTTTGCACTTTAAAAAGCGGGATCACAACTCCCATGGCGTCATGTGATCAAGGCCTCTGGTGAGGCTGAAACGCGTCATGCAGGCGGTGCTGTGAATTTAAATAAAGAAAATCTACTCACTCGCTATCAGGGTCGGTTTCCGTTTGTTCCCGCTCTCCTTCAGGATAGTTGGTGTGCAGGAGTGTTCCAGGCGGATTCCTCGTCATATATATATATATATATATATATATATATATATATATATATATATATATATATATATATATATATATATATATATACATATATATATACATATTCACTAAAAAAAACACAGGTTTCATCAACGTTATAGTTAGAAATTAGCATTTAAAAAAACAGAAATTCACTGAAAAAACCACAGGTTTCAGGGATGTTATAGTTAATTGGACATTTCACTCATACAAAACCAGAGAAATTCGGCCGTTATAGTTAGTTGAGCCAAGTATAACTCGCAACTCCCGCAATGCACTGCTGATGACATCACACATTACATCACTCATGACATGGTCAGTGACATCACTGATGACATCATCCACGTGATCCTCTGATGCACCTCCTCACAGCCTAATATAACCTTTGATACACCCACTCTAAAATACAGACTGCCATACTCGAAACCATAGACACACCAATACCAGTTACTACATACCCACTCACTAATTCCTAGGTCTACACACAAATTCACTCCGTCACCCCTACAGTCACTCATACATACAGTCACTCATCAATACAGCCACTATCATATGCACTCATATACCTATACAGACACTCACACACCACCACTCACCCATAGAGTTACTTACACAGCTAGTTAGTCATGCAAATAATCAATCACATTCCCATGTACTCACCTATACAGTTATACACACATACCACCTCACTTATTCATACTGATACTAACACATACTTACTCTCTTATACAATCACTGACACAAGCACACACTCATCCACACAACCACTCTCACAATCACTCACTCTCACATATAGTCAATTATATACTCCAACACTCACATATACTGCCTTTCACATATGTAGTTACTCACATATGTACCACTGAGACATCCATTCACTCACCAACACAGCCATAAACACACTCACCCACCCATACAGCTCCTCGCAGATGCACTCTTGAACCCATACACTCAGTGAATCGCCCACTCACACATCCATGCAGTGAGTCACACACACCACACCCACCCACACAGACACTCGGGCAACCCATACAGATATTCAGACAAGCAATCAATAACCCATATAGACACTCATGTAGCTACTCACCAACCCATGCTACCTCTTACACGCTAACAGACAGACCGATACAGACATTCACACAGTTTAGTCACTAACCCATGCATTCAGTAAGACACATTTAATCACTCACTTATACAGTCAGTCACTCACCTACTAAATCATCCATTCAGGCAGTCATACGCCCACTCATTCTTCAATACACCTTGGCCTATATATATATAAAACATATTTAAACTTTACAGAAACACAGTCACTGGATGATGTCATCAGTGATGTTATCAGTGATGTCATTTGAGATGTCATCAGTGATGTCACTGACCATGTCATGAGTGATGTAATATGTGATGTCATCAGCAGTGTATCACGGGGGAGCGAGTTATACTTAGCTCCACTAACTATAACGGACGAATTTCTCTGGTTTTGTATGAGTGAAATGTCCAACTAACTATAACGTCCCTGAAACCTATGGTTTTTTGTAGTGAATTTTTATGGTTTTTTAAAATGCTAATTTCTAACTATAACGTTCCTGAAACCTATGTTTTTTTCAGTGAAAATATATATATATATATATTTTGACTGAAAAAGCAAAGGTTACAGGGAAGTTATAGTTAGATTCAGAATTCACACACAAAACTATAGAAATTCAGAAGTTATAGTTACCTCAAGTAACTGCACCATAAGGTAACTATATGTTGCACCCCTGCCATGCACAGATTTCTCATCAATGATTTCACACTGCAAATGTTGCAGTGATATAAATCAATTATGTCATAAAAGATAGCATGAGTGATGTAATATGTGGGGTAATTAGCAGTGCAACGGTGAAGGCATGAGTTATAGTTATCTTAGGGCATACGTTATAGTTACTTGAGATAACTATAACTGCTGAACTTCTGTAGTTTAGTGCGTGTAAAATCTGAATCTAACTATAATGCCCCTGTAACCTTTCTTTTTTCATTAAATGTGTATGGTTTTTTAATTATAAATTCGACTACGATTTGACGCATAAGTTCATTTAACTAATCTATATTTTCACAAGTTTACAAATGCATTTTGTTCACACATTCGTTCGTATTATATTAAAAATTAAAAAAATAGGATAAGGTAACTCATGTAGGCTCCAAGTCTTTCTGTTTAAAATTCATTTTATGGATCCACGGATATGTTGTGAATCCTCAGATAAATAAGGGGTCTCCTGGTTATATTGCACACATTCAATACAAAAACAGCAACACATTTAATACAAACATGTGGTATTGTTATTTCTATAAGTTTATCATGGAGTGTGTGTGGGTATGTGAGTGGCTTTAAGGGTGTGTGAGTGGGTGTGTAAGCAGAGTTTGCTTTGTGGGTATGTAAGTGGATGTGGCTGTGTGGATGAGTGAGTAACTAGGTGTCTGAGTGGTTGTGTGGGTGTGTGAGAGGCTGTGTGGGTATGTGGGTCTGTGAGTGGGTACATGAGTGGTTTTGTGGGTATATGAGTGGATATATGGGTGTGTGTGTGGATATATGGGTGTGGGTATGTGGTTGTGTGAGTGGTTTTGAGTGGTTTTGTGGGTGGATGTGTGAGTGGCTATATCAGCGTGTGGTCAAGGGGTGTAAGTGGGTGTATGAGTAAGTGAGTGTGTGAGTAGGTGTGTGCATAGGTGTGTAGGCCTGTGAGTGGGTGTATGTGTGTTTTTATTGGGGTCTGGATTCTCAGACCCATCTGAATCTGCAAGGATCCATGCCGCTTGTGTGCTATAAAAAATATTTTTGGACGATTCCTTTACGGGTCCTTTGCAGACCCTTCTATCAGTGCCATGGAGACAGGGTACCTCCTCCCTGACCCAATCTTTCACTTCTATATTAACTTTTTCCCCAAGGAACCGTGTCCTGATGCAGAAAATGGCAGGCGCAACTTTCCTCTCAGGTTGCAGTCAGCCAATCACGGCATTGCTGTTGGCACGTAGATCCGTCTCTAGATATTCATAAATCCTTTTACTTTAATAACTCCAAAACAACGGAACAGAATTCCACCAAATCACAACAAGCACAGGCAAACCCCCGAATCTGGGGGTGGGTTCAGGGATCCATGAGTGTGTTTAGAGGCCCATAACTGCTGTTCTCCTGATGACATGTCATATGCCTTTGTCTGGCTTGTCCCCCCTGCGACGATATGGTGACCATTGACCGGGGGCCTTCATCCATTGCGCATCATACCGCAGGGCTGCGTGAGTTGGTTGTTCCACCACAGGGGCCTCTTATCGGATGATGGACTTCTCCTCCTAGGTATTTTCTTGTTGCGCCTCACTCGTGGGGCTATTGGTCCTCTCCTCTGATACTGGCCCCCCTGCCCGCAACTCTGACCTGCCTATTGCTGAACGAAATCTCTTCATCCAATGTACGTGG
Source organism: Triturus cristatus (assembly GCF_964204655.1). Taxonomy (NCBI): domain Eukaryota; kingdom Metazoa; phylum Chordata; class Amphibia; order Caudata; family Salamandridae; genus Triturus; species Triturus cristatus. The sequence continues at coordinate 616,703,516 of NC_140589.1, read as the reverse complement.
GACCTTTTGAATCCAGCAAGAGGCCATGGGAAAAACGGATGCTGGCCAGCCATGCCTAACATTTGAGCCCCCCAAAAAAGCGGCGACGTGATCCACCTCTGCGGACCCTAACTCCGCGGACATGGAGCACGCGCAGCCCTCCGTACAGGCGTCTGAGGATGACGTTAAATCCCTACTACTGGCCGTGCAACACACCCTCTCAGACTTGTCTGGGAAAATGGACACTATGAACAATCACCTAGATTTCCTGGTACAAAAGGTGGACAAGCATGATGGCCAGCTGAAGGAGGTGGAGCCGCGCATCTCCGAGAACGAAGACACCACGGCCCGGATGCAGACACAAATGGCGCAGATGGATAAGTTGCTAAAGGTGATTGCGGCTAAGAATGAAGACATCGAAGCCAGGAGCCGCTCAACAATGTCCGCATCCTAGGCATTCCTGAAAGTACGAACACTGGGCGCATGGAAGACTACATTGAGCATCTCCTCAGAAGTACTTTTGGAGATGGATCCTTCTCGACGCACTTGGTGGTGGAGCGTGCGCATTGTTCGCACGGCCCATGTCTCCCACCCTGCGAGGCCCCCCGACCCATCATTGCACGCCTTCTTAATTACAGGGATCGTGATGTCGCACTTCAGAAGGTCCGTGAGTTGAAACCGCTGCAATTCGAGGGGAACACTTTCACTGTCTACCCCGATTTTACATTAGCGGTGCAGGAAGCACGCCGGAAGTTCCTAGCTGTCAAGCAGAAACTCCGCAAGGCACAAATTGAATAGCGCTCATTTATCCTGCAAAGCTCCGCATCACTTATAACGGCAAACATGTTTTTTGCAGCAACCCGCAGCAGGTCGACGATTTTCTGAAAACCATCGCGAGGCGTTCACCGTGACATGATCAAGACTCAGGACCATCATCCTCGCCCAGCGGCTAGGCAGGAGCGGCGGATCCTCGTCGCTGTCTTCACTCATCCAGGGCTGTTCCTGCTCCCTCCGCTGCTGGTCTACGCTGAACTGCACTGCTGCCAACTGACGCACCATCTCATGAGGGCAGCTGCCACTTCTGTCGGTCTTCTTGGACTAGATCGGCGCTCCTGCTTTGAATCACGGACAGATAAGTGACCGACAGACTTCATTCATTGACTTCCTTTTTAACTGTATTTTGGTACTATTTGTCACATTGCTGGTAGAACTTTCTCGGCACACCAAGCACCCTTCCCCCCTGGTGCCGCTTTCTCCCAGTTGGGGTTAACGCCCAGAAAACTGAGTTGCAGATAGTGGCCAGTTAGTGGTCGGGTACACTGCCCCCCTGGCGTATCCCCCATAGGAGAACCCCCCTGGCATTGTTTTGCTTTTGTTTTACACTACGCTTTTTTGCTTTTGTTTCATTGACCGCCACTTGTTAGAACGGTATGGCCATGTTTATTTGACCTGTTGGGTGGGCTACGTATTCCCGGCACGATTGGGGTGCTGCGGTGGGTGGGGGTGGGTTGGGTAATGTTCATTCATCTTGGAGACAATGCATTGCTGCCATTTATGTTGGAAGCGACATACTGGACAAGATATTGGTTTCACTGCTCTAACACACACTGGGTACTAACACCTTGGCACACACATCATACTGAGTTGAGGCACTCTACCGCACGACAGCAAAAAGGCTCTTATGTCACATTTACACACACGTGACGCTGATGCAGACCGATCCGCTCTGCATTAAACTAATCACATGGAATGTCAGGGGCATGCGCGATCCCCGCAAGCGACGACAGATCTTGGCCAACTTAGATAGGCACCACATACAATTAGCCATGCTCCAGGAAACACTTATGGACCCTAGACGGCCCTCCTGCTTTGGCTCTAGATGGGCCTCTGTGCGGGCGTTTTTGTCCTATTCCACGTACTCACGAGGCACGCTTATCTTGATAAAAAGAAACACACCGTTCATTCTGGGGGGCACATATAGTGATCATTCTGGCCGTGGCTGCCTGCTCTGGGGCTCCCTGGCCACACACTCCGTTACCCTTGCCTGCAGCTATGGTCCGAACTCGGACGATCCTGAGTACTTCACGACATTCTGGGGACACATCCTAAAAATAGGTTCTACACATGTCATATGGGGTGGGGACCTTAATACCGTTCTCTGCCCTTCCATGGATCGCTCCAATCCCCAGCCACACCACTATTCACGCGCTTGGGATGCCCTTTCTGGGTTGCTCACCGAATATGGCCTTGTAGACGCCTGGCGGCATGTCCACCCCGCCACTAAAGAGGGAACCTATTACACACCTGGGCATGCCACCTGGTCTAAACTCGACTACTGGCTTTGCACCCGTGGGATGGCCCCATGGATCAAAACAGTCACTCATCTGGCCCGCACCTATTCAGACCACACCCCTGTGTGCCTTGAATTAATGCCCCCTAACGCTGTAGTCACCCCTCACTGCTGGTGGCTTGTGCCGGAGACACTATTAGATGTAGTATTCCAAGCAGAACTGGGGGAAGAGATTGAAGATTTCTTTGCTAGGAACAAGGGCTCGGTTGATGACGTCAATCGGGAGGTAAAGTTTAGGAGCAAATATTTCACTGCCCGCCGCTACGGTGAGGGTGAACGACCTGGCCGTGCACTTGCTAATGCTATCAAAATGCCCCGGTTCTCAAACTATGTCCTGAATGTGGTGGGCAATGACGGTGTTCGATATAGGGCTAGCTTGGACATCCTACAAATCTTTACTGATTACTATTCGGAATTATACACCTCACAACGCACGACCCCCCTTGATTTTTCTCCTTATTTAAAAGACATAGCACTTGGATGGCTAGAGGACTCCCACGGGAATTCCTCATGGAGCCCTTCGAGGATGATGAGCTACGTGAGGCCATCATGCAGATGGCATCGGGGAAGGCGCCTGGCACGGATGGGCTTTCTGTTGACTTTTATAAAATGTACATTAACCAACTACTCCCAGTACTCAAGGAGGTATTCCTTGAGGCTCATGAGACACAGACGTTGCCTGGCTCTATGAGGGAAGCACTTATTACGTCACTTCTGAAGACTGGTAAACCAGCTGATCGCTGTGAGTCGCATCGGCCGCTTTCTTTAATCAATACAGGCGCAAAAATCCTCGCGAAACTTGTGGCAAATGGCCTTAGTCTGCTGATGGACAAGCACGTACTCCCGGACCAGGCCGGGTTCATACCAGGCAGAGCAACATCCCATAATCTCAGGACCCTATTCTCAATCTTACAGACAGTGGACCCTAAACTGAGACTGATAACGGTGTTTCTCGATGCCTCAAAGGCATTTGATAGAGTGGAATGGGACTACATGTTCACTATCTTACAATGCATGGGCCTTCCAGTTAGCTTTATAACATTGATTCGGCTTTTGTACACCTCGCCCACTGCAAAAGTCTTAATTAACGGTCATACGTCCCCCTCATCTCACTTACCCGTGGCACACGTCAGGGGTGCCCGCTTTTGCCCCTTTTATTTGCCCTCCTCATGGAGCCCCTAGCCACTAAAGTCAGACAGCATTATAGTCACGTGGGCCTCTGCTGCCTACTCCGTCCTCTACTCATCTCTCTATATGCGGATGATGTGACCCTATATGTCAAGGACCCACAATGCAATCTTAACCCACTGCTACGTGAATTTGTTAAATTTGGGGGACACTCCAGTATCCACATCAATTGGTCCAAATCGCAGATATTCCCACTGACTAATGCGGTCACTTCCTTTGACACAGACTTTCCGCTTGCGTGGTGTGAGGACGATGTTAAATATTTGGGAATTTGCGTGTCGATGGACCGGGACGAACTAATGTGAATTAACTATGGCTGTACAATGGAGCATGTCACAGGCTGCATTACTCGCTGGATTGCCCTCCCCCTAACCATGGCCGGCCGCATCTTCCTTATAAAAATGGTGATACTCCCCAAGTTTTTATATCTTTTTTTAAATATTCCGTATGACCCAGGATGGCATATTTTTTGCCACCTTGCGATCGGAATTGATTCGACTGGTGTGGGACGGGAAACAGCCGCGCATACAGTGGAACGTACTGACCAGGGCCCTATTCCCAGGGTGGTTTTGATGTCCCTGACTTTGAGCTTTACTACCTATCTACCCAAACTCACTACGCCCATTACTGGTTCCATCCACCTCGATACACACCCCATGTTGCCACTGAGCACTGGCTTGCAGACCCTATCCCGCTGGACGGTGTCATTCTTGCCCCCACTATGCCTCACAACAGTGCTCTGAACTCCGTGGATTGTACACTTGTGGCCTGGTCTCGCATCCGGGTTCGTATGCACGCATCCAGTCTCTACCCCCCTCTCCTTCTACTCACATACCATCCAGACATATCACTGCTACAAGAGGGGCTTTTCAAAAACACTGCGCGTATACGTAATGTTCTTTGTTGGGGGGACCTGTACAGTAATTGTAAATTCCGCACCCTTCAACAAATGTGCCCTGATCCTCCCCCGACCACCATGGAGACATTTCTCTATGCTCGCCTTCGCCATGACATTCAGGCTACCAACACTGCTTTCCCGTCAGAACCTGCTACATTCGCCCCTCTACACAGTGTATTGCGAGCCCCCACTGCTTCATATTTGGTGTCTACACTATATCACAGCCTATACGGTGACACTGAATACATTCCGTGCCCGGCACGGATTAAGTGGTCGGCTGAACTGGGCCACAAACTCACAGATGAGCAATGGCTGTATTGTTGTAAGCAAACGGAACAGATCTCGGCCAATAGCAGACTCCGTATTATACATGATAGATTCTTACACCGCAGCTATTACACCCCAGATACACTACACACATTTGGGTTGTGAGATACACATAGGTGTGATAGATGCAAAAGGGAACATGCTGATTTCCTACACCTTGCTTGGGACTGCCCAGATATCCAAAACTACTGGAACACTGTCCTAACAGCCCTCGACTCTATGGTTTCACTGTCTCTTTTGCGATCCCCACTATTAGCGCTCTTAGGCTACACTGAACAACTCCCTGCCAAGCATCGGAAGTTTGTCTCCTTCAGTCTTCCTCTGGCTAAACGACGCATATCCTGCCGCTGGGGTAGGGGTCGTGCACCTAAATTTAAAGACTGGCTGTCAGACATGATCCTATGGCAAGACCAACTATGCGTTTATGCTGAATTTCTCCCCGCTTTTCTCGACCCCGAGACATTTGGGCTCCACTGCAGACATATTTGTTGGAACACCCTTACACAGACGATGCCTAGTTTCAATGATCCCCACTTGTTCTCCAGGCATCTCAACACCACGGTGGGCTCTGTTCCTACTTTTTGAAGCGTCTGTCAGATGATAACTGTCACATCATATACTGTCAGAGCCCCTGACATACTTACTCTGTTGTAGTCTGTAGTGGCAAATGTATGGCGTTTTGATTGTTCGTTATGTTACTCTAATCCTATGGTAGTATATAATGGCCCTCACTGCTGATGTATGTACCTGTCGAGTTGCATTCATGTATCCCGCAGTATTATTTTGCTATGTCCTCCCAGTATCTCAGTCATGTCTCCTTTACAGATATTGTACCATGCTTGTCTATTCCTTTACTATGAAAAAAATTCCAATAAATAAAGTTAAAAAAAAAAAGTACACACAGGAGCAATTCCACATGTAAGGGGGCCAGTCGCCAGCGACAGGAACCGCCCACAGAAAGGAGGGACTAATGTGAAAGTTAGCCACAGAAAGGAAGGTATTTTTAGATTAACACACACAAGAACCAATGGGAGGTGATAGGCTGGATCACTGCTGATAGAGTAGATACAGCAGGCCTCATAGAGCAGCGCATGCACGCTGACTCTAGTCTCAACCTAAAAAGCACTCTTTCTAGACCAGGATCTAGCTTTCTGGCACATTTTGTGTAATTCCATTCAGCGGTTTGGGTTGTGGTCATGTCTAAAATCTCTACAGAAAACTGAATACAGCCTTTTTCTCAAGCTGTGCTTGACGGAACACCCCACAACTTCCCATACAGCAGCTGAAGTGACTGGCAAACTAGGTTTGAATATTTTGTGAAGATATGTCAAATGGCGCCAAAGTTATTAGCAAAACAAAAAATGCTAATAAAACTACAGGTGACCGCAGTATTAATTACCAGTAGGTAGTTTCATTTAGAACCTCGTTTCCGTAGGAAGAGCCTTTTAGCATTTGGCAGTAACTTTTGATGAATCCTCAATTTTTTTTCAAAACTAGTATAATGCTGACTTCAGCTGCTGTCTTGAAAGTTTCATGGTGATCCATCAGGTGGGGGCTGAGAAAAAGGGGGGGGACTGCCACCTCTCCAGAGCAAGTCATATTAAATTACTGCTTGGGGGCCCGCGTGGCCCCCGCAGCCCTGAGGACCGCCACTTCCACGGGGCAATTTATTGTATTAAAGGGGAGGCATCCCCCCAACCCTTAGGATCGCCACCTTCCCGGGGCTGAAATAAAAGAATGTAGGGGGTCTGTGGCGGACCCCGGACCCGGTGTCCGCCGCCTCCCAGGGTAAAGGGTTACAATGGAGGGAGACTGCAGCCCCTCTGGTGGAACCATATATGGCCCTGGGGACCGCCACCCCCACAGCCGGTTCCCACTATGTCCGGGTTTGCCCATCCCTAGGACATAGCTGTTTGCTGTGGCTTGGCAGGAGCTTTAACCCCTCTCGCCAACCCACAGCAAACACTCCCCTTCCAACAAGGGAGAGCTGTTTAGATGCTCTTGCTTGCTGGAAGCTGAACATTCATCTGTTACTCTGTCCACTGTCAAGCGAGCAGGGAAACAGACAAATTGCTTTAAGACACAGGGAGTTGTATGTTTAGCAGTTCCCCATGTCTCAAAGCAATGCTGGCTCTTGCAGGAGGCTGGGAGCCAGCAAGAACTGCGGGGCCTTCAGGCTCCCACCGTGGTCCCAATACAGACTGGGTGCCCTGGGCTCAGCCAGGAAACCATGGCCAGGCCCTGGGGGTGAGGTCCGTCCCAGGCTGTAATCGTCCCAGGGAGAGGGGCCACATAGCCCCCCCCTCCCCTATTACATTTATGAAAAAAGACCGGGCTCTGGGGGATGCGGTCCCCAGGTCTGAAATCAGCCCGGGCAGGGGAGCCACACAGGTCCGACCCCTAATATATATATATATATATATATATATATATTCACTGAAAAAACCATAGGTTTCACACATGTTATAGTTAGTGGAAATTTTACTGATAAAAAACCAATGAAATTCCCCCGTTATAGTTACTGTAGGCAACTATAACTCACGCGACCGTAATCCTCTGCTGATGCTAATACTGTATTTAGACACTTATTTGCCCATGTCTTCTTCCTTTAAATTTTAGCTATACATATATTACAAATATTTTTTTTCATAAAGACACATATGTCATCAGCAGAGGATTACGGTCGCGTGAGTTATAGTTGCCTACAGTAACTATAACGGGGGAATTTCATTGGTTTTTTATCAGTAAAATTTCCACTAACTATAACATGTGTGAAACCTATGGTTTTTTCAGTGAATTTGCAAGGTTTTTTAAATGCTAATTCCTAACTATAACGTGTGTGAAACCTATGGTTTTTTCAGTGAATATATATATATATATATATATGCACGGTTTTTATCAACTTTAATAAGCCCTGTACATTTGGTGGCCTTCGGCCACCAAAAGCACAGGGGGTGGGGTCAATGTGGATAGTGTTTTTTTTATTTCAATTTTATAATTTCATGTTGCCAAAATTTAGTTTTTTTTACATATTAATAAGCCCTGTACATTTGGGGGCCTTCGGCCACAAAAAGCACAGGGGGTGGGGTAAGTGTGGATAGTGTTTTTTTTATTTTTATTTTTTTACCGTACGCTTACGGTAAGCGTACGGTAAGCGTACCCCGCGAAATTGCCGAAAAAAAAATAAAACCGTTTTTGCTCTTGGGGGATGTTTGTGGACTCCCTCAACATGACTATGTGGGAGGGAGTTGTCAAAACAGCCCCTTTATATGTTTTTGGGCTTTAAATCAGTCTCAGTGCGAGAGACAAAATGGCGGCCGCCGCTTCCTGGTTTCGGCCGATTCGAATGTTTACTAAGATCTAAGAGCCAATCAGAATCGCGCTCGCGCACGCCACCGTACGCTTACCGTAAGCGTACGGTAAGCGTACCGTAAGCTGGCTCAGATATATATATTGATTTAAAGGCTATTTTCTCAGAATCTACTGAACAGATTTACACCAAACCTACAAAAGGCACTTCCTTGACCTAGGGACTACCTCTCTGCCAAATTTTGAGTAATTCTGTTCAGCCGTTCGGGCTGTAGCTCGTTCTAAAGGTCCTATGGAAAAATGCATGGGAAAAACGCGTTTTGGGACCCCCCCTTTTATCTCAGCCCCCGCTTGACGAATCCCCCCGAGACTTTCAGGGTAGGAGCGGAGCGTAGCGCCCCACCTATTTTGAGAAATTTGGGAGGATTCATCGACCGGCGCCAAAGTTATTCAAAATAGAATGTTGAGGTTTTCCTATGGAAACGTGGTCCTAACTATAACTACCTACTGGCGACCGCCAGTAGGTAATATATAGATATATATATATATGAAACCAGGATCCCACCGAACTCCCACGCCGGGTCAAACAAGGGCACAGACGCCAATTGAAGAAGCAATGAATAGTTTATTGCCTTAAAATGTCATGGTGATGCGTTTCGACCACAAGCCTTTGGTCTTGATCACATAGCATGCTGTGTAAATCGACATGGTTTACGTACTCATGATAGTGACTTTTCTATGTTCCTTATGACATTGTAAAAGGCTGCACATTTACGACATGTGGTAAACTTACCTAATCATCAGCCGATGACTAGGCGCAAGATGTCAAGCAAAATGCAAAAACAGACATAAACTATAGACTAGTGCTCTATATAACAGTGAGTGTGGTCGAACATTCTGTAACTCCAGTGATGTGTGGTGTTCCTATAGGTGAGAATATGTGAGCAATATTGAAGGTATTAAAAAATATGTTTAAACATTGCTGTGCTGATGCTGGTGCCCTTTAATGTATATGTCATCTGGATAAGTACTGAAGGAAACTGAAAGTAGCTAGTGTATAGGTTCCGGACAACGCTTGGAGGGTAGCTCGTGTATCAAAGGCTGGGATTGCGTGTGATGTCACTGAATAAATGCCGAGTGGCAAGCGCTAGGTCACAAGAACCAATTACTGTGGTAAAGTCATAGAAAATCGTGGAACAGATTTTAGAGTGTATTAAATCTGGCCACTATCGGGGAGTGCCCAGACGAATACCTAAGGGTCAAGGGAACGCAACTGAAGGGCTGGAACAATGTATGCTTAGTGCAGGTGCGCATACAGGGCGAAAAGAATGTGTGAGTCTGCATCGACATGCTCATGTCTGTGTGTAATGTGTTGTACCTTAATAGGTGCCTAATGCTGTGTTGTGTATATGTACTCTCATGTAAGGTCACTGGTGAGTAAAACTAAACTAATGTGTGCGGGGACAGGGAAAGTGGAAAGGTTCCGTGATGTGTTGACGTTAAACCAATAGTCAACCCTGGGATTGGCGAAACTAGTGCAGTGAATTAAAAATATCCTAATAGTGAACGTGAGGTTATTACTGGGTTAAAAATGGACAACCAAATAGAAGTCAGCCGACTTCTAATCACAAAATGCGCGAAATTCTAAGTGACACAACTGGAGCAACCACCTTCTATAGGAAGTTGTATAAATCTTCGCTAAGATTCGGTCCTGCTAGGGCCTTGGAATTAAGTTCTATTATGTATCTGGACTCCAATTCTCGTTACAATTTCTCCCTATTGCCACCCTGCCTGAGTTGTGGAACATAGTCAACTACACAGTATTTGAGGTGGTCCAAGTTGTTCAGATGTGTTTCTTTAAAGTGCCTGGCGACAGGATATGTCAAGTCACTGTTGACAATTGCTCTGATGTGTTGCAAAATACGTAGGTGCACCTGGAGCTTAGTGCTCCCCACGTACCTAAGGCAGCAACTACACGTGAGAATATAAACTGCAAATTCCGTTCTGCATGTCAGCTTTTGTTTGATAACTATGGGTTTGTTCCTGAATTCTGCCGTGATTTGGGTGGTGTTAATTCCAAATTTGCACGCCCTACAGCTTAACTCTATACTGTAATTCATTATATATGTGGAGTACAAGATGTATTTCTGATTGTGACTTTTGCATATTTACATTTTTCTACCTAAAAGACACTTATAAGTCACTTGCCTGTGGTAAGGAAATCGTCTGATTTCCCATTACCCTGTCACGTCCAGCTCACTCATTTTGTATATTTTGTTGTGTTTTTCATTATTGTGAATACATTTCTCGATACTGTCGATTAAGACACTAACAGAGCCAATCTTGATTGTGATAATTTGGCTACATTTGTTTAGATTTTTGTTTTGAAGGGTCCGTTGTCTCTTAAAATTGCTATGGAAAGTAATGGCCAATCATACATATTCAATATTAGTATAATCAGAGTTCTCTATTGTGCCGTATCGTCCAGCAGCGGTTCGTAAAGTGTTGTAAACAGAGGCATCTGAACTTGCAAACTGTAAGCTGATCTGTCATATGTAGCCATGTTCATGTGTTTGCTTGTTTTGACACCTCTAGTGATTTGCAGATCCATCTTATCCACTGCTTGGTCATCCAGTTTCATAACTTTTAGTCATAGCTTACTACTTTTTCAGTTTTGTCCCAAACCTCTGACTAGAGGCCTCCTCTTAGAGTGTGAACAATATTACTGTTATTCCACGTACATCTTTTACAACTGTGCCAAGAGCAATGCCAAAAACTAACCTGAGACTACGGGCGCTTCAACATTCGGACAGAGATTCTGGAGAAAAACATTTGAGCTTGTGAGCTGATCTTGATTGTATCTGCTGCTGAAGGCATTAGTGGCTGTTTTACAAACTGCTTTAGGAAATACAAATCTCACCATATGCAAAACAATTATGTTAGACCTGGCATCTTTAGTGTGATTTTCCCTGTGTCTTTTTGCTTCTGACCTCCTGTCTTTGACTGTGTGCTGCATTTCATTTTAGCTGGTTTTAGGACTCTGGGCCCTTTACCACTGCTGACCAGTGCTAAAGTGCAAGTACTCCCTGTGTAAATTGTCTTGGTGATTGGTTTATCTGTCATTGGTATATCTGATTTACTATTAAGTCCCTAGGTAAGTGCGCCAGGTGTTTCCAGGGCCTGTAAATCAAATGCTACTAGTGAGCCTGCATCACTAATTGTGCCACCCATATGAGTAGCCCTGAAAGCATGTCTCAGACCTGCCACTGCAGTGTCTGTGTGTGCAGTTTTAAACTGCCATTTCGACCTGGCAAGTGCACCCACTTGCCAAGCCCAAATCTTCCATTGTGCTATATGTAAGTCAGGGGTGCAGTGTATTTAAAAGGTAGGACAAGTGCTGTTATGTTTTACATGTCCTAATAGTGAAATACTGCTAATTTAATTTTTCACTATTGCAAGGACTATCCCTCCCATAGGGTAGCATGGGGATTGCCTTGAATTTTCTTTTAAGTGTAATTTCCCATTGGGAGCAGATAGAGAACGTGATCATTTTCTCCCTTAACCATTCTGTGTCTCTGCCTGCCTGTGAAATCAACGTCTGGTTTAGGCTGACAGGGGCTGTTTGTGCATTCACTTTAGACAGTCACACAAAGGGAGCTGAGGTGTGCCTTGCATATCCTGATGGGCTATCACCAGGCTGATGGGCCTTCCTGAGTTAGAGTGGTGGGAAGAGCTGTCACTGATACCTGAATTGGGCTGTACCTCTTCTCTCACAAAGCTGTCTCACACTGTGTAGTGTGCCTGGAGCCAGGTTCAGGAAAAGGCTGGGTCTTTTGCACTACAAAGACATTTTGTTGAAGTTTGCCTACTTCAAGGGCAAAAAGGCGTATTAGTGTTGGACCTCTGACATTCCAAAATCAGAACACTTCTGGACTAAAGGACATTCTGCCAGGAAGAAGAGCTAGATGCTGTAGGAGGAACTGACACTGCCTGTTGCTTTGTTGTGCTGGCCTGCTGCTTGCTACTTTTGTCCAGGGTGTGAAAGGACTGTACTTTGCTTTCTACATCCTACTTCCAAGGTTCTCCAAGGGCTTGTGTGTGCTTGCCTCCTCTTGAGATGTCTCAGGGCGATCAAAGACTTTACCTACTAGTGCCTGGTCTCTTCTGCTGAGAGCCTTTACTTGCCAAGTCGGGCCAAATCCAGTTCCTGGGCCCTTGGAAGTAGAATCTGTTGATCTGAAGAGAAAATCCATGCACCAACTCTTAGCGCCCGTTTTCTTGACACAGTACCGCCATGCAGCTGAAAAATCACTGCTTTGCCTCTGTGCGGCCAAAGAATTGATGCAGCGCCTGCTGTGCAGCTGAAAAAGCAACGCAGTCCGAGTCCCGAACACCGTGTCACTGATGTCCATGGCACCTGTTCTGACTCCGATGCAGCCCCTGCTTTGCGGCTGAAGAATTGATGCATCGCGTGCTTTGTAGCTGGGAAATAAGTGCAGTGCCTTCTTTGCCGCCACTCAATAAAAACAGCGCAACATTTTTAATGTATCGTACTTCAATGCTGTCGCTTCATCAATATTGCCCAGCAGTAAGGAAACAAAGTTGTGTGTCCAGAGATCGAAGCATCACCTCCCCTTCCAGTAAGAAACTGACACATCATCTCCAATGACAGTAAGGAATTGATGCATCACCTCGCCTGCATAGTAGTAAGGAACCGACCCATTACTGCTCCTGGCAGTAAGAAACCGACACATCACCTCCCCTGGGAGTAAGGAACCGACACATCATTTTATTTTTCAGGTGCCTCACGTCCCCTGCGCCTCTTTTCATCTTTGATTTTGACGCATCCCAGGTGCCTACTTGCTAAAAGTGAAACATCTATAGATTTCCATAGACTACATTTGCATAACATTTGAAAAGTGATATCTTTACTTGTCTATGGTGCATTTTTGTCGTTTTGATCTTGTTTTATTCAGATAAATATGGGATATTTTTCTAAACTGGTATGTACTCATCTTGTAGTGTAGCAACTGTGTTATTGTGTAAGCATGCACAAATGCTTTACACATTGCCTCTGAGATAAGCCTGACTGCTCGTGCTATGCTATCAATGGGGTGAGCAGGGATTTTCTTAACTGTGTGAAATCCCTTACCCTAACTAGAGTGAGGGTCCCTACTTGGACAGCGTGCAAACCACTGCCAACTAGAGATCACATTTATTACATTGGTGGTCAGCGGTGATGATAGGACTTGTGTTTTTACTTTGCATACAGTGCTTGGTGTACACTACTCCATATCACAGACCATTACGCGACCACATACTGTTTTTGTTTTTTCCCTTCTTTGCAAATCTTGAGTTTGATCCACAATCATGTCTCAGGCTGGTGAGACATCAGTTGGAGACTCAAATTTGATGTTTGAGCAGGAGAGGTTGGAGGCCTATACGGTACCTCAGCTCAAAAAGTTCTGCAAGGCGCTCAAATGTCCTATTAAAGACTTCACTAAGAGGAGGTGCTTCAAAAGGCACCGAGGGCTTGGTTGGCTGCAAAAGAGGCTGATGGGCATACTGAGGATGAGAATGAAGATATGGAGGTAGAGGAACCAAACCTGCTTGTGGATTTTGTGAATCAGGATCTGCAGGAGGAGAGAGGACCCTCCAGGGCTAGAGCAATGTTTCTTCCAAAGATCTGTCATCAGATGAGCTGGAGGACAGGAGGGAGGATCGGAGTCATCAGTTGGAACTCTAAAAGCTCAAAATGGAGAGAGAGCTTCAGTTGGAACTGGATAGACTCAAGATGGAGGAAAAAAGTTAACCCTAGCTCACAAGCTGACCTTAAAGGAGCTAGATTTGAAGGCCAAGTCCAGCACATATGTTAGCAGCATTGCATCAGTGTAGTCTGAGAAACCGGTGCACATTCCTAAAAATGTAGGGAATGAGTATACCAAGGAATATGACATCCAGAGGTGGTTCCAGGGCTATGAGGCAGCTCTTCACATGAATGAGGTCCCTGAGAGAAATTGGGGAACAGGGTTGTGGAATCACTTCTCAGTGGAGGAGAGGGGCACATTGTTGGCCTTAGGGAAGGGACATGACCTCACTTACACTGAAATGAAGGATGTCCTTCTCACCCAATATGGCCTTACCCCAGATAGGTACAGGGATTAGTTTAGGCAGAGCAAGAAATTTGGTTCCCAGACATGCCTTGAATGTATGGATTCATTTTGCAGAGCAGAGGATGGTTGGGTGAAGGACAGGTGGGTAACAGATTATCAAAGACTGTACAATTTGTTTGTGTGGGATCACGTGTCTAGTCTATGATTTCAAGAGCTGTACCAGCACTCGATGGAAGCCGGCTTACTGACCCCATGAAACTTGCTCAGTAGGCTGATCGCTGGGTGAGTACCAGGGTCCACAGGAGTTTGCATAGGGGAGACTGTGCCAAGGGTGAGCAGGGTCCCCAGCATCAGAAGGGGGGCAACAAGGGTAAGAATGATGAGTTCTGTAAAGGGCCTCAAAATAATTCCCAGGGTAAGGATTTCCAGACCCCATTGAAAATATACGTTTGGTTCCCACCAGGGAAGCCTGGAGTGAAGGGATCCCTGGTGTGCTTTGACCTTAACCAGCCAGGGCACTTTTGAGGGAGTCCTAAGTGTCCCAAGTGGGCACAGGCCCCCACCAGTGGGCAGACACTGGGTATGGCCAGTGTAGCACTTGGGGAGGAGTTGGTTTCAGGTGGGTGTGGGGAATTTGCTGAGATGACCCTTGTCTCACTAGGGGACAGTGAGATGGTTCAGAGAACCCTCATGCCTGATAACACTAAGATATACAGGCAGTGAGTGACCATCAATAGACAAATGTTAGAGGCTCTGAGAGCCCCGGAAGCCAGTGTGCCTACAGCCAGGTGTCACCTGGTGTCTGAAGAGCAAGTGGTTCCTGCAGGGCTTCTCCAGGTAGTTGCAGCAGACAATAGCACGCACTTTTGTAAAGTGACTTAGGTTCCCTTTGAGTGGGGGGGTCTCATGTTCCTTAAGAGCCCATCTGTGCCTGTGGGTTTTCTGCAGGGAAAAGAGCTAGAATACACCACCTGGATGGAGGTAGAATACAGGTCCCTCTTGGAGATGTTGGGATTGGCTGAATGAGTGTGCCTGACCACACTGTCCATGGCAGCCCAGGATGATCAGAAGGACCTGGAGCCTGAAAGAGTGGCCCAGGTATCTTCCAATAAGAGTAGGGGAAGGGGTGCAGGCAATTCGCTCCAGAAATTCCCATGGTCAGGTAGGAGGCTGAACCTGAGGAGGATGCCCCGGAACCTACAGGGGAGGAAGTGGACGAACTGGGAAACCTGCTTGAGCTGACCCATTGGCAGTAGGAAGGGGGTCCCACCAAGGAGGAATTCTACACAGCTCAGAAACAGTGCCCTTCTCTTGTGGGTCTTCGGTGGCAGGCCAAGGACCAGGTAGCTGGTAAGGAGTCTAGAAGGGCACCCTGTGAGAGGACCTCTCAGTTTGGTGAAGGAGGTCTGGGAGCAAGCACATAGGAAGCCAGCTCAGAATGTATTCAGCTACATGCTTGCCCTTCAAAACCAGACCACATGCTTCAGGAAACTCATCCAAGAAAACCTAGAAGCAGCCCCGGTCCTTGCGGGTAACAACGGTGGGGCAATGGGGCTGTGTAAAGGGAGATTCTGAGGAATTATGCATAGGGAAAATTAATTATTTATTTAATTTTCCTCTGCAACGTCCTTCGGATTCCCCCTTTACATGGCCCTACCGCCCCACCGCTTTTACCTACATGGAAGCTAGCCAGGAGGACATGAAATGCTGGTACGACTAGAATACCACTCTGGTTGGGTTTTAGCCTAGTCAAAAGATGTGGGTGATGGAGCCAGTCGAGCTGCACACTCTACAAGACAAGCGGTCTGGCCTCTATGAGGTAAAGGAGTGCAAAAGTGACATCACCTACCTGGTGGACTTGCAGACTCCTAGGAAACCCTTGAGTGTCCTGCATGTGAACCGCCTCAAACTCCACTTCGAGAGGTCTGAGTTGACCATGCTCTTAGCTACTGATGATCGGGTGGAAGAGGAGGATGAACCTCTCCCCAATCTCCTATCTCCAAAAGAGCCGGATGGGTCAGTGGAGGGTGTGATCCTCTCCCCTACACTGACCCTAGAGCAGCAGAGTAACTGTCTCCAGTTACTGCGACAGTTTGCCACTCTATTTTCACTCATCCCAGGAGTCACCCATTGGTGTACTCATGACATTGATACTTGGCATAGTCCACCTGTGAAGCACATGATTTACAGGTTGACTGAAAGAATGAAGTCTAGCATTAAGGAATAGATTTCTAAGATGCTAGCCCTGTGGGTGACTGAGCCCTCCAGCAGTCCTTGGTCCATCCCAGTGGTCTTGGTTCCAAAGGCTTCCCCAACTGGTATCACTCCTTAACTGCGGTTCTGTGTGGACAATCGTGGGCTCAATACAGTCAGAAAGACTAACACGCACCCCATCTCCTGAGCTGATTGATCGTCTGGGAGCTGCCAAGCTCCTCAGTACATTTGATTTAATGTCTGGGTACAGGCAGATTGCCTTGACCGAGGGGGCACAAAAAAGGTCAGCATTCTAAACACCAGAAGGGCACTACCAGTTCTCGGTCATATCTTTTGGGTTGTAGAGCATCCCTGTCACATTCCAGAGACAGTACAACCAGGTCCTGGCTGGATTGGAGAACCTCAGTGCTGCCTACCTAGATGACATTGCGGTCTTCAGTTAATGCTGGGAAGACCACTTTTAACACCTCCAGGAGGTGTTGAAGGCTCTTCAGAGTGCAGGCTCTTTATCGAGGCCAGTAAGTACCAGATAGGGCAGGGGTCTGTGGTGTACTTGGGGCATTAGGTAGAAAGCGCCAGGTGGTACCCCTACAAGCCAAGATTTACATCATTCTGGCTTGATCACTCGCCAAGACCCTGAGGTGAGAGCCTTCTTAAGCCTCACCGGGTACAACCGCAGACTTGTCAAGGGGTATGGCACTATTGTGGCCTCCTTGAAAGAGCTTCAAGGAAGCATCCATGTCAGGTGATCTGGACTGAGGCATGCCAGACCGCTTTTGACACCCTGAAGGAGGCTATGTGCACGGCACCCGTGCTCAAGGCTCCTGACTCCTCCAAGGAGTCTTTGGTGCAGACTGACGCTGCAGAGCATGGTGTAGGAGCTGTGCTTTCTCAGCTTACTGAAGAGGACCTAGATCAATCTGTAGCCTTCATTAATGGAAGGTAACTTCCCCGGAATCAGAGGTTGAGCACCATTGAAAGGGATGCTTTCGCTGTGGTTTGGGCGCTGAAGAAGCTAAGACCCTACTTGTTTGGGACTCACTTCCAGTTTTAGACAGACTACGGGCCCCTCAGATTGTTAATGCAAACGAGGGGTAAGAACCCAAAACTGTTGAGGTGGTCCATTTCCCTATAGGGAATGGACTTTACCATGGAAGACACTACTGGCACAGAACATGCCAATGCTCATGGCCTGTCTAGGTTCTTCCACCTTAGTGAAGAGAACTCCCATGAGGTTGGGTAGTTCTCCCCAATTTCAGCTAGGGGGTACATGTGCTAGACTTGGCATCTTTGGTGCAATTTCCCCTGTCTTTTTTGTTTCTGACCTCCTGTTTTTGACTGTGTGCAGCATTTGTGTATTGCTGGTTTTTGGACTCTGGACACTTTTCCACTGCTGACCAATGCTAAAGTACAAGTGTTACCTGTGTAAATTGTATTGGTGATTGGTTTATTCATTATTGGCATAGTTGATTTACTAGTAAGTCCCTAGCAATGTGCACCAGGTGTGTCCAGGGCCTGTACATTAAATGCTACTAGTGAGCCCTCACCACTTATTGAGCCAACCACATGAGTAGCCCTGCAAACGTGTCTAAGACCTACTACTGCAGTATCTGTGTGTGCAGTTTTAAACTGCGATTTCGACCCGACGAGTGCACCCACTTGCCCGCCCACACCTTCCCTTTTACTGCATGTAAGTCATCCCTAAGGTAGGCCCAAAGCAGCCCATGGGCAGGGTGTAGTGGATTTAAAAGGTAGGACATCTACTGTTGTGTTTTACATGTCCTAATAGTGAAATTCTGCTATTTTCATTTTTCACTATTTCAAGGACTATTTCTCCCATGGGGGAACATGGGGATCGCCTTGAAATATCTTTTTAGTGTAATCTCCCATTGGGAGCAGATAGAGATTTGGAGATTGGGGCCTTTGAGCTCACAATTTAAAAATACACCTTTTAGTGAAATTAGCTTTCAAATTGTGTGCTGGAAAATGCCACTTTTAGAAAGTGGGCATGTTCTTGCTTGACCATTCTGTGTCTCTGCCTGTCTGTAGAAGCCACTTCTGGGTTAGGATGACAGTTGGGCTCTTGTGCATTCAGTCTAAACAGTCCCACAAAGGGAGCTGAGGTGTGCTTGCATATGCTGATGGGCTTTCCTGAGCTAGTGTGGTAGGAGGAGTTGTTACTGACACCTGAATAGGGCTGTGCCTGTCCTCACACAAAACTGTCTCCACTCCCCTGTTGTGTGTCTGTCGCCAGGTCAGAGAAAGGCAGTGTTTTGTGCACTGCAAAGACTTTCCTTTGAAGTTTGCCTACTTCAAAGGCAGAAAGGGGTATAAGTATTGGACCTCTGACACACTAAATTCATAACAATTCTGGACTGAATGACATTCTGCCAGGAAGAAGGGCTGGATGCTGTAGGAGGAACTTATACTCTGCCTGTTGTTTTTGTGCTGGCCTGCTTCTTGCTGCTTCTGTCCTAGGAGTGAAAGGACTGGACTTTGCTTTCTATATCCTGCTTCCAAGGTTCTCCAAGGGCTTGTGCGTGCTTGGCTTCTCTTAAGAAGCGTTTGCGCACTGGTACTAGAGATGTATCCTTCCTTTATTTAATCTATATCTTATTCTTTCATTTGGCTTGACTAACACCATACTCCGTTGGCCTTTGATGATTCTTGTTTGTGCTGAAAGGGACTGGATGTATGGAACATGTGCAACTACCTAGTAAGGATCAGGATAAGGTAATTGCTACACTCAAAATTGTTATTACACAAGTTCAAGAAATCCAGTATTCCGATTTTCAATATATCAATTAAAGATTTACCCACAAGAAATAATGAGTCAGAATCAGCAAAGTGCAGTTTAACTCTTAAGATTTGGTGGGCCAGTTGAACGACTATTGCGAGGTGCTAAATCCAATGTACAACAGTGTCTGAGCCACTGTTAGCGATTCCCAATGGGGTCGCAAAATGCGAGGCTCATCAATTTTCATGAGCCACTCGCCATTTGCCTGCCCATTGGGAATGGCCAGCCTCACAGGTATGGTGGCCTGCTGGGGTCAGCAGACCACGATGTCTGTGACTGCTTTTCAATAAAGCAGTTTTTTTTTTTTAAAGCAGCCCGTTTTCCTTAAAGGAAAACGGGATGCATTCAAAAAAGAAAAAAATGAAACGTTTCCGTTTCATTTTTTAAGGGCTGGTAGTGGTCCCTGGAACAACTGCCTGCTCTTAAAAAATATTTTCCTCTGCATTCACAAAGGGGAAGGGGTCTCCTGGGGACCCCTTCCCATTTGCGAGTGCTTTAACACCCTTCTGTGAAGGGTGGTAAACTGTGACTGCAACAGTTTTGCAACCGCAATTGCGGTCGCAAAAGAGTCATACATACCTGGAGGACTCGCTATTAGGAAGGGACACCCTCGGAACTCCCCTTCCTAAGAGCAACTCGCTATTCCTATTTTGCGAGTCACAATTAAATTGTGACTCGCAAAATAGGAATAGTACATGGCCAACTCGTTTTTTGCGGTCTCAAAGAGGTCTGAAACCCCTCTGCAACCGCAAAAATTATCGTACATCTGTACCAGTATTTCTTTCAAGGGCAAAGAATGTTAAAATAAATGGCATACAACCCTAGAATTATCTAAGTAGTTTTAATTCTGTTAAATCCAGGGGCGGAGCTTGCCTGGCTGCAAGATGGCCAAGCTGTGAACGAGCTCCGCCATCCACTGACCCAATCCGGCATGAATTTGCAGCTTCCTACAGCATGCAGGGGAGCGTAAAGCCTGCTCTGGTGATGTCAGTCGTCCGCTGACTCTATTGATGTGCTTCGATCCTGTCTAGCGTCGACGCGGCTGGAGACCCGTCCCGCCTCACTCAAATTGGCGCACAGCCTTGAAGCGGGGCCGACGTGCGAACTGTATAGCCCTGAGTGAGCCGATCGCTTGCAGGATCGAGACAGGCGTGGAGTGTGTGCCGGCTCGGGCTGCGGTCCCTTGTGGAGTGCGGCGGCTCCGTGGTGGACTATGGAAGCTATCCAAGGTGACGCGGATCGAGAGGTGAGCCGGGCTCCACTGGGATCTGCAGGCTGCGGGCCTGTTGGGCGGACGGAGTGTGATGGACTCACTCGCACTGCCCCGCTGCAGCCACATAGATCCTGGGCAAAATTGACTCGCGCCACTGCCTGCTAGGCCCTAAGGTTCCACCACACTGCTCTGCCTAAGTGACCAGCGATAACCCCACTGCAGCTGTTCCTGACGCCTCGCTCTCATCTACCGGGGCCTAACACAGTCGTTGTGGCCTGGGGGCACTGTCTACAGCGTGCAGCAATATCAGCGATAAAACATCTATGGACTAGGGGCGGGATACTCCAGAGGACTCTCACATGGTTGAGAACTGTCAGTAATCCTCCCCCCTCCCCCTGTGCCCCTCGATCTTCTAGCACACCATTATCCGAAGTTAGCCGCATCGGACACACTTTGTTGGCCCAACACGTGGAGGTGCACTGAGCTTGCCATAAGCACACTGGGGCAGTTGGACCAGTGGATTGTCTACCATGGGCAAATCAAACAAGTCGCAGCCGAAAATCAGCTTCGAGCAGCGTAAGTCGAGGAGATGCGAGGATACGTCTGAATCTGCGACAGTTGAGCTGGATCTCCTCACGGAGGACCCGGTGGGGGATAATAAACAGATTATCGCATCCATGCAGAGGGGTCTGACGGCGATTGATGCCAAAATCAACACTTTGGCCTACAGGATGGACAGAATGGCCTAGAGGGTCGATAAACACGCGGAGCGCCTAGATATGGCGGAGCGTCGCATCACAGAAACGGAGGAGGCCCAGTCTGACACCAACAGCATCCAGCGACAGGTCGAGAAGACACTGGTGTCACTTCAGGAAAGGGTGGAAGATTTGGAAGCACGATTGAGGCGGTGCAATCCCTGCATCACGGGCCTACCAGAATCTACAGCGGCAGGCCCTATGGAACTATTTGTTGAAAATCTTCTCAAGTCGCTGCTGGGCGCTGATGTCTTCTCCCCTATGTTCGTCGTGGAGAGAGCACATCGCTCGCTGGGTCCCAGACCTCAGCCATTGGCGTAGTGCTCCTCCTCGGCCCATCATCGCTAAACTGCTCAATTATAGGGACAGAGATGCTGCATTGCGCAGGGCAAGGGAACTGAGCAACTTGCAATATAAGGGATCCTCCCGGTCCCTCTTCCCGGACTTCACCATCAAAGTGCAGGAAGCCAGGAGGCGATTTGTTCCTTTGAAGCGCAAGCTGTGTGATCAGAAAATTGAGTATGCTATGTTGTATCCTGTGCAGACGAAAGTTCTATTTGATTGAAAACCTCTAATTTTCTTAGTTCCGCAATCACTACAAAAAGCTCTCAAATCCTACGAGACGGCTGGTAAGCGCAGGAAGGAACGTGAAGATAATGCTGGAGGTGAGGCCTCGCCAAACAATGGACAATAAACATGTTGATTCTGCTTTAATGATTTGCTCACCCCCTGATCAATATGGGCTGTCCTGTTACCCCAGTTCTATAGAGGAGACTTTATAACTTTATAATTTTACAATTGCAGTGCCTTTGTTTAAGTAGGAAAGCCCGGGTGGAGGGATAATAGCAGAATGGTAACTTGATTTGGGTCTCCTCAGAAGTATTTGCCTTTCTAAGTGAAGCTTTTCCGTATGTTTTATGGTGGTGTGATGAGGCGATAGTAGTTTGAGATCGCTGGGTAACATACTCCCCAAAGCGTTACCCGCTGTTGTTACTACGGTATTGGGGTTTGCTGTATGTGGATTTTTATGGTATGATGTTCATATGTATTTTTTTCAATGGCGTGGGTCATTATTCATTCATGCACAGTTGGGGTACGCATGGCGTGGGTGTGGGGTGGTACTGTGGGGGCTAATTTCTTCTTTATATGACAACTTTCTTTCGCAGGTCACATGTCGTTGTTTTCACTACTGGAGGGAGGTGGGTGTTGGGCCATTGGGGGTGGGTACGGCGCAGACACTGGATCACTCTATACGCAGCTTCCAAAACAGTATGAATCATAGGAAGCGACTGAGTCTCCTGACATGGAATGTCAGAGGTCTTAACGACCACAGAAAGGTGTGCAAAATACTGGCCTATTTGAAAAGGAAAGAGGTTGACATAGGTTGACTTATTACTGGGTTGCGCAGGCTTCGCATGCTCATAGTTGGATTCACGGCCACAGATACTTCCTCACCTCCACATTGAAAAAGTAGCTGCCGCGCCCGAACCATTACCTTGGTTCTTGACTAAAGCACCGATTAGACGCTGCTGGGTTATTGATTCGGTGAACTCCATGGTGCATGCTTAGCACGTTCTTCTAGGCATGTTTGCTGGAGCACAATTGTACTCACCTCGCATGCAGATCGAGAGGTGTCATTGGTATGCTCTTAGCACAGAGCGGGGCACGCTTCGAGCGTTACAGAGATTTGGTTTGTTTGAGATGGGTGATCTCTTTAAAGACGGTAGACTGGTATCCTGGAGTGAAGTAGTGGCCGATAGGGTGATACCCTCTGCATTAACGCAATTTCAATTCTTTAGAACTAAACAAACTATCCGGGCGGTACTGGGAGAGTGGCTAGCCGAGCCCATGGAGATCCCTCTACTGTCCATCTTACTCCGTTCACAATCTCCTATCAAATTAGTCTCTAAACCATACGCTTCGGCCATACAGACAAAGATCTCCCCATACTCAAAGGCACGATTAGCCTGGCAAACTGACTTGGGGAGGCAACTCTCAGATGATATCTGGTTTTATTGTTGTGAGGTTACTCGTACGATTTCTCTGGATGGCAGACATAGGCTGACACATTTTAAGTTCTTGAAAAGGGTTTATTATACACCGGAATGTCTCTATAGATATGGTTTGCGCGAGTCTGACATCTGCGAGCGCTGCAGCATGCCGAGTGCTGACTTCTACCATCTTGCATGGCAATGCCCTCCAGTCGCTGATTTCTGGAATCACATCTTCGCAGTGTTGAATGAGATTGTGGGCCTAACTCTCAATCCTGACCCGTTGCTAGCGCTGTTGGGATATGCGAAACCTTTGCCAAAAAAAGGATACAAATTGATAGCCATGGGCCTACTTTTGGCTAAGCATAGACTAAGCTAAGCATAGACTGGCTATGAGGTGGATGCGGGGGCCTGTACCTACAGTAACTGAGTGGGAAAGAGATATTGTGTATTGCAACACACAATCTGACATTTACAATGGACTGCTTCCACCATCTACCCGACCATTGAGCTTTTGGGGTCTATTTGCACAATATACCAAGTATCACGCCAGGCAGAAACTTCTGACCAGGACGAATAAGATTTGCATGTTTGCTATTGCTCAGCACGTATTTACATTTCAATTATTACAGAAGGGTTGACATGAAAAGATGCCTGCTTGTTTGTGCAGCTGCTTTGACCCAGCCTGAAGTGAGATGTTTTACTGTCTGTAGTGGATTATACCCAACTGTGCCCATCACCTCCTTATAATCTTATAATCTGATGCTAAACTGCTCATAACGTATGTGATCTGCGCTTTCATTTTGCTTTTTGGTCTGTGAATTTTGTTTCCATTTGTTTCATTTTGTATTGTTTGTAAATTTCATAAATAAAACAATAAAAAAAATATTCTGTTAAATCCAAGGACAATATGAAAAATCTTCCTCACCCGAGGGAGACTGTTGATAGCTGTAGCAATCAGTTCAGTAGGAAATCAGTTAGGCCTCATACAAACCCTCAGGAAAGTTCAGTAACTTCCAAGTGATCAGTTCCAGTTCATTAAAGACAGAGATCTGTCTCAGTCCGCCACTGTAACCCCAAAGTCACAGCAGCATGACGTGAACCCTTTCAGCCGAAAAGGTTCCACTACGCTAGCATACCAGCCGGCAGGAGATCGCAGTATTACATCACAGTTTGCGTTGTCTTTGGATGTCCAAATTGTCAGTCTCAATGCTGCATCATAGGTGAGTAAGTGCGCTGAGTTCAGTTCCAAAGTCTGAGCAATTATACTCCATGGATTCTGGGATAACACTCCTTAACATCATCAAGAATGTCAGACAACTCTGTCCTATTGGTTGCCTTCGATAGGATGAGGATGATGTAAGGGATAAAAAGTATACAATCCGGAAAAATTAGGGATTCACGTTATGTAGCTTTCTTAACCATTGTAAATTTAGTCATATGAACAATGAGCTACTCAGAGAGTAAGCAAGACCATGAATGAATGAATGAATGAATGAATGAAGTTATATTTATATAGCGCGTAACTACCCGAAGGCCTCGTAGCGCTTAAGGACAGCAGAGCAGAAAGAAAAAGGTTACTGGAAAGCTGAGAGAAAAAGGAAGGTCTTGAGATGTTTGCGAAAGTGAACAATGTTGGGTTCGCTGCGGAGCGTAAGTGGAAGGGTATTCCAAAAATTGGAGGCATTCAAAGTGAAAGACCGACCGCCCCATTTTGCTCTGCGGACTTTTGGGGGCGCGGTAAGGAAGGTGTTACTAGACCGGAGAGACCTAGTCGGTTGATAGGGGACTATCAAAGAGTGAAGAATTTGGGGGCCATGTTTCCAGAAGGCTTTATGGGCCAGGCACATGGCCTTGAACTGGATCCTGGCACGGATGGGCAGCCAGTGTAGAGACATCAAAGCAGGTTTGGCTGATTGTCTACGAGGGGTCTGAGTCAAATGGCGTGCGGCACAGTTTTGAATAACCTGTAATTTGTTTAAGGGGGACTGAGGAGCGCCAAGATAAAGCGCATTTCCATAGTCCAGACGGGATATGATTAAAGCTTGAACCAAAATTCTCCTGGCTTGGAAGGGAAGGAGGGGAAGGATTTTTCTGATTAAACGTAAGAGACCGAAACAAATAGCTGAAAGCTTTGTGGTCTGATAGTTAAAGCAGAGGGTCCTATCGAGCCAGATGCCTAGACTTTTAATTTGGTGCTTAGGCAATGGCGAAGGACCCATGCATGGAGGCCAGGAGAGGGGGGAAGAGGGCGAGGGGGCTTTTCCTAAGAGCATAAGTTCAGATTTATCTCCATTTAGTTTTAGGTGCGAAGTGTGCATCCAGTGAGCAACTGCCTCTAGACAAAGGCCAAGCGTGTCAGATGAGCCCTCAGGGTGATTAAGTGCCACCACTAGCTGGGTGTCATCGGCGTAGGTGATTATTTTAATGCCGAATGGAGAGACAACTTCAGCTAGAGGGGCCATATAGGAATTAAAAAGGGTGGGACTAAGGGAGGAGCCCTGAGGGACCCCACAGTTAAGAGGCCACTGCTTGGATGAGGCTGTCCCCTCAAAGACCTGATAACAGCGGTCCTCTAAGAAAGAATGCAGCCAGGTCCATGCAGTTTTCCCAATCCCCAGGTTGGTCAGCCGATCAAGGAGGATGTCGTGGTTAACAGTGTCAAAAGCGGCACTGAGGTCGAGCAGAATTATGGCTGCTGAACCGCCCTGGTCTAAAAGTTTCCTGGCTTCTTCCGTAACAGCCAGCAGCGCAGTTTCAGTACCTAGCTGAGGACGGAAGCCAGTTTGGGAGACATGAAGTAAATTATTTGATTCGAGGTAATTGACTAGAGTAGAATTGATGTGACGTTCGATCAATTTACTCAGCCACGGAAGGAGGGAGATGGGTCGATAATTTGCCATGTTAGAGGGATCCAGATTAGGTTTCTTTAAGAGCGCTTTGACCTGGGCGCATTTCCACGCTCGGGGAACTTTGCCAGAAATTATAGAAGAGTTAAGTATGTTCAAAATTACCGGGCCTACCATATGCAGAACCAGGGATAATTGCTGAGGAGGGGCAGGGTCAATAGGAGAACCAGAGGTGACACTGGAACAGAGGGTGTCCAGAGCTTTTACGTCAAGCAGTGGAAAGCTCTCAAGGGACTGTGTCGAATCTACAATCAGAGTAGAGTCAGAGGAGTGGGGCACGTAAGGCGAAAATGACTGCCGAATAAGCTGAATTTTTTGATTAAAGTATTCGGCCAACAGGTTGCAATGGAGGGAGAGATCCTTGATTTTTGAAGGTTCCGTGGGAATAGCTGAGAGGGATTTGGCAATTTTAAAGATCTCCCTGGGAGCAGAAGCAGCGGCAGTGATCTTATCCGCGTAGAAGCGTGTTTGGGTGGATTTGATCTCTGCTTTATAAGATTTTAACGCTTCTTTATATGTGTGTTTCCTATCATCCTCCAGGTTCTGTCTCCACCTTCTTTCTAAACGTCTGCATGATTGCTTAATTTTCCTCAGGTTGGGAGTATACCAGGGTGCCGATTTCTCTCTAAGTTTTTTTTGAACTGGTACCTTTGGCAGGAAGGAGTCCAGCGAATTACAGATCCATGAGTTAAAATTCTTATTCGCTAGCTCCGGGTTGGGGTCATGGGTGGGTTTACTGGTGGCTAATTTAGTGGACCAAGTGGTGGCCGAGAGCTTAGCCCATTTTCTCTCCAATATGTTTATCGGAGGCTGAAGGGGAGTAGGGTTCGCAGGCTCCCAGACCATAGGCACTAGAAGGTGGTCAGACCATGGGAGTGGAACGGGACTAACCACAGAGAGATTAAGTGCGTTACTGAAAACGGGGTCAAGTAAATGGCCTTTTTCGTGGGTTGGGCATAGACTCTTTTGAATAATTTGAAGGGCAGAAAGACCAGCAACTAGCTCTATGGCAGACGGGTTAGATAAAACATCCAGATGGATGTTTAGATCACCAAGCACTGTGAAATTTGAGAGATTTACGGCTCGTTCTGCTACAAAGGAAAGAAGGGACGAGAGGAATTGCCCAGTGGGACCGGGAGGACGGTAAATCAGGAGGCCGGAGAAGGTACAAATAGGAGAAAATGCTAGAGCAAACTGCAAGCTTTCGCTCTCAAAACTTCCGATGGTTCATTCCCAAGCATCTGTTCAAGAATGTAACAGTTTTGCTGCAAGTACAGTCAAGCTGTGCTATAGATGTGAAAGGAAACGCTAGACATACTTCCGTTTAACGCCGTAAGCGGTAGACTGCGGACCTCGGAAGACAATCTTTTGGACTCCTGGTAAGGGGATAATCTGTCCGAATATCGAGTGTTATCACTGTGTAACTGTGACTGCAGACGCTGTGGTTCATGGTTAAAACCTATTGATTTATGCATTTTTTAGATACTATGAGGTCCCCGTTCTAATTACGTGAGGACAAATTACCTATACGAGCATAAACCCTGGGAACGGTTTGAACCACTAGCGGCCCGTTATGGGCTGTCATCAGTAAGTGAATTTTAGACTTTTGTGCCTTTAATTTTATTTAAGAACATGTGATTAGTATGACAATTTGGTCTTTTTTCATCCTGCAGGCAACTTTGATAGCTTGATACCTGATCCCTATATCACAATATTATCCTACGGGTCCGTACAGCTTTACACAGGCTTACCGCTGGCTATTTTTTACTTCTGACTCATATATTCATTTTCTTCTTTGTTGCTTGGTAAGTTTTAGATTTGGACTATACTTAATAAGGACCTACCCAGTCTAAGTACTGTATGTCACATTTACGGACACCATGACTGTTTCCTAGAGGTCTTTATCGTTCAGACCTATCTCGTATACCGATTATGTTTCCTAGTTTATATTACCATCTGAGGTCTTCATGTTGTCTACCTTAGACGCAAACTAGTTACTCTAATAGGAATGGCTACTAGCTATGTTTCTAGCTACGCGATTTATATTAGCGTTTAGGATTCTCCCATGAAGTTGAGAACCTCGTGTATTATCTATGTAACAATATATACTATAGGACGGTTAGTTGCTTCTGTTACATCGTTGTCTTATTTTATCAACTTGCTATTCCGCCCTAGTTCCCTTGGAAAAACAAACACACCAACTGAAGTCAACCTATATCTTGGGCTACCAAGTAAAGCCCTAGTTTCAAGTATGTGTATATTCGCTTTGTTTACTATTTAGGTGTTGGCCTTTCGTCTTTCCTTATACCTTTTGATTCACATATTCTTCGGTTTTTTCATTTCACTTGTCGGTGATTTTGGTTTAGTGGGTGTTATTAGTTCTCCTCTTTACTCCCAGCCAGACTCTATTAAATTAAATTTAGTATACTTATCCTGGTTTTTGTACCCACAGACAACGGTTGTCAATATTGAAATTGTACAATCACCCCCACCACATGACGTTGGATATGAAGTCATGTCCTGTACCTGTTGCTATTTGAAAGACCTATTGAACATGCCCTGAAGAAGGAGCCTATACTGGATATATAGGGTCTCCGAAACGCGCGTTGGCGCTGGTCTTGTGTGTAAAATTTAATGTATCAATGTTATGTATTTGTTTTTTTTATAACAACTTTTTCCTTTTCTGTGAAATGTGATGTTTAGTGTATTAGCTTAGTATTCTGTTTTGTTTAGGTATTTATTTATGGTGTCATGGTGTGGGTCGGTTTAAATAAGATGTATCCATGTCTCATGATTGTGATATAGTATGTATCATATGTATTAATATACAGTTAAATAATATACATGCATATGTTTTCTTTAAAAAAAACGAAAAAAACTACTAAATAAATGAAGTGATCTATTTTTGTACACTGTTGTCTGTGGGTTCTGTTTTAACATATGGACATATTGCCTCATACCTAAATAGATAGGTGTAGGAAGTTTTGTTGTGCTCTATAGATGTGAAAGGAAACACCTTCAAACAATTGAGGGTTTGAACTCAAGTGGCAACTTTTCTAAAAGTTCCCAAAGGTATCAGATTATTCAGCTCATGAGTTCACGTTTGGGACAGGAGGCAAGATTAGAGGTTTACATGAAAGACAGCTTATTCACGATTAATTTTGCCTAAATAAGAATCTCGCATCACATAGCATAAGTATTTATTTCTCAAATAAATAGTTTAATAAAAATTCAGTCAGATTCTAATTGTTTTGTTTAAGTATTGGGTACTTATAATTTTTTATTTAATGAAACTGTTACACGTAAATGAAAATGGTACATATAAATCTCCTTCGCATATATGTCATTAAGGTGCACAGAATAATAAGTACATTTGATGAAAGACTCACAGATGTTATTTTAACTAAAACTCGTGTAACACCTACTTTTCTTTTGTCATTTTCGGTGCGCACATTACACATGAACTACTATTTATATCTAACACATAGAACATTAATTTGGTGTGTAAAATCTCTAAGTTATTTTTTGTTATCATATGGTCTAATAACATATTCAATGTCATTAAAGTGTTAATAATTCCCATCTATTTAGTAAATATGAAATATTATCATTAAGTTTATTCTAGCAATCTGCATGCTTTTACGATAAAGGATCTAAATCAGAATTGCATTTTGTCTTTTTCCAGAAACGTGGAGTTTAACACACGTTTGTTGCCATTCATGTAAAATATTGTCACAATTATTTACTTTCTTATTTGTCACACGTTTGTAAGAGGAAACTTTTACTCTATCAGAAGTGTCAGGGCAATCAAAGACTTTACCTACCAGTGTCTGGGGTCTTCTGCTGAGAGCTATAGCTTGCCAAGTGGTGCCAACTCCAGTTCCTGGGCCCTTGGAAGTAGAATCTGGTGATCTGATGAGAAAATCCACGAATCGACATGTTACGACAGTTTTCTTAAAGCAGCACCGCCGTACATTTGAAAAATTGCTGCATCACCACTGTGTGCCCAAAGAATCGACACAGCGCCTGTAGTGCGGCTAAAAAAATCACTGCAGCTTAGTCCCAAGCACCATGTCACCGACGTCCGTGACATCCGCTCTGACTCCAATGCACCCCCTGCTTCGTGGCTGAAGACGCGACGCAGCGCTTGCTTCGCTGCTGCCACATCATCACAGCACATCTGGATTTTCAATGCATTGAACTTCAACGCTGTCTCTTCATCGATGCTCCCCAGCAGTAAGGTA
Organism: Triturus cristatus; assembly: GCF_964204655.1. Lineage (NCBI taxonomy): Eukaryota > Metazoa > Chordata > Amphibia > Caudata > Salamandridae > Triturus > Triturus cristatus. The sequence goes on along the minus strand of NC_140589.1, from coordinate 616,673,229 downwards.
TTGAGGCAGTATGTCCAGAGATCGACACATCATCTCCCCATCCAGTAAAGAACTGACACATCACCTCCCCTGACAGTGAGGAACCAATGCATGACCTCCCCTGACAGTAAGTAACCGATGCATCACCTCCCCTGGCAGTAAGGAACTGACGCATCACTTCCCCTGCGAGTAAGGAACTGAGACATCGCTTTGTTTTTCCAGCACCTCCCCTCACCTTCACTTGTTTTCATCTTTGATTTTGACCCATCCAAGGCACTTTGTGCTAAAAGTGACGCATTAATAGATTTCTAAGGACTACATTTGCTTAACCTTTGAAAAGTTATATCTTTACTTGTGTATGTTGAATTTTGGTTGTTTTGGTGTTGTTTCATTCCGATAAATATTGTCTATTTTTCTAAACTGGTGTGGTCTCATTTTGCAGTGTTTTCACTGTGTTACTGTGTGTGTATGTACAAATGCTTCACACATTGCCTCTGAGATAAGCCTAACTGCTCGTGCCAAGCTACCAAGGGGGTGAGCGAAGGTTATCTTGGCTGCATGACTCCCTTACCCTGGCTACAGTGAGGGTCCATACTTGGACGGGGTGCAAACAACTGCCAACTAGAGACCAACTATGAATTAAAGTGTTAAAATAGGATTCTTGAGTTCCAGGGAATGGTCTGTACCAACCGAAAAAGGAATCTACAATGAATGTAACGATTCAGTTTTAGGATGACTGTCTCCGTGTTCAGGGACATATTTTGGGCACTGGGGCCCTCTTTACGAGAAGTTACTTTGTTACAGTGGGGCCAGAAATAGCAGTAACCAGGCCCACCGGAGAACTCTACTTTCACCAAGAGATTTCAGCTGCAAAAGCTGCTGAAATCTCCGGGTCAGGGCCGGACTGGCCGTAGCGGGCACTGGGCAATCCCCCGGTGGGCAGCACAGGTGGGGGCCGGTTTTGGACCCCTGGTGGCCGTTTTTGTTACAGGGCCGTTTTTGCAGCTTAGCTGCAAAATCTGCCGAAAACCGGCCCTGGCAAAGAGCTCGGTGGCACCCCCGGGGGACCATCCGAGCACTTTGCCAGGGCCGAATTGGTTCCCAGTCCGGCCCTGCTCCAGGTGAACGTTTCCTGTAAAATGAGGAATTACCAGGGCAATCAGACTCAGTATTACTGATTACCCCAGTAATTCATCTTTTGCTGTGGGCTCTCAGGGCTCACCTTCAAAGGGACTGGACTTTCTATATCCTCTGGAGTTATTGGTCCACTGTTTCTGTAACCCGGCGCGGTAACATTCCAGTCCATTTCCTGGGCCACTCATTCGAGGCTAAATAAGTGATAGCAAGGTTAAGCATTGCAGGATTTCCTTACATCTCCAAATATACCATCAGGAGAGACGATGTCAAGCTAAAAATAAATCCATCAAATCACTGCAAAAATGAAAAAACCTAGAAACAGAAAAAATATGTTACATTTCCGTGCGTTAGGGCTAAATACATTGATATACCTGGCAACATTTGTGCATGAAAAACTGCATAATTTCACGTTTTGGAGCTTGGAAAGGAAGAAAATAAGTAATATCTCGGTTTTATCACCCAGTCTAACCTGCAAAACCAAGAATTAGGTGTTACCCCACTGGGAAAAAAGACATGCAGTGCTGTTTCAGTGTTTCCTACAGCAGCAGTCAGTAGACCACCTAAATACTGTTGCCCTCAGCCTGAGAGCGACATGATGCTCATATATTTTAATCGTGTTTCCTATTTTGCATAGACATAAACCAGGTTTTAATATCAGCGCCACCTACTGTGTTCCCATCATCAGCGTGTCTTTTAAGTTGCTCTCGAAGCCAGCTGCTGATGACACGTTTGATGAAGCTCTTCAGCAGGTTAGAGGATAAAACGCCACAGGCATTTGCTTGCCACAAGTTGGTCAAACAGAAGACACCGTGCACAAAGCAGGAAGATGAAAGCGGGCTTGTCTATTAACTGGGGCAAATGTACACTGCAATATGCATGTTCGGAACGTGCTTAATGCTTCCTTCTGGGAAAACACAAGGAAATAACGGTAATATTGTGTTTTGCTCAAAATGCCAGCCCTTTCTTTGTTAATTTGGCCACTGTTAATTAGTTGGGTGATTGCTGTTTGCATGTTAATTCAGTAGGTTTTGTTTCGCGTTCTGTTTGATGTCAACAAAGAAGTTCAAATGAGTTCTGCTTCAGAGCGTGAACTCAAACCGGCCTCGAATTAATGAAGACAGCTAAAAACAAAAGCGATGCAATTGTTTTACTTAGATTCATGTTAATATATGTGTTTCTTACTAACTTAAAAGACCATTTGTACAGAGGTAAAAATAAAATATACAAATGCTTGCATAAATTATCACTGTGAAGGTGACAAAACAGTACTGACAAAGGGAAAAAAAGCTACACTCATTGATTGACAATTTGTCCGAAATAAAAAAAGTATTCAATTAAAGGTGAACTACACATAGGGTTGACATTTCTTTGAAAGAAATCTTCAATACTCAATTTGGATTCACAGGAATATTCCCAGAGAGGCACACTTCGACATGGCAACTTGTGTTTCAAAAGAGACTTGATGAGGGGTATTTGTGTGCGTGTATGTGTGTGCGTGTGTGTGGGGGACCCCAGCAGCCCATCATGCTTGTGAATAAAGCCAATTGTAGTGGGTCACAATATATGACCTACCTCATGCATATTATTGAGGTAGTTCAAATTGTTACCCACTACGATTCTGTATTTTAGGACCTGGTAGTAGATAAGCCGGTTTACAGAATACAATTTCATTTGGTAAATGTGAATATTGCATTTCTATGATTCCTTAAAAGTGATCTGTGAACAGAAGGGCTATTGCTCCTATACTCCTAACTGTGGAAACAAACAGCATGTGATGGTACACATGTGTGTTTGCACATGCCATGTGTCGAAAGAAATTCTTGTGACAATTCATGTAGGTAAGGCTGAAAGGCTGGATTTAGCTTGAAGCAAATGTGTGACCCTAGGAGCATTTGATCAGTGAAGCCACTGGCTGCATATTGAAGTTATGTCTGCGAAGACACAGTGGGCAGGTGAGCAGAGGCCTGGCTGGCAGGGAGTCATGTGGGCTCTGATAGCGCTAAAAATTCAAAAACACTTTACATGACACTTTTACCGAATAAGACATAAAAACCTGAATGTGTACATTGCACATAATAAACAAAATGATACAGCAATAGAGACAAGAGAAGCAACAGCACTGCAAATGCATGCATGAAAGGGTTAGAAAAGGAGAAAATATATTGTTTAATAGTTACAACGCTCATTTTCATAACATGATTACTTATGAAATGATGTTTTACTAGTCACGTACTGATGAAAACAAATTAATCTAATGATGAGGCCTGACAGTTCCATTGCCGTTCATTGCAAATGCATTATAAGTAGATTGTGGTGCAATTGGTCAATAATAGTTAAGAAATAGAAATTTACAGATGTGATAATAGAGACACTAATAATTATAAAGATTTGGAAATTATTTTAGTAAAATGATTTTTAAGAATAATATACTTTTATAGATGTTGACAGATTGTGGAAGTAGGACATAGCTAACATTAGTCAATTTTGTGTAATGATACATTGGTAACATATTTATTAGTCTTTTATTATGAAATGATGATTCAATGCATTATATTTGATTCCAATTAGGTTTAATTCATTTAAAGCTGATGTATGCATTTAAGCTTTAACCGTGTATTTATTTAGCCGCAAATTTTCCCTCAGAAAGCATAATAATTTATTGGCATTTCTGCAAATGTTGCATTATTTGTTCTGTACATGTTTCCTCTTACATACAAAGGACATTCCTTCGAAGTACACTGTGAAATGGCTCTGTGGGAAAATCAACTCTAACCTGATGCCATGGTCTGTTACAATGTATATTTCTTACAGTTGACATATCTGTGAGGTCCGGAAAGCCAAGTCATTCACATGAAACACATCAGAAAGAATGCAAGAGTAACTAAAATGTGTTTGGTGACTACATACATAAACTAATAATACAATGGTCTCACTAGTGGAGTGTCACTACGTCATTAAAGTATCATAAGGACTATAAAAGAAGAAACAACATAGGAGAGGCAACACTAATATTTTTCTTTCTATGGGACACTGCATCAGTTTTATTTTTATCATCCTTTAAGATACAATGGAACCCTTTTCCTATGATTTATATAAACATACTTTAAATCTCTATCTTGGCTTCATTTTTGCTGATGCAGCTGCTTTAATGCAGTTGACCTGGAATCCTTCTTTACTGAACTAATTGATTTTTGCTTTATATTTTCCCTCTTTGCCCATGCTCATAGACTCGCCCTGGGAGGACTTTAAAATTGGTTCCTTTTATTCCCTTGCTTTACAAAAAAATGTAAAAAATAATTGCAGATTTATATAGCACAAACTCGACCCAACGGTATTGGAGCACTTTACATGAGCACCAGTTACGTTACACAAGGACACATTCATTTGTTTGGTAGGCACGAGGAGATTAGGTGATTTGCCCAGAATCACAGAATTTGGAGTCGACCCCAAGGCTCGAACCTTGGTTTCCCAGCTCCAAAATCGACCGTCTAGCGGTGAGACCATATCCTCTCCTTAAGGCTTTCTATCTTTAGATGCTGTTAAAGAGAATCAAACTATCCTTCTGCCTTTTATGGTGGTAGGAATCTGTAACCTCACATTTGATGTTTGTTTGGAATATAACACATTATACGCAATGTATTACATTGCGTGCTTTTGCAACGCGGTCGTTACAACAACCGCGTTGTTAGTACCCGATGCATTCCCATCACAAGTCAGTACAACGACTTACAGTAGGGGGCGAGATGGACTATAGTATTAATTACTTTTCCTACTCCAGTTTTTTCAACAGTAGAGAAGGTGTTGGAATTCATTTCCAATGCCTTAGCACCCCCTACAGCAAGCCGTTGTAATGACTTGCGATGTAAATGCATCACGTACTAACAATGCAGTCGTTGTGTTGTAGGGATTCTGCGTATGCACAGAACTATGCGCAGGAAACCAGAACCTTAGAGAATTGTGGTGTACCAGAAACTCCCCTCAGAACTAAGAACCCCTTATCCGACTAGCTTAGTGTCACATTCGTTATCCGAGATTTAGCTTGGCGGTCCCAATGTATAGACAACCCAGAACATGCGACTTAGTTATTCTCAGGAATGGTGGGAACCCGAAATACCCGTTTGCACATATATATCAGTCCACAACAGAATAACTAAGACACAGTAAAGTTTAAAGAATTTATTCATAAACCTCGAGTCCTGTTATACAGTACTTTGGCTAACATAAGCAGACAAATGGTTAAGATCATTCCCATTAGCATTGTTACAATTCCATAGAAAATGAAAGGAGCGATCATATTAATAATGACAGTGGAAAATAACCACCCTCCTTTCTCTAGCAACTAATAAAATATTATTAGACTATTAGAAGGTCTCATAGGCTTGCATAGGGGACCCCATACCGTATAGATCAGCTTAGGTGTATCACATCACAGGATCAGCTCAGTGTTCTCTGCAACAGCTCTTCTATCGAATGCTCTAACAATATGCTGCGCTGTAATATTAAAGCCCACGACTTTCTGGTATTTGCAGCTGCGTGCATGTTATGACTAAACAGTGGTACGATCACCCTGAACACAATCAGCCGGCACCGTCTAGTGTCCTAGAACAGTTCTTTACTCGATGTACAGACCAAGGGCACTAGCAACTGTTAAGGATGTATAAATAACATTCACTTGAGACAAGAGCGAGTCTGCATTTCTCAAATGAATAACATGTAACAACAGTGTCGGGTGCAAAGGTAGCAAAAGCAACAAGATGGCTTTCCAACAGCTAACGTGATTGAGCTAACTTAGCACTGTAAATAGGGAGTGGCCTAAAACCACGTGACATCCCCCTTTGATCGAACCACGGTACAACCAGGGGCGAATAGTTTTAGCAGAACGCAGAGTTCAAGATCAACGATGCAGACTAAAGAGCTTGAAATGTGAGTTCAGAAAAAGAGAGGAAAAAAAAAATTCAAAAGAGGAAAAAAAGTTTACTCTCCTTGACTCGCCATCAGGCATTGTGAGGTCAATTCTCAATTTAGGAAAGTATAAGCAGCATATGTAGCTGCAGCTTCCAGTAGAAAATTATTGGAGTCATCCGCAAAATTGTCTGTCATCCTATTCAGCAAAGAAAAAGAACACACGTGTTCCACAGGGAAATGAGTATCCAGTACTCCACGTGGACAAGAAGCAGGCATCTCGATGTAACTTCGTGCCAGGAAGTCAACAGCTGCCTTCTCGATATCCCATAATCCAAGGACTCCGTGCGCCGCACCCAAGGCCATAAACCCGACTCCAGAACAGTCAAACTCATGAACCACTAAGGGATACATCAGTCGATCAAAATCCAGGTCAGGCGACACCAAGTTTGACAAACACATATCCAGAGCCCATTGGAAAGGACATTCGAGACAGTGAAAAACAGGCTGTACACAAGTGAAAAATGGGAACCGGAAGGATAATCCATAAGCAACACTCAAGGTAGCCAGTGGTAAAGTCCCATAGGATTCCCACATCCGGCTACGCAGATGGAACAGGCTGAATCCGTGGTCGAGTAGCGCAAGTCGTGCATCCATAGCGTAGAGCGCAGACCAACAGGAGTATGCCAGCAATTAATGCGAGAATCAGAGGAAACCCTCCGAAAACCCCAGAAAAAATAGAATGGAAAATAGTCGGTATTATACCAAAGATAGACTGGAAAGACGTCACAAGGCCAGAGCCTACAATTTTAAAAAAATGGACCAGACCAGTCGTAGAAGAAGCATTGAAGATAGTGTGTATTAATGTGCCAAAATGTAGGGGGAGGTCAGTATTCAAAAGAGCTTGAACTTCCGTGCGAGTGTTCGCCACCTGAAGGAGAAATGTTTCACGTGACGAAGTCAACGCAACCTCCTTTTGAGACAAAAGAGCCCTTATTCTGCTCATCCTATTGAACTCTGCTTTCAAGGTCGGAATCGTCGGCCAGATGGATATATCCAGTCGGCCTTGCGGGGGTGGGAAAAGCACGTTATTACAGCAAATTACCCTCCGTGAAACTGAAACAATATAGGGAATTCCAGCTAACATCCCACAGCAAGCCTCACTATTTAGAAGCAGATAACTACCATTAGCAAGCAGCGTAAATGACGGCGTTATAACTGGCACAGGAATGCCCTTCAATAAGCAAGCTAAATTAGGGGCATTCATATTACACGATCCATGTAATTGGATATGTCTACATACTACAGAATGGTCAGGAGCAGTCGTACACTCCTCACCCTTCAAATAAACTTCTTTGCCGTCTCTCTCACATCGATATGTAAATGGGAGAGACCAGACCTCATGCAAAAATGCAGAACCAAGTTTTTCATATCTGCCCAAGACATAATGTTTCATGCACAAACTAAACCTATACATAGAAATCGGGAGAGTGACCATCCCATGGACAAGCCACACTGCATAATCAGACTCAGCCCAAGAAAAAGGCAAAGGTTCTAACTTTTCTATATGCAGTAGGGAATACGTAGCATCTTTCATGGACATGAATTGCTGCTTTGCAGTCAGATTAAATGGGCGGAATAAAGAAGAAATATTCATGTAATCCCAAGGCACTTTCCCCGCCTTTAACGTCTGCAAAGTCCAAGCAAATTGCATAATCGAACGTAATTGATTTTGACCATGATACAACACAGACACATCGTCCTGGACAATATCTACAACAGATGAAATAATGTTATCCAATGTATATATTCTCGAAGATAAGGTATTAATACTATTATCTATTACTGCCAATACTTTTTCCATATTGGCCTGGTCAATAGCACGGAGCCTGGAAGCAGCCTCAATCTGCGACAACTTCCAAACCTCGTTGTAAACAGCATACACCCATCTTTTAGATCTTCCCAATGCGGGACCTTTAACAAAATCATTCAAATCAATTTTGTCATGCAAACGCGACAAGTGAAATTTAACTGAATCTAATGTGGAATGTTGCAACCATGACTGACACAATTTACCTACCGAGTAGGTAGTGACAGTGTGTGAGGACAAAAAACGAGGGTCTACTCTATCCTGTATGTACCCGGGAATCAACCCCAAAAATCTACGTTGACAGGTATCCGAACTTTTCTGCCATACCAACCAACCTTTAGGGTTCAATGCACTAACATTAAAGGTGGAGTTGGAAATAAAAGACTGCAACATAGTAAGGGACAGATCTGTGTGATTCTCCCAACCAGGCTAAGCACCCAGATCCGGGATCGAGGGGGAATTTAATTTTTTAGAAATAGCCAATCCAAAACAGGTTGTCTGAAAAATTGTGGAATTTAAAAATAACATGTGGTTTGGGATGAGGCAGGCACGATGTAAAGCTTCTGTGCCTTGTACTTGCCAAGACTTAGTTCCCCAAACCGATTTGAGATCAATAGCATCTTTCCAAACGTCATACCCTCCAATTGCCAAATCGTCCATAAAGGACTTGGAAAACAACAATTTAGTGTGTGTCAAACGCACCTTTGAAATAGATTCATCTCTAAGTTTAAAATAAAAGGATGCATTATTGGATACACTGAAATCCGAAAAATATGAGAATTTGTCGACTAATGTTTTTGAACTACCAAACATCGGGGCGGGGCAATGTTCCCACTGAGTAAAGTTGACTAAACTACGAAATGTGTTAGCCCTATGAAGAAAATGAGTACCATAATGTTGATAACAAAACTGCTCTGCATAGTTTTCAGTATTCAAATACAAATCCTCAGCATCAAATGCGGCATAGTATTTCAAATCCGAAAACAGTGTCTCTATAGTTTTTACATCCCAATCATCAGACCGAATGTTCTGTTTAACCACATCACCCATAGAAACACGATATACAGATGGTACATTAATTACTTCCGTGGGCCCATGAATTTGAAATTTAACTGCATCCCATGCTATTCCATCACGGACAGGCCAGGCAGTGATGTTTACAAAAGTCTGGTCCCTCTTCATGATGTGTGACGATGAATGTGGGGCCAAAGTTCCATTAATTAATCTAATTGCAGAACGTTCATTCAGGTAGTGTCCATTTATAAGCCTAAAAAATACCACCACAAAACCAATGGACATGAACAAAAAAATGCAAATGAGCACCAGCCAAATGTAAATCCAGGGGGGAACCAAAAATTGTCTCTTGAACCATGCAAAAATTTTTGAAAATTTGGAAGGGGCAGTGGAAATCAATGATTCAGTTCCAAAGGAAGAATTAGACTGGATTAGTTCAGGTGAATGCAAAAGTGGCAATGGAACATCAGCAGGATATGAATACTCAGCATCATCTGGCAAATCACCCTCCGCAGGTGACACAGCAGACTCAGAAAGTACTTGCATTTCAATGGCAACCTCAGGCACGATGTCAGATGGTGGCACCACAACAGAACTGCGCATCATTGAAGGGCAAGAAACTGAAGGTGTCAGACTATGGAGTATCGGCCACCCTGTGTAGCTTGACATTGTCAACTGAAATGTACCTGTTGTCTCTGTGACCAGGAAGTGGAGGCAAAACAATCGTACGGGTACCCTCAACTCCAAGCACCGGCACTGGTGCACGATAAGAGGGGCCAAACTCCTTTTTCTTCTCCACCTTCTCACGGACCAGATCACCAACTCGGGGTAGCCAGCCGACTACCGGAATCTATAGTCCAGCCTCGGATGCAGAGGATATGTGTTCTTTTGCCAGAGTGTCTCTTGCTTCTTGAAGATTCTGTAAGACAGTACAGTGGTCATCTAAGTCAAAAGGCGCGGCTGCCGCCGCCATGTCGAGACCCTCAAGGTCTGGGACAAACATTCGAACTCCGAAGAGCATCATGTACGGGGTCCTCCCACCCAGAGACCTTCTAGGGAGATTATTAAGTGCACGTTGGACATCATACAAATGGGCTAGCCAGTTTTTGCCAGTACCTAACACCCTGGCTGTCAATGATTGCTTTAGGTCACGGTTCATTCGTTCCACAACACTATTGCCCTCAGGCCGGTATGGAGACGAAAATTTGACTTGGACCCCCAAACTTCTCATAGCTTCTTTGTACGCCTTAGAGGCGAACGCCGGGCCCTGATCAGAGTGAAGGGTTCCACATGCAAAACTCCCTATAAAGACACGCAATGCTTTGATGACAGTCCGGGCGTCAGCACTCCTGTGTGGCCACACCCAAAGAAAACGTGTGCACGAATCCACCGCAAACAAGATATACTTGTACGCAGTGTCAGAGGAAAAAGGACCGCAGTGATCTAAATAAACACACGCTAGTGGTTGATTAGATATATGCAGCTGCGTTTGTGGTGGACGCGCCACAGAAGACGGCTTTATTTGTTGGCAAATACCACAATTGAGGACATAAGTCCGCGTATGTTTGTACAAACCGTACCACCAATAACGCTGCTGCAACAGTGACACAGTTGCGGACACTCCGGCGTGCGCAGACGCAACACCCTCGTGCGCAGCTTGCACCAAAGCAGGCCTGCAGTCTGCATTGGGAATAACTCTATCCCCAACATCATTTATCCTCACTAACGGGACGTTATCAGGACTTAAGTGATAATGGTATCGAGAAGGGAAACCTCTAGGGAAGTCAGTCCCAGTCTCTGAAGCAGCAATGGCTGCCAAGATGTCATCATCGATCTTACTTTTGGATCTTGTAACTGCTGCTACCAAGTATGTTGCCACTGCTGTTTTAGCTGCCTCGTCAGCCAAACTGTTACCGACAGCATGGACGCCAACTCGTTGGTGACCAAGAGTGTGAATAACATTCACAAGGGGTCGACTGCCTTTTAGTTCAGCCACCCTAGCCCAAAGCGTTTTATGCTTCACTGTGCTACCTTTTGAATCACGAAATCCATTCGTGATCCAAAACATCAGATTGTCGTTGTAAGACTGAACACAATAGTAAGAATCACTCACGATAAGAGTTGTGACTCTATAATCAGCAAACTCCAGTGCAAGCACCAGAGCACGTAGCTCCGCCAATTGTGCGGTACAATCACCTAAAGTCTGCGTATGCACCGCATCCTGTACGAATTCTCCATTCACGAAAGTACCAACAACAATTGCGCAAGCCGCTGAATAAGCGTGCCTTGATCCAGTTGCGGGCTGCGCGGACCCATCAGTGTATATGACACAATGGAACTCCTCCAACGGGCGCAATGTAAGTGGAGCCGGATGAACTAATTCATACTCCAAACTTTCCTGAGTCTGTAGCCCTGCGTCAAAGATATATTCGACGTCAGGCGAGGCTAAGGAGGTAGCCCATTGTATCCACCTTGGATGCAAAGCTTTAGAATTCGGCACACTTGCTTTAGTGACTGCCTCTAGGGCAGGAAATGGTGTCACCACCATCATGCGTTTCCCCTGTGATAGCGCTCGTTCTTTCAGGATGGCCATCTGAACTGCTGTCAAAACTTTCTCGACAGTGGAGAAACGCATTTCAGCCGAAGTATATAAATGAGATTTGTAAGCAATGGGGACAGTGTCGCCTTCATTGTATGTTAAGTACGTGAACCCCTCCACACCAGGGACAATTCTTATGACCAGGTTTGTGTGGTTATCACGCGTTTGTAAATATTTCGCAGTAAGAAGGTCAGACTGCAAAGAGTGCAATGCAGCCGAATGCTCTGGCAGCCAGCAAGATTTGGTAAAAGTAGGTTGCACCAAGGCATATAGTGTCTTGATACGCTGGGCATATTCAGGAATGTAGGTACGACCGAAATTCAGAAAGCCCAGCAATGATTGTAGTTGTTTCAGTGTCGCAGGGATACGAAGGCGTGCGCATTTCTCAAGGAACTGCGGAGCCAAGCCTCGGCCCTCATTGTTAAGTTCGTACCCTAAGAATAAAACTGTGTACTCGGCAATGTGGGACTTCTTAAAGTTAAACTTGTAACCAAAGTCCGCAAACATAGTAATTATGTTGTCCACGCGAGCAAGGTGTGGAAGCAACTCGTCGTCTGTTAAGTAGATGTCATCAACGTACGAGTACGCCTCCGGGTCTACCATCTCTAAGAGAGAGACCACACGGGCAGCAAATACCCCAGGACTATTTTTATAGCCCATTGGAAGCCTTTTGAACACTTTTTGTTTACCACCCGAAGTAAAAGCGGTCCACTCATAACTATGAGGGTATATGTTATGGCAATAAAAGCCATTGGACAAGTCGAGTGTGGTTTTGAACCTTTTTCTCACAAGACTATCGACGAGAGCCGAACTATGGGTATTTTGCACCGCACAATTCCGGCAGTGCGAGTTTAAGTGCCGGTAATCCAAAACTAGGCGGTACGATCCGTCAGGCTTCGTTACAGTGAATAAAGGATTATTCATGGGTGACACACACGTTTCAATTACTCCCTGATATTCCAATTGTTCAAGGATAGCCGCGACGTGAGACCTAGCCTCCCGACGCATAGGGTATTGGGGTTGAGGCTGGGGATCGGACCGCAATGGAATTTCGTGGAGGGTAGAACATTTATCCCACCCCACCTGATTACGATACAACGCAGGTGCTAGCACCCGCGCCCACTCCTCGGCCAACTTCTTAGATTCCTTCTTGGGCACTACGTGTCCAAAAGAAGGAAGAATGACTTCTTCCCCCCTTGGAGCGTTTAAAACGAAAGCCGGGGGCCAATCTTTCTCTGCCAATAGAATATCGTAGGTGGTCGTCAGATTATCCCAAAATACCGCGTTAATTTTTCGTTGTATGTCACCCTCAATATTGAGGACTACGTCAAATAATCTCTCAGGGGGGGCTACGCGAGTATCAGCAGTTTCTACTGTTACATAGATTTTAGTTGCTGTCGCCTCCAGAAATGGACGCAGTGCTCCCCGCACTACTGTAACTTCCGCCGCGCTGTCTAGCAGCGTCAGCGCCCATTTCATGTTCAGAAGCTGTGTCCGTACCATCTGAGGCATACTTCGCTGAGATTTCAGCAACTTTCTTTTTCTGAAACTGAGGACGTGGACGTGCAGAATCTTCTTGCTTGCCTTTTCCGTCCGCCTGTCGGGGCTGGTCTCGACCTTGAGCACCCCGGCTCTCCCACGGTCTCCGCCACCAAAGTGTGAAGCCGCTGATTCCTGTGAAGAACGAGGAGAGCGCTGGTCAGGAACCTGAAACCTATCAGGTGACTTAATACGAGAACGATCACGCAAATCATAAGTGCGTTCAACATACGCCTGAACAGGAGAGGCAGGACGAGTATCCTGTTTCTGTTGCTGTTTTTCTTGTTTTTTAGCTCGCCAATTTTGTTTTGGAAAGTTGGGTTTATCGTCTTTTGTAGACGAACTCACTTTAGTTTGCTGTACTACATCAGGAATTTTGATGACAGGTTCACGCCTAGAGCACTACGTCCAACCATCCTATAGGCTTTCGCAATAACTTTTGCAAATTCCCTCGGCTTATCGTCATCTGCAATTAGTGCCATCATGTTTCCCACTTGAAACTGCATGGCATCTCCTTTGAGATTTCCCATAATCATGGAACATACTATATCGAAGCTGTCGATAAGCCGCATTCCCAACTCAATAGCTGCTTCCGCACCATGGTCCTCCTGGACCTTTTTGATAACGGAAGGTAGTACCGACATAGACGTAGTGCCGAAGCACTTCGAATAGGTCGCGGCAAAGACCTTGCCCCAATTGTCACAATCGACAATGTCTGGGACTAGTTCTTTCGGCAAAGTAATAGTGAGTATCCTGTGTTTTTCCACAGGACTTGTGTTAGGAAACACGGCTTCTAGTTGATCGAATTTTTCTGCAAGCCAATAAGGATACTCATCCTTATTCTGGGGGCGCTTGCCAACAACTGCGTTTACCATTACAGGACTGATCACTACCGCATGATGGTGATCAGCCCCGTGTCCCGCAACTACAGGTGCCCCCACCTGTATAGTGCGCGACACATACTGCACTAACGCCCTATGGACCGTAATCAGGGTTGTGTGTAGTATACGTAAGCTATCCACTCCTGCCGTCAGGTAGCGTGGATGAGGTGTATGTCCGGCCAGCACCGGCCAAGTAGCTCCTTCAATAGACAAAGGACCCAGTCTTGCCGGGGTGACCGTGTGGGGGAGGGCGCCATTAAACCAAATAGTGTGTTGCCAGGTAGAAATAGGAATTTCTAAAGCCATATATGGGGTATAATGAAGAGGCACCGGCGTAGCAGTGTATTTGTGGAATGTTTTATCGACATCTTCCACAGCCTCAAAGGTAACCCAAGAGTAAAACAACTCATAAGGTAAGTGGCACTTGCACTTACGACAAACACCACTGCCATCCCGTCATCAGGCACCCCGTACGTCCTCAAATGAGCACGTAGAGACACCCTACTATGAGCGGGAATTTCTACCGCCATTAGGACTAAAAAGAAGATACAACGAGATCTTCAGTAGCACTTGGGCTTAGATTAGTGTAACCTTTTTTATTATCAAGCTTGAAAGAACCTATAGCCTAAAACCTAGGTAGGTTATACCATCACTCCCGTTATCCGGAAACCAGAGTGAGGGCGTTGTGGACTAATAAAAAGCAGTACTAAGGCATCTCAGATATTAAGACCAAACGTTAGGTGCGCCATGTTGTAGGGATTCTGCGTATGCACAGAACTATGCGCAGGAAACCAGAACCTTAGAGAATTGTGGTGTACCAGAAACTCCCCTCAGAACTAAGAACCCCTTATCCGACTAGCTTAGTGTCACATTCGTTATCCGAGATTTAGCTCGGCGGTCCCAATGTATAGACAACCCAGAACATGCGACTTAGTTATTCTCAGGAATGGTGGGAACCCGAAATACCCGTTTGCACATATATATCAGTCCACAACAGAATAACTAAGACACAGTAAAGTTTAAAGAATTTATTCATAAACCTCGAGTCCTGTTATACAGTACTTTGGCTAACATAAGCAGACAAATGGTTAAGATCATTACCATTAGCATTGTTACAATTCCATAGAAAATGAAAGGAGCGATCATATTAATAATGACAGTGGAAAATAACCACCCTCCTTTCTCTAGCAACTAATAAAATATTATTAGACTATTAGAAGGTCTCATAGGCTTGCATAGGGGACCCCATACCGTATAGATCAGCTTAGGTGTATCACATCACAGGATCAGCTCAGTGTTCTCTGCAACAGCTCTTCTATCGAATGCTCTAACAATATGCTGCGCTGTAATATTAAAGCCCACGACTTTCTGGTATTTGCAGCTGCGTGCATGTTATGACTAAACAGTGGTACGATCACCCTGAACACAATCAGCCGGCACCGTCTAGTGTCCTAGAACAGTTCTTTACTCGATGTACAGACCAAGGGCACTAGCAACTGTTAAGGATGTATAAATAACATTCACTTGAGACAAGAGCGAGTCTGCATTTCTCAAATGAATAACATGTAACAACAGTGTCGGGTGCAAAGGTAGCAAAAGCAACAAGATGGCTTTCCAACAGCTAACGTGATTGAGCTAACTTAGCACTGTAAATAGGGAGTGGCCTAAAACCACGTGACAGTTGTAACAAACGCGTTGTAATCGTACTGCGATGTAATGACAGCGTTGTAAACTCTGTTTCCGATTTGTTTGAAACCATCCTCCTTGGATTTTAACCTATGACTAAATGTGCAGTCTTGTACTACATGCTTTAATATTCTTGACTGAGATGCTTAAGAAATTGCTTGTCTGTCAGCCATGGCCTAAGCAGGTAAAAGCGGTGGAGCTGGGTGGGAGATGGGGGATTTCAAGAGATGACGAGGACAGATAATTAAATAAATAATTAAATTTCCTTCATCATCGTCTGTCAAAATGCCCCCCACCCGGCCCCACCGCCCAATCGCTCTTACCTGCATGGGCAGCAGCTGTTATCTGTATTGATTTTTGAACATTAGTACAATAACAAAACTATCTAAATTGCCTGAGTCTATTATTTTCTCCTAATGTTCTTTATTTGAAACTAAGCTAAATTATCCTTTTGATCTAAATGTGTTGCAGGGAGTATCAGCGAATCTTTTCAGAATATCAAGTTTTGCTTCTTTTATTCTGTGTTGCAGTAGCAGAACTTCTAGTGTGTATCATTCTAGTTAGACTCAATTTCTTTAGGAGGTTGAGTCTCCCCATTGCGATACATTTTCTTTTTACATTATGGTCCTGAGAGTAGTGTATTTGAACCTCATTTCAAACTTGTGAGTTAGTCACCAATTAATGGTTCTCATTGGGTGGCTAACATTTTGTTTTTGGACATCCTAATTCACACCCCTGCTATTGACAGATAAAGATCCACCAAAGGACTATTCACCTTTATGATAAGGGTAAGCTGTGATCAGTCTAGCAGTAGGGGGCCCAGTACAGTTAGAGGGACAAATGAGTAAGTAGTGATTTGAAGGTTGAAGCTTAAATTATTTACACCATTTATACTGGACCAGCTCTGATACCAGCAAAAGGCCTCTGATGGGTAAAGAGTTTGGAGTGAGAGCCTAAGAACTCAAAATGAAGGTTTGATGGCTGGTAGAGGTGTTTTGCGAATGTGAGAGGCTCAGTAGAATGGTCCCTGGGTGGGATAAAGTGCTATTCAGTGCTGATTGCTTTAGTAAAGGAGGTCTAAGGGTTACTGGTGGCTGACAGATTGAGGGTGAGAGACTATGATATCAAGCTGAGGGGTAGAGATGGCCAATTTAGGGGTTGTGAAGGCTGCCTGAGGCAATGTAAACGCCAGTTCATACCTTGCCAGGGTTATATAAGGGTGTGGTGGGCTGACAATTGGTCTTTTGAGACCTTTTTAGGGCAAGTAGTGGGTGACCCACAGTGGGATGAGGGAAGTTCAGCATGTCTGTGAGAGAGCAAAGTGCCATTAAAGGTCAAGCTGACAGAATGTGGGCACCTGCAAAGCAGGTCTGAAAGATTGAAGATCAGCTGACGGTGGCTCAAAGGATAACCAGTGTATGTTGGGCTTGTGTCTAGTTTGGTGATGAGATGTGAAAATGCTCTGAATGTCTCTGATGAGCATATTCCCAGCCCTAAGTTGATCCTTTTGCAAACTCACTGGAATGCCCCTGTAGGCGTTTTGATATTCGAATAACAACAATAACACACTGTCACTGAAATCTGCTCTATTGCATGGAGTGAGACCCCACAGAATGGCTCTGAGGTCAGGAGGGACACAAGAGCTACATTGCTCGGAGGAAGAGAGACTACTTTCCTCTCACCAGCATGATAGTTGCTAGTAGTAGTGTCAGCACTGATGTATAAGTAAGAGTCAGAGCTTCTTGCCTGTTGCTTTCATGGGAGAGATGTGTGCTGGCTTCACCTGCTGCAAGGTTCATCTAGTCTTAGGTAACTGGTCTTTCACTACATATATGTGGGGCATGGATTGAGAGTGCATGTAATTTTTTAATCTGTGGTCAGGATGAGTGTATAGCCTGTGTATATGTTTGTCTGACAGTGTTCCAAGAATTCCTTATGAGGGTTCCTTTCTGTTAATGGCAATTCAAGGTGGAGGGCTCAGGAGTGAGGCTGCCCTGATCTTTATTTGATGTATTAGCAGGCCCTCGCGCATTTTTCCCTTGCTCAGAATTTTCATTGTAGGAATGTGTAACAAATGTACATGTGCATAAATCTACATGTGTAAATTTACTTTTGTGAATAGGGCCTCTACATGAGAGGATAAAGGCAGTGATGCCCATTTTGCAAAATACTTGTGCTCATGTGATAGCGATATATATTTAAAAAAAACATTACATGACACACTTACCGATTTTCAACATATAAACTTGAACGTGCACATTGCACAGGTTGAGAGAAGTGACACAGCAGTCGAGACAAGTGAAGTAGCAGCACCGTAAAAGCATACATGAAAGTACTAGAAAAAGAGACATTAATTGCTAAATGGTTATAATGCTTCTTAATAGGTTCTATAACAAGATTACTTATTTTGTTTTATTATTCATTTACTCATGACAATAATGATTCTAATGGTGTAGCTTTGCATTTGTCTTGCCTTACATTGAAATGCATCGTGACTAGATTGTGGTGAAATTATGCACTAAAATTAGTTAGTAAGGTGAAAGTTACAGATGTGATAGTAAAGACCATAAAGATTATAGAAAACAAGAAATGATTTTGGTAAAATGATGGATGTTAAAAATTTTGGCAGTAGGCCATAGTTAATGTTAATCAATTTTGGGTAATAATACATTGGTGAAGCCTTACTATTTTTCTCCTATTATTGAAATAATGATTTAATGCATTGTATTGATTCTAATTGAGTTTAATTAATTTAAAGCTGAAATATGCATTTTAAAGCCTGTTAAATGCGTTCTTCCTTAAAGCTGCATTTTTCCCCTTAGCCTGGTACAGGGGTCTCTTGACATTGCTGCAAATGTTGCCTTATTTGTTCTGTACATGTATCATATTACGTTTAAAGGACATTCTATTGGAGATAACTGTGAAATAGTTTGGTGGGAAGGGAAACCATGACCAGATGTCATGGATTGATACAATGTAAACTTCTCACCACTGACAAACCTGTGAGACCCGGAAAGCCAGTTTTTACTCATGATCAGCATGGGAAAGTATGCAGGAATAACCACATTGTATTTGGTGTCTTTATACATAAACTAATCATGCCATGACACCCACACGATCACACTTAAATGGCGCCCAGCCCGGCCTCCGGTCCCCACATGGCGCCTGCCCAAGGACTGCCTGGACGATCCGGTCTTCAAGCAGACTCAAACAGAACACATACAGAACTTCTTCCGAGAGAACACAGGCACGGCCACTACCCGCGCAGAGGAATGGAACACAAAGTCGTCATACAAGGCACATGCATCCAACACATCACAGGGGTGCGTCCAGTCCTTGAGCGCCGCATCCAAACTACAGAGCGGACACTAGCAGCGCTCACGCGGGAAGATGACACACATAAAGCCACACCAGCCCAAATAGTGGACGCCCAAACTGAATATGCGGAGGCATTAGCAGACCTACGCAGGTATGATTTTAAAGCGTACGCAGCTTGGGTACACAGAGAGGGGGACAGAGTGGGAGCTTTATTAGCATGGCTGGTGAAGCAAGACACGACCCTCCCGTCAATTACGACCATTCGCACTGACCCTGACACTCTCCTTCACTCACAGATCTTCATTCTGGATGCCTTCCAGAGACATTATGCGCAACTGTATGCGAGCCCCTTCCCAGTGGATACGGAATACCTCGCCTGGTTCCTGAGCCAATATCGCCTGACCTGCATTGGGCGCGGCGACCGATAGGACCTTGACAAACCCATAGATACAACCGAGATCAGACAGGTGATGACGGCACTGGCCACCTGTAAGGTTCCTGGGCTGGATGGCCTACCGCTGGAGTTCTTTCGCACCTTTACGCCGAGGCTGGTCCCTCAGTGGGTGCAACAATTCCATGCGGCCCTAGACGAAGGCGCCTTGCCACAGTCTATGTGCGAGTCGGTTATAGTCTCCCTCCTTAAGCCAGATAGGGATCCCCACCAACTAGGCTCTTATCAACCCATAGCCCTGTTGCCCGCATACTATCAAACTTATGGGAAAATCCTGGCGGATAGGTATGCCACGGTCCTCCCAAAATTGATCCACTCTAATCAAAATGGGTTTGTGCCTGGCAGGAACACCTCTTATAATATACAGCGCCTGTTCCACGTTCAGGATCAGATCCGGGACCACTTTCCTCATGCGGCATGTCTGGTCTTGAACCTGGAGAAAGCATTTGATACCCTTTCATGGCCCTATCTGTTCCAGGTCCTGTGTCTAATGGGAGTGGGGCCCCGACTCAGGGCACACACCAAGCTTATATATTCTACACCCACCTCCAGAGCGCGACTAGGGCCCTTTATATCGGCTCTGCTCCCAGTGCGCAGAGGTACCCGCCAGGGTTGCCCGCTCTCCCCCTCACTCTTCGCCATGGCGATGGAGCCTTTGGCGAACCACCTTCGCAAAGGTAGTGAAAGCTGGGGCATCCCAATTGCCGACTCCACCCAAGCGGTATCGCTGTACGCGGATGATGTGCTCATCTACATCCGTGATATCACAGCAGACCTCTCCCCCCATACTATGCACACTGCAGGACTTTGAGGCAGTGGTGGGACTGAAAGAAAACTGGTCCAAATCGACAGTATAACCCCTTGTGCAGGATCTCCCCCCATGTCCAATACGATTAGACGGCATAAACCTCTCCTGGAGCCCCCAAGCGGTACGATACCTAGGGGTCCAGTTATACCACACGCGCTAAGACCTCTACAAAGGAAATTACTGCAGGGCAATGGCTGATGTCAGGTCCTCCATACATTTTTGGAAGCATCTCCTCTTAGCGGTCACTGGCAAAATAGCAGTTGCTAAGATGATCCTCGACCCGCGATTGCTATACTATTTTGCTAACCTTCCGTTGGTCCCTCCGCATTCCTTTTCCGGGAGCTGGACACTCTCCTCGGGATCCTTATATGGGGATCAGGATGTAGACGCATCGCCCTCGCCAAACTGCAGTTGCCCCTAGACCAGGGAGGGCTTGATGCCCCCTCTTTTGAGGCATACTTTCTAGCCGCCCAGCTCCAATGGGTATCACGCTGGACAGCGGGCCGGGCACTGGGGGAACTGACCACAATGGCCGGGCAGATCCAGACCCCAATCATCAACCGTATGCTGCTACTGGGGGCAACACCGCTGCCGTTGGTGGGATTCCCCAGGGGCACATTACACGGAGCGGATGCTCCACACATGGACAGAGCACTCACTGACAGACGCAGGCACACTCTATCTCAATGGACAACTGCAGATCTTTGCAGCATTGGCGGATGAGATGGACCTCCCTAGGGGACACATCCTTTTGCATCGGCAACTGCTCGGAGACTGTCGCAAAGTGTGGCACACAATAGACACAGAACCCCGTACACACCTGGAAATTCATGCCCTATTACAGAAGGACCCGGGACGACACCTGATCACCTGGATATACAAAGTGATGCGGGCCCTTAACCCACCCACCCTTGCATCCCTCCGGGAGAAATTAGAAACTGAATTACGCAGACCGTTCCATAACAAAGAATGGGCTCGTGCCCTAGAATTCTCTAAAAAGGTGTGCCATAACTACCGCTTCAAAAACATACAATTGCACATTCTGCACCATGCATACCTCACCTCTGAAAGCTTCAGCAATATTACCCAGATGGACCCTTTACTTGCCCCAGATGCCCAGAACCAAACGCCTCTTTTAAACACATGTTTTGGGACTGTCCAGCGCTTCGCGTCTATTGGGCCACAATGCAGTCACGGGGCTCGCGGACATACACACATGGCAGACCTGCGCCCTGGGCATTGGAAAACGCTGCAAGAGTATGGAAGTTGAGACGCGTTTGGCGTCCCTGGTGCTCCTTCTGGCCAAGCGGTGCATAGCGATGCATTGGAAGGGGCCGGTGGGTCCTCCCCTAGCGGCATGGGTGGGAGCAGTCAAGAAGTGGTGCACAGCAGAGGAAGAGGTCAAGGGAGCCCGCAAACATCCTATATCTATGCCGTAGGCTATGTTACTCCATTCCTTTGGGCAGGAAACGTCAGATGCACCAGAGTCTCAGGCTATCTGCTCCCCCGTGGTACAGGTAAGCCCTGCGGCAACTTTGAGTAGTCCTCAGGTAGAATGGGCACTCGGGGGGGTCAAGGCTGATGGCCAATCATGGGCGATACGCGCATTACTCTTCATGCGACACTCCAGGAGCCTCCCACCCCGCGCATGCATAGTCAGAGACCTAGCCATAATTTGATTTGATTTGATTTGATTTGATATTTGTAAAGCGCTACTGTCACTCCGCAAGGAGTATCCTGGCGCTGGATTGGAGGTGAGAAAAAAACATATAGAGACTAGATAAGAGCAAGACAAGATTCATCAGAAATACTAAAAACCCAGGTTTTTTAAGGCCTTCCTGAATAAAGTTTCTGAGTTGCATAGCCTAAGATGAGATGGAAGCAGATTTCAGGCTTTGGCACCCAGTTAAGCCGCGGTCTTACCTCCTTTCAATTAGTATCTAAAGATGGGAAGTTTAAGCAAATTTGCTGAGGAAGACCTTAGCGTTCTTATTGTGGTATATGGTGCAAAACGTGCTGCCAAATATTTGGGTCCCACGTTAAGCTTGGCTCTATAAGTGACCAGGAGAATCTTAAAAAGGATTCTCTTATGCACCGGGAGCCAATGCAGACTATTTAGAGCTGCAGAGGCTGAAGATCTTCTTGGAGGTTTAAGCACTAACCGTGCTGCTGCATGCTGCACTACCTGTAACTTCTTTAAGATTGCTTTATTAGCTCCTGCAAGGAGGCTATTGCAATAATCTAGTCGCGAGAGTATCAAAGCCACTGCCACAGATTTCCTTGCGGGAGAAATTTGAAGAACTTTTTTTGTGATTTTATAAGGCTAAAGCATGTTCCTGCCACCACTTTAGCATGCGGTAAAAAAGAAAGTGAGGTATCAAATTGTACCCCCAAGTTCTTAGCAACTTCTACCACATCTGGTGGAGGAGTCGCGCCCTCAGGCCACCATTTGGAAGGCTAGAAAAAGACATCTTTCCCTATCGGGAGAATTTCTGTTTTGTCCATGTTGCATTTTAGCTGTTTATTCCTCATCCACCGGATAACAGCAGTCAGACAACTTTTAAAATTGGTCTCAGTGGCAGAATTATCTATTAAAAGGATCATCTGGGTGTCATCTGCATATGAAGTGACTTCTATCTCAAATGATCCAATCAAAGAGATAAGTGGGGTCATATATACATTGAATAATAAGGGGCTTAAAGAAGACCCTTGAGGGACCCCTGCCGTTAAGTTACGTTCTGTAGAAAGGGTAACTACTTGTCTCCGGTTAGAAAGGAATGACTTAATCCATTCCAGTATGGTACCGGAGATGCCGCTGCATTTGAGACGCTTCAAAAGGATATTGTGGAGATGGTGTCGAATGCAGCCGACAAATCCAAAAGAATCAAAACCGCTTTCCTGCCTTTATCGGCGATCATTTTAAGAATATCGGATATTTCCAAGTGAGCCGATTCTGTAGAGTGCTTTGGTCGAAATCCAGATTGTTGTGGATGAAGAAGTTGATGATCTTCAATGAACTTAGTTAGTTCCTTATGAACAAATGTCTCTGTTATTTTTCCTAACAGGAGAAGAAGAGAAATCGGACGAAGGTTTGAAAGTACTGAAGGATCAATAATTTGTTTCTTTTTTAACTGTTTTACCAGCGCGAGCTTCCACTCGTCTGGTACTATGCCTGTCCTTAAGGAAGAATTAACTATATGATTAATGATGGGATTCACCGTATCTAAGATTCTATGAAGGATCATCGGAGGGCAGGCATCCAATGGCAAGCCTGATTTACACATTTCTATAGCCACATGAGTCAGTTCCAGTGGGACTGGTTCAAAAATACCAATAGAATCAGAGATCTTCACTGGAACAGGATAAAAACGAAATCCTGATTATGGACAGGAGAGCCCGGAAAATCTCTTTGAATTTTTTGAATTTTTTCCTCAAAGAATAGTGAAATACTATCACATAATTTCTGCGAGGCAGGAAGCTCTTTCTGTTGTGCTTTGGGATTTGTGTACGACTTCACTATTGAAAAAATAGTTTTCTGATCTTGCTTAGCTTCATTTATTTTATTAGTGAAGAATTCTTTTTTAGCCAACTTAATCTGGCGAAAGTAGGACTTTCTACTCTTTTTGAACACTATTTTTTGTTCATCATTATAGAACTTTCTCCATTGACGCTCATGTTGTTTACAAAGCAAGTGCGCTTGTGCCAGTGAGGGCGTAAACCAAGGGGCTTTCGAAGTTTTTAGTTTCATATGCTTATTCTGCTTCTCCAGAGGAGAGAGTATATTACATACTTTAGTTATCCAGGACTGAAAGAGGCGTGAATCAAGCTCTGTATTACCTGTCAAGGCGGGAGTATAGGCCTGTGCCAAAGTGACTAATTTAGGATTCCCGGCTATATGTGCCCATTTGGGCCCTTGTTGGAATTCATTAGGTGACTTATCTAATTGAGACTTCTGGGGAATTCTAAGCGTAAGGGGGATGAAAAAATGGTCAGACCATACCTGTGGAGAAGGGGTATCAGCCGATAACCAGGCCAAATTAGAACATACCCCATCTAAGGTGTGCCCCACCAGATGTGTTGGCTCCCTCACCAGTTGTTGTAACAAAAAAAGTTCTAAACTTTGAAGAAAGTTATCTGTACCTGGATCAGGGCTACCTTCTAAGTGAAGGTTAAAATCGCCTAAAAGTGTAAAGTTTGCATATTTGAGCAGGAGATAACTCAGAGTATCTCCAAGTGACTCGGTGAAAGTGGAACTTTGACCTGGTGGGCGATAGATAAGGGCTCCTGAAAAAGATGAAGTGGCATTGAGGGAAAGACAGAAGCCAAGACTTTCTGCTCCTTTAATAGTTTCAAGATCAAAATATGTGCAGGAGAAAGTATCTCGTAAAATAATGGCCATACCCCCTCCTCTGCCTACCATTCGATCTTTCCTGTATATCGAGTAGCCGGGTGGGACAGAATCAGCGACATGCGGACTACACCAATCTTTTAGCCATGTTTCAGTGACAAACAACAAGTCTAGCTGGTGATCTAAAATTAGATCTCTAACATCTTGATTATGTTTGCACATGGATCTGGCATTAATTAAGCCTCCTTTAAGCTGGGCATATCCAATAAAACTAGCAAGGCTGGGTTTTTTATTCGAAATAGGCAACTCAATGTGAAGATTAATCCTGCACTTATAGCAGGAACAAGCCCACAATATTCTATCTGGTGAGATGAGACATCTACAGTCTTCCCTATTATTGAGAATTCTAAGAGTCTCAGATGTATATACTGCCTTTATGGCTGATTGGGCAGCATTTCCCACCCTTGTCCCGGCCTTGAGTCGGACGGGCACAGACGGGCTTGCCTTGGCGCGCCGGCGGCGGCGCCCGCTGCGCGCGTCCGGCCCAGCATGAGATTAAATAGCTGGCCGGACGCGTGAAACTCCAATACCCACCCTCCTCCTGGTAGTGAGAGTGTCTGGGAGGCCGGTTGGGCCGGAAAAGGGGGTGTGTCCGCTTCCCTCCAATCGAACAGAAGCAAGGCCGGCGTTGGACCGGGGAAGCGGAGACCAAACAAAAAAAAGAAGGACACAGTAATACAATTAGTAATGTGCAAATGGCAGGATTCTCCTCAAATTCAGTGCACATAACAAGGCGCTATGTTTAGAGGAAGCAGCATATATTAAAATACATTAGAAACTAAACTTCCCAAATGCAGTAATCAGTCGGCCCATACCAAGTGGTGCAATATATGACACAGTGTATCCCAGTTATGTCTCCCTAGTTTGTTTCAGTTTACATCATTAGCTGGCACTTACCACTACTTTTAGCATAGGGCTGACAATGAGAGCAAAGCCCGATTTCCAGTACAGATCGCACACTACCTTGCGTGAACACAGAATTCGCCTCACCTATCGATCCACCTCATCCTTACCAATTCTAGAACAGTTCAAGGCGGCGCTCAATATGATGTAATTCTATTTCATGACAAGAAGTTAAATGGATGACATACATTCTAAATGATGCTGATGCTAATGTACTGTACTTTTTCAAAAATGCCACTAAAAATTATTTTGTAAAAAAAACCTAATCATGTGATGGACTGACTAGTGGAATGATACTATATCAATAAAGCATGATAATGGCTATAAAAGAAGACACCCCAAAGGCAACACTATACGTTTTCTTTCTATGAGTGAGATGCCATAAATTGATTTCCTTTGTGGGTCAACACCAGATGCCAAAAGTCATTTTTTATTTTCTATGCAAGAGGACTACATGCTTTTCTATGATTTTACAAACCATCCTTGATCTCTTATGTTGGACTACCTTTTGCTCACACTGCTGCCTTTTTAACCAGTGAGCTTGAACCCTTCTTTGCCGAGCTGTATGATTTTGCTTTATTTCCCCTTTTTCTCCTGCTTATGGACTCACCTTTACTGGACTTTAATTTGATTCCTTTTTGCTTTAGAACATTTAGATGCTCTTAGAGAAATGAACCATCCTTCTACTTCCAATAGTGGTAGGAATCTTTAACTGTATATATGATGACTATTTTAAACTATCCTTTTTGGATTTGCATCTCTGACTAAAATGTGTAGTCTTGTACTACATGATATAACATTCTTGACTGAACTGCTTAAGAGACTGCTTATCTGTATTGATTTCAGATCATTAATACACTAATAAAACTATCAAAATTGCTTGAGACTATGATTAGGTCCTGACGTTCTTTCATTGAACTGTGCTACTTTCCATTTAACCCCTTCGCTGCTACGCCATTCCCCCCACTTTGCTATGCCTTTTTTTGGCTATTTGGGGTACCTCACGCTTAGGCCCCTGTACCTTTTTGACCAGATAAGGTATCCACGCCAAATTTGCATTCTTTTCTTCCAACATCACAGGGATTCTAAAGGTACCCAAGGTTTGTGGATTCCCCTGGAGGGGAACCAGAAATTAGCCGAAATACAGCAAAAAAATCTTTGGGGGGAATAATGGGAAAAAAGTGCTGCAAATGAAAGTGTCTGGGTTTTACCCTGCAAATGGTATCAACAAATGGTTTGTGGGGCTGAAATCACCATTTCCCCAGCTTTCAGGGACTGACAGACTTTTGTCAGAAAAGCAACATTTTTTACACAGTTTGGGCATTTTACTGGGGCACAGCCTATTTTTGCTATTTTTTGTGATTTCAACTTTCATGGAAGTCAACAGTTAATGGTAGAAATGGGTATGAAAGCAATAATGGTTCATGGAGAGCTATACATCTTAGAAAAGTAGACACAATTCTGAATTCAGCAAGGAGTCATTTGTGTAGATCATTCAAGGTTTCTTTATAGAAACTAACAGATGAATATAGGAAAAATTGAAAATGATTTGAAAAAATCAGCCATTTGTGCCAACGTTTTCACCTGTAACTTCTTCTAATCATGATAGATGTTTGAAGCAATATAACATTACATCCGCTGGACCTTTCTGGTTGTGGGGATATATAGGACTTGTAGGTTCACCAAGAACCCGACAAACCCAGAGCCAATAACTGAGCTGCATCGTGCAATGGTTTTTTACTATGTACAGGGTATAATGCAAATTATTTGGGAAAATATATACAGTGAAAAATCGGGATGAAAGACACCTATGTATTTCTGAAATTGGAACAAAATAATGAGTTTATAAACAGTAGCTATTTGCATATTTCCAAAATTGTGAGTACCCATACTAGCATGAGAATTATAGGACATTTTTCAAAGTGACTTCTTTTTTACACATTGTCTTTCATTTGGAAGGCAGAAAGGCATCAAAAGTCAATAGGTAATGACAGTTTCTCTTGAATTCTGTGTTACCCTAAGTCTCTCGATAAAAATGGTACCTCACTTGTGTGGGTAGGCCTAGAGCCCACGACAGGAAACGGCTCAAAACGCAACGTGGACTTCATTTTTACAGTGAAAACTGACCCATTTTGCAAAGTGCCTCACTGTAGATTTTGAACCCTAGCTCTGCCGGCATCTAGGGAAACCTAGCAAACCTATACATTTTTGAAAACTAGACAACCAGGAAAATCCAGGATGGGGTGACTTGTCTGGCTCTCACCAGGTTCTGTTACTCAGAATC
The DNA here is from genome assembly GCF_964204655.1 of Triturus cristatus. Lineage (NCBI taxonomy): Eukaryota > Metazoa > Chordata > Amphibia > Caudata > Salamandridae > Triturus > Triturus cristatus. Next base: position 616,645,450 of record NC_140589.1, on the reverse strand, counting down.
CCTTGCAAACCTCAAACTTTAAAAAACATACAAATTTTCCTCACATTTCTGTGATGGAAAGTTATGGAATCTGCGTGGATCCACAAAATTCCACCCAACCCGCATTCCCCAAAGTCTTCCTAGAAAATTGGTACCTGCCGCATTGGACACTCAAAGTGTGGACAATGCAGAATTTTTCAAAAAATGTAGAGCTTAGAATTCTTGGTGCTATACCCTTAATCCCTTTGTTTTTGGCTTTTCCCAGTCACAGGCCCTTGCCCCACCAACACAAGTGAGGTATCATTTTACTCTGGAGACTGAGGGGAACGCTGTTGGGTAGGACATTTGTGCCGACACGGTGATTCCACGCACAAATTTGTGGAAAATGTGTGGGGTTTTCAGCCACATTTGAGGTTTGGCTTGGAATCGGGATAGGAAAACGTTGGGGGGCCCACACAAGCCATACCTCGCTGAACTCCCCCGGGTGTTTAATTTTCAGAAATGTGTGGATTTGGTAGTTTCCCAAGAGAGCCGCCGAGCCCGGGGTCAAAAACCCAGGTGACCCCCCTTGCAAAACTAGGTTGTTTTGTGATAGGTCATTTTGATGTCTCCTCAATACCTTTTGGGGCTTTGCCTGTCGCGGGTACTTGACCCACTCACACGAGTGAGGAACCATTTTTATCAAGAGACCTGGGGGAACGCTGGGTGGTAGGAAATTTGAGGATCCATGAAGATTCCCAAACAGAGATATGAGGGAAATGTGATTTTTTTCAGCTAAATTTGAGGTTTGCAGGGGATCTGGGTAGGAAAACGTTGGGGGGCCCACGCAAGCCATACCTCACTGCACTCCCCCGGGTGTTTAGTTTTTAGAAATGTGTGAGTTTGCTAGGTATCCCAAGATAACTGCCGAGCCCGGGGCCAAAAACCCAGGTGACCCCCTTGCAAAACCAGGTTGTTTTGTGATAGGTAATTTTGATGTTGTCTCAATATGTTTTGGGCCCTTGCCTGTCGCAGGTACTTGACCCACCCACACGAGTGAGGTACCATTTTTATTGGGAGACCTGGGGGAATGCTGGGTGGTAGGAAATTTGTGTCAGCCCGGTGATCCCACAACTTTCCCACACAGAAATTTGAGAAAAATTTGTTTTTTCCAGCTAAATTTAAGGTTTGCAGGGGATTCTGGGTAGGAAAACATTAGGGGGTCCATGCAAGCCATACCTCACTGGACTCCCCCGGGTGTCTAGTTTTCCAAAATGTATGGGTTTGGTAGGTTTCCCAAGATGGCTGCCGAGCCCAGGGCCAAAAGCCCTTGCAAAACCAGGTTGTTTTGTGATAGGTAATTTTGATGTCACCTCAAAATTTTTTGTGCCCTTGCCTGTCGCGGGTACTTGACCCATCGATTCGAGTGAGGTACCAATTTTATCGAGAGAACCGGGGGAACGCTGGCTGGTAGGAAATTTGTGTCAGCCGAGTGAACACACAGCTTTCCCACACAGAAATTTGAGAAAAATGTGCTTCTTCAGCTAAATTTGAGGTTTGCAGGGGATTCTGGGTAGGAAAACGTTGGGGGGGTCCACATAAGCCATACCTCACTGGACTCCCCGGGGTGTCTAGTTTTCAGAAATGTGTGGGTTTGGTAGGTTTTCTAAGATGGCCGCCGAGCCTGGGGCCAAAAACCCAGGTGACCCCTCTTGCAAAACCAGGTTGTTTTGTGATAAGTAATCTTGATGTCACCTCAATACGTTTTGGGCCCTTGCCTGTCACGGGTACTTGACCCACTCATGCAAGTGAGGTACCATTTTTATCGGGAGACCTGGGGGCATGCTGGATGGTAGGAAAATTGTGGGTTTTTTTACACCAGAATGTTATGACACAGTAATACAAGGAAAATGTGTGACTATAGTCACATTTTGAGGCTTGCATGGCATTGTGAGTAAAAAACTTGTTGGGATCCATGAGAGGCCCACCACCCAGCACTCCCCATTTTTTTTGCTGTACATAAATATCTAAAGTTGGTAAATTCTCCCTAGAGATGGCCTACACCTCAGCACAGAAAGACAGATGAGACAAATATGACTGCCTATCCATCTGTTCCTCAAGTACAAAATGTATATTTTATTAACAAGAGATTTCACGAAAAGGAAATGCACTGTTAATAATTAAAAGGTTAAAAGCCTGAACCAATGACTCACAGCTCGTGAGCTGTAAAGCCACGACAAGGCACCAACCTCTTTACAGGTCATTCACACACCTTTCATACTTGACACACACTTTCACTCCACCAGCTGCGGCCCCAGCACATTACAACACTCACATCCACAGACAATGTACACCATGGCAGAGAGAGACAGAAAAGACAAATATTACTTCAAAATGAACAATTCCTTAAGTACTCACACATACTGGTTGGATTTGGAACGAGGGTGTGTGAAGGTTCAGAGCGTAAAATTCGATTAACAAGAGATTTCACATAAAGGAAATGCACTGTTAATATTTAAAAGGTTAAAAACCTGAACCAATGACTCACAGCTCATGAGCTGTAAAGCCATGGCAAGGCACAAACCTCTTTACAGGCCATTCACACACCTTTCATGCGTGACACACGAGACCATTCACACCTCCAGCCAAGGGCCCAGAACATTACAACATTCACATCAACAGAAAGCGCCATTCAAGGGGCCCATCACTTTCATATGCCCACATGACTGACACAGAAATCACACCGGCTGGTGGTTGACATAGTGTCTGCAGTGGCGTTTGACTAGCAGAGTGTGTAATGACCAGCAGCAAGTCAATACTCACACACTGCCAGCCCACGCACACCACCAGCCAAGCACCAGCCTACCCACACCACCAGCCAACTCATACCGCCAGCCAAGTGCCAGCCCACACTCACTGCCAGCCAAGCCCCAGTAAATCCACACCTCCAGCCAAGCACCAGTCCACGCACACCGTCAGCCAAGCGCCACTCCACGCACACTGTCATCAAATTCTTCTTAACAAGAAACAAAACACAAACCAATTGCAACTAGATACAAAACTATAACTACAAAAACAACAGCAGTAACTAAGGACATCATTCTAATGCCAACCGTGAAACTGAACAACAACTATATAAAATCATACAGACCAGGCAGTACACTATAAGACTCACGGTTGCTCCCAAAAACTCTTTTGAGTGTGTTACAATCTGAAACATGTGGGTATACACAGACCAGGTTTAGAATGACAATCAGCACAGTGCATATGACTCTCCTTCCGCATACCTCTTCTCAAACAGACTCTACATCTCTTACAGGGATTTTTTTTTTTGGGTGTGGGAGGAATTAAATCAGGAAAGTGTCGATCTTTCAATCTAGCAGCATCCTCCACCATTCCAACTCTAGGAACACTTGCCTGTTCCACTACAACAAGGCTGCCTATCACAGACTCCTGAAACTGAAGAAAAGTCATCTTTGACGCAGGAGAACACTCCTTGAACACAACAAAAGCATTAAAAGTTGCTAAATTGAAGAGATGGATGGCCAACTTCTTATACCTAATGTAAGCCTTACGAACAGCAGTGTAAGGTTCCAACCTCTGATCTACTTCATCGACACCATCCATGTGCTTATTTCAGTCTATGATGCACACAGGTTTGTGCACTTCAGCAACCTGACCCCAAACAGTCACAGGTGAAGTACTGTCATCATTGATGGTAGTCAGCATGTACATATCCCTCCTGTCCACAAATTTCACAGCTAGCAGTTCCTTACTAGGCAAGGCACTGCACTGTCACCTCTGAAGCTTTTTGCAAACAAGCTCTTTTGGGTAACCTTTACGGTTAGAGCAGATTGTGCCACAAGCAAAAGTGTCCACTTTGAACAATTCCTTAAACAATTGCACAGCAGTGTAGAAGTTATCAAGGTACAAATGGTGACCTCTGTTGAACAGTCCTCTAGCAGGTTCCCACACAATTTTCTCTGAAACTCCAAAAGTAGACAGACAACCAGGGGGGTCAATAGTGGAATCCCAACCAGTGTACACCCAGAAATTATAGACTTATCCTGTCCTACTCTCAGACAACATATACGTCTTACTTCCATAACGTGCCGTCTTGCTAGGAATGTACTGCCTAAAAACCAAACGGCCCTTGAACAGGACCAAAGACTCATCAACAGCTATTTCTTTTCCTGGAGTATAGATCTCTGAAAATCGATCTACAAAGTGATCAAGAACGGGCCGAATCTTAAAAAGACGGTCACAGTCAGGGTGATCTTGTGGCAACGCCAAAGCATTATCAACAAAATGCAGCATCCGAAGCAAAACTAAATACCGATCACGACTCATAATTGCAGGAAATATGAGCGTTGCCATCAATCAATCAATCAAACATTTGTAAAGCGCACTATTCACCCATGCGGGTCTCAAGGTGCCGGGGGGGGGGGTGCTGCTACTGCTCAAACAGCCAGGTCTTGAGAGGTCTCCTGAAGGTCAGCAGGTCCTGGGTCTGCCGCAGGTGGATGGGGAGGGTGTTCCATGTCTTGGCGGCGAGGTGGGAGAATGATCTGCCGCCGGCGGTCATTCTGCAGATGCGTGGAACGATGGCGAGGGCGAGGTCAGCGGAGCGAAGCTGGCGGTTCGGGGTGTAGAAGGTGAGTCGTTTGTTGATGTATGCTGGTCTGGTGTTGTGGAGTGCCTTGTAAGCATGGGTGAGTAGCTTGAAGGTGATCCTCTTGTTGATGGAGATCCAGTGCAGGTCTCTCAGGTGGGCTGTGATGTGGCAGGGGATGTCAAGGATAAGGCGTGCAGAGGTGTTCTGTATGCGTTGTGGTCGTTTCTGGAGTTTGGCTGTGGTTCCCGTGTAGAGGGCGTTGCCATAGTTCAGTCTGCTGCTGATGAGGGCCTGGGTGACCGTCCTTCTGGTTCCGGTGGGGACCCATCTGTAGATTTTGTGGAGCATGCGGAGGGTGTTGAAGCAGGAGGAAGAGACGGCGTTGACTTGCTAGGTCATTGATAGCGATGAGTCTAGGATGAACCCCAGGTTGCGTGTTTGGTCTGTGGGTGTCGGTGCAGCTCCCAGTGTGGCCGGCCACCAGGAGTCGTCCCAGGCAGAGGGGGTGGAGCCGAGGATGAGGACCTCCGTCTTGTCCGAGTTCAGAGGGTGTCATTGGTGTTGGTCGAGATTCTGAGGGTGTTCCTGTGGATGATGGTGATTCCTCCTCCTGCTCTGTTGGTGCGGTCCCTGTGGGTGATTTTGTAGCCGTCCGGGATGGCTATGGCGATGACCGGGGAGGATGAGTTGAGTAGGTCCCAGAGTTCGATGGCGTGCTTGTGGGTGGAGCGGGTGTTGAGTAGTATGCATCTGAGGTGGTTGTGTCCTACCCCGGTGGACAAGGGGGTGGCTTGGTGGCTGGTGAAGCTGCAGCTCTGGCAGGTGAAGGGTCCGTGGGTGCGCTTCGTGGTGACCAGGAAGTAGGTGGATGGTCGGCCGGCATTGAGTTTGTGGAGGGTGCTGGCGTTGTAGCGGCAGTGGGCGTCATGGTGTTCGCGGGGGCCAGGGGGTCTGGCGCTGGGCACGTCCACGCACAGACAGGCGCAGACGGGCCTGCCTTTGGCACGCCAGCGGCGTGGCCGCCATTAGAATGGGAGGTTAGAGGGAGGAGCAGCTGGGAGGCGGGATCAAGACGAATCGGCGAGCGAGAGGGGCGGGGCTGCAGGGGACACAGCAGCGGGAAGGGAAAAGGAAGGCTGGAACGCTGGAGGGCTACAGAGAGAAAAACGTGCAGGAAAAAGAACAGACTACAAAAAAAGGAATACAACAGTAGAAAACACAATACCACAAAATAGAATACAACAGCAGACAAATAAAACAGGCAAAAAAAGGAACAGAGCGGGCAGACAGATACTTACGGCTCACCACTGGGCCACCAGGGATGAGGCGCAGGCAGGAGCCTGTGAGTGAAGGAGGGCCCCGAACTTGCGGCAGCAGCGAGACCGGGGAGCAGGTACACGGGCACAGACAGGAGCTGTGCAGCATGGGGAGCGACCTGCCTGGATCAGGGTCAAGGGACTGGTAGATCAATATGAAGCCAAGGACGGCTTCCCCATCAAGCCCATCAAAAAAGTGAAACCCAAAACTTCTTCATCTCATACAGATTTGTGGGAGTTCACCGGGTAGCTCTAGAGCGGGGCCTAAGTCTGGCACTGTTGTCCTCAAAAACTGTTAAGCATACAAATTAGTCTTCCCCCCAATCTCAGCCAAAAATACTTCATGCATAAATAACAGAAAAAACTGTATAGGCAAAATAATCCGCAATCCACTGTACGCCCTGCATCACCACTAATGGCAGGCAACACTGGCTGCACCATGTTTGGATCAACCCAAAGTACAGCACTTCCAGTAGGAAGCCTTGCAGCCTCAGGCCGCAATACCGATGTCTCTTGTGGCACCATCAACACATTAGTGTCCTCCTCTAAAACAGGCACTTCATCCGCACTGAGAGTAGCTTCATCTGCACTGAGAGTAGCTTTATCATCAGATAATTCCTCGTGGACAGAAAACTCACTGCCAGAATCATGCAATCCCTCCTCTCCCTCAGATGCACTGGCAGTGTCATAATACTGCTCAGAGGAAGATTCAACAAGCATTGGCATAGCCAATAGGTCTCGCGCTTGGGACCTTATAAGTATTTAGTTATGCAGCACAATATCCTTACTGCAACAACATTAACTGTTGCTTGGCTAAACACTTAAAAGGTTCCAAAGGCGAGACCTAGTGGCTATGTCAATGCTTGTTTAAATAGGTGACCGTGCTGTTGCTTGGTCCTGGCTGCTTTCCCTGTGCGGATGCTAAAATTGCATTTTGGAGATTGCTGTAGATTGCATTGAATGTGCATTGCGGAGCCCAAACTCGGCACACCACACCAGGCATGTTTCCTTTACACAGAGCTGCTCGCTCTCCTTCTCCTGCAGCTGTCTCATCCTTCCTTCGGCTTCAAGTACTCGTCCCTCCCCTGCAGCCCGTGGCACTGCTGATCCCCTTCAAAAAACAATAATAAACAAGAAAGGCATGAGAGACGCCTAGCGGGAAAAAAAGTAGCGTATCGAGCTTTAAAACCCCTCATGTGGCTTCTAGTGCTTTACCATTTTTCACAACACCAAAAAGAAACTTCATGGCCAGCACACGGAGGGAGCAAAAGTGAGGCCCATTAGATACAGGAATAATGACTACACCTCAGCGAGGCCAATTAAATATAGGAATGACTACACCTTTTACCCTCGAGTATGCCAGTTATGTAGGCAAGTTGCATCAGCGCCCTGGTGAATGCTGCAATCCAAGAGACACAACTGATGTGAGTAAGCATAGTACAAGTTAAATAGAGCACTACCCGCAAGAACGCTGTGCATGGGTTGCATAAAAACGAAGAAATTGTTATACTACAAAAATGAGGGCATTTATACAGTAAAAAACATGAGGTTAACATCCCCTTAAATAAACGTACTTTAAGCAAGAGAAAAGGTAAAACTATACATCCACTGGACAGGGCTCTGGGAAGAAGTTGTTCGCCACAGTAACACACAAACAAGGCATGCAATAAACTGACAATCCTCCTCCTCATCCCTTAATCCGAGAAACTGGTCAAAACAAGCATTGGCCGAGCGGCCGTAAAAGTAACGCCGCGCGGCCGCAAAAATCATCGCGATCACGGTGAAAGCGAAAGTGATCACGATGACACGCTCTGTGCTCAGCAACCGGGAAAAAGTGCAAGCATTGGCCGCGACTGAGAGTTGTGTGCGCGTGCAAAAATGAAATAAAAAAAAAAAAGCGAGTGGTGACGCGAGTGGTGTGCGCGACTGAAAAAAGTGCTGTGCATGTTGCGCGTGCTTGTGCGCGTAATAGCAAGCTGGTGGCCGGCAAGGTAGCACTTTTAAAGCAGCTACTAAAGTCTTGCCAGTGCAGTGCATGTGCTGGCTCAGGTGAGACCTAAAAATCATACCAACCACCTGCTGAGCAGTAATTCTATGGCTAGCCATAATCCTTACTAATAAAGGTAACTTGTCAAACAAGTCAACAACAACAAACACTTTGTAATATAAGAAAATAAACAAATTGTGGCTTTATCACAAAGACCTATATACTCCAAAACTATACCACTCACTTGCCAGAAGCAGCTAAACTCACCACCACCTACTCTGCACAGACACAGTAAGGACCAACAATATCCCACTTAAAAAGAAAAAGAAAAGAAAATTACACAAAAGGCAACGCAAACCACATCGCAAAGAATTTCATGCTCAAAACACTAACTAAATATACTGCCATTATGACACCACTTACAAAAATTCATGCATGATAATAATACTCATTTGGAGCAAGGACAGCAAAAATGTTTTCCTTATAAAAAAAAATGCTACTACTCAAAACTGCAGATCAACCACTGCTGAAACCGCAAACAAGAATCAAAAGCTTTGCACTAGAATAAAAAAGAGAAACAAAACATTACAATCACATATGCAAATAATGCACTAGTCCACACACTATCCACCAGGCAAGCAAAGGTGGTGGGTGGGCCTAAAAGTATAAGGCCGGTCTGCCCCCACAGGGAGCAGAAACAGACAAAAAATTCACCCTCATAAAGGGGGAGCGACTCTTGCCCAAGGGGTCACTCCCTAACACCAACATCTAAAAAACACTGGTGTCTAGTGGCTTCTGACCCCGTTGGGGACAGATGGACCTGAAAACATATGGCTGATCTGACCTCAAAGGGGGCAGAAATGGCCACAATATTCACCCCACAAAGGGGAGTGACCCTTGCCCTAGGGCCACTCTCCAAGAACACAAACACAATCCCTAATGTCTAATGGATTCTGCTCCCATTAGGGGTAGATGGGCCATAAAACATAAGGCCGATCCACCCCCAAGGGGGACAGAAACGGCAAAAATATTCACACCCATATAGGGGAGTGACCCTTGCCCAGGGTGCCGCTCCCAACAACACTAAAACAATCCCTGGTGTCTAATGGCTTCTGCCCCCCCCCCTTGGGGGCGGCTGGGCCTAGAATCACAAGGCCAATCTGTTCCCAAGGGGGTCAGAACCGGCCAAAATAAATGATCTCCAAAGGGGAGTGACCCTTGCCTAAGGGGCCGCAATCCACAAACATATATTTTTTTTAAACTAAATCCCTGGTGGCCTAGTGGGCATACAATAAAATTAACAGTATACTTGGGCCGATTTTCCCTCTCAGGGGTTCAGAAAGGGCCCAAATAAAAGCTCCCCAAAGGGGAGTGGCCCTTGTCTAAGGCGCCGCTACCCAAAAAAATATATATTTTTAAAATCCCTGGTGGACTAGTGGGCACACAGCATTTTTAAAAAAAAATCTGATATGTCCCCCCAAGGGGGGCAGATCCAGTCAAACAAATTGCCAAACAAATTTCTCTCCCAAGAGGAGCAACCCTTGCCCAAGGGGCCTCTCCCCGACACAAAGGGCATTTTTAAAAAACACAGGCGTTCCTGCTGCACAATCGTGCCCCATGCGCGATTGTGCAGCTGGAATGCTTAAAGAGACATCGGAGGAAAGGAAAACCCTTACCTTTCCTCCGATGCCTCTTTTAAACCCCACCCCACCCCCGAGGAGAAACATACCTCCTGTCCTGCGGACGCGCTGGAAGCAAATGGCTGGTATCCTCTAATGACATCAGCGTGCCTTGCGCACTGACGTCATTAGATGATGTGGAGGGGGGATGCGGGGGGCATCATAAGGGCTTCCCCTGCCTTTCCCAGTGGGGGCAGCTTGAAGAGCTGCCCACGGGGGGAGCACCAGCTCTTCCCCTGTGGGTTGGTGCTAGGACGGCCGGTAGCCATCTGACGCACAGGCCCATCGTGACATCAGACAGCTACCGGCCGGCCAACGCACGCAAAGGGTTAAAAATAGATGCATTGTATGGAGAATCAGCTAATCTTCTCAGAGTATCAAGTTTTGTACATTTCTTTTGCGTGTTGCAGTAGCAGAGCTCCTAGTGTGTCCAATTTCAGTTAGACTTAACTTCTTCAGGGGGTTAGGTTTTCCCATTGCTATACTTTATTTCTATAGCATGATCCTGAGAGTGGTGTATTTGAATCTGATCTTGAACATGTGAGTTAGTCACCAAGTAATGGTTATCAATGGGTGGCTAGCGTTGTGCTTTGGACACCCTAATTCCCACCCCTCCTATCGGCATAGAAAGACCCATCAGAGGACCATTTGCCTCTGTGGTAAGGGTAATGCTGTGATTGGTCTAACTGTAGAAGGCCCAGTATGGTTAAAGGGATGAATGAGTGAGTAGCAGAAGTAAGAGATAACATTTAAAAAGTATTATAACAATTCCGCAGAATCAATGGTATGTGCAATAAAAGGATATAAACCCTCACTTACACAATATGCTTTATCACATGGTTGCTCTTCATCTAGGATGCTAGTCAAAGTTGAGTTTGCATGAGGATTTTTTATATCCTTCTTAGACAAACTACATCTGCTGTCTCCCCAACATTGGATACCTTTAACCTGTAGCTCATTCGTACAGGTTGTGTAATCCAAATATGTTCTTTTTAGGGCTGGTTTTCTTTTTTTTTTCTGCTCGAGACACCACGCCAAGCAGTGGGTTATGTTTTTTTCTCTCAGGAAGCAGATGCAGGGTAAATTGCTTCCCACTTGCCAAGAGAGAAAAAAATTGTGGCAGTATCTCCCAATGGGACACAAACTGCTGGGAGATTGCCAGTTTACTCATCTCACAATGAACATTCAATGAATGTAGGACACCCCCGCGCCGCACGGCCACCAGCTGCTGCGTGTGCCCCTTCCGCCCTGTGCCTCGCTGCCCGGCTGCTGCCGCTTGACCACGCCCCCTCCCTCGAGCCTCGAGGTCCGTGGTTGCTCCTGTGCCCTGCTGCCTCCTGTCAACCCTATTTAGATCTGTCCCTCTGTTCCCTCCCCGCTCCCCGCTTCCCGCCACCGCCGCTAAGCCCCGCCCCTTTTGCCTTCTGTATCCCTCCTCGCTCCCGCCTCCCAGCTGCCCCGCCCACCCGCGCACTTCGCCATATATGGCGACCGTGCGAACGCGCAGCGGTCACGCGCAGCGGGCGCGCCAAAGGTAAGCCCGTCTGCGCCCGTCCGCGACCGGACCGCGCCCAGTGCCAGGACCCCTGGCCCTCGAGGACCCCGACCGACCCGCCTGACGTACAACGCCGCCACCCTCATCGCACTCAACACCGGCGGGACCCAGGGATGCTACCGAGCTACTCCGAAGCACACCTACGGACCCTTCAGCTGCCACGCCTGCAAGTTCACCTGCATCCGGACCTGCCCGACACCAGCACCTGCCATGCCGAACACCAGCAGCAACCACCTCAAGTGCATCCTGCTCAACACCCGCTCCGTCCACAGACACGCCATCGAACTCTGGAACCTCATCGACACCACAGCCCCCGACGTCGCCTTCATCACGGAGACCTGGATGAACGCCTCCTCAGCGCCCGACATCGCCATCGCCATCCCAGAAGGATAAAAGATCACCCGGAAGGATCGCAACGCCAACCAGGTGGGAGGAGGCATCGCCATCATCCACAAGAACACCATCCGCATCACGACCAGCACCGACAACTCCCCACCCTCAGCCGAACACCTGCACTTCCAGATCCACACCGACCCGAAGACCACCCTCAGAGGCACCCTGATCTACCGACCTCCGGGACCACGCACTCAATTCAGCGAGGACATCGCCGACTTCGTCAGCCCGCACGCCCTCCCCTCCGCCGACTACATCCTCCTGGGGGACTTCAACTTCCACCTGGAGAACAACAACGACTGCAACACCAGCACCCTGCTCGACAACCTCGCCAACCTTGGACTCAAGCAGCTGGTGTCCACCCCCACCCACCTCGCCGGACACACACTCGACGCCATCTTCTCATCCAGCAAAGACATCGCCTTCAGCCATGCCAGAGAACTCCACTGGACGGATCACAGATGCATCCACTTCACCTTCAGAAGAACGACCATCCACCACCACCAGCAACAGGCTGCCCGAAGAAGCTGGAACAAGATCACAGCCGACCAGCTCGCCGCCTCCCTGAGCCAGCACCCTCCGGCCAGCTCAGCGAACCCCAGCCAGGCCGCCGACAACCTCACGAAGTGGATCAGCGTCTGCGCGGACGAACTCGCCCCACTGAGGACCCCGCCCAGCAGACCCGGCAGCAAGAGAGCCCCATGGTTCACCGACGAACTCAAGAGCTCCAAGAAGAACTGCCGCGCCCTCGAGAAAGCCTGGAGAAGGGAACCCACGCCGGACAACAGGACCACCCTCAAGCTTGCCACCCGGAAACACCACCAACTGATCCGCATCGCCAAGAAGACGGCTTTCAAGAACCGACTGGACAACAACGCACACAACTGCAAGGAACTCTTCAATATCGTGAAAGAGCTCTCCAACCCCAACGCCGGAAGCAACGACATCACCCCTTCGCAAGACCTCTTCAACTCCCTCGCCTCCTACTTCCACAATAAGATCGCGGACATACACAACAGCTTCAGCACCCATCTGACCCACGCCACGACCGCAGCAACGCCACCCACCACCACCCTCCGCGCCTGGACCCCGGTCAACACCGAAGACACCGTCCACACGATGAACTCCGTCCACTCCGGATCTCCGACCGACCCCTGCCCTCACCACGTCTTCAACAAAGCCGACGCTGTCATCGCACCCCACCTGCGGGACATCATCAACACCTCATTCGACACCGCCACCTTCCCCGAGAGCTGGAAGCACGCCGAACTCAGCGCTCTACTCAAGAAACCTACAGCAGACCCCACCGAACTCAAGAATTACCGCCCCATCTCTCTACTCCCGTTTCCAGCCAAAGTCATCGAGAAAACCGTCAACAAACAGCTGGCCGCCTTCCTCGAGACGAATGGATCCCTCGACCCATCGCAGTCCGGATTCCGTGCCAACCACAGCACCGAGACCGCCCTCATCGCCGCCACTGACGACATCCGAGCCCTGATGGACAACGGGGAAACAGCGGCCCTCATCCTCCTAGACCTCTCCGCGGCTTTCGACACGGTCTGCCACCGCACCCTAGCACAGCGCCTCAGCAACGTCGGAATCCAGGAGAAGGCGCTGGAATGGATCGTCTCCTTTCTCGACGGAAGAACACAAAGAGTCCGCCTACCACCATACAAGTCAGAGGCCACCGAAGTCATCTGCGGCGTCCCTCAGGGATCCTCACTGAGCCCGACTCTCTTCAACGTCTACATGAGCCCTCTCGCGGCCATCGCACGCCAACACAACCTCAACATAATCTCCTACGCCGACGACACCCAGCTGATCCTCTCCCTGACCAACGACGACCCCGCCGCCGCCAGAGCCAACCTGCACGAAGGGATGAGAGAGGTAGCCGAGTGGATGACGACGAGCCGCCTGAAGCTGAACTCAGATAAGACGGAGGTCCTCATCCTGGGCTCCTCGCCCTCCGCCTGGGACGACTCCTGGTGGCCCCCCGCCCTGGGCACCGCACCCAAACCGACAGACCACGCACGCAACCTGGGTTTCATCCTGGACTCCTCCCTCTCCATGACCAGGCAAGTCAACGCCGTCTCCTCATCGTGCTTCAACATCCTGCGCATGCTTCGGAAGATCTTCTGGTGGATCCCCACAGAGACCAGGAAGACCGTCACCCAGGCCCTCGTCACCAGCCGACTGGACTACGGCAACGCACTCTACGCCGGAACCACCGCCAAGATCCAGAAGAGACTCCAGCGCATCCAGAACGCCTCAGCCAGACTCATCCTCGACATCCCACGTCACAGCCACATCTCCGGACATCTAAGAGACCTGCACTGGCTCCCGGTCAACAAGAGAATCACCTTCCGCCTCCTTACCCACGCACACAAAGCTCTCCACGACCAAGGCCCGAGCTACCTCAACAGCTGAACCAACTTCTACGCTCCCAAACGCCACCTCCGATCCGCCAGCCACGCCCTCGCCACCGTCCCACGCATCCGCAGAACCACTGCTGGAGGAAGGTCCTTCTCCTACTTGGCCGCCAAGACCTGGAACTCCCTCCCGGCCGACCTGCGCCTGACCCAAGACCACCTCTCCTTCAGGAAGAAGCTCAAGACCTGGCTGTTCGAGCAGTAGCGGCACCCCCCCCCCCCCCAAGCGCCTCGAGACCCGGGTAGGTAGCGCGCTCTATAAATTTCTTTGATTGATTGATTGAATGAATAGATGAGCGGAGAGTTGGCTATTTTAGCCATTCTCTTTGCCTGACTTCAAGCAACTACGATGGGTGTTAGTGGTTTGATAATTCTGATTGCTTGATGGGCAGACATTCAGTATAATCATGTGCATCCTGTGCCCCAAGACCATTTTGAGGCCAAAGGAGGCAATATGTGTTTCCCTCGTCTGCCAAGGGACCAGGCTTCTGCAGGCTTCTCCTGAGCCCAAGGACAATACATTTGAGAGCCAGGACCTCCTGATCAATCTCACAACCTGGCACATAGTATTCTGGTGGTACCGCTAATTCAGCAGCTCCTGGCTGAACTAAACTTTTTTCTCTGCCTAGAGCAGTCACTAGGCCATCACCTTGCCAAGGTTCAGCACATGATGTCTGTTGCACTTCCACATTTTATTTTCAAACCTCTATCATAAAAATGAGGGGGGAACAGATTGGGCCGTAGTGAAGAATCCAATGAGGCTAAAGTCCTCTTCATACTTTGGTACTCCCCTGTAAGAAGGTTCCTCTAAGCATCTATCATGCTTTTCAATGTTTTCTTTAAGAAAATCCACAAATAAACCAGTCTAGGAGTGGCTAAGGTGGGTAAATGATCATTTTCTGTACACACATACAACAAGAAATTCCTCTAGTTCAAAATACAGTTGTTCTCTTGATTATCACTCATCATACTGGGGGAACTGACAAGAGACAACATCCATCAAGAGCCATACTTACTGCATGGGCAGTAGAGCGTCTGAAAGGCATTGTCACATTGTGCATGGTCCCTGCAACAAGTAGGTACTTGTTGAGTTCAATTCATAGAAGGGCATAGGAGGAGCAAAAATAACAAAGACCAAGCTTTGGAAGAGAAGTTAGGCTTCCTTCTGAGGCTCAGAGCTCTGGTCTCTGGAGCAGAGTATCTGACCTATCCTCCATGAACTTTTGCTACTGCTATCTGTGAACGTTCCGCCATTGGGGTGGCCTCCACTTTATGTCTTCATAGGTGGGTAGTCTGCAAATGAGACATCACAGCATACTCCACACTCCTCTCAAATGAGTAATTTGCCAGCCCGCATTCAATGCTCAGATGCTTCCTAAAACACGTTACCAACCTCATTAGATCTTCCACCTGGTGCTAGACTCCAGCAATGGACAAGTTTTGTTCATGGGAAAAGATTCAGTTATTCAGGGTCAGGGATAGAAACTTTATAAAAAAGGTGTCAAAACCCAAGACCATTCAAGAGGTAAGTTTTGTTAACAGTAAACAAACAATTTGAAGTGAAACCTGTGATCCATCTCAGAGAACTCAGTCACCTAGTCCTCTACCAACTTTCTGAAACTGAGATGATATCTCTTGCAAGGGAAATTACAATTCAGGCAGATTGTTTTGCACAGTTTGACTCAAATGACACATATTTTTCAGCTCCCATGTGTTGGAAATGGCCTTTTTTGCAGGGTCATCCCTAAACTTTTTGCCTTCCTCCTGTATTTTTTCAGACCTGTTTGTGTTGATTTTATGACTCTGGGCACTTTACCACTGCTGATCAGTGCTAAAGTGCATATGCTCTCCCTTTGTAAATATGATGTGTGAATTGGTATATCCATGATTGACTTATATGGTTTACCTGTTAGTCCCTAGTAGCGTGGCCTGTGTGTGCCCAGGGCTGGTAAACCAAATGCTGCTGGTGGGCCTGCAGCGCTGGTTTGCGCCACCCACAGAAGCAGCTTGTAAAGTGTATCTCAGACCTGCCACTGCAGTGTCTGTGTGCAGTCTAGAACTGCCAACTTGGCTGTGAAGTGCACCCACTTCCCAGCCCCTGAACTTTCCCTTGGCATCATGTAAGCCACCCCTATGGTAGGGTGCATTGTATGTGTAAGGTAGGACATGCTCTGATGTGTGTAGCATGTCCTGGTAGTGAATTACACCCAATTTCGTTTTTCACTACTGTAAGGCTACCTGTTCTCCATAGGCCAGAATGGGCAGTTTGACTATTACACTCTATAGTCCTAACTGACGCCAGGAACATGGTAGAAAAACGAGTTTAGTATGCCTGAGCTCAAAATATTAAAATACATCTTTTAGTGAAGGTTATTTTTATATTCTGTGTTTGAAAATACCACTTTTAGAAAGTAGGTATTTTCTTGCCTAAGCCTTCTAGTGTGCTCTGCTGTTATGTGTATTGGCTGTCTGGGTTTGGAGTGACAGGGCTGGGGAATTGGAGGAGACAGGGTGAGGTGTCCCAGTGGTGAATGGAGAGATCTGCATCTAGATGGGTGGGAGGAGTTGCACCGGGGACCTGAATAGGGCTGTGCCTTCCCTCCACAATGCTGGCTCCACCTCCTGTGGTGCGTCTGATGTCTCTGCCCTGCACCCTGAAAGGAAAGAAGCAGCCTGGTAAACAAAGTGCTTCAGGACTCAGCAGAACTGGTTCTGGCTGGGTTCAGTGACTTGTGACTCTTTAGAACAAATACTTTTGGGGTCTAAATATCTGTGCTGAAACCCCTACAATTTGTATTGCCCCTGGATCTCAAGACCAACCGCTTTCCGTGGAACTGAATAAAGCTGCAGGAGAGGACTGTCCTGGTGTTGTGTGCTGTTCCCTGGATTGGCCTGCAGTAGTTTTCATTGGACTGGAAAAAGGAGGGAAAAGGAGCTGTAAGAGAACTTTTTAATCTTGAACCTACAATCACCCAAGGGCAAGAGAGAGAGCTAGCCCCCTGACTGAAGTCTCAGGACCAGTAGACTTCATTTTGTCTCTAAAGCCTCAAAATTATCGCTAAAGCCCAAAAATCATCGCTACACCAACGGAGGATAAAGAAAATCGTCGCATCGCTGCCGCTGAAGGCTCGCTGGCCTGATCATCGCCCGCACGTTTGCGGCCAGAAAATCATCGCTACAGCTGCTGAGCGTAAAGAAAATTGTTGCATCGCTGCCGCTGAAGGCTCGCTGGCCTGATCATCGCCCCGCACGTTTGTGGCCAGAACATCATCGCTACAGCTGCTGAGTGTAAAGAAAATCGGCGCATCACTGCCACTGAAGGCTCGCTGGCCTGATCATCGCCCGCATGTTTGCGGCCAGAAAATCCTCGCTACAGCTGCTGAGCGTCTGGAAAATCGTCACATCGCTGCCGCTGACGGCCCGCTGGCCTGATCATCGCCCCGCATGTTTGCGGCCCAAAAATCATTGCGACAGTGGCCGAGCATCCGGAAAATTGGCGTTAACCCCCGTTAGCGAGCGGCCACGACCAAAGCGTGAGGAAAAACATCACTAACCCTCCGGAGCCACATTTCTTGTGGATTATTTAACAACATCTCAGAACTGTGAGTAAAAAGGGTCGCAGAGACCATTGCCCTGAACTGAGCTTTACCTTCCCCATTGGAACTATTTTTGCAGCATCCAGAGAGAACTATTTTTTTGTACAGTATTGTAGTTTCCTCGTTATTTGGTCTTGTGATAAGCCTATATATAAAGATAACTATTTTTTTTTATAACTACCTGTGTTGTGTCCCTTTGAAGTGTTCCTCACTGTATTTGCTGTGTATGATCATCAACGCTTTACACACTGCCTCTGAGATTAGCCTAACTGCTCGTGCTACGTTACCACAGGGTGGAGCAGGGGTTGTCAAGGGGGTGCAGCCCTTCACTCTGACTTAGAAAGAAGGGTCCCTGCTTGGACAGTGGCCATCCACTGCCAACCAGAAACCCCTATTTTTTACATTGGTGGTCAGCGGTGGGGATCTGGACTTGCGTTGGTGACCGCATACAGTAATTATAGTGTACACTACTAGTGAGTACAGACCATAACGTGCCACATACGTATTTGAGGATTTTATTTTTGGAGTCTATTTTTGATTAAGAGTGCCAGTTGTTGATACAATGGCCAAGCCCAGAGTTGTTGACCCAGAAGAGTTCTCCTGAGAAGAGGAGAAGATAGATACCTATACATCCAAGGAGCTAAACATTTGTTGTGAGAAATTTACAATCCCTACCACAGGTTTCACCAGGAAAGAATAATTCTGCAAGGCATCGAAGGCCTGGCTAGCAGCCAGGGATGCCCCTAGGAATATGGGAGAGCCTGTGGTGGAGGGAGAGAATGTGGATGAAGTGATTGAGGTAGTAGGTAGTAAAGCGCTTTCCGGCCTGGGCACAAGTGTGTCGGCGTGGGGTCTGTACCCAGAGGAGATGGAGGACAGGGAAAGAGAGACGCCATAATAGGGAGATGGCTAAGATGCAAATAGAAGGTCAGAAGGAGAGAGACCGTGAGATCAGGAAGATAGAGCTTGAAATGATGAAAATGAAGCTTGAACATGAGAGAGCATTGAGGGAGCTGGAGATTAAGGCAAAGGATGGGGAGACCTCCAACCCCTCTGGTGGCAGCATACCAGTAGTACAGACAGAGAGCAGAGTATACATTCCTAAAGAGGTTGTTAGGGATTTCCACAAAAGAGCGCAGATAGCAGTAGAGGAGAAGTTAGCTTGGGAGGGTAGATTGTTCCCCGAGTGCAGTTTTAATTGTCTGGACTCACCAGTGAGGGTGAGGTCCAGTGGTGGCAGCAAAATTGAGTTATGTAATGATGACAGTGTAGTGCGCCCACCCAGAGATGTGGCACCTGACTCGAAGAAGGGGGTTGATCTACAACAGGGGATTCAAGGATATGAGGTAGGTCCATCAGTGTGCAGTGTCCCTGAGGTGGATTGGAGAACTAGCGCAGGAGCCCATAGTCCTAGTGAGGGGAAGGACACCCTACCGACTATAGATGTGAGGTGCAGGGAGAGGCCCCCCGTGGTTGAAGTCCTGGTGTATCAGTGTGAGAATTGCCCAGAAAAGTGTGGGTTGAGTGATAGAGACAGTCATGTAATGTCTCGCCCATTTCAGGAGAATGGTGTGGGGTACGTATGTGAGGCACTGGATTGTGAGGTGAAAGGTTAGCACCTGCGTGGAACTGTGTAATCCAATTGTGGGAGAGCATATTGTGAGTTCCTGTTTTCCAAAACTAAACCAACACCTGTTAGAGCGCGAGTTCCCTGATCCTAGGGAGATGGCACAGGAGGCAGACCTCTGGGTGAGTACCAGAGGCTCTATAGAGGCATTAGGGAATGACCCTAATAGGAGTAGTTCAAAGGTCTTCCCACCCAGAGGGGTGGGAGAGGTCCGGAGTGATGCAGCTAGGTCCCCTTGTTGTGAGGAGGTTGTAGGGTCTCACATCCTGTCTCATGGGAGCAGGAGTGAGACTGGGATAGGTCCCGAAGTGCCCCCATCTCAGTCTCCAGTACTGGATGGTTCCATGAGGGAACACCAGGTAGAGAAGATAGTCTGTCCGGATGGATCATCAGCTGTGGGGAGTCTCCCAGTGTTAGGTGAGCTGGGAGTGCCCGTAGTCAGGCCTCTATCAGATCTTGTGTCTGGCCGTGCCACTCCTAGGGGGGGGTGCAGAAGGCCAGTTTGAGGGGTGAGAGGGGGAAGGAGCCCCCAGTGGGAGAACCAGTGGGTCAGGGGCCAGTCAGGGGGGCTGAGCTCCAGAGGAATGACCATGGTGACACCACTTCTGTCCTGGGAGATCTTCGCACCCTGTCAGGTGGACAGGGACCGGAAGATCTGCGCCAGGCAGACTGTCACGCAACACAGGAGTTCTGTGTTACCCTCTGATAGGGTGTTTGTACTCCCCAGGAAGTCCTGGTTCGCCAGGCAGTTGTTCAACCGTGGGGGTTGGTCCCTGAGTTGGGAAGTCAGGTCCAGGTGTTGTCTGACCTGGAGGGAGGGACAACTGTAAGCAGTGTCCCGACCATTTTTTTTTCTAAGAGCACCACTCTAGGTGGGAGGGTGCAGTATGCTGGAAGGGGGTGCAGAGGCAGGAATTCCTCGCCTTTGACCCCGGTGCCACCTGAGGGGTTTTCCAGGTTGGTAGATCATTTGCAGGGTCAAGGCCCTGAACTTTTGGAGGGGTATGTTTCCCTCAAGGGGGGCCTGGGTGCTCCCCTGGAAGTCCTGGTGTGCCTGGCAGTCTGTTGCCCAACTCTAGAGGAGTGTGTTGTCCATGGGGGGAATTGGTGTACTGCCCCAGAAGTCCTGGGTTGCCAGGCACAGATCCAGCCTAAGGGTACAGACCCTGGGTTGGAGGGCCAGGTCCAGGGTGAAGCCCCTGACCTGGAGAAATGGGCAACTGCTAACAGTACCCCTACCGGTTTGTGTTAGGGGGCACCTCTCTAGGTGGGAGGGTGCAGGGCCCCAGTAAATGGGGCGGGGAGAGGGCAGCCTCGCCCCTGACCTCCGCCCAGTATAAGGGTACAGACCCTATGCTGGGATGCCAGTTGTAGGATAGAACCCCTGAACTGGTGGGCGAATTGTGACAGACACCTGCCACAGGTGCCCCGACAATTCTGGAAGGGGGTACCGCTCCAGGTGGGAGGGTACCGAGCCCCAAAGAAGAGGACCGGGTGTGGGAAAGCCCACCCCAGTCTCCGGCCACGCTGCTGGGTACAGGCCCAGGGCTGGTGGGTCAGTGTCAGGGTGTATTGCCTGTCCTGATGAGAGGGAGAGTGGACAAAAGGTGCCAGGCACCTGGGGCTATTTCCCCCCGCTCTCTGATGCCACCGAGATGTGAGAGCCCTGAGAGGTATAGGGCCTGGGTCTCATCGCTGACTACTGTCAGTGGCAACTGTTGCTTGCTGTCTCTCTGTTGGGACACCCCTGTGAGCAAGCTTGGGTTAGGTGCTGCACAGGTGGTGTCCACAGGTGAGGGGAAGAGTTCCCCATTGGTTGTCATACTGGGCCCTGAGAGTGTGGACCAGGGGATCCCACCGGGTTCGGAGTAGCGTAGAACTGGAGTATGCCCCTGCAGTCGCGGGCCAGATCCATGTTCTATCGCCCAAAGCAGAAAAGCCCATCAAGGTAGTGATTGGTCTCCCGTGCGGTTTGGCTGGAAGGGGGTTGTGTTGGAAATGGCCCTTTTTGCAGGGTCATCCCTAAACTTTTTGCCTTCCTCCTGCATTTTCTCTGACCTGTTTGTGTTGATTTTATGACTCTGGGCACTTTACCACTGCTGATCAGTGCTAAAGTGCATATGCTCTCCCTTTGTAAATATGATGTGTGAATTGGTATATCTATGATTGGCTTATTTGGTTTACCTGTTAGTCCCTAGTAGCGTGGCCTGTGTGTGCCCAGGGCTGGTAAACCAAATGCTGCTGGTGGGCCTGCAGCACTGGTTTGCGCCACCCACAGAAGCAGCTTGTAAAGTGTATCTCAGACCTGCCACTGCAGTGTCTGTGTGCAGTCTAGAACTGCCATCTTGGCTGTGAAGTGCACCAACTTCCCAGCCCCTGAACCTTCCCTTGGCATCATGTAAGCCACCCCTATGGTAGGGTGCATTGTATGTGTAAGGCAGGACATGCTCTGATGTGTGTAGCATGTCCTGGTAGTGAATTACACCCAATTTCGTTTTTCACTACTGTAAGGATTTCTGTTCTCCATAGGCCAGTGGCAGTTTGACTATTACACTCTATAGTCCTAACTGACCCCAGGAACATGGTAGAAAAACGAGTTTAGTTTGCCTGAGCTCAGAATATTAAAATACATCTTTTAGTGAAGGTTATTTTTATATTCTGTGTTTGAAAATACCACTTTTAGAAAGTAGGTATTTTCTTGCCTAAGCCTTCCAGTGTGCTCTGCTGTTATATGTATTGGCTGTCTGGGTTTGGAGTGACAGGGCTGGGGAATTCCAGGAGACAGGGTGAGGTGTCCCAGTGGTGAATGGAGAGATCTGCATCTAGATGGGTGGGAGGAGTTGCACCGGGGACCTGAATAGAGCTGTGCCTTCCCTCCACAATGATGGCTCCACCTCCTATGGTGCGTCTGATGTCTCTGCCCTGCATCCTGAAAGGAAAGAAGCAGCCTGGTAAACAAAGTGCTCCAGGACTGAGCAGAACTGGTTCTGGCTTGGTTCAGTGACTTGTGACTCTTTAGAACAAAGACTTTTGGGGTATAAATATCTGTGCTGAAACCCCTACAATTTGTATTGCCCCTGGATCTCAAGACCAACCTCTGTCCGTGGAACTGAAGAAAGCTGCAGGAGAGGACTGTCCTGGTGTTGTGTGCTGTTCCCTGGATTGGCCTGCAGTAGTTTTCATTGGACTGGAAAAAGGAGGGGAAAGGAGCTGTAAGAGAACTTTTTAATCTTGAACCTGCAATCACCCAAGGGCAAGAGAGAGAGCTAGCCCCCTGACTGAAGTCTCAGGACCAGTAGACTTCATTTCGTCGCTAAAGCCTCAAAATTATTGCTGAAGCCCCAAAATCATCGCTACACCTACAGAGCGTAAAGAAAATAGTCGCATCGCTGCCGCTTAAGGCTCGCTGGCCTGATCATCGCCCTGCACGTTTGCGGCCAGAAAATCATCGCTACAGCTGCTGAGCGTAAAGAAAATCGTCGCATCACTGCCGCTGAAGGCTCGCTGGCCTGATCATCGCCCCGCATGTTTGCGGCCAGAAAATCATCGCTACAGCTGCTGAGCGTAAAGAAAATCGTCGCATCACTGCCGCTGAAGGCTCGCTGGCCTAATCATCGCCCCTCACGTTTGCGGCCAGGAAATCCTCGCTACAGCTGCCGAGCGTCCGGAAAATCGTTGCATCGCTGCCGCTGAAGGCCCGCTGGCCTGAACATCGCCCCGCATGTTTGCGGCCCAAAAATCATCGCTACAGTGGCCGAGCGTCCGGAAAATCGTCACTAACCCCCGTTAGCGAGCAGCCGTGACCAAAGCGTGAGGAAAAACATCGCTAACCCGCCGGAGCGACATTTCTTGTGGATTATTTGACAACATCTCAGAACTGTGAGTAAAAAGGGTCGCAGAGACCATTGCCCTGAACTGAGCTTTACCTTCCCCATTGGAACTATTTTTGCAGCATCCAGAGAGAACTATTTTTTTGTACAGTATTGTGGTTTCCTCGTTATTTGGTCTTGTGATAAGCCTCTATATAAAGATAAGTATTTTGTTTTATAACTACCTGTGTTTTGTCCCTTTGTAGTGTTCCTCACTGTATTTGCTGTGTATGATCATCAATGCTTTACACACTGCCTCTGAGATTAGCCTAACTGCTCGTGCTACGTTACCACAGGGTGGAGCAGGGGTTGTCAAGGGGGTGTAGCCCTTCACTCTGACTTAGAAAGAAGGGTCCCTGCTTGGACAGTGGCCATCCACTGCCAACCAGAGACCCCCATTTCTAACATCATGTTCCAAACTTTTTTTTACTTTATATTATTCTTCTGCGAAAATTACCTCTGGCAGTTTTACTCTCCCCTTTTGGGGCAATTGCTAGCACCCTGGTGCTTTACGAACTGGCAGCCTTTTTGATGGCCTGGGCAATTTTGAAGTTGGTCTGTCCAGACGATTGCACTACTGAATATCAACACCAACAAAATCATGGTACAAGAATATTGAGGACAAAATATCGAAGGTCAAAATATCGAAAGCTAAGTGCATATAGGGAAGTATAGATTTACTATTTCTAACTCCTCATCTACGTACCTTGGAGATATATGTACCACGTAAGTACATATATGTGGAGTTATGTATAGAAAATCTAGACTTACTTACCTGGTAATATTTAATTTTCGATATTATTTACACAATATTGTGTTCCATCGATATTATGGTTTTGATATTCAGGAGGGCACATTGTCTAAACTATATGCTTTTTGTGGAACCAGATGTGTTTGTTCTACATAGATATTAGCCACTCACTGTGGAGCTTTTGCAAGAGCTAAGCTTTGAGATAAATTGGGATAAGACATCCATCATTCCAGTCAAGGACCCCTCACAACCAAAATAGTCTTCCTAACTGAGACCTGGCTCAATCCCACATCTGCCCCAGACATTGCCACGGCAATCCCCAATGAATATAAAATCACTCACCAGGACTGCACCAACAAACTGGGAGGAGGAATAGCTATCATCCACAAGGAGACCATACAGTGTAGCACCACAGCCAAAAACACCACCAGCCCCATGGAACATCTCAACTTCAAGCTCCACGCAGACGGCAAAACAGCCACCAAGAGGCACCCTCGCATACCAACCCCGATATCCGCGATCCAGCTTTTGCAACATCATTGCATACTTCATTGCACCCCCTAGCCTTAGACTCCAAGGAATACATCTTCCTCAGCCACCTAAATTTCCACATCGACAACCCCAATGACAAAAACACTGCACCACTCCTTGAGAGTATGAGCAGCCTCGGATTGACCTAGATCATCCATGACCCTAAACAAACCACAGGACACACGCTGCAACCAATTTTTTCACCTCCAGCAACTGCGTCATATGCAGCCATGTCACAGAATTCACATGGACTGATCACTCCATCGTCCACTTCAGCATCTCTGGCCCCGGCTCCGCAACCCTCAAGATGACCAACACTATCCACCAGAGGTGCAACAAAATCTCAGAGACCACCTGGGTGAAAGTCATCAGCTCCTCCAACCCTGCTACTGCTACCAACCTCAAACAGGGAACGAAAAACATCAACGCCTGGTTCACCAATAACTCTGACAGCATCATCCCCATCAAGAGCAACATCCAGAGAAAATCCTCTAAAAGGGCCAGCTGGTACACCCAAGAACTCAGAGCAGAAAAACGAGACAGCAAACAGTTGGAGATGAGATGGCGCACCAGCAAGGACACCTCCGACACGGCAGACTACAAGACCTCCCTCAACCTCTACCGCCAACTACTGAGGGCAACAAAGAAGATAGCCCTTGCTGCACACATCAAAACCAGTGGTAACAACACCAAGGAACTTTTCAACATCCTTAAGGAATTCTCCAACGCGGCTGCCAGCGAAAACAACATCACACCCTCACAAGAGCTGTGCAACAACCTCATCCACTTCTTCCATAACAACATTGCAACCATATACTGAAACTACGAACCCCAACCCACACCTATGAACTTCCACCACAGATACACCACCACAGTAACCAACACGAATCATACACTAACCACCTGGAACATCCTCTCCACCCAGGCCACCACCTCCACCATGAAATCCATCCACTCTAGAGCTCCCACAGACCCATGCCCGCTCCATATCTTCTACCTCGGAAACCAAAGGATCGGCCAGGAACTCAGAACCCTACTCAACACCAGTATCACCACGCAACATTTTCTGATGCATGAAAACAGGCCGAAGTAAGACCACTGGACAAAAATCCCTCCACCGACCCAAGCAAACTCAAAAACTACCGGCAAATCTCCCTGCTCTCACTCCCAGCGAAGGTGCTAAGAACATCAACAATCAACTTATGGCACACCTGGAACAGAACCAGCTACTCAACGCCTCCCAATTCAGCTTCCTCAGCACTCACAGCACCAAAACCGCCCTGATCACAGCCACCAACGACATCCAAACCCTCCTCCACCTTGAAGAAACAGCAGTTTTGATCCTCCCTGATCTCCTGGCCGCCTTCGACACCATATCACACCACACACTGATCATAAAACTCCACCACATTGGCATTAAAGGGGACGCACACAGATGGATCACCTCCTTCCTCACAGGAAGAACCCAGAGGATCCACCTCCCACCTTTCACCTCTGAACCCAAGGAGATAACCTACGGTGTACCCCAGGCCTTAGCCCTCAGCCTCATGCTCTTCAACGCATATATGACCCCGCTGGCCAACATCGTTATATTCCACGATCTCAACATAATTTCCTATGCAGACGACACCCAACTCATCCTCTCACTCAGTGACAGAATCGACTTCCACAGATACATGACAAACTTTACTGACTGCATGAAGAACAACTGCCTGCAGCTGAACACAGACTAGATGGAAGTACTGACCTTTGGCAACATCAGCAACACATGGAATGACTCCTGGTGGCCATCAGACCTAGGACCTCCACCCACTCACTCCAATCATGACAGGAACCCCTACAAATGAGACACACCGTGACACAAGACCTCATCACCAGTCGACTGGACTACGGCAATGCCTTCTATGTAGGAACCGCCGTACAACTTCTACAGAGACTTTAGACTATACAGAACTCCGCAGACAGACTCATCCTCAGCCTTCCTCGAGGAACCCACATCACACCCCATCTCAGGAAACTCCATTGGCTCCCCATACTGTAGAGATGGCAATAGAAACTGCAGCCCCATGTACACAATGCGCTATACAACAAAGTACCCGCCTATATTAACCACCACCTAAACTTCCACCAACCATCAATAAAAATACACTCTGCCTCCCTTTCACTTGCCCATACTTCCCGCATCTATCAAAGCATAGGTGGCGGAAGCCCCCTCTCCCACATCGCAGCAAAGACCTGGAACAGCCTTCCCACGCATCTCCAGACCATCACCTCACTTTTTCAATTTCGAATGGCCCTCAAGACCTGGATGTTTGAATAACCTGCATGGCCTGCAAGCACCTAGATACCCTATTGGATGATTAGCCACGCTTTATAAATGCCAAATGGTTGATTGAAGGACAAATCCTGGTTCTCTTCATCGATATTGAACTAAAAAGCACCGGTGTTCTCTGATAGAGCTTGACGTGTGGTGCTTCTGCTTGTGAGTGTCTTGAGACAGAGCTTGTTTCCTCGTTTCTTCAGCAGGGCCACACTGGGGACCAAAAGCATCCCTGTTAAAAAAATCTAAATACCTGCATCCTGACGTCTTCTCTCTTTCCATTAATTCTTTCTATCTCACTCTTTGTCTCCCTCTCGTTTTAATTCTATCTTCTCTCTTGCTTTATCTTTTCTCCCTCCTATGCATGCTACCAGAAACCAGAGGGAGCAGGAGACAGAGGCTGGGGCCATCAACCTTTAAAATCACCTCCAGAGATTCCAGGCACTCCCCAGAAACACCGGACGGGATTAAGGGCCAGTGCAGACCTGGTCTCCATAGCTGTAGGCAATAGCAGTGTGTTAGACCTGGCACCTTGGCGCGAGTCTCCCTTCCACTTTTTCTTGCTGTGCCTCATGTGTTTTGCTGGTGTTAGCTGCTCAGAGCATTGTGCCACTGCCAACCAGTGCCACAGTGCAAGTGCTCCCTGTATAAAATGTATATGTTGGTTGGATTCCATGATAGGCTTATTTGGCTTACTATCAGACCCTAGTAAAGTGCACCAGGAGTGCCCAGGGCTTGTAAATCCAAATGCTGCTAGTGGACTTGCAGCACTGGTTGCGCCACCCACAGAAGCAGCCTTGTAAAATGTGTCTAAGGTCTGCCATTGCAGAACCTGTGTGCAGTCCGGTACTGTCATGCTGACTGGGCAAGTGCACCCACTTGCCAGTCCCTAAACCTTCCCTTTACTTCATGTGAGTCACCCCTATGGTAGAATCAAGGACAGGGTGCATTGTAAGCATAAGGTAGGACAAGCCCTGATGTGTGTGGCATGTCCTAATAGTGAATTACAGCCATTTTCGTGTTTCACTATTGCAAGGCTACCTGTTCTCATAGGCCAGAATGGGCTGTTAGAATTGTTACATTCTATGATCCTAACAGACCCAGGGAACATGGTAGAAATTCGAGTTTAGTATGCCTGAACTCAGAATAATAAAATACATCTTTTAGTAAAGTTTATTTTAATATTCTGTGTTTGCAAATACTGCTTTTAGAAAATTGGTATTTGCTTGCCTAACCATTTCAGCCCGCCTCTGCTATGATGTGTATCTGCTGTCTGGTTTCTGTGAGTGACAGGGCTGGGGAATTCCAGAGGGCAGGCCTAGGTAGCCTGGTGGTGAATAGAGAGATTGACATCCAGATGGGTGGGAGGAGTGCACCTGGACTCTGCATAGGGCTGTGCTCTGCCACCACAATGCTGGCTCCACCTACTGTGGAGCGGCTGACGTCTCTGCCCTGCACCCTGAATGGAGAGTCAGAGACATGTCAACAAAGTGCTCAGGAACTGGTTCTGGCTGGGCAAAGGCCCATCTACCCCAGAGGAACAAAGGATTTAGGGGTATAATTATTGGGACACTGCTCACAAGAAATTAGATCCTGCTTGACAAGAAGAACCTCTGCCGGAGGAGAAGGAACTGGGAAAGCTGTAAGGAGGAGTACTGTCCCTGACCTGGGGGATTGGCCTGCAGTGGTTGCCTTGCTGCTGAAGGAGAGGAGAAAGACTACAAAATACTTTATTTCAACTTGTGCTTAAAAGATCTCCAAGGGACTGAGTAGAGCTGGCCTCTTGTTAAGAAGTCCCAGGAACAAAAGGACTTCATCCCCAGCTTCCCCCTGAACTCTGCTGTGTGAGTTCTGCCCTTCCTAGAGTGCTGGAACCAGTTGTGGGGCCTCTGGAAGTTGTGCCTGCTGTTGGGAAGCTGGCCAAGAAGAAAGAAACCAAAGATCTCCACTTTTTCACGCACGGCCGGCTTAGCGAGAAAATTTCAGTCGCACCGCTCGTTAGCATGCAGAATTTTATCGCTGAGGACATCATCGCACAGCCTGCTGCCGCTGAGCCAGATCAGCGCTGGAAAAATCACCACCACGCTCGTTAGTGGGCCGAATTTGATCGCTGCCAGCCCAGATACCTGCTTCGCCTGTTAGCGGGCAGAATTCTATCGCTGCGAACATCGTCGCAGAGCCTGCTGCCGCTGAGCCAGATCAGCGCTGGAAAAATCGTCGCCCCGCTCGTTAGCGGGCCGAATTTGATCACTGTGGACATCGCCGCAGAGCCAGCCAAGATCCACGCTCCGCCTGTTAGCGGGAAGAATTCTATTGCTGCGAACTTCGTCGCAGAGCCTGCCGCTGCTGTGTGAAATCGTCGCAGAACAAGCCAAGATCATCGCATCGCTCGTTAGCGTGAGGAATTTTATCGCTGCAAATATCGTCACAGACCCAACCAAGATAATCGCTGGTGAAATTGTCGCCCCACTCATTAGCGGGCCGAATTTTGTCGCATCGTGCCTTAGCAAGTAAATTTCTACCGGATAAGCTACGCCTTGATTTTCTACGCTGGAGCGCCGCTAAGAACTTTTATCGCATCACCAGGTACTGTGGGTTAAAACTGATGCTAAGGTGAATGGTTTTGTCTCTAACCTAAGAACGCTTTCTGAAATCATATTCTTGAACTGTGTATGTCATTTTTGTCGTTATTTGGTCTTGTGCTAAATCCTTATATAAAAGATCACTATTTTTGATATAAATCTAGTGTGGTGTCCATTTGTGGTGTTGTCACTGAGTTACTGTATATGGTCACAAATGCTTAACCTATAACGCTCTGAGATAAGTCTTGTCTGCTCGTGCCAAGCTACCTAGAGGGTGAGCAGGGGTTACTTTAGGAGTGTACCCCCTTACCCTGACTAGAGGAGAGGGTCCTTGCTTGTCACAAGTACCTACCTGTGCCAACCAGAGATCCCCAATTCTAACATTGGTGGTCAGCGGTGAGGATCCTGAATTTGCATTTGTGATTCATGTACAGTGATTGGTGAACACCACTTAGTGAGTTCAGACCATAACGCAGCTACATACTTTTTGATTCTTTGTTTGCCAAGAAATCTCAATTTTTTAAAGTCATGCCTGGTTCAGTCAATGGGGAGAGGGTAGCATCTGTAGTCTCTGACATTGAAGGAGTAGAATGGGAAGAGGAAAAGCTAGAGGACTACACATTAGCCCAGCTGAAGGGCTTCTGCAAAAAGTTTGGAGTTTCCCAGTCTGGGTGCAGAAACAAGTCCTAATTCCACAAGGCGCTGAGGGCCTGGATTGAGTCAAGGTCACCTGAGGATGTGGTGGTAATTGAACCAGCAGAAAGCGTCCATAGCTTTGGCAGAGGCCTGTCACCAGAAGAGTTGGCAGACAGGAAAGAAACCAGGATGCATGAAATGGAGATGGCAAAGCTCAAATTGAATGGGCAACTGGAGCTGGAAAGCAAAAAGCTGGCTCTGGAAGAGAGAAAAATCCAAATGGAGCATGAAATGAAGTTGAGGGAATTGGATCTAAAGGCTAAGAGTTTAGAGCTTACTCCCTCTGGTGGCAGCACACCACCTGTGCAAGTAGAATCAAGAGTGTACATACCAAAGGAGGTAGTGAAAGAATTTTTTAAGAATGATGACATAGGGCAGTGGTTCAAGGCCTATGAGGTAGCCATGTCTTCCCACCAGGTCCCTGAGAAAGATTGGGGAGTGGGGTTGTGGGGGCGGTTCCTGAGTGAGGGGCGGGACACACTGCTAGATTTACCCTCAGATGATCATAATTCTTATCTACACATGAAGGATGCTTTGATGACCAGATATGGGTTAACTCCTGAGTTGTATAGGCAAAGGTTAAGGGGTTGCACAAAGATTCCTGGAAGTACGTATGTTGAGTATGTAACTTTTTTCTGCAGAGCATTGGATGGTTGGGTGAAGGATAGCAAGGTTGATGATTTTCAAGGGCTTCTTGATTTAATTGCATGGGAGCACTTGTAACTGTTTTTCTGAGCTACGCCAGCACCTGATTGATAGTAGGCTGACTAACCCTAGGAAGCTTGCTGACGAGGCGGACCACTGGGTCAGTACCAGGGTCCACAAGGGTCACATGGGAGACTCTGCCAGAGGTGGGCAGGGTCCCCAGCAGAAGAGTGGGGGGGACAGGGGTAAACAGAGGGAGTTCCCAAGAAGACCCCAAAGTAATCCCCAAGGGAACCAAGGGAAAGGTTCTCAGCCTCCCCCACCCCGAAGCCGACCAGGGCCCCGACAGGTCTCCCTGTTCAAAAGGGGCCCCCAAGGTGCTACAAGTGTAGTAGCCTGGGTCATTTTGCCTCTGATCTAAAGTGTCCCCTGTTTGGTAAACCAGCACCCACTGGTGCTCTACCCCGGCAGATGGCTAGTGTAGCTTTGGGGGAGGAGAGGGAAGTCCAAGGTGGGTGGGGTTCTGTAGAAATGTCCCTTGTCTCTTTAGGAGACCGTGAGGTGGTCCCTGAAAACCACCTGCCCAATAACACTAAGAAATATGGGCAGTGGGTGACCATCAATGGCCAAAGGGTGGGGGCTCTTAGGGATACAGGAGCCAGTGTGACAGCTGTCAAGTATCATCTGGTATCCCAAGAGCAGGTTGTTCCACATGTATTCTGCCGAGTCGCGAAAGCTGGCAACACTGAGAGTCAGTGTCCAATGGTTCAGGTTCCCTTTGAGTGTGGGGGGGTCTCTGGTACTCTTCAAGTAGCTGTGAAAACCGCCATGCCTGTTGACTGTTTGTTGGGGAACGATTTGGAGAGCTCACCTTGGGAAAAGGTGGAGAAGAGTGCTCACCTGAGGATGGTGGGCCTGCCTGACTGGGCGTGCCTGACCACCCGGTCAATGGCAGCCAGTAGGGGTGCTCAAGAGGTCCTTGAGCCTGAGAGGGAGGCCCAGGGACCGGCCTTAGAGAGAAGAGGCAGGGGGTGCGGGAAACCGGCCCCTGTCTTTCCCACGGTCCAGGAGGAAGCAGACCTTGAGGGGGATGCCCTGGAACCTACTGGGGAACAGATAGCTAAACTGGGGGACCTACCTGAGCTGACCCATTGGCAGCAGGAAGGAGGCCCTCCATGGAAGAATTCTGCAGAGGACAGAAAGAGTGTCCTTCTCTCGCAGGTCTGCGGCAGCAGGCTGCAGACCAGGCCAATGTTGGTCAGTCTGGAACACATTTAATTTACTTGGAGAATGACCTCCTGTATTCAGAGCCTAAGTTTGCTGAGCCTGGGTCAGCCCGTGCGCTGGTGGTACCCCAGAGCTTCAGAGCCTTCCTACTGGGGCAGGACAAGACCTTTGAAAGGCTTGTCATCCACTTTTATTGGCCTCAAATGCGCAGGAGTTCAGACACTCACTGCAGGACCTGTCAGACTTGCCAGGCAAGTGGAAAGAGTGTTAGGAAGCAGAAGGTTCCTCTCCAGCCATTCCCTGTGGTCAGTACCCCATTCCAGCAAGTGGGGATAGACATTGTGGGGCCCCTGGAACCTAGGACAGGCATGGGCAACAGGTTTATCCTGGTCCTGGTGGACCATGCCACCCGGTACCCTGAAGCCATCCCTCTGAGGACAGTGACGGCCCGCGTGTTGGGACGTGCACTGATGGGAATTTTCTCCAGAGTGGGATTCCCTCTAGAGGTGGTGTCTGACCGTGGTACCAATTTCATATCCAAGTATATGAAATACCTTTGGCAAGAGTGTGGTGTAACCTACAAGTTCACCACACCTTACCACCCCCAAGAAAATGGGTTGGTTGAGAGATTCAACCGTACCCTCAAAGGCATGATAATGGGTCAGGAAGAACCCATGAGGCGTAAGTGGGACGTCCTCTTACCATGCCTTCTCTTTGCTTACAGCGAGGTGCCACAACAGTCTCTAGGGTTCAGCCCCTTTGAGCTCCTGTATGGCCACCCAGTGAGAGGACCTCTAAGTCTGGTCCAAAAAAGGCTGGGAGCAATCTCCCAGGATACCGCCCCAGAATGTATATAGCTACATGCTGGCCTTCAGGAACCAGACTAGGCGTTTCAGGCAACTTGCTGAGACAAATCTGGAAGCCAGCCAGGAGGAGATGAAGTGGTGGTACGACCAGAATGCCACTCTGGTAGAGCTTCAGCCTGGACAGAAGGTGTGGGTCTTGGCCCCAGAGGAGCCTTGTGCGCTCCAGGATAAGTGGACTGGCCCCTGCGAGGTTGTGGAGCGCAAGAGTCCTGTTACCTATTTGGTGGACTTGCGGTCTCCCAGGAACCCCTTGAGGGTCCTACTTGTCAACCGTCTTAAGCCCCACTTGGAGAGGTCTGAAGTGGGCATGCTCTTGGCAACAGATGCTGGAACGGAGGAGGAGGCTGAGCCTCTTCCTGACCTCCTGGCAGCCACAGAGCAAGATGGGTCAGTGGATGGAGTTAACCTCTCTCCCACCCTGACCCCTGAGCAACAGAATGACTGCCGCCAGTTGCTGGGACAGTTTTCTGATCTGTTCTCCCTGGTTCCTAGTATCACAGATTGGTGCGTCCATGATATGGATACAGGAGACAGCTTACCTGTGAGGCACAAGGCTTACAGAGTAACTGACAGGGTCAGGGCTTGCATCAAAGAGGAGGTCTCAAAGATGCTTGCACTTGGGGTGGTTGAGTCCTCCAGCAGTCCTTGGGCCAGCCCAGTAGTCTTGGTCCCAAAGGCTGCAGCGCCGGGTGCCACACCCAAACTCTGGTTCTGTGTGGACTACAGAGGACTCAATTCAGTCACGAAGACTGACGAGCACCCCATCCCCAGAGCTGATGAGCTCATCGATCGGTTAGGGGCTGCTCGGTACCTCAGCATGTTTGACTTGACGTCTGGGTACTGGCAGATCACCTTGACTGTTGGGGCCAAAGAGAGGTCAGCGTTCTCAACACCAGATGGGCATTTCCAGTTCCGGGTTATGCCATTTGGGATGAAGAATGCCCCTGCCACCTTTCAGAGGTTGGTCAACCAAGTGTTGGTTGGGCTGGATGAGTTCAGTGCCGCCTACCTGGATGACATCGCAGTGTTCAGTGTCACTTGGGAAGAACATCTGCGCCACCTCTGGGAAGTGTTGTTGGCACTGCACAAGGCAGGCCTCATGATCAAGGCAAGCAAGTGCCAGATCGGGCAGGGTTCGGTGGTGTACTTGGGACACCAAGTTGGGAGCGGCCAGGTGGCGCCCCTTCAACCCAAGATTGAAACCATCCTGGCTTGGGAACCCCCCAAAACCCAGACAGAGGTGAGAGCCTTTTTAGGACTCACAGGGTACTACAGGAGGTTTGTCAAGGGGTATAGCAACATTGTTGCACCCTTGACTTAGCTGACTTCCAAGAAGCAGCCCAGGAAAGTGATTTGAACTAACACCTGTCAGAAAGCTTTTGAGGCCCTGAAAACTGCCATGTGCACGGCGCCTGTGCTCCTGGCCCCCAACTTCTCCAAAGAGTTCATCGTGCAAACAGACGCTTCAGAGCATGGTGTAGGGGCTGTTCTCTCACAGATTACTGAGGGCTTTGACCAACCTGTAGCCTTCATCAGTAGGAGGTTACTTCCACGGGAACAGAGGTGGAGTGCAATTGAGCGTGAGGCATTTGCTGTGGTATGGGCACTGAAGAAGCTAAGACCCTACCTGTTTGGGACTCACTTCCGGGTTCAGACAGACCAAAGGCCCCTCAGATGGTTGATGCAGATGAGGGGCGAGAATCCAAAGCTGTT
The DNA here is from genome assembly GCF_964204655.1 of Triturus cristatus. NCBI lineage: Eukaryota > Metazoa > Chordata > Amphibia > Caudata > Salamandridae > Triturus > Triturus cristatus. The sequence continues at coordinate 616,611,095 of NC_140589.1, read as the reverse complement.
GAGGTGGTCCATTTCCCTACAGGGTATGGATTTCACGGTGGAACATCGCCCTGGTACAGATCACGCCAATGCTGACGGTCTGTCCAGATTTTTCCTCCTTAGTGATGAGAAACTCCCTGGGGTAAGGTAGTTCTCCCCACATTTCAGCTGGAGGGGACACGTGTTAGACCTGGCACCTTGGCGTGAGTCTCCCTTCCACTTTTTGTTGCTGTGCCTCATGTGTTTTGCTGGTGTTAGCTGCTCAGAGCACTGTGCCACTGCCAACCAGTGCCATAGTGCAAGTGCTCCCTGTATAAAATGTATATGTTGGTTGGATTCCATGATTGGCTTATTTGGTTTACTATCAGACCCCAGGAAAGTGCACCAGGAGTGCCCAGGGCTTGTAAATCCAAATGCTGCTAGTGGGCTTGCAGCACTGGTTGTGCCACCCACAGAAGCAGCCTTGCAAAATGTGTCTAAGGTCTGCCATTGCAGAACCTGCGTGCAGTCTGGTACTGTCATGCTGACTGGGCAAGTGCACCCACTTGCCAGTCCCTAAACGTTCCCTTTACTTCATGTGAGTCACCCCTATGGTAGGCCCAATGGCAGGGTGTATTGTAAGCATAAGGTAGGACAAGCCCTGATGTGTGTGGCATGTCCTAATAGTGAATTACAGCCATTTTCGTGTTTCACTATTGCAAGGCTACCTGTTCTCATAGGCCAGAATGGGCTATTAGAATTGTTACATTCTATGATCCTCACAGACCCAGGGAACATGGTAGAAATTCGAGTTTAGTATGCCTGAACTCAGAATAATAAAATACATCTTTTAGTAAAGTTTATTTTAATATTGTGTTTGCAAATACCACTTTTAGAAAGCTGGTATTTGCTTGCCTAACCATTTCAGCCCGCCTCTGCTATGATGTGTATCTGCTGTCTGGTTTCAGTGAGTGACAGGGCTGGGGAATTCCAGAGGGCAGGGCTAGGTAGCCTGATGGTGAATAGAGAGATTGACATCCAGATGGGTGGGAGGAGTGCACCTGGACTCTGAATAGTGCTGTGCTCTGCCACCACAATGCTGGCTCCACCTCCTGTGGAGCGGCTGATGTCTCTTCCCTGCACCCTGAATGGAAAGTCAGAGACATGTCAACAAAGTGCTCAGGAGCTGGTTCTGGCTGGGCAAAGGCCCCTCTATCCCAGAGGAACAAAAGATTTAGGGGTATAAGTATTGGGACCCTGCTCCCAAGAAATTAGATCCTGCTTGACAAGAAGAACCTCTGCCGGAGCAGAAGGAACTGGGAAAGCTGTATGGAGGAGTACTGTCCCTGACCTGGGGGACTGGCCTGCAGTGGTTGCCTTGCTGCTGAAGGAGAGGAGAAAGGCTACAAAAGACTTTATTTCAACTTGTGCTTAAAAGATCTCCGAGGGCCTGAGTAGAGCTGGTCTCCTGTTAAGAAGTCCCAGGAACAAAAGGACTTCACCCCCAGCTTCCCCCTGAACTCTGCTGTGTGAGTTCTGCCCTTCCTAGAGTGCTGGAACCAGTTGTGGGGCCTCTGGAAGTTGTGCCTGCTGTTGGGAAGCTGGCCAAGAAGAAAGAAACCAAAGATCTCCACTTTTTCACACACAGCCGGCTTAGCGAGAAAATCTCCATCGCACCGCTCGTTAGTGTGCAGAATTTTATCGCTGAGGACATCGTCGCAGAGCCTGCTGCCGCTGAGCCAGTTCAGCGCTGGAAAAATCACTGCCCCGCTCGTTAGCGGACCGAATTTGATCGCTGCCAGCCCAGATCCCCGCTCCGCCTGTTAGCGGGCAGAATTCTATTGCTGCGAACACCGTCGCAGAGCCTGCTGCCGCTGAGCCAGATCAGCGCTGCAAAAATCATCGTCCCGCTCGTTAGCGGGCCGAATTTGATCGCTGCGGACATCGCCGCAGAGCCAGCCAAGATCCACGCCCTGCCTGTTAGCGGGAAGAATTCTATCGCTGCGAACTTCGTCGCAGAGCCTGCTGCTGCTGTGTGAAATCGTCGCAGAACAAGCCAAGATCATCGCACCGCTCGTTAGAGTGAGGAATTTTATCGCTGCGAATATCGTTGCAAACCCAACCAAGATAATCGCTGGTGAAATTGTCGCCCCGCTCGTTAGCGGGCCGAATTTTGTCGCATCGTGCCTTAGCGAGTAAATTTCTACCGGATAATCAACGCTGGAGCATCGCTAAGAACTTTTATCGCATCACCAGGTACTGTGGGTTAAAACTGACGCTAAGGTAAATGATTTTGTCGCTAACCTAAGAACTCTTTCTGAAATCATATTCTTGAACTGTGTATGTCATTTTTGTCGTTATTTGGTCTTGTGCTAAGTCCTTATATAAAAGATCACTATTTTTTATATAAATCTATTGTGGTGTCCATTTGTGGTGTTGTCACTGAGTTACTGTATATGGTCACAAATGCTTAACCTATAACGCTCTGAGATAAGTCTTGTCTGCTCGCGCCAAGCTACCTAGAGGGTGAGCAGGGGTTATTTTAGGAGTGTACCCCCTTACCCTGACTAGAGGAGAGGGTCCCTGCTTGTCACAAGTACCTACCTGTGCCAACCAGAGATCCCCAATTCTAACACAGTGGAACAGTAAATTACTATTGCTGATACGTGAAGGGAGACCATTAGTGGGGCAGCAAAGCTACCCGACTGCAGCAGTACAGTGGCTTGTCACTCTATTGTTTCTGTGCTTCCCCTGCGCTGGTGCAGAAACAGCAGCCATGCGCCGGCGCAGGCACCCTTGCACCATGGTGCAAGGATGCCTGCGTCGTGGGGAGATTGTTTTTGTGCAGGAAGGGACACCTTCCTGCACAAAAACAATCACAAGAGGCTTTTTCCTCTTTCAATGCATGCTGTAGAATGCAACACGCAGTGAAAGAGGAAAAACGAGGAGAAATGAAAACATTTCTCCTCGTTGCGCCTCGCTACACCACCTCTAGGGTGGCGTAGCATTCACACGCATCTCCAGATTTACGATTTATTGTAAAATCTGCAACTTTGTCTTGTTCCATGGGTGTTGCGTGGGAACACCCACAGCAACACCCATGGAACGCCCCTTCAACACACAGTGCTGCGTGTGAAGGTGCCATATTTACGAGGAGAGGAAATGTCACGCAGGGTGGCTTTTCCTCTCCTTGTAAATATGGAGGAGCCCGCTGCACCACCAGTACGTCATGAAAAGTGATGTAGTGGTGGCGCAGGGGGATTGTAAATCTGCCCCAGAGTGCCTGATTCACAAAGGTAAACTTACACCTTATTAAAACTTGCAATTTTTGTATTACTCACAAACACATTTTATGAGTTGTATCTTTACGACTGCGGTACCTCCGCCCTCGTGGCGAAGAATCTGCACATAAAAGAGAGGACAGGCCGGTCTTTTTATGTGCGGAGTCTCCACCACGAGTGTGGAGACTACCTTGTCCTAAATATACAACTTGTAAAATTCATTTATGAATAGCAAAAAATGGTAAACTTACACCAAGGTGTACGTTTACCTTTGTGACTCAGGCCCTAATTCTTCCTGCTGAAACTATCCACACAGTTCCAATTAAACAAAAACAGCCCTGCTTCATAAGTCATTCAAATTCTGCCACATTAATATTATATTACCCATTGAAAAGCAAGAGTCCCTCTTTCAAGAACATGCCCTGCCAATAAATGCAGAGCACCTAAGCTAGCCCTGCTGACAACTACTCACGCTATTCTAAATTAAGTCTAAGTAAAATATACCAGTGGCGCTATGAAGTGCCCCATCAAAACTATAACGGCCTTGCTGAAAAGTGAAGGTTCTGTCCCATTCCAAGTATGTAGGCTTGTCCCATTTTCTTTCCTGTCTCTCATGAGGGCACCAAAATGAGCATAGGTTTTCCTTCAAGACCATAGGAGTTAATAATATAAAATGAACAGCCAGTGAGATGGGATTTCTGTAAACTATGGGGCTGATTTGCACAACCATTTATGAATAGTACAACAAGAATATTATTTTAGGTATTCCTATAGCCTTTGTGAATCGACCCTATGAAGTCCAACGCCCGTTTAGTAAAAGTACAAAGAAGGCACAGCCATGATAAATCCAACTTTAGTACCAATATAGATATTTTGGGGTAGGTAAGAATATGTAAATGAGTATTACAGGAGTACTACTTTACGTACTGCAAAATGCACTTGTAAATAAGCCTTGAAACTTAGAAGATAATATGTATGTTAGCTGATATTTATGTATACAATATACTAATATACAACCAAAACTGTTCTCCAATGTACTTGGTTATCATCATAAGTTCCTCAAGGTTTAGTAATCAGGGCTGGACTGAAAACCAAAATCAGCCCAAGCAAAGATGCCCAAACCAGCCCCACACTGCATGAGCCACACTAGTACATGTCTACTAGGTTAGACAAGCAGTGTGTGAATGGCGCCCCTAGCCTGCAGAACATGCCAACTTCTGCGGCACTGTTTCAACTGTTGTGATGCGTGAGAATTATGGGAGTTGTTAACTTTCTCTTTTTGAACCTTTTTAGTGAAGAACAATGCTGGGGAGTTGCAGGGTTCTTGGGGGCAGGTGTCGTAGCTGTGGTGCACTGTGTGTTTGTTAATAGTTGCACCACATTTGAAGAATTGACTGGGGTAGATCAATAATTCCAGAATTTGTCCTAAGAAATGGTCTTTTTTACAGAGAACACAGCTGTGTAAAAGATGCTCCAAGCATGCGTCAGAACCAGCAAATTGGCTTGGCCAGAGATCTGCACCAAGCGGATTCTACGACTCAACACCATTTCTTGAGTGGTTTGAGTGCATCTGAGAACCAAGGGTTGTGTCTATTTCTGGGGGTACCTTTCTCGATGGGAGCGCATTGGTAAACTGTTTCTGATATGGCAATGTTTATAAATTACGGGACAGGGGGTGGAAGCACTTTTGAGTTTGAAAGACGTGAGCTATTCAGCTATTTAGCAGCAACTAGACCTAATTCATTTTTGCATCTGAGGAGGAAACAGGAATTGTATTTTTCATTGTACAATTCTGTTTGTGGCAATTGATGTGTGATCCTTTTTCGGAGAGAATTTCCAAGTTGAGGCTTTGGAAAATATTTCTGATCCTTTTGGAGTATGGACTGGTTTATTGTCCATGCTAGAAGTTAAAATTTCCTGTGTCCAGGAGGTGGCTGGATATGAGGAAGAGGCTATTGAGAAGGGTGGAACAATCTTTAAAGAAAATGTGTGCTGGGCCTGGAGGTTGCAGCCTTTTGGCAGTTTGAAGGTGATTTCTGGTGGGATGTGAATAGAGAATGTTAGGGATTCATAGGTTTTGCTCTTTTAGAGAGTCAAGTTGGTGATATGAAGCTTGTTCTTGTGTGCTAGGGTTGTTCCTTGCCTCTTCCTGTCTTTAGGTATGGGTGAGTGAATAATTGTGTGGGACTAGGTGCTTGAAGCTGAGGATCTATGTCTGTGGACCACGTTTTTGTGACCAAGAGGGCTGAAGGATATTACCTTAGATGAAGCAGTGGACTTGGAGCACATGTTTGATGGTGGACACAGTATTTCATTATGTTCTGTTATCCATTAACAATATCTGTGGAGGCTGTATATGGGGTGACGAGGGAGTGCTATGCCCTTTTCAGAATTGTGTTGTTCAATGCGTCCATGTTGCTTGGCTTATTAAATTTTGAGTGGAGTACTGTATATAAAGGAAAATAATTCATCATACTTCTTTTTTCTTGTTAAGAGTGTAGGGGCAACATAATGAAGTCTCTCTTGTCCCGTCAGAGGTCCTCCAAGCCCTTAACATGCCCAAAAAAAGAAGAACCTAGATGTGCCTCAACAACCTAATACTTAACTGGTCCTAGAATTAAATCATGCTAGTAGGCCAATGCACCATTCTAAGGAGATTAGATTCCATCTGTCCCCTCCAATATTTGTCAAAAATAGTCCCTATCAAAGCCACCCTCAGAAATATGGGAAGCCACTTTCCTATGCCTCAAGTCCCAAATAGGGGCAGCGATTTAATCTATATTTCCACCAAATAAAGCATCTCAAGAATATATTCTGAAATTCAATCCTCCTGAACATTACCCATCAGTAGTTACAACACGTGTTAACTTCCTCATTGACTGTGGCCAGTAAGCCTTTCAAAGCAGTTTCCCATCAAACCAGATAAATACAGTACGCCTCATATATGGCCTGAGCAAAAAAATAAAATTTTATATATATATATATTCACTTAAAAAACCATAGGTTTCACACATGTTATAGTTAGTTGGATATTTCACTCGTAAAAAAACAATGAAATTCCCCCGTTATAGTTAGTTCAGATAACTATAACTTGCTCGACCGCCACTCTATCACAAGGATGATGTCATCAGTGATGTCAAGAGTGATGCCACTGACCATGTCATGAGTGATGTAATATGTGACGTCATGAGCAGAGGATTGCGGGCGCGCGAGATATAGTTATCTGAACTAACTATAACGGGGGAATATATATATATATATATGTGTATATATATATTCACAGAAAAAACCATAGGTTTCAGGCACGTTATAGTTAGGAATTAGCATTTAAAAAACCTCAGAAATTCACTGAAAAAACCATAGGTTTCAGGGGTGTTATAGTTAGCTGGACTTTTCACTTGTACAAAACCTTTGAAATTCCCCGTTATAGTTAGTTCATCTAACTATAACTCGCGCGCCCGCAATGCACTGCTGATGACGTCACATATTACATCACTCATGACATGGTCAGTGACATCACTGATGACATCTCAAATGACATCACTGATAACATCACTGATGATATCATCCAGTGAATGTCTGTTTTTCTGAAAATTAAATATGTTTTATATATGTATATCTCAAGGTCGATGGATGAATAAATGGGTATATAAGTGTCTAAATGGATGATTTGTTTTTGAAAAATTGATTGTGTAACTGACTGATTAAGTGTATCATAGTGAATACATGGCTTAGTGAGTAATGTTTAAATATGTAAATATCTGTATCAGTCTCTCACTTTGTGTATAAGTGGCTGCATGGGTTGGTGAGTAGCTACATGGGTGTCTATATAGGTTATTAGTTGGTATTTTGAGTATCAGTCTGAGTGTCTGCATGGTTCGGTGGGGGGTATTACGTAGTCCATAGGTGCATGAATGAGTGACTCACTGTTTGCATGTGTTGAAGACAGCATGTGTGCAGGACTGTATGGGTGGATGAGTGTGTGTATGGGTGTGTTAGTGAGTGAATGACTGTCTCAATAGTGTCTTTGAGTAACTACATATGTTTTAAACTAGTATATGTGACTATTGGTGTATATAAGTGAGTATATGTGAGAGTGAGAGATTGAAAGAGTTCCTGTATGAATAAGTATGTGTTTCTATAAGTGATTGTTTAAAAGACTAAGTATATGTAAGTTTCTGTAGAAGTAAGTGTGGTGGTGTGTGTATAACTGTATATGCAAGTAAATGTATGTTTGATTCTTTATTAGCATGAGTGACTATGTGTGTGAGTAACTCTATGGATGAGTGGCATTGTGTAACAGGATGTATACGTGTATGAGTACATATGATGAGTGAGTACATGTATGAGTGACTGTATAGGACTGTTGGTGAATGAGTGGATGTGTATGTGGATCTTAGAATTACTGAAGAGGTTGTTGTAACTGGTATTGGTATGTCCATTGTTTTGAAAATTTTAGTCTCTATTTTTGAATGTGTGTATCAAAGTTTATATTAGGGTGAGAGGAGGTCTGCCACTCTATCACAAGGATGATGTCATCAGTGATGTCATCAGTGATGTCATTTGAGATGTCATCAGTGATGTCATGAGTGATGTCACTGACCATGTCATGAGTGATGTAATATGTGACGTCATCAGCAGTGCATTGCGGGCGCGCGAGTTATAGTTAGCTGAACTAACTATAACGGGGGAATTTCAATGGTTTTGTACAAGTGAAAAGTCCAGCTAACTATAACACCCCTGAAACCTATGGTTTTTTCAGTGAATTTCTGAGGTTTTTTAAATGCTAATTCCTAACTATAACGTGCCTGAAACCTATGGTTTTTTCTGTGAATTTCAAAGGTTTTTTAAATGCTAATTTCTAACTATGCCTACAGAGATAGGACATGTGAAGAAAGAAGAAAAAATGCTCAGAAAGAAAAAAAAGAAGTGCAGAAAGAAGCAACAGAAGTCCTAAAAGACGAAGAAAAGTGCAGGAAGAAGGATAACGTGCAGAAAGAACAAAAAGAAGAGCAGAAAGAATCCTTGTTGCAAAATCATCCTGTACCCTCAACTTTTTCAGACGGATACTGGTGGTAACTGAGTCTGACTAACCAGTCCTAGAGCCAGTGCTATGTTAAAAGACACTTAGAATACAGTGAAAACACCTACATACACTAGGGAACATTATGCGTTGGGGTCCCCCTGTGATTAGCATGACCTCCTCTGTAAGCCCCTAGTATATAATAGGGCAGGGGGATTAAAACTACCTCTTAAAACAGGCCACAGGGCGTTTTTGCACACGTTAACTCAGGCCCCGTCCCCTCCCTTCACCACTAAGTAAACACGCCCTGTGTCCATTTTTAGTTGGGAGATTAAGGTCATTAGAATCCTGAGGGTCCCTAGGGTCCAACTAGCCCACTAGGTACCTCCAGTAAGTGCCACAGAGCTGCGTTGCAGAGAGGTGTAAAAAGTGGCACAGCCTGGACCACCTCTCTGCAATGCAGCTCAGTGGCGCTTACTGGAAGCACTTGGTGGGCTAGGTAGCCCCCAGGGGCCCTCAGTATTGAAGGGAAATTATATCCCCAATTTAATACATGCCATAGTGCGTGTTTGCACACGTCACCTCAGGCCCCGTCCCCTCCCTTCACCACTGTGTAAACGCGCCCTGTGGCTGTTCTAAATTGAGAGATTAAGTCCCCTTCAATCCTAAGGGTCCCTAGGGTCAAACTAGACCACTAGGTACCTCCAGTAAGCGCCACAGAGCTGCGTTGCAGAGAGGTGTAAAAAGGGGCTTGGCCTCAGAACACCTGTCTGCAGCGCAGCTCCCTGGCGCATACTGGAGATGCCTGTTGGGCTAGTTGGCCCTCAGGGACCCTCAGTATTGAAGAGGAATTAATTCCCCAACTTACAATTCGCCAGGGGGCGCGTTTGCAGAGTGCTGCAAGGAGGGGGCGTGGCCTCCGGCACGATGCCAGTCTTTTATTTATTTTAATTTTTTAAGAAGGGGGGCTGTGTGGTTCCCCTTCTTATTCTAATTTATTGGCCCTGATGACCCCATCCCCAGGGCCTGTCTCCTATTTATATTGTTTTGACCCCAATCCCCAGGGCCGGCCACTGTTTTTTATTATTTTAAAAAAATATATATTTATAGACACACCTAGGACATGCTGGACAAACCGTACATACCTATCACCATTTGAGTGATATTCATTAAAAGGCGACTATGCATACAATTAATCCACGTGGAATGTATTTACACCACTAGTAAAGCTCTGACATGTCTGATGCCCTACCGTGCCTAATCCCGGTAGACACCCTTGTCGTTTATTTATACAAACATGGGTAGCTATTGACGGGCACATTTAAAACACATGCACACCAAGCCATTCAAAGGGGATTCGACAAAAATTCGACCAAAACTATGTAAGAAACACCCCTCACAGTTAATAAAACACACATCCACTGCCGGATGTGTAATACTTTTTATTTTACTCTCTGGAAAGGGGACGAACATCACTTGAGAGTCACAGCGCGCTCCTGGCAGAGCCCAATGCTGTGTTACACCCACCATTGCCTGCCGAGTGCCACACACCTCTGTGTTGTATTCCACCAGCTAGTGCATATGCTATGACACTCTCTAGCCCATGTGCACTGTAACACCACCCGTGAATATGTCATGCCACACTTGTCTTCGCACGGTTTATATTGCCCCATCTAACGTGCCTTCATCGATGCCTATGTTATAACGCACAGTGCTATGCCATACATATTACAATCTGGGATCCATATCTTTGTCACAGTGCATATGCAACGTTACACTCCCCAGCACATGTTTTATATTACAACTTTAGAGACTAGTTAGGTTACACAACACTGCCCTGTGCATATTACACTCCAAGGCGCACATCGCATAGCACGCGCTAGTGCCTGTGCTATCTCGCGCTCTCCAATGAATCTGTCACTGCGCACAATGTATTGCATATTATATTTTACGCCCGGTTCATCTTATATCACACTTTTTGGTGCATAGTTTATACCATACACTATATCTAGTTTTCATTTTCAATCGTGCTCTCAGGACTATGTTCTATATAACACTGTGTTCACCTACCCTTTTCACGGGCATTACATTTTGCGATAGGGGGTGGAGGGTCAGGGGGTGTTTCTGCCAAGTGAGCCCGGAGTCACAGTCACAAACGTCCTCTTCTTCCTGAATAAAAGTGAGATTATGCTGCATACTTGTTCATATTTTAAGCAGTTCGCACAGACACACGTTTTAAAAACAATAAAGTTCCTAATACCCGCCTTCTCTGAACAGTGTGCTTGCTGCCCCATCCCCCTCCTCCCTATCCTCTGTTGTGTGAATCCATGGACTAGCCTCCTCCCTCCTGCCATGCATGGTCTGATGTGCTGCCACTGCCCTCAATTTAGTATGATGTACCAGTCCCATCCTCCTGCCCTCCATTGCCCAATTCTATGCCCCATCATTGACCTCCTGCTTAAACTCTGTGCTTAGCTTGCTGCCCCTATTCTCCTTCCCCCTGCCCTCCGATGTCTTTGTGCATGCCCCTGCTCCATCCTTTTTGCCCACCATGTTCCATGGACCTGCCACTCCTATCTACTCTGAGTGTTCTGTTGAGCAGCCACTCCCCTCCCACCTGCCTAGCATTGTCAGATGACTGTAACCTGTCCCTGCCACCTCCACCCTGCCTGTCCACATGCCATGCCTCTATCCTCTACTACTAAATTGAGAAAAATCCTAATTTTAAGACTTTCGGTATTCACAGAAGGCATTTAGGAGTCCTAAAGTTAGGAGTCCTAACTATGCTACTACTAAACTGAGAAAAATCCTAATTTTAAGACTTTCGGTATTCACAGAAGGCATTTAGGAGTCCTAAAGTTAGGACTCCTAACTTCTGTGAATACCGAAATGAGTAAGTGCCTTCTGTGAATACCAAAATGAGTAAGTGCCTTCTGTGAATACCAAAATGGTAGTAAGTTTAGGATTTTGTCTTAAGTTAGTTCTGTGAATCGGGCCCCTAAAACCTTCTATTAACTGCAATGCTTTTTAATGAGGTGCTATCATGTATATTGGTCCCAAGATGGCTGCCAACACTTCTTGGATGAAGTGCTGACAGCCAATCAGATCTCAGGATGAGATGTGTGGTTAGGCTCCGCCCACATATATATATGATTTTACTTTTGATTTTCTCAGGAACTACTGGAGAGATTGACACCAGACCTGCAAAAGGCACTTCCCTGAGCTGAGGACTACCTCTCTGCCAAATTTCAAGTAATTCTGTTCAGCCGTTCGGGCTGTACCTTGGACTAAAGGTCCCTATGGAAAATTGCATGGGGAAAACGCGTTTTGGGACCCCCTTTTTTCCCAGCCCCTGCTTGACGAATCCCCCCGAGACTTTCAGGGTAGGAGCGGAGCAGAGCGCCCCACCTATTTTGAAAATTTCGCGAGGATTCGTCAACCGGCGCCAAAGTTATTCCAAATAGAATGTTGCGGATTTCCTATGGAAACACGGTCCTAACTATAACTATCTACTGGCGACCGCCAGTAGATAATATATATATTATATATATATACACACACACACTCACACACACAAACACACACATTCACACGCCCCCCCACACACATATATGTATATATTATCTACTGGCGGTCGCCAGTAGATAGTTATAGTTAGGTCCTATTTTCCATAGGAAAACTGCTACATTCTATTGGGAATATCTTTGACGCCGGTTCATGGATCTTCGCAAAATTTTCCAAACTTTTGGCCAGCTCCGCTCCGCTCCTACCCTGAAAGTTTTGTGGTGATTTGTCAAGCGGGGGCTGAGAAAATTGGGGGTCCGAAAATGCGTTTTCCCCATGCAATTTCCCGTAGGACCTGTTGTCGCAGCTACAGCCCGAACTGCTGAACGGAATTACACCAAAATTAGCAAGGAGGTAGTCCTCAGTTCAGACTCGTGCCTTTTGCTTAAATGGTGTAAATCCGTTCAGTATTTCCTGAGAAAATTAGAGTTAAAAGTTAGTGGTATCTATGGCTGGGGAGGATCCGCGGATCCTCCCTGCACCCTCCCCGAACCCTCCCGAGCACGAGCTGAATGCTAATTGGCTGCCAACACTCTGAATCAGGAAGTGTTGGCAGCCATCTTGTGCCTCGGTAGAACCGAGCCACAAGAAAGCACATAAACAAAGGCGCAAAACGCGAAAAGGGGGCAGGGTAGAAACACCCTGACCCCCTAAGTCTGCTCAGGGGGTCCCACAAGGACCCCCAGGGCCAAAAAAAGTATTTTTTTTTAAAAACATCGGCGAGATTCGCGCACCCAGCGCGAATTGTGTCCGAAAATTAAAAAAAGAGAAGCGCGGCGCTCCCGCACTTCTTTGGTAATTGGCCCCCGGGGGCCAAATCCCGGGGGCAGAAATAAAAAAGTGTGGGGGGGGTCCCAATCCCCCCCACACTGCCCCAGGGACCGCCACCCCCCGGGGCTCAGAGATTCTATATGGGGGGGCTCACGGCCCCCCCAGCCCCGGGGACCACTACCCCCCAGGGCTTATAGAAAATGGGTGGGGGGGCTCATAGCCCCCCCAGCCCCGGGGACCGCCACCCCCCAGAGCTTGAAAGTATTTGCGATCGGGGGGCTCTCAGGTCCCCCGCCACCCCCCGGGGCAACTTGTCCGTGTGGGAGGGGGGCCACGCGGCCCCCCACCTGGAGCCAATGATGGCCCTGGGGACCGCCACCCCCCAGGGCCGGGTCCTGCAGTGTCCCGAGGTGCCCACCCCCGGGACACTGCTGTTTGCAATGATAGGGCGGGAGCCTCGGGGCTCCCCCCCTGTCATTGCAAACTGCTTTGCTTCATTGAAGCGAGAGCAGGGAAACCTGCTCTCGCTTCAATGAAGCAAAGCTGATTGCTTTTCCACATGGGGAGCAGCATGTTAGCTGCTCCCCATGTCGAAAAGCAATGCCGGCAGAAAAGATCGGGATCGGGCCGGAGGCCATACCCCCTCCTTACACCACTCGGCAAACGCGCCCCCTGGCGCGTTTGCAGAGGGGGAACTAATTCCCCTTGAATACTGGGGGTCACTGGGGGCCAACTAGCCCACCAGGAACCTCCAGTATGCGCCAGGGGACTGCGTTGTAGAGAGGTGTAATGAGGCCACACCCCTTTTTACACCTCTCTGCAACGCAGCTCCGTGGCGCTTACTGGAGGTACCTGGTGGCTTAGTTGGCCGCTAGGGGACCTCAGGATTCAAGGGGACGTAATCCCCCAACTTAAAACACGCCACAGGGTGCGTTTGCACAGTGGTGAAGGTAGGGGGCGGGGCCTGAGGTGATATATGTGCAAACACGCCCTGTGGAGCGTTTTAATTTAGGGAATTAATTCCTCTTCAATCCAGAGGTCCCCTAGGGGCCAACTAGCCCACAGGTACCTCCAGGAAGCGCTACGGAGCTGCGTTGCAGAGTGTTGTAAAAAGGGGCGTGGCCTCTGAACACCGCTCTGCAACGCAGCTCCCTGACGCATACTGGAGGTACCTGGTGGGCTACTTGGCACCCAGGGGACCGCAGGATTGAAGAGGAATTAATTCCCCAACTTAAAATGCGCCACAGGGCGTGTTTGCACACGTCACCTCAGGCCCCGCCCCCTTCCTTTACCATTGTACAAATATTCCTCTAAAATCAGCCGAACTACGAATTCCAATTTACTCACCTGTTATCAGGAGAGAACCCAGGGCTGCATCTTTTAGCCCAGCACTGACCCTGAAAAGTAATTCTAAGCGTACTAACCAGTAACTTGTATTTCCTTCCATAGGAATCCATTGTGTGGTTTTCAGCAGAAAATTTTCTAAGTGTCAATTTTGAAACGTACAAATATTCCTCTAAAATCAGCCGAACTACGAATTCCGATCTACTCACCTGTTATCAGGAGAGAACCCAGGGCTTCATCTTTTAGCCCAGCACTGACCCTGAAGAGTAATTCTAAGCGTACTTACCAGGAACTTGTATTTCCTTCCATAGGAATCCATTGTGTGGTTTTCAGCAGAAAATTTTCTAAGTGTCAATTTTGAAACGTACAAATATTCCTCTAAAATCAGCCGAACTACGAATTCCGATCTACTCACCTGTAATCAGAAGAGGACCCAGTGCTGCATCTTTTAGCCCAGCACAGACCCTGAAAAGTAATTCTAAGCGTACTTACCAGTAACTTGTATTTCCTTCCATAGGAATCCATTGTGTGGTTTTCACCAGAAAATTTTCAGTGTCCATTTTTGAAACGTAGAAATATTCCTCTAAAATCAGCCTAACTACGAATTCCGATTTACTCACCTGTTATCAGGAGAGAACCCAGGGCTGCATCTTTTAGCCCAGCAGTGACCCGGAAGAGTAATTCTAAGTGTACTTACCAGTAACTTGTACTTCCTTCCATAGGAATCCATTGTGTGTTTTTCACCAGAAAAGTTTCTAAGTGTCTATTTTCACAAACTAAAAATATTCCTAAAAAATCATCTGTATGACTTAAACACATTCTTTCAACTGTTTACAGGAGGTTGGCCAGTGCTGGATCCAGGATCCACCACTGAGTAAGTAAAAGTAATGATAACACTACTTACCTGCTAAGTGAATTTTCTGCCATGGATTACATTGGTGATTCTATGTGAAAAAAATTCTGTGTCAACTTTTAAAGTACAATAATATTCCTTTAACTACTGTAACCAAAGCGCTTTTACTCAACTGTTTACAGGAGATGTCCAAGGACTGAATCTAGGATCCAGTCCTGTGGTTAGAAAAGTAATCCATAAAGTAACTAATTGCATTTCACTAGAAATTTACATAGAGCTCAATGTTGCTTTGTGTTTGAAATTGTGTTGCCCATTGCAACAACTGTAACTACTGTACTTAAAAAGTCTGTTGCCTATTTGCCAAGTATTTAAACTAAAGTAATTCATTCTGAGAAAGTATATTTTGTATTGTAATGTATAATGTAATTATAATGTAATTAAAAAAAATATATCTAAAAATAAATAGTTTAAAAAATATAGTAAATCAGTATAAAAAAAATCAGTATAACAATTAATACATCCAAAATTGTCATTTACAAAACCTTTGAAATTCACTGAAAAAACCATAGGTTTCAGGCCTGATATAGTTAGGAATTAGCATTTAAAAAATCTTTGAAATTCACTGAAAAAACCATAGGTCTCAGGGGCGTTATAGTTAGGAATTGGCATTTAAAAAACCTTAGAAATTCACTGAAAAAACCATAGGTTTCAGGGGCATTATAGTTAGCTGGACATTTCCCTCGTACAAAACCCTAGAAATTCCCCCGTTATAGTTAGTTCAGCTAACTATAACTCGCGCCCCCGCAATGCACTGCTGATGACGTCACATATTACATCACTCATGACATGGTCAGTGACATCACTGATGACATCACTGATGACATCTCAAATTACATCACTGATGACATCACTGATGACTTCATCCAGTGAGTGTGTGTTTCTGTAAATTTTAAATATGTTTAATATATATATAGGGAAAAACCTATGGAAGAATGAGTGGGTGTATAAGTGTGTGAATGGGTGATTTAGTAGGTGCGTGACTGACTCTATAAGTGAGTCATTAAACGTATCTTACTCCAGACTAGTGACTAAACTGTGTGAATGTCTGTATCTGTCTGTCTGTTGGTGTATAAGCGGCTGCATGGTTTTGTGAATAGCTATATGAGAGTTTCTATGGGTTATTGATTGGTTGTCTGAGTATCTGTTTGGGTCCCTGAGTGTTTGTGTGGGTGGGGTGTGTGTGACTCTGTGCATACATGTGTGAGTGGGTGATTCTATGGGTGCATGGTTTTAAGAGTGCATCTGTGATGGAGTGTATGGTTGGGTGAGTGTATGTATGGGTGTGTTAGTGATTGAATGTATATCTCAGTGGTACATGTGTGAGTAACTACATATGTGAAAGGCAGTATATATGTGTGTAAGAGTATATAAGTGGGTATATGTGAGAGTGTATGATTGTTAGAGTGGCTGTATGGATGAGTGTGTGCTTGTATCAGTGATTGTATAAGAGCGTAAGAATGTGGTACTATTTTTATGAGTAAGTGAACTTGTGTGTGTATAACTGCATAGGTGAGTAAATGGGAGTGTGATTAATTATTTGCATGACTGACTAGGTGTGAGAGTACCTCTATGGATGATTGGTGGTGTGTGAGTGTCTATGTAGGTGTATAAATGCATATGATAGTCCTGTACTTAGTGACTGTAAGTATGAGTGACTGTACAGGTGAGTGAGTGGATGTGTGTGTAGATCTAAGAGTCAATGAGTGGGTATGTAGTTATTGGTATTGGAGTATCTATGGTTTTGAGAATGGACGTCTGAAATTTTGATTGAGTATATCAAAGGGAGTGAGAAGATGCACTAATTTATCACATGGATGACGTCATCAGTGATGTCATCAGTGATGTCATCAGTGATGTCATCAGTGATGTATCTGACCATGTCATGAGTTATGTAATATGTGACGTCATCAGCAGTGCATTGCGGGGGCGCGAGTTATAGTTAGCTGAACTAACTATAACGGGGGAATTTCTAGGGTTTTGTATGAGGGAAATGTCCAGCTAACTATAACGCCCCTGAAACCTATGGTTTTTTCAGTGAATATATATATGGATTGTGCACGTATCGATCATTAAATAAAGAAGATTTCTAAGCATTGGCGATTGAAGTTGTCCGTTCCTATTGTTGTGCGCGACTGCACATTTGGAGAGTTTATTCACATATATATATATATCTAGATATAGATATAGATATATAGATATAGATATTACCTACTGGCGGTCGCCAGTAGGTAGTTATAGTTAGGACCCTGTTTCCATAGGAAATCCGCAACATTCTATTTGGAATAACTTTGGCGCCGGTCGACGAATCCTCGCGAAATTTTCAAAATAGGTGGGGCGCTACGCTCCGCTCCTACCCTGAAAGTCTCGGGGGGATTCGTCAAGCAGGGGCCGAGAAAAAAGGGGGTCCCAAAACGCGTTTTCCCCATAGGACCTTTAGACACAGCTACAGCCCGAACGGCAGAACAGAATTACTTGAAATTTGGCAGAGAGGTTGCCATAAGGTCAAGGAAGTGCCTTTTGCAGGTCTGGTGTAAATCTGTTCAGTATTTCCTGAGAAAATAGCATTTAAAAGCATATATATATGTGGGCGGAGCCTAACCACACATCTCATCCTGAGATCTGATTGGCTGTCAGCACTTCATCCAAGAAGTGTTGGCAGCCATCTTGGGACCAATATACATGATAGCACCTCATTAAAAAGCATTGCAGTTAATAGAAGGTTTTAAGACTTTAGTTACATTATAAATCATTTGTTGATGGTACCATACTCATTTTAGGAATTGTGGTATGTTCTAAGGTGATTTCACCATGTGAAAAAGCCTTCTGCTGGGATATCATGATTGAGAGAAAAATATTTTCTCATGCTTTTACCACAGAGGTTTGGAAGGTGATCTATAGGCTAAACTGAGAGCTTATTTTCTGTAAATTCACATTATCTTTCTCAGTCATGTGAGAATGAAGTCTGACATTCTCAGTAAAACATGTACATCCAACAAGGGCAGAGACTGTCAGTTGATTCCTTTGTGTTCTACTGCAGCTTCCCAGAGTGTTCCAAAGAACTACTAGAGCGCTAACAGTCCTACTTATGATAAACGTATGGCACACCTGAAGCCATCTTGCTTGGATTAAAGTGGTAACTCTTAAAACATTTAATTTAAAAAGGAACAAAATGAGGGGGTTCATTTTTCCATAAAAAGTATGATTAGTGCTGCAGAAAGAAAAATTAGGGCACATTTTGAGTGACTTCTCAAATCCTCTTCTATTTCATTAAAAAATTCTGACATGCAGACTGAAACATGCACTTTCAATACCAGCAGCAGTTTTCCCTGGTGAGCAGTAGCTTTACTACAGTGATCTAATGAGCAAAAAGAGTGCTAACATTCTGAATTTATGGCAAATGTGTGACACATCTGAATGCCTTCTTGATGGAATCAAAGTAAAAAACTGAAAGTATTTCCTACTGAGGAGACTGCAGTAAATGAGGAAATTAGGAAACTTCATAACAAATAAGTCTCCCAAGATGGCCACCAGAGACAAAAGAGCCCAAATGTAGCCCAAATATCACCCAGATGTAGCCCAAGTATAGCCCAATGACAGAATGTCCCAGAATGTTCTTAAAAACAACTAGAGCGCTTACTGTCTTCATTATGACAAAAGTAAGGCACACCTGAAGCCATCTTGATTGGAATAAACTGGTAACACTTAAAACATTTAATTTAAAAACGAACACAATGAGGAGGTTCATTTTGCCATAGAAATTATGATTAATGCTGAAGAAAGAAAATGAGGGCACATTTTGAGTGACTTCTCAAATCCTCTTCTATTTCATTAAAAAATTCTGACATGCAGACTGAAACATGCACTTTTAATACCAGGAGCAGACTTCCATGGTGCAGTAGTTTTACTACAGTGATCTAATGAGCAACTAGAGTGCTAACATTCAGAATTTATGGCAAATGTGTGACATATCTGAATACCTTCATGATGGAATCAAAGTAAAAAACTGAAAGCATTTCCTACTGAGGAGACTGCAGTACATGAGGAAATTAGGAAACTTCATAACAAATAAATCTCCCAAGATGGCCACCGGAGACAAAAGAGCCCAAATGTAGCCCAAAATCACCCAGATGTAGCCCAAATATAGCCCAATGACAGAAGTGTGCAAAACACTTATTATTTTGTGTTTTTGCAGTGTTATATAGTGCAGACTTGTCAGGTATTGGAGTGCTTTACATGAGCATTGGTTACATCACACAAGAACAAATTCATTTTGGTTGTAGACATGGGGAGACTAAGTGATTTGACCAGAATCACAGAATGTCGAGCTGAAGCAGAAACTTCAACCTGGTTCCCCAGTTGCAAAGTCTGCAGTTCTGGAAGTAACACCACATCCTCTCCCCTAAGTGCAACATTTAATCAAGTGGTCAACTGGATAAAAAAACATAAAGATAACAAATAATTTAAAAGTGCTTTGTCGCTATTTGAAAACTCAGAAAATATGTCCTTATTTTAGTCTTTTAGAGCACTAACCATAATTTTGATGCCAATAAGACCCTCTCATATATGTAATTTCTAAAGGAAATGCTCTAGGTATTACAGTTTTGATTACATCAAGATGATGTCAGGCGTTCCACACTTTTGTAATAAATATAGAATGTTAGCAATCTAGTTGTTCATTAGGATACTGTTGAGAGGCAGAGGCCAGGGGCACGGACTCTGAAAATTGAAGGCAGGTAGGAGGGTGCAAAGGCAACAATTTAACCACACTGAGCAGGCAGGAAGGGCCGTGGAAGCACAACAGACTATGGAGGGCAGTGGAAAGGGGAGCAGGGGCAACAAACCAACAATACAGGACTTGCAAGAGAGGCTGTTGGAGGGAAGATCTATTACGGGTCAAGGAAGCTAGGGGCGGTCCCCAGATCCCCGGGAGCCACCACAGAACTGAGCAGGAGAGTGAGTCAGGGACAAAAGGGGCACCTTAATTTGAGCCGGGGTGCCTAGGAACGCTTGCTCCAAAAATGAAGAAAACAGACATATGAGACATGGAATTGGAGGCAGAATACAATGGCAGTTTAATGAGAAGATGCAACTTCAAAGAAACCGCAGAATAGAGACATAAAGTACAAAATACAGAATCCAGATAATCATACAGCTGTCATAATATTCTCTGTATCTCAATTAATGTACTGACAGAGAGAGAGAGAAAACACATTTATAAATGCATCATGAGAAACAAGTTACACCAAGGAAAATGTTACCTAGGAACACTCACGTTTACTCTTAGAGCAAGCATTCCTGCAATTACAATACAAAATCTTTTAAATGCAAAAGTAAAGAGAACAATGGTTAAACATAACATGACATTTCATATAGGTAAAATAGAATAAGATACTTCAAGCAAAGCAGAGCAAGACATTTTAAGCAAAGGAAGACAAGAGCTCCCAGCTCTTGGGGAAAACCTGCACTGCCTGTTAACCTACATACAGACGGCGAGGTAGTCCGTCGATATCTGTGGGTGCTCCCTTTTTATATCATTTTGTGGGCTCCTTTGCACGCTACATCTACCTACGTATGCTACCCAAAAGCTTCGTCTGCAGATTTTACCAGACATTTCGTCATTTACCCACTTAATGCTGACAATGGACTGGGTGAAAAGGTCAGTCTCTCAGGCCAATCGCTTATCGTAAGTTCCATAGAGCAAGCAGAAAATAATGGGTATTGTACGGGAATTCAATATATTCATGTATAAAATCTCCTCAGTTCTCCTAACTTGACGCTCTGTGGTTGCCACTTCCTTAAAAGCGGGAAACCTGCCCAGGAAGCAAGTACCAGTCCAGGATGCAGCCTACTGTATGTCGACAGCTTCAGGGGGATGTTGAACTTTGATACCGAGCACGGAGCACTCGGGTAGGGTGGGGGCTACTAGTTTGGATCAGAAGGCCTCGCAGACCTGCCTTCAGACTGCTATACACTAAAATTGCAGAGCTATAGTCAATTTAACAAAGAGGCCTACATATTGAACAGAAGGGCCTACACAGGGGTTTTATGCTGGCTGAGTGGTAAGGATGTCTCAGGATAATTATATAGCAACACAGGACCCGCTGGTCAATTTAATACGGCCTACAAATGCAGCTGGCAGGGCAAGGACAAGGGTCTCATACTTCAGGTGTGGACAGAACGGGCCAGGGGCCCCCTGTGATACAAAATCTACCCTCCTTCAAGGCTGTGGCAATGTAATAGACCATTGTGGGCAGAAGGAAGAGGCAATGGTAGTACAACCATACATGCCAACAGACCCGATTCAGCCAGGAAACGTCCAATGTTTTTAAGCTCAAATGGGCTTTATTTGATCTGTCTCCTGTCTACAATATCCTCTTTTTCAATGTAACTCAAAGGGGAAAATCAATACCCCAGTTTTTTTTCAAAATCTCCCTCTTACCAAGTTCAAAATGTTCGCAAGTATGGTACATTGGATCATGGAAGGAAATGGGATAGGGACATGGACTTGGATAACAGAGGACAGGAGGGACATGGAGAGGTGCACCAAACTGACCCTGCAGGGCAGGCATCAGGGTTTGCAGCAGCACAATACACCACACAGGGCATGCAGGACGGGAGTGCAGCACAACAATCCATAGAAAGCAAGAGGGAGGGGACAGGACCATGCACATGGACAACAGAGAACAGAGGGGCAAGAGGCAATGGTAGCTAGCTGACCATAATGGACAGACAGGAGAGAAAGCTGCAGTATAACAGACCATAAAGGGCAGGAGGGACGGATCAGGGGCATTACAATGGAACAGACAAACCAGGAGGGAGGGAGTAGGGCTGGGGGCAAGGGGGCAGGGCAGGAGCAGCAAGATAGCCATGGAGGTCAGGCAGGATGGGCACTAGAAGCAAGACACACCATGAAGAGCAACAGTGAGACTGTGATGGCATACACACAGACCATGGAGGGAAGGTGGGAGGGGGTCAGGGGCAGCTAACTGACCACACAGGGAAGGTGGGAGGGGCCATGGCAGCACAGAAGACCATGCATGGCAAGTGGGAGGGTTAGTGGCAGCACAATGGCTATGATGGGCAAGAAGGAGGGTGGAGGGGCATGCACAAAGGACGATGGAGGATAGAAGGAAGGGTCAGGACCTGTGCACAGACAAGAAAGTTCTGGGGAAGGGACCTCACAACAGACCACATGGGGCAGGCAGGAGGAGCAGTTGCAGCACAACAGACCAGGGAGGGCAGAAGGGTGTGGCAGTACAATGGACCATGTAGGACAGGAGGAAGAGGATAGGGGCATGGCATGTGGACAGGCAGGGTGGAGGTGGCAGGGACAGGTTAAAGTCATCTGACAATGCTAGGCAGGTGGGAGGGGAGTGGCAGCTCAACAGAACACTCAGAGTAGATAGGAGTGGCAGGTCCATGGGACATGGTGGGCAAAAAGGATGGAGCAGGGGCATGCACAAAGACATCGGAGGGCAGGGGGAAGGAGAATAGGGGCAGCAAGCTAAGCACAGAGTTTAAGCAGGAGGTCAATGATGGGGCATAGAATTGGGCAATGGAGGGCAGGAGGAGTGGACTGGTACATCATACTAAATTGAGGGCAGTGGCAGCACATCAGACCATGCATGGCAGGAGGGAGGAGGCTAGTCCCTGGATTCACACAACAGAGGATAGGGAGGAAGGGGATGGGGCAGCAAGCTAACTGTTCAGAGAAGGCGGGTATTAGGAACTTTATTGTTTTTAAAACATTGTGTCTGTGCGAACTACTTAAAATATGAACAAGTATGCAGCATAATCTCACTTTTATTCAGGAAGAAGAGGACGTTTGTGACTGTGACTCCGGGCTCACTTGGCAGAAACAACCCCTGACCCTCCACCCCCTATCGCAAAATGTAATGCCCGTGAAAAGGGTAGGTGAACACAGTGTTATATAGAACATAGTCCTGAGAGCACGATAGTGTATGGTATAAACTATGCACCAAAAAGTGTGATATAAGATGAACCGGGCGTGAAATATAATATGCAATACATTGTGCGCAGTGACAGATTCATTGGAGAGCGCGAGATAGCACAGGCACTAGCGCGTGCTATGCGATATGCGCCTTGGAGTGTAATATGCACAGGGCAGTGTTGTGTAACCTAACTAGTCTCTAAAGTTGTAATATAAAATATGTGCTGGGGAGTGTAACGTTGCATATGCACTGTGACAAAGATATGGATCCCAGATTGTAATATGTATGGCATAGCACTGTGCGTTATAACATAGGCATCGAGAAAGGCACGTTAGATGGGGCAATATAACCCGTGCGAAGACAAGTGTGGCATGACATATTCACGGGGTGGTGTTACAGTGCACATGGGCTAGAGAGTGTCATAGCATATGCACTAGCTAGTGGAATACAACACAGAGGTGTGTGGCACTCGGCAGGCAATGGTGGGTGTAACACAGCATTGGGCTCTGTCAGGAGCACGCTGTGACTCTCAAGTGATGTTCGTCCCCTTTCCAGAGAGTAAAATAAAAAGTATTACACATCCGGCAGTGGATGTGTGTTTTATTAACCGTGAGGGGGGTTTCTTGCATAGTTTTGGTCGAATTTTTGTCGAATCCCCTTTGAATGGCTTGGTGTGCATGTGTATTAAATGTGCCCGTCAATAGCTACCCATGTTTGTATAAATAAACGACAAGGGTGTCTACCAGGATTAGGCACGGTAGGGCATCAGACATGTCAGAGCTTCACTAGTGGTGTAAATACATTCCACGTGGATTCATTGCATGCATAGTCGCCTTTTAATGAATATCACGCAAATCGACATGGTGATAGGTACGTACGGTTTGTCCAGCATGTCCTAGGTGTGTCTATAAATATAAATTTTTTAAAAATAATACAAAACAGTGGCCGGCCCTGGGGATTGGGGTCAAAAAAATATAATTAGTAGACTGGCCCTGGGGGATGGGGTCATCAGGGCCAATAAATTAGAATAAGAAGGGGAACCAAACAGCCCCCCTTCTTAAAAAACTAAAATAAATAAAAGACTGGCATCGTGCCGGAGGCCATGCCCCCTCCGTGCAGCACTCTGCAAACGCGCCCCCAACAGGCATCTCCAGTATGCGCCAGGGAGCTGCGCTGCAGCCAGGTGTTCTGAGGCCAAGCCCCTTTTTACACCTCTCTGCAACGCAGCTCTGTGGCACTTACTGGAGGTACCTAGTGGTCTAGTTTGACCCTAGGGACCCTTAGGATTCAGGGGGACTTAATCTCTCAACTTAGAACAGCCACAGGGCGCGTTTACACAGTGGTGAAGGGAGGGGACGGGGCCTGAGGTGACGTGTGCAAACACGCACTATGGCACGTTTTAAATTGGGGATATAATTTCCCTTCAATACTGAGGGCCCCTGGGGGCTAACTAGCCCACCAAGTGCTTCCAGTAAGCGCCACTGAGCTGCATTGCAGAGAGGTGGTCCAGGCCGTGCCACTTTTTACACCTCTCTGCAACGCAGCTCTGTGGCACTTACTGGAGGTACCTAGTGGGCTAGTTGGACCCTAGGGACCCTCAGGATTCAAATGAACTTAATCTCCCAACTAAAAATGGACACAGGGCGTGTTTACACAGTGGTGAAGGGAGGGGACGGGGCCTGAGTTAACGTGTGCAAAAACGCCCTGTGGCCTGTTTTAAGAGGTAGTTTTAATCCCCATGCCCTATTATACACTAGGGGCTTACAGAGGAGGTCATGCTAATCACAGGGGGACCCCAACGCATAATGTTCCCTAGTGTATGTAGGTGTTTTCACTGTATTCTAAGTGTCTTTTAACATAGCACTGGCTCTAGGACTGGTTAGTCAGACTCAGTTACCACCAGTATCCGTCTGAAAAAGTTGAGGGTACAGGATGATTTTGCAACAAGGCTTCTTTCTGCTCTTCTTTTTGTTCTTTCTGCACGTTATCCTTCTTCCTGCACTTATCTTCGTATTTGAGGACTTCTGTTGCTTCTTTCTGCACTTCTTTTGTTTCTTTCTGTGCATTTTTTCTTCTTTCTTCACATGTCCTATATCTGTAGGCATAGTTAGAAATTAGCATTTAAAAAACCTTTGAAATTCACAGAAAAAACCATAGGTTTCAGGCACGTTATAGTTAGGAATTAGCATTTAAAAAACCTCAGAAATTCACTGAAAAAACCATAGGTTTCAGGGGTGTTATAGTTAGCTGGACTTTTCACTTGTACAAAACCATTGAAATTCCCCCGTTATAGTTAGTTCAGCTAACTATAACTCGCGCGCCCGCAATGCACTGCTGATGACGTCACATATTACATCACTCATGACATGGTCAGTGACATCACTCATGACATCACTGATGACATCTCAAATGACATCACTGATGACATCACTGATGACATCATCCTTGTGATAGAGTGGCAGACCTCCTCTCACCCTAATATAACCTTTGATACACACATTCAAAAATAGAGACTAAAATTTTCAAAACAATGGACATACCAATACCAGTTACAACAACCTCTTCAGTAATTCTAAGATCCACATACACATCCACTCATTCACCAACAGTCCTATACAGTCACTCATACATGTACTCACTCATCATATGTACTCATACACCTATACATCCTGTTACACAATGCCACTCATCCATAGAGTTACTCACACACATAGTCACTCATGCTAATAAAGAATCAAACATACATTTACTTGCATATACAGTTATACACACACCACCATACTTACTTCTACGGAAACTTACACATACTTAGTCTTTTAAACAATCACTTATAGAAACACATACTTATTCATACAGGAACTCTTTCAATCTCTCACTCTCACATATACTCACATATATACACCAACAGTCACATATACTAGTTTAAAACATATGTAGTTACTCATAAAGACACTATTGAGACAGTCATTCACTCACTAACACACCCATACACACACTCATCCACCCATACAGTCCTGCACACATGCTGTGTTCAACACATACAAACAGTGAGTCACTCATTCATGCACCTATGCACTACGTAATACCCCCCACCGAACCATGCAGACACTCAGACTGATACTCAAAAAACCAACTAATAACATATATAGACACCCATGTAGCTACTCACCAACCCATGCAGCCACTTATACACAAAGTGAGAGACTGATACAGACATTTACATATTTAAACATTACTCACTAAGCCATGTATTCACTATGATACACTTAATCAGTCAGTTACACAATTAATTTTTCAAAAACAAATCATCCATTTAGACACTTATATACCCATTTATTCTTCCATCGACCTTGAGATATACATATATAAAACATATTTAATTTTCAGAAAAACACACATTCACTGGATGATGTCATCAGTGATGTCATCAGTGATGTCATTTGAGATGTCATCAGTGATGTCATGAGTGATGTCACTGACCATGTCATGAGTGATGTAATATGTGACGTCATCAGCAGTGCATTGCGGGCGCGCGAGTTATAGTTAGCTGAACTAACTATAACGGGGGAATTTCAATGGTTTTGTACAAGTGAAAAGTCCAGCTAACTATAACACCCCTGAAACCTATGGTTTTTTCAGTGAATTTCTGAGGTTTTTTAAATGCTAATTCCTAACTATAACGTGCCTGAAACCTATGGTTTTTTCTGTGAATATATAGATATATGTATACATATATATATGAAAGCAAAATGAGAGAGATCCGGACTCCAGTTATGAGTGGCAAAAAAAGGTTTTTATTTTTTACACAAAGCCGTTACTGCGCCTTTCGGACAACACGGTGTCCTTGATCACATCAATATATATAGTATCCACTTTGAAAAGAGTTATGACGACGCCGTGTGGGAGCTTGTAAAATCTTTATTCGTCATTCTACATCAAACGCGTTTCGGCTTTAAACAGCCTTGTTCACCGATAATGAGGCAGTTTTTCATCCGTCTTTAAAACTGAAACCATGTGACATATATAAGAAGTGAAAGCAGACTGTGTACTACTCGCTGTTTTTTACGTTTAGTGACCAACAATTTCATGTAGTTATTTGAAGTATTCAACACCTTATCAACATGAATTTAAAATCTATGCCAATTCATCAAAATTATTTGCGTTATTTAAAATGATAAAATAATTTGAAGTAGCCATGCCAATTTCACATTGTCTCTGTTTGAGACACACAATTATTAAGCTTTGTCAAATTCTCGTGACCTCTCTATACAAATAAAGTGCAAGTGCTTGGAAACAGAGGCCAGTTACAATCTACACAATATGAAAAGGCTATTCTTTTTTCTTTCTTTTCAACAAGGGTGGAGGTGTTTGTTGATTTGTTCTCCAAACCACACTCTTTTCTTTAAAAATTACCAATACAAATTACGGAATCCCTGGCACAAATTTACCAATTTTTTCCGCCTGATTAGAATTTGATAATGCAGTATTGTTGCATCTCTATAATGTTCAACCGAGTCAAGATTGACAATAGTAATAGTGTAGCTTATTACTAATATAAATAATAAAGCCCAAGTATATACGTATATCTCAACTCATGCAGCAGACACCTCCTCTCGTCAGTAAAAAAAGAATCACATTTAAAATGTCTGCATTACTTTTAGATAACCATAAAGGCTCCATGAGAAAAAATAGGTGAAAAAAAATCAAGAGACACATACCCCCAAAAAACTTTGCTCAAGCAACCACAATCACCTAGCTGTCCCATTAGTAAACGGCATGACACGAGGAAATAGGTGTTTCTACATGGTTGGCCCTCACCTTTGCATCAACCTCCCCACATCCTTCAGCAACAACTCTCTTGGAAAACCTACCTATTCTAAATCCACAAATCTCCAGCTTTTCGCAGAAACATATTCATGCAAGCACCAAGAAGCAATTAAGTTATGGAGTGGGCACTACATAAAACAGATGTGTAAAAATAATACTTTGAAGATATACTGCGCGTGAGTTTGCCCCACTCCTTGGCTACTTATATAGCGCAAACCTAGCTAGGAAACAATGGGTCACTGTACATTACAAGGAGTGCCATTAACATCAAGTGGTGATTAGAGAAACACATTCCACACAGCACATTTTTAAGGAACAGAATGATTGAGTGGTTTACCCAAAATCACACGATGTTGCGCCGAGGCTGGGATTAGTATCTGACACCCGATGTTTACATTCAGTGCTTAATTTGAGATGGTGGTCGACGATGGGTAGCACTGGCACTTATTTTTCCTGTATCAGATATTTACAAAGTGCAAGATTGGGGAAAACACACAGGGCCAGATGTACATAGACTTCAGTTTGCGATTTCCTAATAGCGAATTTTTGTGACTCGCTATTAGGAAATGGCAAACAGCTATGTACAACAGTGTGTTTCACACTGTTTGCGATTACCAATGGATCGCAAGGTAACTGCCTCATTAATAGTCATGAGGCAGCTGGCAATTTGCGACCCATTAGGATTGGCCAGCACTCACAAGGATGGTGGACTGGTGGGGTCAGACAACCACCATGTCTGTGATTGCTTTAAAGCAAAAAAACAGTTG
Organism: Triturus cristatus; assembly: GCF_964204655.1. Classification (NCBI taxonomy): domain Eukaryota; kingdom Metazoa; phylum Chordata; class Amphibia; order Caudata; family Salamandridae; genus Triturus; species Triturus cristatus. The sequence continues at coordinate 616,582,695 of NC_140589.1, read as the reverse complement.
TTTTATTTTGAAATGCAGTCTTTTTTCCTTACAAGAAAGAGGGGTGCATTTAAAGAAGGAAAATGAAAAGATTTCTGTTAATTTTTTAAGAGCAGGCCCTGCTCTTAAAAATTTTGGTGCCCACATTCACGAAGGGGATGCAGGTCCCTGGGGGACCCCTTCCCGTTAGCGTATGAGTTAACACCTCCATCACAGACTCGATAAAGAATGAATGTCTTGCAACCACATTCTGGTGGCAAAACATTCATACATCCCCCTGCTACTCTTTATTATGAAGGACGCACTTGGCATGCCCCTTCTGAATAGTGGCTCGCAAACCCAATTTGCGATTAGGTAATAGCTTACTGAATCGCAAATAGGCCTTTGTACATTTACACATGCTTTTTTACAGGTCGCAAACGTGAGATGAAAAAAGCTTTGTACATCTGGCCCACTGATAGAAAAGATGAAGGAAGAGAAAGATGGCAAAACCGTCACAAACAGAAAGCAGGCAAGAGGAGAAAAAGGGCCAGGGAGCGTCTGGTAGTGTATTAAAGACTACTGGCCTTGGTTTCGGTGGCCGATATTTAATTGAACCAGGGGCTTCTAGCTTCTGAAGAAAGCGTTGGGTACCAGCACTCTTTCTTTCACAAACTCAGCAAAGGTTTACACTCAGCTCTATCCACTAAGTCACATCTCCTCTTTTACTCATGCTGGCTGACGCTCAATGTGTGGATGTGCAGCAATAAAATAAGCTTTTATCCGAAAACAGAAATCATAGGGGCATATTCACATGGAACTATCGCCGAGTTAACGGAACTTTATCGCAGCCAAAGTTGTGATATATCCATCGCCCCATTCACAAGCTGGTGTTAACAGCTCACAGTACCAGTTTACCCACGATAGTAGCCACAAAAAACATCGCCACGGATGATCCCCGCAACTATCGCTAATGAGAAGCAGAGTAGGCGTTCCCGTGCCCAATGCCGCGACAACACCACTCCACAACATTCACAACGACCAGACAGAACTGCGATAAGAACACGAAACAGGCAATAAGGCACGTTAGCAGTAGGAAAATAACACCTGCTCCGACCCGGTGCTAAGTCGGACCACAGCCTGCACCACAAAAGGGAAACCAGCCCACAGCTGCATCAGAAGGGCAACAGATGCATCCGGGCAACTGAACATGCAGCCCGGAGGGCCGAAAGGGAAACAACACCCGCCGCAACCACCCCCAGGACCCCCCTCCCTGGCCCCCTACAACCAAAGACGTGCCACATCAGCTACACCCAATCACGTACAAAATTATCCGCATGATGTCGCAGAATCACAACTGGTGACATGCATGTGTCATCACAAAAATGAGCATCACACATTCATTTCCGAAGCTACAAATCAAACTTTATCAAAATGAACACAGAAATTAAATGAAGACACATTGCGGGCAAATCCGTAGGTCACAGCCTGCAAGCCAATAATCATGATCAGAAGGTGTGTCCTGCGCACATCAAAGGACAGAGAGCGATGGAGAGAGAGAGGAAGAGAGGGAGAGAGAGAGAGAGAGAGAGAGAGAGAGAGAGGAAGAAAGTGTGAGAGAGAGAGAGAGAGAGAAGAGAGGGGGAGAGAGAGAGAGGAAAAGAGGGAGAGAGAGCGAGAGAGAGAGAGAGAGAGAGAGAGGAAGAGAGTGGGAGAGTGGGAGAGAGAGAGAGAGAAGAGAGGGGAGAGACAGAGGGAGAGTGCCGCCCCTGCGCACCCAGCCCACACTGCTCACCTGCTGCCATCGGCGTGTTTCCAACCACTTGCCGGCATGTAGTGCAGTCCATTAGGTCACACATCCAGATATATGATTGGCACAGTACACACAATCGCACAAGACAATTTCGCCTGCCCGCCCATGCACACCCAGACAGAGGCACTCCAGTCCCTCCCGCTGCCCATCGGAGCATGCCCGTCCATGCACACCCAGGCCGCACTGCTCACCTTCTGCTACCGGCGTGCAGACAGGAGGTCTCACCACGTGCCGCTGCAGGCCACAGGCCTGTGGCCAGTGGACATGGCACACTCCACACCATGCCGCCACGCTCCGTAGACCACCAGGTCTCACGTTTGGTGCTGGGTCTTGATTACTCCATGGCAAAGGACATACCGGGGCACCGGGCCTCATCACAGGCTGCACACCCGTTCAGCCCAATAGGTGCCACCAACTCTGTGATCCCGGAAGCGATGCCACTTGGCGGTAGGCCAACGCTGCCAGCTGGCTCTGGCCTACACTGCGGTCCAGAGGTCCACAAAACCTGAGCTGTCCGGACCGCCGGGATGGGGCATCATCACAGGCTGCACACTCGCTCAGCAGCTTAAGGTGCCACTGACTAAGTGCACCCAAAGTCACCGTCCTGTGGCGGGGTGCCTGTGCCGGCCGCAATGCTCCGGGTGCCTCTAACCGTGTGCAAGCCCAGTCAGCGCCATGTAGTGGCAGGCCCGTGATGTCTGCAAGGCCCTGGGTGCCACTAACCCTGTGCACGCCCAGTGAGCACCACATGGTGGCAGACCCGTGACGTGCCACTAACCCTGTGCGCAACAACTCATGGGCCCTTTATGATTGAGAACCGTGGAGCGTCCGTCATCCAGTCAGCACCCACAGAGGGGAATGTGACTTCGTCGGCCCCTTATGTTGGTGGAGTTACATGGCCTGTGACGCCTGTGCCGGAGGGGTGTGGTGTGCGTGCAAACCTGCCCTCAGGGAGTGGCTGTGACATGCTGACAACTAGACCAGTGACCTGCACACCACCAGTGAGTACGCCTGCGATGGGTAGCAATGAGGGCCCCCCCTCGGAGCATAAGAGGAGTGGTCTGGCCTGCCGTACGCCGGACCAGCGCAGGGCTTGCAAGAATGACACATGTGATCTGGGCATGGTTCAATCCATGTCTGGACATGGAAGTGACTGATGCGTGTGTCCCTGTTGTAGTGTCCACGGGACCCGGTACACAATATGCTATGTAGCACCCTCTGAATGGCATCCCGCAGGATGAGCATCATTGACGCAAGGGACATCACTGTCCCTACATTCACCCACACATTCATACATGGATGATGAACGACATAACACAGCAGTGCATCACTGGATGTTTATTGCTCATCCAGTGCAGTCCTGCAGCTGGAGCGGTACAGGGCAATGCCGAGCACACTACACAATATGGGCCCGTGGAGGGCCAGCCAGAGTCCATCCAGGGATGACAAGTACTGCAGAAGAGGTAGGGTACAGTCCGCAGTGTGGTCGCCGTGTCATTGGTCATAAAACAGATATGGCAGTCCATGTCGCCGTCCAAGGTGAGTGCATCGGAGTGTATCGGTGGTCAGTGGTAGGTCTTGGGGCCATGTGCGGCACCAAGCAGGAACAGGCCAGGTGGCGGAAATGAATGCTAGTGCCTCCTGATCATGAACCCATCCACGTCCTCATTCCCGTATGTGTGCTCTGCCCCACCTGTGGGTGTTGCAGTACCAGCTGGGGCACTGTGTGCCACTGACACATCAGGGGCCGGAGGAGGGTTGTCGGCCGTACTGTGTGGCAGTGACACATCAGGTGCCGGAGTGGATACGCCTACTGCACTGTGGGGCACTGACACACCAGGGGGCGGAGATGTGGATGGTGTGGGGTTAGCAGCATTCATCAGCACCACGCCTTGTGGCAGCAATGCTATGATGATGGTCTGCAGGGCATGGTAGATCCCAGCTACATTTTGCTGATGTACAGCGGTGGCTGCCATCCTTTCCGCCTCCATCCACACCATGTCCTCCATGAGCCTCCGCAAGTGTGCCAGCTCGCGGCTGCTATCGCTGGAGCCCCTCTGAGCGCACAGGTGTTCCAGTCTCCGTGTCAGGACTCCAGCGATGTCAGTCAGGGCTCGTTGGAGGCCATGGAGCGGGACTAGACATCCATGGATGGCGTCCAGTTTGGTAGCCATGAGGTCGAACCCCACCCGCATCTGCTCAGCCGTCTCCCTCTGGGCCTCCAGCACACATTGTTGGAAGCCCATGTGTTGTTCCTGGGGGTCTTGGGAGACTGCTGGGACCGTAGGTGCCTCCTGCTGGGTGGTTTGGGTGGTGGGTGGGGTCTCCTCGATGCAGCTGGTCATCCCTGATCCTGGAGTTGAGTCACGGATGAAGTCAATGATGTCTAGGAGGGCTTGTGCGTCGATGCTGGGGTCCTCCTCATCATCAGTGAAGAGTGGCTGGGACTGTTCTGAAGGGGGTGTTGACGGTGGCCCTGCAATGTGAAGGGGAGATGGTGTATTGCAATGTGTCCACATGTATGTAGCCGCATGGTACATGTTGACATTCGGACAGCATGGCATTGTACATTGTGACAGCCTGTGGATCTGTGCGATGACCCAGGGTCATTGAGGGTGTGCACTGTGCCGTGCTTGATTGTTCATGTGTGTCATCGTGGCCATCTCCACCCATCCCCTTAGTACCTGGTGGTCACTCACCCTGTTGCAGTTGTGTTGTGTCCTGTTGAGCAGTGTCCAGTCCCCCGACTCCGGCCACAGTATCCACACTGTTGACTGTTGACACCAGCTCCTCCATGTCATCCAGCTCGAGCTGTGGCGCTGGGCCCCACCTCCAGTCCACATTGCTGCCTTCTGATTGGCTGCGAGTTTCTCCTTGGTCTTCAGTTTGATATCATTCCATCGCCTCTTGAACTCGTCCATTGTCTTCTTGTGCTCTCCGACGGCATTCACCTTGTCCACGATGTCCCGCCATATTCCAGTTTTGGTGCCCAATGACACGTTGGAGGTGACGAACAGTTGTTGATGTTGTTCCATCACCTCCGTGACTATGATCCTGTTCGCCTGCGGACTGGACTTCGTCTTCCTCTTCTTGTTGTCCTTGCCCTTCCCTGTCCCCGAGTTCCCGGGCTGGTCGTCCGAGGTGCTTGTGGTGTTGCGCTCGTCCTCTGCGCCTGCTCCGGCTACCCCCATAGTGCTTGGGTGTTGGTCAGTTTGTGTTTATGTGTTTTTTTCTACTTTTATGAAGATTTTGCCCGCCGGCCAGGTGTGTGTTGCAGGCCTGGCGCTGCTTATCACTGATTTCCTCATCACGCTTTGGCCCATCGCAGGTTTTTTGGTGTTGTGGTTTGTGTTTTTATCTCCATCGAAGTGGTTGTGTCACAGGCATTGTCCGCGGTTTCGGCAGACTATTGCATGGTACAGTGGAGAAGTGTGGCTCAATGGTTAGAGCGGCAGACCTCGATGCAGAGCACTGGTCCGGGACCAGGGTTCGATTCCCGTCGCGGCAGGGTCTCGGGCTATAAATTGCGCGGACCGGATATTCTCTCGCCTCAGTGCCTATTCTAATCATGGGTCCCACGCTGCAACTCTGGGCAATAGCTTGCTTAATCTCCACAACGGCCCCACAGCGCTTGGGATGCCCAGGAGTGGACATTTCACAGGGAAAAAGCCAGGAAGGGTTCACTAGCGGTATGAATACAGCGCCGGGAGACCCCGGTCTGGGGTAGCTGTGTGCTATATAAGTACAAACACATTTACAAACACATTTACCACCTTGTTGTGAATTCCACGTTGACACGGGGTTATTTTCCCACGATGGGCTGCTATGTTGAGAATTGCGTTAAGCTACTCTTTCGGTAGTTATCACACGTTCTTGTGAATATACCCCATAGTTTTTAGTTCTGCCTTGGTAGTACAGCTGTCTGCATACCTATTGTTATCAGTTCTTCAAATTATACCGAAAGTTGGCTTTGGGCAGCTCTTGTGACTGCTGAATGTTTCATTTCGCCCTCTACCAAATACTTCCATTGGCATGCATGAGGGATTATTTTCACATTTAAAAGTACCCGGAATCACCACACTTTTTTATCACAGTTATCTACCACATAGATTTTGTACAGAGAAACCTCTCTCCACCAAATCACGGACAAATGCCAATTGGCTTTAACCAAACAACATTCGTGCATTCAACATCTGTGGAAAGCGTTTGTGAATATCTGTGTTTGCATGCGTTGGCTCTTTAAAACCAGACCTATTGGCTTTGCCAATACTTTTTTTTTTTTTCTGGAGAGCTTGTGTGTGTACTGGCATGAGTTTGCTAAATGGATGTCACACATCCGTGATGAGAAGCGTGGTTTGTGCTTGAAACAAGATGTTTCATTGACCACCAGGCAGCTCAGATAAAACGGGCATTTATCACTTTAAGATTTCCAAGAGGATGTTCTCCTATTCAGACTACTTCCAAAGTTTCACATCCATTGCAGTCTCTTTTGCTACAGTTCAACTTTCATGTTGTCGTATCGTATTCCAATTATCGAGCCATCGAGGCATTTAGAAGACGTTTTAGGTTCGGCAACATATGTGAGCTTTGTTTAATAAACTATAAAGGAGCGCCACCTAGCGGCCTATAGAATATTGGCACGCAACTTGGAGAAAATAATTCCCATGATTATCCACGAGTCTTTCGGCCCTTTTATCAAGAGGTTTCACCCTAAAACTTTGGGAGCTTGTTTTCAGAAAAAAAGGACTCTGGCAAGTGGGAACATCAAAATGACGCCCGCTTTGCAAATGATCAGTGCATTTAATGGAGCTACATGGGGGTCTGATTATGGTGGGAGATCCTGTGCCAGAGAAGTGAAGGCTATATTCACAGATCGCTATCAATGTTAGATTGTTTTCCTTTTTTTGCAGATTTATATAGCACAAACTCGACTGGAAGGTATTGGAGCGCTTTACATGAGCACCAATGAGTTACATTACACAAGGACACATTCTTTTGTATACCAAATACCCAGGGACTGTAATCTAAATGCTACTAGTGGGCCTGCAACACTGATAGTGCCATCCACAGAAGTAGCCTTTCAAACCTGTCTCAGGCATGCCACTGCAGGGCCTGTGTGTGCAGTTTACTGCCATTTTGACTTGCCATTTAAACCACTTTCCAAGCTTTTAACTACCCTTTTATTACACAATAGTCACCCCTAAGGTAGGCTCTAGGTAGCCCCAAGGGCAGGGTGCTGTGTAAATGAAAGGTAGGACATGTAGTGGTATGTTTTGCATGTCCTGGTAGTGACAAACAGCCTATTTTGTTTTCAGTACTGCAAGGCCTACTCCTATCATAGACTAGCATTGTAAATTCCCTAGTCAAAGTTTAAGCTGGAATTTCTGATCAGAGAAGACTAGCTTTTTCACGTTTCATATGTTTTAAATGGTGATGACAAATCCTCCTTATTGATTAAATTGGATTTAACATTACTGTTTTAGAAATACCACTTTTAGAAAGTGGCACAAAAAGATGATGGATGGAATGTTGAACATTGTCAAACCTTCATCTCAAGTCACAGATCTGGGTTAAGATGTGGGTCCCTGCTCACCATGCCACCGGAGTCAAGCTATCCTGGCTAATGAGGGGTAAGTGTTTGACTAGTTTAGCATTCCGTCCATCATTTGTTCTTTTTGCATTTGTCGCCCTAAGTGGGACGGGAATACCCAGACGTGGGTACCGTGCTCACTGTGCCACCGGAGTCAAGCTATCCTGGCTGGTATGGGATGATAGCCTGAAACCGGTCATAGGATGCTTGTTTGTTGTTTGGGGAGGACCTGGCCTGACAGTTGGGGCAGGACTCTTCCCACGGGGAGCAGGGTCGGGATTGATTTGCATATAGCATGGTCCAAACTAGAATGGCGTGGTGAGCAAAAAACTATGTATTTAGGCCCAGAACTCTGTACTGGGGCTGAGTGTTTTACATTGTTCAGCATTCAGTCTATCATTTGTTCTTTTTGCATTTGTCGCCCTAAGTGAAACGGGTATGCCCAAACGTGGGTTCCATGATCATCATGCCACTGGAGTCAAGCTATCCTGGCTGATTAGGGGTGATACCCCAAAACCAGTCCTTGGCTACTTGTTTCCAGCCCAGGAAGAACCTGGCCTGGCAGTTAGGAGTGGACTGTTCCCACAGTGAGCAGGGTCAAGACTAATTTGCACATGGCTGGGTCCAAACTGGAATGGCATGCTGAGCAAAAAAACAATGGATTTAGGCCTAGATCTCTGTACTGGGGGTGCACGTTTGACATTGTTTTGTTCAGCATTCTGTCCATCATTTATTCTCTTTGCATTTGTTGCCATAAGTGGGACAGGTATGCCCAGACATGGGTCCTGTGCTCACTATGGCACTGTAGTCAAGCTATCCTCCTGATATGGGGAGATACCCTTAAATCGATCAAAGGAAGCTTGCCTCCGGTCCAGAAAGGACCTGGCCTGGCAGTTTGGGCTGGACTGTTCCCCCAGGGAGCAGGGTCAAGACTGATTTGCATATGGCTGGGTCTAAACTGAAATGGCATGCTGTGCAAAAAAATGATGGATTTAGGCCCAAATCTCTATACTGGGGGTGCATGTTTGACATTGTTCAGCATTCTGCCCATCATTTATTCTTTTTGCATTTGTTGCCGTGAGTGGGACAGGTATGCCCAGACATGGGTCCTGTGTTCACTATGGCACCAGAGTCAAGCTATCCTGCCTGATGAGGGGAGATACCCTTAAATCGATCCAAGGATGCTTGTCTCTGGTCCAGAAAGGACCTGGCCTGGCAGTTTGGGCTGGATTGTTCCCCTGGGGAGCAGGGTCAAGACTGATTTGCATATGGCTGGGTCCAAACTGGAAGGGTGTGGTGAGCAACAAAATGATAGAGTTAGACCCATAGATCTGTACTGGTGGTAAGTGTATGACACTGTGAAGCATTCAGTCCATCATTTGCTCTTTTTGCTTTTAGAAAGTGGACATTTATCTGTGCTGATATCTCTGTGTGCTTTGCAGCCTGTGTCCAAAATGCATCTGGCTGGATGACAGCCACACTTTGTATCTTACCTCTAGAAGCCACAAACACAAGAAGGTGAGACTTGTCTGCATTCTGAGCACTCATCTGCATTTATCTACATTCTGATGGGTCTTCCTGGGCAGGAAGGAATTGGAGGGGCTGCCACACTTCAATAGGTTGTGTCCTGTCCACACACAAATCACTGATTCACGCCCCACAGTTAGCCTTGCAGACAGGACTTGGTTGAAAGGGATCTTTGTTCACATCAGAGAGTTGCTTTGAAGTCACCCCCTATATCAAAGGCACTTTTGGGTATAAGTACTGGGGATCTGACCCTACCAAATCAGTACACTACTGGACCTAGTAAGCACTATGCTAGAGTAAAGGCTGCTGTGCTGTAAGGATTGCCACTTTGCCTGGACTGACTGTTCATAGGAACTGCTTCTCTGATTTGCTGAGCTGCCCTTCTGCCTGCTGATCTCTGCTCTGCTGAGGACAAAGACTGGACCCATCTCACTTGAACAGAGACTGACTCCAAGGGCTTGCTGGCATGCTTCTTGTTAGAACTGGGATCTCTAGCTGGCAGAGGTAGGTACCTTTGACCAAGTAGGGACCATTGCTTCGAGTCAGGGAAAGGGGGTACACTCCTGGATAACCCTGCTCACCCCCTTGGTAGCTTGGCACAAGCAGACAGGCTTATCTCAGAGGCAGTGTGTAAAGCATTTGTAAACACATACAGTAATACAGTGAAAACACTACAAATGTACACCACACAGGTTTAGAAATATAAGTAATCTTTCCTGGACTTAACACAAGACCAAACAACAAAAATCGACAATACTGTAATCAAAATAAGACTTTAAAATGGTAGGAAATAGCTTAGTTGACTGTAGATGGTAACTGCAACACTTTACTCTCAAAGTACCTTGGGTGCGTAACTTATAACAACAAAAGGGTTGCAGGGGAGTTGATGCTTGCTTCCTTACTGTGTGGGGAGTTGATGTGCCGGTTTCTTACTGCGATCCAATGCGATAACGCTCCAGTGTGATGCGTCAAAATGGCATCTTGGTTACGATGCGACAAGATGGAGGTGATGCGTGCACCGCCAACGGCCATGCGGTGACTCGGAGATCTTCTGAACCGCAACAGGTCCTGCGAAACACTTCTCCGGTGATGCGACAGCGAACTCTGCGGTGGCAGCACGCTTCTCCGGTGATGCAAAGCGCTTTGGCGATGCAAATGCGGCGGCAGCAGCACGCTTCCTTGGCGTGTGACGGCAACTGCTGCGGCGGCGACACGCTTCTTCTCGTTGAGTCGCGCTTCCAGCTCCCAGCGACACGCAGGCTTCTGCAGATAGAATCCCCAGCAAAGGAATTCAGAGGGGAGCTGGTGGTGAAGTTTTGTATCCCTGAGACTTCAGCAGGAGGCAAGCACAATTCAAGCCCTTGGAGATTTTCTGCAAGATGATGAAAGTTTCAAATAAAAGTCTTTCTCCTTTCCTTGGCAATGAAGAAACAAACTGCAGGCCAACCCCAGAAAATAGCTCGCTGGCACAGGGGCAGTTCAACTCCTTCAGCTTCCTTGGTTCTTCTCCTTGGCAAAGGTTTGTCTTGATTCCCAGAAGTGATCTAAACGTCTGGGGTCTGAGTCTCCCTTTTACACGCACACATCCTTTGTCTCTGAAGGCAGAGAGTGTCTGCACCTAGTCCAAACCAGTTCTGGGTGCATTCTGCCAGTGCACAACTTCTTCCTTTCTCAGTGTGGGCCAGGGTCCTCAGACCACAGGAGGTGGAGCCAGCATTGTGGAAGGCAGGCACAGCCCTATTCAGGCCCAGGTGCTACTCCTCCCCCCACTCCTCATGCAGATAGGTCTATTCAGCCTAGTGCTGACTCACCCTGTCTCCTGGAACGCCCCCAGCCCCTGTCACTCACAAACTAGACATGCAATACACAACCTAGCAGAGGCAAGCTGGATGATTAGGCAAGAAAATGCCTACTTTCTAAAAGTGGTATTTTCAAACACAGAATGTTAAAACCAACTTCACTAAAAGATGTATTTTATCATTCTGAGTTCAGGCATACTAAATTAGTTTTTCTACCATGTTCCCTGGGTCAGTTATGATTGTAAGGTCTGGCCAGCCATTTCAAGGAGAAGATTGATAGAATCTACAGCTCTCTGGGGGCTGGAGATGCATCAAAGGGGTTAATCTCTGAGGGGAGGGATATTTCATCACCTAGGCTTGACGCGTTTGCAACCATCCCCATTGAGCAAACAGAGTCGGTACTCGCAGCAACTAAATCAGCTTCACCACCTGAACCGGTCCTTCTGTTCATTATTTCAGAGCTGGCTCCGGTTCTATCCGCCTCACTCTCAGAAGTCTGTAACATCTCTTTGGCCACAGCTACATTTCCTAGGAAGTGGAAGAAGGTGCACATTAAACCTCTGTTAAAAAGGTGTCGGTAGACCCAGCAGACATGAAAATCCATAGGCTGATCTCCCTTCTTCCATGTTGCTCTAAGGTCGTAGAGACGCTGATCAACCAACAACTCACAGGTTACTTGGAACAGCATGATCTGTTGGATCCCTCCCAATCGAGCTTCCGAGCGGGGCATAGCACTGAAGCTGCCCTGGTGGAAGTCACAGATACAATTAGGATGTCTCTGGATAGGGGGATTCCAACAATGCTGGTGCTCCTGGATCTGTCGGCGGCCTTCAACACCATCTTGCACAGCATTCTGCTCGACAGGCTGCGAGAGATTGGTGTCGAAGGGACTGCCTTAGGCTGGCTACAAAGCTTTTTGACCAACAGAACACAATGTGTCCAATTGGACACATTTGTGTCACAGACCACGCCACCCGATAAAGGGGTCCCCCAGGTGTCCATCTTAAGTCCTACCTTGTTCAACATCTACATGGCTCCTCTGGCCGCCATTATTAGATCTTCCGGTTTTGAGACAATCTTGTGTGCGGCTGACATGCAGGTGCTAATCCCTTTCGAGTCATATCCCGTGGCAACCAGAGCCAAGTTTAAGACCTGTATGTTGGACATAGCCTCCTGGATGGGCAACAATTTCCTTCAGCTAAACTCCAACAAAATGGAGATTCTCCTGTTTGGGAAGGCTGAGGAATTGTGGACGGCAAATTACTGGCCCTCTGAACTTGGGGAGGCACCCACTCCTACAAAGCAGGCAAAGAACCTGGGAATCATGCTCAACATCAAACTTTCGCTGGAAGATCAGGTGAATACAATCTCGGGCACTTGTTTTGGGATTATGCGAATGTTAAGAAAGATATTTCCGTGGATCCCCCTTGAGTCCAGAAAAACTTTAATTCAGGTACTACTTGTTAGTAGATTAGACTATGGCAATGCTCTACTAGTAGGCGTAAGGAAGGACCTTACTTCCAGGCTGCAGGTGGTGCAAAACACTGCAGCAAGGCTGGCCCTTAACAAGCCAGGCCGTACCCCGTCTCTACCCCTACTGCAATCATTGCATTGGCTACCTATCAGAAAGAGAGCAGTGTTTAAACTCTTGACATTAATGTTTAAGGCAACGCGAGGGTTGGGACCTGTATACTTAAGGAAGAAGGTAATTCCCTATGTCCCAGGTTGCCAGCTCAGATCGAGCAATCAGAAATGACTATGCCCGTGCAAGATCAGTAAATCTAAAATGGGGGGTGCGTGCTTTTTCTCATCTTGCCACCTTCTATTGGAATCGATTACCGATGGAGATCCGAGCATGCACGACGTTGGGGCAGTTTAAGAAATGGTTGAAAACATGGATGTTTTGAGGGCTTTAGTGGCTTGAGTGTCTGGGACTGTGCTGCCAAGGCGCCAAGAGATCCCCCTGGGGATGATTCGTTGCACTATTCAAGTTTTAATAATAATAATACATAAATAAATAATTTAAAAAAACGTTTTACTAATCCAAAAGCCTCCTCCTACTGCTATGACCTAAAAAAAGAATTCCTTCACTCTTCTATCCCTCCACTATCCTTTTCAATCAAAATAACAGACTAACATGTTCACTTCTCTAATTCCGTATTCCACTATACTAATTCACCACTAATCCTTTATGGGTTCCAGAGTAGCGTGCTACTCGCCAACAAAGCGTTTCAACACCAAATCAGGGTTACAAGCGCTATATAAAGGCAAACCTTTTCCCTTTTTTACCCCTCCCCAACCCTTCTCAATCCAAAAACTGACTAACATATCCACCACTCAAATTACTTCAAGTTTCACTATACTAATTTTCAACACTAATCCTTTATGGGTTCCGGAGTAGCCTGCTACTCGCCAGAAAAGCGCTTCAACACCCCATCAGGGTTAATAGGTGCTATATGAATGCAAACCTTTCTTTCCCTTCTATCCCTCCGCTATTCTTCTCACTCCAAATAACTGACTAATATCCACCACTCAAATTACTTTCATATTTCACCATAATAATTCACCACTAATCCTTTATGGGTTTCAGGGGTAGCATGCTGCTTGCCAAAAAAAGCGCTTCAACACGCCATCAGGGGTAAGAAGCGCTATATAAATACAAACCTTTTTTCCTCTTCTATCCTTCTGCTATCCTTCAGAATCCAAATAACTGACTAACATATCTACCACTAAAAATTTACTTGCATGTTTCACTATACTAATTCAACACTAATTCTCTATGGGTCCCGGAGTAGCGTGCTACTTGCCGAAAAGCACTTCGATGCCTCGTCAGGGGTAGTAAACGCTATACAAATGCAATTACAATACAAAACAATAGTCAAACTGTCTATTCTGGCCTACGGGGACAGGTAGCCTTGCAATAGTGAAAAACAAAATTGGCTGTCATTCACTATTGGGACATGCCACACACATCAGGGCATGTCCTACCTCTCATATACAATGCACCCTGCCCTTGGCCCTACATTAGGGGTGTCGGATATGTAGAAATGGGAAGGTTTAGGGACTGGCAAGTAGGTGCACTTACCAAGTCAACATGGCAGTTCTGGACTGCCCACAGGCTCTGCAATGGCAGGCCTGAGACACACTTTACAAGCTGCTTCTGTGGGTGGCACAACCAGTGCTGCAAGCCCACCAGCAGCATTTGATTTTCAGGCACTGGGCAAACATGGTGCACTGTACTAGGGTCTGACAAGTAAATTAAATAAGCCAATCATGGAGTCACTAATCCATATATCAATTTAACATAGGGAGCACTTGCACTGTGGCACTGAATAGCAGCGGCCCAGTGCCCAAACCATCTAAACCAGCAAAACATGTCAAAAACAGACGAGGCAATCAGTAAAAGAAGGAAGAGAGACTCACGCCAATGGTACCAGGTCTAACACCTCTTGTTTTTTGAAGTATCAGGGACACAAAAGACTTCCTGCAATCCAGCTGGTGCTGCTGGACTCTTTCATCTCTGAGTCCTACTCTTGCCTGAGGTGCCCCCTCCAGTTCTCAACCTCAGAAGCGGGTTCTGCAACTGATTTCTGCAAAAACCAATGCTTCACCTTGACTGTATGAGAAATTGCACTGCATCGCTCTTTGACGCCAATGCAGAGGCTGCTCGACGACAGTGGATCCACAGCCTGTGTGGTTTGATGAGGATTCTCTACGTGGCTTGACAATGATGCATAGCATTCATTTCAATGAAGCTCGACAATGATGCAACCCCACCTTTGAATGGCTCAACGATGACGCAGTAGGCTCTTGATGTCAACACTTGCTCCAGCCAAGGTATTTTTCAGAGGGGCCTGTCTGGGTCTGGGTGCCAGCCTGGCCTCAATCAGGGGGGGCTTGAACTTTGGATTTGTACTGGTCCTTTGTGATCTCTTTAACCTTTTGACTATTAGTGACATCTAAGCACTATTTTTGCATTTATTCTTTAAAAATGAATATCTCAACTTCTACTTGTTGGATGTTTGTCGTTTTGGACTTGTTTTACTCAGATACATATTCTATATTTTTCTAAACCTATGCAAAGTCTTTTTGCGGTGTTTTCATTGTGGTACTGTGTGGGTGTGTTGCACAAATACTTTACACATTGCCTCTTAAGTTACACCTGTCTGCTCTGTACCAAGATACCGGAGGATGAGCACAGGTTAATTTAAAGTGTGTATCTAGCTTACCCTGACTAGGATTGTGGTACCAACTTGGACAGGGTGCAAACCTCTGACGCCTAGAGACCCAGGCCCTCATTTACTAGAGGCTTGTGCCACCAATGCGTCACTTTTTATGATGATCTAGTGGCGCTGGCCTATCAATTATGTCTATGAGGTGACACAAAGCCACCCTCTGTGACTTTGAATGGCCTCACAGATATGGAGTACGGCAAGGCAGCGCGAAGCTCTACCATGTCTTACTCTATGTGAAGGAGGTGTTCGATGGGCATTGCAGTCGATGTTCCATCTCAAGACCCATGGATTTTGACACTGCCCCAGATTTAGAACATCACGTAAATCTGGGGCAGCAGCAAAAACGTACGCCCCCACAGAGCAGTCGTAACGAGGAGAAGTATTTACATTTCTCCTTGTTTTTTCCTTTTGCCACTTGTGATACATTCTGCAGCACCCATAACATGAAGAAAACACCTCATATGATTGTTTTTGTGCAGGAAGGTGCCCCTTCCTGCTCAAAAACAATCATGCCCACAACACAGACACCCTTGCACCATGGTGGAATCGTACTTGTGCTGGCACTCTGCTGTTAATTGTGTGCCAGCTGAAAAAAATACAGTAATGCACCATATCTTGTAAATAAGGTGCAATCTTGCCCTTTTGAATTGGCGTAGGGCATCGCAGCAAAATTACTTGCAGCACTGCCCTATGCCAATTCTTTGTAAATGAGACCCCCAATTTCTAACAAAGGAATTTTCCCAATTTTTTAAAGAGGTGAAGCATTCAGCATGAATATCTTCACCATTTTGATAGCATTAGTAAACACTAAATCAATTTCTGTTTGGCCTCAACTCCTATCTGATTAACATTGCACTCTTTTTGAAGAAAACATTTCTCTACTTACAAAGAGCATCTAAAGCATTAACTGAGGTCCCCGACGTGAAATATTTTTAATTTTAGGTCCAAAAATATTCTCTTCATTGTTTTTCTTTGAGCTGTCTGCCTCTGCTATTGTCCTTAATTGCTTGTAATATATGAAATTTAGATTGCAGTATCGACTTTATTTCCTAAAATGTTTTTTGATTTCATAGTCTTATGTTCGATCTGACACCATTCCCTCTTGTTTTAGCTTGTTTTTCTATCTTTCTGAGAAAATACACTTCACATTGGTATCCAATTGCAAAGATGTGTCCCACACTATCACATGCTGCAAAGCATTTAAGTATGAATTTCTTTTCAGAATATGGATGGTAAACAATTTTACCTTTGGTCCCATAAAGTCCAATGAACACAATGTAAACAGTCTAAAGTGAACCAAATTTAATTTTAAACACAGGGCAGAGGTGTGGCAATGTATGCACAAGAACAAGATTTGAACTTGGGTAAATTGGTTAGGTGGGCCTTAACAAGCATAGCGATCAACTCAAAAGACTGCATTTTTAGCATTAGTAAACAAAACAGAAGTCAAATGGGCTTCTTTTGTGCTGAGCGAGCAATGCCACTAGCAACATAGTAGGAGCCTGGATGGAGCAGCAATTCACTTCATACACCGTCATGGCTCTTTACCACAACACAGCTATTACAGTATGCCACGTAGAGGACATTCATTCTCAGTACAGTAATACCTTTCGGTATGTCAGTAGATATCAATGACAAAGGTTAAGTCTTGCTCTCCTTTTACATTGGTGAAGCCAGAATGAGTAGGCTACATGTGGATTTACTGCACTACAGTGAGTACAGACTAGCTGTTTTCCGAGGGAGCCTGTTCCGTCCAGCCACTTCCTCATTGCTGCTTGCCCCCCATCATTGGTCGCTATTTCCATCTCCTCTTCCCCTCTGAGTCCTGCTTTATCTTCCCAGCACCTCAATACAACTGCTTCCAATGGAGAGCTACACACACACGTCAGACTGCCAATCATCACACAGAAGCACAATGCATTAACAATAATTATCGTAACCATATATTCAAACCCAAAACTCACAGCTCTATATTTTATAAAATGAACCACTAGTGCACAGTCTTACAGCTACCCCGCGTATTCCAAAAGTTAACATTCAGACAAAAAAAGGAAAGCAGTTGTGCTAGCAGTCTACTTCCTCTTCTTTGAACTGCATCATGTAACTCAAGTTTGCTAAATGATTGCGAAGAGACGATGCTACAAGCGGTGATTGATTTGCAGACATTGATTCACAATTTTACACCAAACCGCATCATCAATACTCCACAGAGCAGCTACCACTTCTATTATATGTTGAGATGGCTCTGCCTTGACAGTATACAGAGCTCTGTCGCCTTCAAATAGGTTTCTATATAAATACATACAACTTCTGTACTGAATTGTAGCTAAAATGAGACCCCCTCTCCAACTGAAAAAACCAAGCCTCTGTGTGCTGTGGCAACATGGCTGAACAAAAGCATGTACAATAGCTCACTGAGCACATGTTAAAGCTTGTGTAATCTGCAGAAATGGTTTGCAGTGCCATTAAGATTGTGCAGTGCATTAATGCCTCAGCAGGCTAACATCGGCAGAAAACATTTGCAAAGCCAGTAGGTCTCAAGAGGCAGATAACACATCCAACATATACCACTTAATCAGCAAAACATTAAAAACTATTTTATTAACACAAACACAAACAATCTAAGCTTACTATCCACACAACTAATGTAGACTACAGAAAACAAAAATAGAAAGTCTCGCAAAGGCGAGACCTATTGGCTTTGCCAATGCTTCTTTAAAACAAGGAAGCAAATTCCGTAAATAAATTGTGTTGCCCTTGAACCTTTTACTTTTTTGCTGCATAAATGGTACAAATCGTGGATATTTCGCTACTTATTTGATTTTGTGATTTTATAGCGAATCACAAAATATCTAAATGCTGGAGGCTCTAAGATCACACTATTTGGTCCTGTAGGGAAGCATGAATAGATTCCATGTATTCAGGTTTATTTATACAATCCAGTCACTACATGTGCATCCCTGCTTCCTGTTTTCCATCAAAGGCTAATGCTTTGTCATTAATGCTTGACATGTATATATATACATATATATATATATATATATATAGAACTCAACAATAATGAAGTTAACATACATTTCAGTGTGCACATCAGTACGACAGAAGTGGCATTCTTAGATCTCAAAGTTTTCATAAGTGATGGGCAAATTTGCACTTCCTTGTTTAGAAAAGAGACGGCAGGGAACTCGATCCTTGAGACACATAGTAGCCACCCAAAGTCCTTAATAGAAAGTACCATATATGGGGAACTTATCCGATTAAAAAGAAACTTCACAAGAGAAAGTGACTTTCAACATGCTGCAAAAGATGCGGGAGAGAGGTTGAAAGTACGAGGATATTCTCCCAATCTGTTACAGAAAACCTTGTCTAGAGTGGATAAAATCCCTAGACAATGTCTTCTGAAAGAGAAAATACAGCCCAGTGCACAGGGGGTGAAGACATTCAGATTCATTAGCACATTTTCAAATGAGTTAGAAGCAGTTAGGAAGATTCTCTTCTGCAACTGGCACATTTTGAAGTCTGATATGATGATCGGGAAGAATTTACCTGATCATCTACAAATAACGTATAGATGCTGTCGGTCCCTTAAGGATAAATTGGTTCAGAGTCATTTCGAGGCAATTCCATTCAACCCAAGAATTAATACTTTGAGAGGATTTTTTCCTTGCTCCAAATGCAAGGCTTGCTTCAGTAGCCCCAAAACTTTGACCTATAATGTTCCGGGAATGCCACAACCTAGAGTCATCAATACATTTTTTTAAATGCAATACACCCTTCTGTGTTTATTGCCTAGAATGTCCCTGCATCTTGAGGTATGTGGGGAATACTATTCAAGTATTTGAAAATAGAGAGAGACCCCTTGTGAGATTCAAGGGAATAGGGTACTCTTCCAAGTAACAACTAGCAGTCGTAATCACAAACCGCATCAAGGAATTATCCCCGCATGGACGACAGAACCTGTATCTCCAAGAATAGGGGAATTGTCAAACAGGGAGGACGCTCCATTCATTGCCGGTCCTCGAACAGGTCTCATTTGTACCTGCTTTAAATTGGAAGAAAAGGAACGACATGCGGGCCATAGTATAAACGCCAAGAAAAAGATCACGACAAACGGACAACAGTAGCTGGGCCAATTGAACAAGATAAAGAACAGTGCCCTATTTCCTTGATAAGCCGTAGCAGTATTATACAAGCCTAACGATTATACATAGGTGAAGAATGAAGGTGGAACATTAATTCCCGTTACACAAGAAGTGTCGCCCAATCATCCATAGTGGGTTGTATTAATAAGGAACAAAGAGAAAAATATACTCAGCTGAAATTTAAAATTCAACACTGAACGAGAGAAAAACATCGATTACTGGTCTTGACAAAGATAGCGGCATAAATTTAGCCCATCGAAACGCGTCGACGCATAGGACAAATACAATCCAAAGAAACGGATATCCACTTGATAGGATAAATGGGTCAAGATCTCACAAGTGTTTAATCCCCAGAGCTGTCTTAAATTGGATGTATAGTTTATGACAAAGTATAGTGTCTTCTTTATGTTGTATTCTCTCTGTTATGCGGGCTCATAATAGGGTTGTGTATTTTATCAAATCACTTGACTTGTTTATGATATATTTGCAATTTTGTCTTAGGTTTTTTTGTATGTATTTGCGAGTCACTATATGTTTCATGTGATTAGACTCAGGGTGTTGATTAGAGTGAAAACAGGAATCAATACAAAGTGATGTTTTTAAATGTGATGAAATACATGTTTTTATAAAATAAATGTATATGGCTTTTTTAATTTGATTGTGTGTAAAGTGACTATCTTTGAAAATCTACATTGTTTCAATATATTTGTGTTCAAGGGAATACTATTCATCCAATCAAACGTAGGATATTAGAACACGCAAGGGCGTCTGAGAGAAATGATTTCACGTATCCTGTAGCGAGAGATTTCACCAAATTTCACAATAGCAGCAGGAATCTCTTGAGATTTTTTGGGTTTGGATCACGTTCCCCCAAATGAACGGCGAGGGAACAGAGAACTTAAACTACGAACGTTGATCTCTAGATTTATAATTGATTTACAATCTAAGGTTCCTCTAGGCCTACATACAGAAGAGGAACTAGCAATACATCTTTGATAGTTGATACTTGGATGGATAAGATCAATTTGTAATTAATATCGGTGACTCCCTTATGAATACTAGTAATAATGGTTGATGAAATTTCCTTGCTCTTACTCTTGTTCTTGTTACCTTCTGTACTCTTTTTGTATAACAACTGAGTGGACACATCAAAAATGTAAGAATGAATTGATCTGTTAAAAGGAAGGCTGCTACCTCTATCAGAGCCCATATAGGGTGCAATTTGGTTAATTCACTTTATGTTGCAATTATTGAATAGAATATCTACGTGTCATCATCAGATGCAAATATATAGGATGGAATATATTGTTATTGAAATGATTGGTTGATGCAATTAAGGGCTCATCTAGGAACGAGATTACAGGAATAATGCAATGACATTAATTGCAGTAGAATGATTATCATTAATTAATTCTGAGAATGATTTTATTAAGCTGTTAATAATGATTCGACAACACAGTATATCAGTGGTCTAAATTAATCTTTCCAAAATGGAACCTGTTTTGCACATAGAATGAAACAGATTGTCGTTGTTTCCTTTGACATCATCAATATCTCAACCAATAGCTCATACAGAGCAGGAGGGTGTCATGAATTACAACAATCATGATCGATTCGATGTAAAAAAGTGTCAAAGGGATTAACTTTGATTTGATTTGGTTTTGAACATCTGAAAGATGGTGCTCATGAAACTGTGATAGCAACAGTCTGTTATCTGTTTCTGTGGAAAAAGTAGCACCGGAAGTAAATGCATTTTGTTATTTTAAGTATGACGAAAACATCCGGCTCATTGTACAGTGGAAGAAGGCGCGAACCGAAACACGTCCTGTTTGTTTGTTCTCTCTGCTGAATAAAGCAACCGAGTTCACCCTTGACTGAGTGTGGTATATATATATATATTCACTGAAAAAACCATAGGTTTCACACATGTTATAGTTAGCTGGACATTTTACTGATAAAAAACCAATGAAATTCCCCCGTTATAGTTACTGTAGGCAACTATAACTCACGCGACCGCAATCCTCTGCTGATGCTAATACTGTATTTAGACACTTATTTGCCCATGTCGTCTTCCATTAAATTTTAGCTATACATATATTACAAATATTTTTTTTTCATAAAGACACATATGTCATCAGCAGAGGATTACGGTCGCGTGAGTTATAGTTGCCTACAGTAACTATAACGGGGGAATTTCATTGGTTTTTTATCAGTAAAATGTCCAGCTAACTATAACATGTGTGAAACCTATGGTTTTTTCAGTGAATTTGCAAGGTTTTTTTAAATGCTAATTCCTAACTATAACGTGTGTGAAACCTATGGTTTTTTCAGTGAATTTGTACGGTTTTTTAAATGCTAAGTTACTTTACGCCATTTGTGGCGTGCGCGCCCACTTAACGCAGTTTGTTCCGTGCGCGCACGGTGCGCTTCGCGCACCGTGCGCGCACGGTGAGCACGCGGTGCGCTTTGCGCACCGCGTGCCCACGTTACGCTAGATGGGCCATGAACGCACGATGCGCTTCGCGCACTGTGCGCACATGGAGGTCATATGATGAGCATCGTTGTGACAGGTAAAATATATGTTTTGTTTATCAATGATGAGCCATGCACAAAAGGTGCCCCTCGGGCACCTTTTGCACACGGGGTGGTGAGAATGTGGATATTTTTTTTTTTTTTTAAATTATTTCTTACCGTACGCGTACGGTAAGCGTAATCGGCGAAATTTTCGAAAAAATTAAAATTGCCTTTTTTCACTTGGGGGATCGTTGGGGACTCCCTCGACATGGCTAGGTGCTTGGGAGCTGTGTAAACAGCCCCTTTACATGATTTGCACTTTGTTTTTCAACCCCCTGTCAGAGTGCGAGAGAGAAAATGGCGGCCGCCGCTTCCTGGTTTCGACCAATTCGAATGTTTACTAAGATCTAAGGGCCAATCAGAATCGCGCTCGCGCACGCCACCGTACGCATACGGTAAGCGCACCGTAAGCGCACCGTAAGCTGCCACAGATATATATATTGATTTAAAGGCTATTTTCTCAGAATCTACTGAACAGATTTACACCAAACCTACAAAAGGCACTTCCTTGACCTGAGGACTACCTCTCTGCCAAATTTCAAGTAATTCTGTTCAGCCGTTCGGGCTGTAGCTGTGTCTAAAGGTCCTATGGAAAAATGCATGGGAAAAACGCGCATTGGGACCCCCCTTTTATCTCAGCCCCGCTTGACGAATCCCCCCGAGACTTTCAGGGTAGGAGCGGAGCGTAGCGCCCCACCTATTTTGAAAAATTTGCGAGGATTCGTCAACTGGCGCCAAAGTTATTCAAAATAGAATGTTGCGGATTTCCTATGGAAACGTGGTCCTAACTATAACTACCTACTGGCGACCGCCAGTAGGTAATATATATATATATATATATATATATATTACCTACTGGCGGTCGCCAGTAGGTAGTTATAGTTAGGACCCTGTTTCCATAGGAAATCTGCAACATTCTATTTTGAATAACTTTGGCGCCGGTCGACGAATCCTCGCGAAATTTTCAAAATAGGTGGGGCGCTACGCTCCGCTCCTACCCTGAAAGTCTCGGGGGGATTCGTCAAGCGGGGGCTGAGATAAAAGGGGGGTCCCAAAACGCGTTTTTCCCATGCATTTTTCCATAGGACTTTTAGACACAGCTACAGCCCGATCGGCTGAACAGAGTTCCTTGAAATTTGGCAGAGAGGTAGTCTACAGGTCAAGGAAGTGCCTTTTGTAGGTTTGGTGTAAATCTGTTCAGTAGATTCTGAGAAAATAGCCTTTAAATCAATATATATATCTGAGCCAGCTTACGGTGCGCTTACCGTGCGCTTACCGTACGCGTACGGTGACGTGCGCGAGCGCGATTCTGATTGGCTGTTAGATCTTAGTAAACATTCGAATCGGTTGAAACCAGTAAGCGGCGGCCGCCATTTTCTTTCTCGCACTCTGAGAGGGGGTTGAAAAACAAAGGGCAAAAACATGTAAAGGGGCTGTTTAGACAGCTCCCAAGCACCTAGCCAAGTTGAGGGAGTCCCCAAAGATCCCCCATGGCCAAAAACGGACTTTTAATTTTTTCGAAAATTTCGCCGATTACGCTTAACGTACGCGTACGGTATAAAATATTTAAAAAAAAAAAAATATCCACACTCTCCCCACCCCATGTGCAAATGGTGCCCGAAGGGCACCATTTTTGCATCGCATATCACATAAATGAAAAACGAATATATTACCTGTCACAACGATGCTCATCATATGTCCTCCATGTGCGCACGGTGCGCGAAGCGCATCGTGCGTTCATGGCCCATCTAGCGTAACGTGGGCCGGCGGTGCGCGTAGCGCACCGCGTGCCCACCGTGCGTGCACGGCACTAACTGCGTAAAGTGCGCGCACGGTGCACGAAGCGCACCGTGCGCGCACAGAACGAACTGCGTTAAGTGGGCGCGCACGCCATGAATGGCGTAAAGTAACTTAGCATTTAAAAAAACGTACAAATTCACTGAAAAAACCATAGGTTTCACACACGTTATAGTTAGGAATTAGCATTTAAAAAACCTTGCAAATTCACTGAAAAAACCATAGGTTTCACACATGTTATAGTTAGCTGGACATTTTACTGATAAAAAACCAATGAAATTCCCCTGTTATAGTTAGTGCAGGCAACTATAACTCACGCGACCGCAATCCTCTGCTGATGACATATGTGTCTTTATGAAAAAAAAATATTTGTAATATATGTATAGCTAAAATTTAATGGAAGAAGACATGGGCAAATAAGTGTCTAAATACAGTATTAGCATCAGCAGAGGATTGCGGTCGCGTGAGTTATAGTTGCCTGCACTAACTATAACGGGGGAATTTCATTGGTTTTTTATCAGTAAAATGTCCAGCTAACTATAACATGTGTGAAACCTATGGTTTTTTCAGTGAATATATATATATATATATATTATATATATATATATATATATATATATATATATATATATATATATATATTCACTGAAAAACCATAGGTTTCTGGGGCGTTATAGTTAGCTGGACTTTTCACTCGCACAAAACCATTGAAATTCCCCCGTTATAGTTAGTTCAGCTAACTATAACTTACGTGCCCGCAATGCACTACTGATGACATCACATATTACATCACTCATGACATGGTCAGTGACATCACTCATGACATCACTGATGACATCTCAAATGACATCACTGATGACATCATCCTTGTGATAGAGTGGCAGACCTCCTCTCACCCTAATATAACCTTTGATACATACATTCGAAAATAGAAACTAAAATTTTCAAAACAATGGACATACCAATACCAGTTACAACAACCTATTCACTAATTCTAAGATCCACATACACATCCACTTATTCACCAACAGTCGTGGAGAAGTGTGGCTCACTGGTTAGAGTAGGCAGACCTGGAAGCAGAGGTCAGCCCGGGACCAGGGTTCAATTCCCGGCACGGCTGGGTCTTGAGTCCATAAATTGTCCATGGACTCGATAATTCTCGCTCCAGTGCATACTCGATTCATGGGTTCACACTCTGCGACTCTGGGCAATAGCTTGCTTAATCTCCACAATGGCCCCTCGTGGCGGGATGCCTGGCTTTCACCTTGTGGGTGCCCTGCTGGGTTATCTCACAGGGGAATACCAGGACGGGTCCCCTAAGCAAGCGCTTAGAGACCGGTTGGTGATTTGCGCTATATAAATATCTGCACATTTACATTTACATTTCCTATACAGTCACTCATACATGTACTCACTCATCATATGTACTCATACACCTATACATCCTGTTACACAGTGCCAATCATCCATAGAGTTACTCACACACATAGTCACTCATGCTAATAAAGAATAAAACATCCATTTACTTGCATATACAGTTATACACACACCACCACACTTACTTCTACAGAAACTTACACATACTTAGTCTTTTAAACAATCACTTCTAGAAACACATACTTATTCATACAGGAACTCTTCCAATCTCTCACTCTCACATATACTCACTTATATACACCAATAGTCACATATACCAGTTTAAAACATATGTAGTTACTCATAAAGACACTATTGAGACAGTCATTCACTCACTAACACACCCATACAACACACTCATCCACCCATACAGTCCTGCACACATGCTGTCTTCAACACATACAAACAGTGAGTCACTCATTCATGCATCTATGCCCTACATAATACCCCCCACCAAACCATACAGACACTCAGACACTCATACTGATACTCAAAAAAAACACTAATAACCTATATAGACACTCATGTAGCTACTCACCAACCCACACAGCCACTTTTAGACAAAGTGAGAGACTGATACAGATATTTACATATTTAAACATTACTCACTAAGCCATGTATTCACTAAGATACACATAATCAGTCAGTTATACAATCAATTTTTTTTAAAAAAGCATCAATTTAGACACTTATATACCCGTTTATTCTTCCATCGACCTTGAGATATACATATAAAAAAACATATTTAATTTTCAGAAAAACACACTTTCGCTTGATGATGTCATCAGTGATGTCATTTGAGATGTCATCAGTGATGTCATGAGTGATGTCACTGACCATGTCATGAGTGATGTAATATGTGAAGTCATCAACAGTGCATTGTGGGTGCGCGAGTTATAGTTAGCTGAACTAATTACAACGGGGGAATTTCAATGGTTTTGTACGAGTGAAAAGTTCAGCTAACTAAAATGCCCCTGAAACCTATGGTTTTTTCAGTGAATTTTTAAGGTTTTTTAAATGCTAATTCCTAACTAATGAATGTAATTTTCTTTAGAGGGGCGACAGGGCAGTGAATGGGAGCCTGAGGCCGAGCAGTCAGAGACATCCTGCAGCTGTTGGGGCTGGCTGATGAATTACATTCTCCAGGCGGATCTATGTACTGCCAAGCTGCTTGTTTTCAAATAATTAACCTTTGAAGCCCCTGCCTCCCACTTTGGAGACTCTAGGAACTTTACGGGCAGTTTAACTTCAAAATACATGCTCACCACTGTCCTGAAGATGAACCCCAATAAATGGGTTCGAAACGCCGTCGACCACTCCACAACATGAATTCCTTATAACTTGTAAAGATCAATTATGGAATTCAACTACTATATCGTTGTCAATGCGATGTCTTTTTAAAACTACTATCACTATTTCACACCACGCTTTTCTTATTTTGTGAGCATTCTAAAATTGACTTTGTTTAAATAAATACCTGCTATCTTTTGACCTACATGACCCTTTACATACTTTGTCTCCTGCTCACGGAATTGATTTCACTTATCTTAAAAAACAAGTGACCCTGCCTGGGTCACCTTTTCTATTGGACCCTTTTGGGCCATCCTTGAACCATTGTTCTTAACTCTTCATGAATACTGAAGAAGGCGTTTCGCCAAAACGTGTTTGTTTGCTGTTGGTTGCTGAATAAAGTCTTCAAGAGCCCCCCGCGAGTGCGGTATTTCTTTGCTATTCAATGAACTGAGCAAAATATATATATATATATATTCACTGAAAAAAACATAGGTTTATTGATGTTATAGTTACTTGAACATTTCACTTGTACAAAACCAGAGAAATTCATCCATTATAGTTAGTAGAGCTAACTATAACTCACGCACCCGTAATGCACTGCTGATGACGTCACATATTACATCACTTATGACATGGTCAGTGACATCACTGATGACATCACTCATGACATCTCAAATGACATCACTGATGACATCATCCAGTGAATGTGTGTTTCTGTAAAGTTTAAATATGTTTTATATATGTGAATGCCAAGGAGTATTGAAGAATGAGTTGGTGTATAAGTGTCTGGGTGGAGGATTTAATAGGTGTGTGACTGACTGTATAAGTGAGTGATTAA
The DNA here is from genome assembly GCF_964204655.1 of Triturus cristatus. Classification (NCBI taxonomy): domain Eukaryota; kingdom Metazoa; phylum Chordata; class Amphibia; order Caudata; family Salamandridae; genus Triturus; species Triturus cristatus. The sequence continues at coordinate 616,555,713 of NC_140589.1, read as the reverse complement.
TTGTGTCTTACTGAATGCATGGTTTAGTGACTAAACTGTGTGAATGTCTGTATCAGTCTGTTGTTGTGTAAGCTGCTGCATGGGTTGGTGAGTAGCTACATGAGTGTCTTTATGGGTTATTTTGTGTTTGCATGAGTATCTGTATGGGTGTCTCAGTGTTTGTGTGGGTGGGCGGGGCTGTGTGACTTTGTGCATAGATGAGTGAGTGATTCACTGGGTGTATCAGTTCAAGAGTGCGTCTGTGAATGGCTGTATAGGTGGGTGAGTGTGTGTATGGGTGTGTTCGTGAGTGTTTAGATGTTACAGTGGTACATGTGTGAGTAACTACATGAAAGGCAGCATATGTGAGTGTTGGAGTATATAAATGACTATATGTAAGTGAGTGATTGTGAAAGTGCCTGTATGGATGAGTGGGTCCTTCTGTCAGTGATTGTATAAGAGAGTAAGTATGTGTTAGTATCTGTATAAATGAGTGAGGTGGTGTGTGTATAACTGTATAGGTGAGTAAATGGCAGTGTTATTGATTCGTTACATGACTAGCTAGGTGTGTCAATAACTCTATGGATGATTGGCAGCGTGTGAGTTTTTGTATAGGTGTATGAGTGCATATGATAGTGTTGTATTGATGAGTGGCTGCATGTATGTCTGACTGTATGGGTGAATGACTGGATGTGTGTATACCTAGGAATAAGTCAGAGGGTATGTAGTAACTGCTATTGGTTTGTCTATGGTTTCAAAAATGGTAGTCTGTATTTTAGAGTGGGTGTATCAAAGGTTATATTAGGGTGTGAGGAGGTGCATAAAATTATCACATGGATGATGTCATCAGTGATGTCATTTGAGATGTCATCAGTGATCTCATCAGTGATGTCACTGTCCATGTCATTGGTGATGTAATATGCGACGACATCAGCAGTGCATTGCTGGGGCCGAGTTATAGTTAGCTCTACTAATTATAACAGCCGAATTTCTCTTCTCAATGAAATCTTTGTTTTTTTTCAGTGAATTTCTAAGGTTTTTTAAATGCTAATTTATAACTATAATGTTCATTAAACCCATGTTTTTTTCAGTGATTTTAAATTATCATCCCATTCTATCGCCAGTTTTCCAGTGATAGCTTCCGCAAAAAAATCGCCACAAATGAGAGCAACAACTAACGCTAATGATATGCTGAATGGGCGTTCCCGTGCAAAAATAACACAAAAACACAACTTCCCGATATTGTCAACAACAATTTTTTTGCGATCCAAAAAATAGGCGATAAGCCGCGTTAGCAGTAGGAATTTAACATCTGCCTTTTACTGGTGTAAAGCAGGACGATTACCTACAGTGTAATATGGAGCCCAGCCCAGAACCACATCTGAAGACCAACACATGTCATAGAGCTACTGATCATGCAGCTCCAACACCCAAGAAGGCGACAACACCCACCACCACCATCCCCAGGACCTCCCCCTTGGACCACCCACCACCCCCTACTACCACCAGGGCAGCGCAGAACAGCGAACCTTCCCAAAACAGCAGGCCCCTCAGCCACACAATACCTGAATGTTGGTAGACGTGGGAACGAAGTATGTGTGAAGGATGCAAGTGACCCATCAATAACAATGCGCACAATGCCAAGTGTAGTGGTAATGTGCTGGACAGACCTCACTATGCAGAGCACAGACCTCTCCATGTGTACATATACTGCTGGTGCTTGTACTGTTGTGGACAGTGGACACAACCATGTTACCTCAGGCAGTGGGGAAAATCTCGGTCATGTAGGTATGTCGTCGTCCCCCGTAAACGGAACCGGAAGTATGCCACTCTAGCGTAGAAGTGTGAATAAATAGGCCGGGACTCTGGGCATGGTTCACTTCTGGGAAGGCCAACGCGTCTGCCAGAGTGGCGGCCCTCACCCTGCCACGAGGCTGCCACGAGGCCGCCGCCATGCCCGACGGCCTCCTCGACACAGGCCCCCTACGAACCCAGCGGCACAGCACCGCAGAGATATATCTGTACAGACTACTGCCTTCGATGTACACTGCGGACAGCAGGGCTCACAATTCAGATCAATTCACCATTGCAGATGACGCAGTCCAGTAGACAAGAAACATTGCTCACAGTGAGGCCCGCCCGGACTACGCATCCTCGCAGGCTGCGCAGACGCTGAGTGCTTCAGGTACCACTAACTCTGTGCACCATAAGTCATCGCCACGTAGCCTTATTAAGGCAGAATTCATTAGACAAAAGACATTGCTACCAGTGCGGCCTGCCCTGACCATGCATCATCTCAGGCTGCGCACATGCTGAATTCTTCCTGTGCCACTAACTGTGCAGCTCAACTCTATGCCACGTGCCTGTGGGCCCATGCTGACCACTGCCTCCGGCCTTCACTGCGGTGAGCGGTGCTCACAACTCAAATTCAGTCTTGATTAATTAATTTCAGAGTTCAGTAGGCAATTAACGATAACGTCCCCGAAACCTACACATTTCGACAATGTATTCCATATATATTTCATCTTTTGTTACCTACACTGCGGTCAGCAGAGTGCACAATTTACATTGAAACATGATTTATTATTTGCAGAGAGATTTGTACTCTATGTCCTCAGATTTTGTCAAGAGGAAGTGACAAAAAGCATTCCTCAATGTCTCCGCTGACTACTGCCTTCCATCTACACTGCGGACAGCAGGGCTCTCAATTCAGATTGAGTCACGATTGCAGATGATGCAGTCCAGTAGGCAAGATACATTGGTCCAAGTGCGGCCCGCCCCCACCTCGTATCATCTGCCTGCGCACACGCTGAATGCTTCTGATGTTCCTACCTCAGTGCATCACAACTCATAGACCCTTTATGATAGAATCTTTTGTGTATGATTTCAGATCTGCTGCCCCTACCTCAGTGCACCACATGTCAAAGACCCTTTATGATAGAATCTTTTGTGTGTTATTTCACAATTGGTGCCCCGACCTTAGTGCAGCACAAGTCATGGACCCTTTATGATAGAATCTCTGTGTGTGATTCGATGATAACTGTTGTACTTGTTGCCAGCACCAAACATTCCCTGAGGGCTGGCTTACACTCACCCAGCACAGGTGTCATTGGACATGTGACCCTGGTAATAAAAAGGGGCCGAGCGTGCCCGTACCCAGTTCCACTTCCTGTCTAACTGTGTCCGTGTGTTCATTATGTATGCATGATGCCCCTGGACCCTACCACATTACATCGTGCTGTGGACAGCGCACGCAGCCATGTTACCTCTAGCAGTGGGGAAAACTTTGGTATTGTAACTTTGTCTCGATCATTATATAAGTACATGTGTATAGACTGGATCATTAGAGTACTGCAGGGAGAGTATATAGTGAATTTATGAGTGCTTGGGGATTTGCGGAGTGATTGGATAAGTACATATGTTGGCGCAGACTAACCCCGAGCACGAGCTTGGCTCTAATTGGCTGCCCTCCATGTGCCAAAAACTGAAATTTGGGCTTTGCATGGCCCTGTATTGCTACAGATGCAACACTCCACTGAATATGCAATAAACATTCATATCCATACAGATGGGTCATGTCCACGATCTTTTTATGTGTGGAAGTACGGATAAATGTAGGGTCAGTGATTCCCCCTACCTTCCATGTTGGCCATGTTGTGGGACTTCGGCAACGGGGTGACACATTGGCGCTTGAGACCCGGATGGTGGCAGCACTACAAAAGGGACACCTGCATCAGTTGATTCCTCATATAGCCCATGACGGAACCATGCCCAGAGCTCCGGAGTCATTGTTCACAGCCTCACACAGGACTGGTATACGGCAGTCCAGCCCACTTCGCTTACGCTTAAGGGAGGGACAACAACGCTACATGGCCCAGGTTTTCATTGCAGTGATCTGCTGGTCACAGGTCTAGTTGTCAGTACGCCACAGCCACTCCCTCACGGCTGGTTTACACCCACACCACACCCATCAAGCACAGGTATTACAGGACACATGATCCTGCCAATAAAAAAGACTGGGCTCATGTGCTCTACGCCATTTCCATTTCAGACTTGCTGGCACCAGATGCACTGCAGCTGGCACAGGCACATCGCCACGGGACGGTGACTTTCGGTGCACTGAGGTAGGGGCACCATAAGTGCCGAGTGGGTGTGCAGTCTGCGATAATGACAGGTGCACTGGTATGTCCTCTCCCATGGTAAAATCAAGACGCAGCACCAAATGTCAGACCTGGTGGCCTGCGGAGCGGGCTGCATGATGTGGAGGGTACCCTGTCCGTGGACCCCGGGCTTGGAGTTAGCAGCGGCATGTGATGGGCCCACTTTTCTACACGCAGGTGGCGAAAGGTGGGCAGTGAGGCCTGGATGCCCAGGGACGGGCAGACACCTCTGGGCGGTCGGAGTGAATGGTGTACAGCAGCCTGGGTGCACAGGGGCGGGACAGTGATAAAGGCGTGTGCAGTTGTATGTACTCTGCCATAACTGAATCTATACTATGTTTCAGATGAGTGAGCTTGAGGGCGGCAGTATGTCCCGGCACGTGGTTGGAGACACACCGGTGGCGGAAAGGTGAGCCGTGAGGCCTGGATGTGCAGGGACGGACAGACACCTCTGGGCGGTGGGAATAGATGGGGTGCAGCAGCCTGGGTGCACAGGGGCTGGACAGCGATGAAGGTGTGTGCAGTCGTATGTAGTCTACCATTGTTGATTCTATACTATGTTTCAGATGAGTGAGCTTGAGGGCTGCAGTATGTCCCGGCACATGGTTGGAGACACACCGGTGGTGGAAAGGTGAGCTGTGCAGTTTTTGTCCGGAGTGTCGGCACTCCCTCTCCATCTCTTCCTTTCTCTCTCTCACGCTCCTTCTCTTTCTCTTTTTCTTCCTTTCTTTCTCACTCTTTCTCTCACTCTTTCTCTCTCTCTTCCTCTCTCTCTCTCACTCTTTCTTTCTTTCTCTCTCTCTTCCTCTCTCCCATTCTTTCTCTCTCTATCTCCTTTAATAGGCACATGAGGCACAATCTTATCTTGCTTTTTGTCTTGCAGTCTGTGATTCACAGATTGTCGACCCCCCCCCGACACGGGTCTCCCACCATGTGGCGATGACTTGAGTTCCACTGAGTTAGTGCCACCAGAGCTGAGCGGGTGTGCAGCCTGTGATGTTGCGTGGCCTCGATACACCATCCTGGCAATCAAGACCGGATTTGAATTGTGAGCTTGGCTGGATCGTGTGTACGCCACACACTCATCGGCGCGGTGCTTTGATATGTTCTCAGCCATTGCGATATCAAGACCCAGAATCAAATGTGCAATCTTCACGTCATGGGCCCTCTTGGACACACGCCAGTGGTGGAAGGTGAGCAGAGACGCTTGTTTGCATAGCGGCGAGCAGTCAACTCTGGGCGGTGGGAGTGGATGGTGTGCAGCAGCCTGGTTGCGCAGGGGCGGGCCGACACCTCTGGGCGGTGGGAGTGGATAGTGTGCAGTAGCCTGGGTGTGCAGGGGCGGGCAGACACCTCTGGCTGTTGGGTGTGCATGGTGTGCAGCAGCCTGGGTGCGCAGGGGCAAGCAGACACCTCTGGGCGGCGGGAGTGGATGGGATGCAGCAACCTGGGTGCGCAGGGGCGGCACAGCGATGAAGACATGTGCAGTTGTATATATTCTGCCATTACTGATTCTATACTATGTTTCAGATGAGTGAGCTTGAGGGCTAGAGTATGTCCTGGCACATGGTTAGAGACACATCGGTGGCAGAAAGGTGAGCTGTCAGCACTCACTCTCCCTTTCCATCTCTTCCTTTCACTCTCTCACACTCTTTCTCTGTTTCTCTTTTTCTTCCTTTCTCTCTCACTCTTTCTCTCACACTTTCTCTCTTTCTCCGTTTCTCTCTCTCACACTCTGTCTCTCTTTCTCTCTCTCTTCCTCTCTCTCACTCTTTCTCTCTTTTGGTCTCTCTTCCTCTCTCTCACTCTTTCTCTCTCTTCCTCTCTCTCTCACTCTTTCTCTCTTTCTCTCTCTCTTTTGATGGACGCATAGCACACAATCTTATCTTACCTTTTGTCTTGCAGCTGTGATTCACAGATTGTCAAAGGATGACACGCCATGGCTGTACCTACTTTTATTTTGTATGTACATCAATAGATGACTATGATTCTCATTTGTCCAACCTCACATGGATTTAGATTTTTATAATTGTCCGACAATTTGTTACGTTCCAGATTTCGGAAGGTTGCTATCACATTTGTTTGTGGGGGGTGGACAGGGGGGACGCGACTCCAAACGTATTTTTTTTTTTTAAACGTTCATTTCTATTAATTGTCTTTTTAAAGGGGAAGGGGGCCACGTGGCCCCCCTCCCTGGCCACTTCTGGCCCCGGTGACCACATCCCTCAGGGCCTGGCCTCTCTGTTGCGGACCGCGGGGGAGCCCCAATGTCCCCACGGTCCCGCCGGCTCCCCGACTCCTGCGGACGCCGGCATTGCTTTTGAGCAACGGGAGCAGCTAACATGCAGCTTCCATTGCCCAAAAGCAATTTTCCTTCCTTTATTGAAGTGAGAAAAGGTTTTCCTCCTCTCACTTCAATGAAGCAAACCACGGTTTGCTATCACAGGGTGGAAGCCATGCTCCTGCCCTGTCATAGCAAACGGGACATTGCAGGAGCAGGCCCTGGGGGGTGGCGGTCCCCAGGGCCATCAAGCGCTCCAGGAGGGGCCCCCCTCCCTCTATTTTCAAAGCCCCGGGGAGGAGGTGGTCTCCGGGGCTTCAGGGGGCCCGCGAGGCCCACCCTGCTTATTTATTTAAAGCCCGGGAGGGTGGCGATCCCCGGGACTTGGGGTGGCCTCGAAGGCCCCCGAACAATTACAAAACAAGCCCCAGGGAGGTGACGAACCCCAGGGCTGCGGGAGGGCAGTGTGCCCTCCCACTCCTAATTTACATGGGAGATGGAGGTCCCTGGGGCTGCCGAGGCCCTGCAGGCCCCCGCAATATAATTATAGGATTGCCCCTGGAACCTGGCACACCCAGGGGCTCATTTAAATGAAGTGGGGGAGTCCCCGCTTCATTTTTTTTTTTCATTCACATTTGCGGACCCAGCGCACAATCTGATGTTTTTTTATAAAAACATAAATACATTTTAGGCCTGGAGGTCCTTGTGGGACCCCAGTGAGCAGGACCAGGGGGTCAGTGTGTTTCTACCCTGCCCCCTTTTCTTCTCTTTTAATCTGTTTTCGACTGTTTTCTTGTAACTCTGTACTACCGAGTCACAAGATGGCTGCCAACACTTCCTGGTTCACAGTGAAACTTGTGGTTGTGGCACCCAATCACTCTGAAGCGCGCGGTCCGGAGTGTGCGCGATCCCACCGCTGCCCCAGATATTGAATCTATTATTTTTTTAATTTCTCAGCAACTACTGAACGGATTTATGCCATTTGAAAAAAAAAGACGCTTTCTGAATCAAGCACAACCTTTTTGCCAAATTTGGTGTAATTCTGTTGAGCAGTTCAGGCTGTAGCCTTGCCTAAAGTTTCCTATGGGGAAATTACTTTTGACTTATTTTTTGAATTTCTCGGCAACTATTGAACGGATTTACACCATTTCAAAAAAAGGTTGCTTTCTGAACCAAGCTCTACCTTTTTGCCAAATTTGGTCTAATTCGGTTCAGCAGTTCAGGCTGTAGCCTGTAATAAAATTTCCTATTGAAACGAACATGGAGAAAACACGTTTTGGGACCCCCCTTTTTTCTCAGCTCCCGCTTGACGAATCACCCCCAAACTTTCAGGATAGGAGCTGACCTGGATAGACCCTTTTTTCGGAGGATTTCGCGAACATTCATAAAACAACACCAAAGTTATTAGCAAATAAAAAAATGTTACCTATAACTACCTGCTGGTGACTGCCAGTAGGTAATATATATACATCAGATGGACTCACTTGAGTTATATCGTAACGACAACTTCAAATACCAGGAGGCCTCAGGTGAGGCCACACCCACATGGGAGGTGTTTGGCTGAAATAAGTTGCCCGTATCCAGTCTGTTAGTACACTTTCAGCTGCCATTGTTGAAGGGTCACAAAGACTTGAAACGCGTTTGGCTATACTGAGATGCTGCCTGTTTGACGCTGCTTGCATACCGATGTGAATAAGAGCTGGAATACTATTTACCTTGCTGTGGCTCTTTCCATGTGGTGGTAACCTTGCTGTTGAATATATATAAATATATAAATATATTTCTATATATCTATATCTATCTATTACCTACTGGCGGTCGCCAGTAGGTAGTTATAGTTAGGACCCTGTTTCCATAGGAAATCCGCAACATTCTATTTGGAATAACTTTGGCGCCGGTCGACGAATCCTTGCGAATTTCTCAAAATAGGTGGGGCGCTACGCTCCGCTCCTACCCTGAAAGTCTCGGGGGGATTCGTCAAGCGGGGGCTGAGAAAAAAGGGGGGTCCCAAACGCGTTTTCCCCATGCATTTTTCCATAGGACCTTTAGACACAGCTACAGCCCGAACGGCTGAACAGAATTACTTGAAATTTGGCAGAGAGGTAGTCCTCAGGTCAAGGATGTGCCTTTTGTAGGTCTGGTGTAAATCTGTTCAGTAGGTCCTGAGAAAATAGCATTTAAATCAATATATATATCTGTAAGCGCGCTCCGTGCGCTTACCGTAAGCTTACCGTACGCGTACGGTGCCGTGCGCGAGCTCAATTCTGATTGGTGGTTACATGACTGTAAACATTCGAATCGGTCGAAATCCGGAAGCGTCGGCCGCCATTTTCTGTCTCTCGCACTGAGAAACAAAGGTGGGGAACGTGAAACGGGGGCAACGAAGAGAGTTGCAGACCCCCTAGTGTGTGCGCATAGTGAAAAACCAGAAAAAAAAATAAAAAATAAATACATAACTTAGCATTTAAAAAACCGTACAAATTCACTGAAAAAACCATAGGTTTCACACACGTTATAGTTAGGAATAATCATTTACAAAACCTTGCAAATTCACTTAAAAAACCATAGGTTTCACATATGTTATAGTTAGCTGTACATTTCACTCGTAAAAAACCAATGAAATTCCACGTTATAGTTAGATCAGGTAACTATAACTTGCACGACCGCAATCCACAATGTGTAATTTCAGATGTCATCATTGATGTCATGAGTGATGTCACTGACCATGTCATGAGTGATGTACTATGTGACGTCATCAGCAGTTTATTGTGGGCGCGCAAGTTATAGTTACCTGATCTAAGTATAACGTGGAATTTCATTGGTTTTTTACGAGTGAAATGTACAGCTAACTATAACATGTGTGAAACCTATGGTTTTTTAAGTGAATATATATATATATACATATATATATACATATTATCTACTATGAATAGCTATAGTTAGGACCCAGTTTCCATAGGAAAAGCGTTTTTTGTTTTACCAATAACTTTGGCGCCGGATAACGAATCTTCGCGAAATTGTCAAAACTTATGGGGCGCTCCGGTCAGCTCCTATCCTGAAAGTTTCGGGGTAATTTGCCAAGCGTGTTTTCTCCATATTAATTCCTATAGGAAACGTTAGACACGGCTACAGCTCGAACTGCTTAATGGAATTACACCAAACTTGGCAAAAAGGTAGCCCTTGTTTCAGAAAGAAACCTTTTTTTTAAATGGAGTAAATCCGTTCAGTATTTCCTGAGAAATTCAAAAAATAGAGGTCAGAAAATCAATTTCCCATAGGAAACTTTAGACAGGGTTACAGCTGAAACTGCTAAATGGAATTACACCAAATTTTGCAAAAAGGTAGCCCTTGGCTCAGAAAGAGGCCTTTTTTTAAATGGTGTAAATCCGTTCAGTAGTTTTTGAGATATTAAAGGAAAAATGTGTTTATATATCTGGGCGGAACCTAACTACACAAGCACGAGCTTGGCTCTAATTGGCTGACAACACATCAATCCACGAACTGTTGGCAGCCATCTTGGTGCAATGCTTTTTGGTCTCGCCTAGCGACGCAGCACATGTGTTGTACACTTGGCGAGCTCTATTGTTGTCGATCTACCCAAACACCACTGCACTAACCTAAACCCTAAAACACTATTCCCAGCACGACCCCCTACACTACCCAAACACCACTGCACTACGCTACACCCTAAATCACTACCCCCAGCACGACCACCTACACTACCCAAACACCACTGCACTACCCTAAACCCTAAAACACTAGCCCCAGCAGGAACCCCAACACTACCCACACACCACTGCACTACCCTAAACCCTAAAACACAACCCCCGGCATGACCCCCTACACTACCCAAACATCGCTGCATTACCCTAAAACACGACCCCCTACACTACATAAACACCACTGCACTACCCTAAACCCTAAAACACTACTCCCAGCACGAACCCCTACACTTACCAAACACCATTGCACTAACCTAAACCCTAAAACACTACACCCAGCATGACCCCATTCACTACTCAAATATCACTGCATTGCCCTAAACCCTAAAAAACTACCCCCAGCACGACCCCCTACACTACTCAAACACCACTGCACTGCCATAAACCCTAAAACACTACCCCAGCACGATCCCCCTACACTATCCAAATACCACTGCACTGCCCTAAACCCAAAAACACTACCCCCAGCATGACCCCCTACACTTTCCAAACACCACTGCACTACCCTAAACCCTACAACACTACTCCCAGAACGACCCCTACACTACACAAACACCACTGCACTACCCTAAACCCTAAAACACTAACCCCAGCATGACCCCCTACACTACACAAACACCACTGCACTACCCTAAACCCAAAGATACTACCCCCAGCATGACCCCCTACACTACCCAAACACCACTGCACTACCCTAAACCCTAAAACACTACCCCCAGCATGAACACCTACACTACACAAACACCACTGCACTACCCTAAACACTAAAATACTACCCCCAGCACAACCCCCTTCACTACCCAACAACAACTGCACTACCCTAAACCCAAGAACACTACCCCCAACACGACCCCTACACAACCCAAACACCACTGCACGACCCTAAACCCTAAAACACTACCCCAGCACGACCCCCTACACTACCCAAACACCACTGCACTACCCTAAACCCTAAATCTACCACAGCACGACCCCCTTCACTACACAAACACCACTTCACTACCCTTAACCCTAAAACACTACTCCCAGCTCGACCCCCTACACTACCCAAACACCACTGCACTACCCTAAACCCTAAAACACGGCCCCCTACACTACAAAAAAACCGCTGCACTACCCTAAACCCTAAAACACTACCCCAGCACGACTCCCTACACTACACAAATACCACTGCACTACCCTAAACCCTAAAACACTACCCCAAGCACGACCCCCTACACTACACAAACACCTCTGCACTGCCCTAAAACACTACCCCCAGCACGACCCCCTACACTACCCAAACACCACTGCAGTGCCCTAATCCCTAAAACACTTCCACCAGCACAATCCCCCTACACTACCCAAACACCAGTGCACTGCCCTACACCCTAAAACCCTACCCCCAGCACGACCCCCTTCACTACCCAAACACCACTGCACTATCCTAAACCCTAAATCTACCCCCAGTATGACCCCTACACTACACAAACACCACTGCACTACCCTAAAACACTACCCCAGCATGTCCCCCTACACTACACAAACACCACTGCAATACCCTAAACCCTGAAACACTACCCCCAGCATGACCCCCTACACTACCAAAACACCACTGTACTACCCTAAACCCTAAAACACTACCCCCAGCATGAACCCCTACACTACTCAAACACCACTGCACTATCCTAAACCCTAAAACACTACCCCAAGCACGACCCCCTCCACTACACAAACACCACTGTACTAGCCTAAACCCTAAAATACTACCCCCAGCACGACCCCCTTCACTACCCAACAACAACTGCACTACCCTAAACCCAAGAACACTACCCCCAGCATGACCCCTACACTACCCATACACCACTGCACAACCCTAAACCATAAAACATGACCCCCTACACTACACAAACACCACTGCACTACCCTAAATCCTAAAACACTACCCCAGCACGATCCCCTACACTAAACAAACACCACTGCACTACCCTAAATCCTAAAACACTACCCCCTTTACTACACAAACACCACTGCACTACCCTAAACCCTAAAACACTACCGCCGGCACAAACTCCTGCACTACTCAAACACCACTGCACTACCCTAAACCCTAAAACACTTACCACAGCACCACCCCAATACTGCCCAAACACCACTCCACTACCCTAAAACCTAAAACACTTACCCCAGCACGACCCCCTACACCCGAACACCACTGCACTACCCTAAACACTAAAACACTACCCCCAGCACAACCCCTACACTACACAAACACCACTGTACTACCCTAAACCCTAAAACACTATCCCCAGCACAACCCCCTTCAACTACCCAAACACAATTGCACTACCCTAAACCCAAAGATACTACCCCCAGCATGACCCCCTACACTACCCAAACACCACTGCACTACCCTAAACCCTAAAACACTACCCCCAGCATGAACACCTACACTACACAAACACCACTGCACTACCCTAAACACTAAAATACTACCCCCAGCACAAACCCTTCACTACCCAACAACAACTGCACTACCCTAAACCCAAGAACACTACCCCCAACACGACCCCTACACAACCCAAACACCACTGCACGACCCAAACCATAAAACACGACCCCTACACTACACAAACACCACTGCACTACCCTAAACCCTAAACCACTACCCCCTACACTACACAAACACCACTGCACTACCCTAAACCCTAAAACACTACCCCCAGCACAACCTCCTACACTACTTAAACACCACTGCAGTACCCTAAACCCTTATATACGACCCCCAGCACAACCCCCTACACTACCCAAACATCACTGCACTACCCTAAACCCTGAAACACTACCCCCAGCACTACCCCCTACACTACCCAAACACGACTGCACTACCCTAAACTCTAAAACACTTACCACAGCATGACCCCCTATACCACACAAACACCACTGCACTACCCTAAACCCTAAAACACTACCCCCAGCACAACCCCCTACACTACCCACACATCACTGCACTACCCTAAACCCTAAAACACTACCCCCAGAACTACCCCCTACACTACCCAAACACCACTGCACTACCCTAAACCCTAAAACACTTACCCTAGCACGTCCCCCTACACTACACAAACACCACTTCACTACCATCAACCCTAAAACACTACCCCCAGCATGACCCCCTACACTACACAAACACCACTGCAATACCCTAAACCCTGAAACACTACCCCCAGCATGACCCCCTACACTACCAAAACACCACTGTACTACCCTAAACCCTAAAACACTACCCCCAGCATGAACCCCTACACTACACAAACACCACTGCAATACCCTAAACCCTGAAACACTACCCCCAGCACAACCCCCTACACTACCAAAACACCACTGTACTACCCTAAACCCTAAAACACTACCCCCAGCATGAACCCCTACACTACACAAACACCACTGCACTACCCTAAACCCTGAAACACTACCCCCAGCACAACCCCCTACACTACCAAAACACACTGTTCTACCCTAAACCCTAAACCACTACCCCCCAGCATGAACCCCTACACTACACCACTGCACTACCCTAAACCCTAAAACACTACCCCAAGCACGACTCCCTACACTACCCAAACACCACTGCACTACTCTAAACCCTAAATCTACCCCCAGCAGAACCCCCTACACTACACAAACACCACTGCACTACCCTAAACCCTAAAACACTACCTCAGCACGACCCATTACACTACCCATACACCACTGCACTACACTAAACCCTAAAACACTACCCCCACCACAACCCCCTACACTACTGCACTACCTTAAACCCTAAAACATTACCCCAGCATAACCCCCTACACTACCCAAACACCACTGCACTACACTAAACCCTAAAACACTACCCCCAGCATGACCCCCTACACTACCCAAACACTACTGCACTACCCTAAACCCTAGAAAAGAAACCCCCACCCCATGCCCAATCCCCCTTACCTCTCACTCCTCGTGGTTCCTCTCTCCTCATGGTTCCTGCTTCACGTCATCTCTGAGGGGCAGTGCACGTCGTTGTGAGGAAACGGAACAGCCTCTGTTTCCTTACAACCACGTGGATTATCTACATGTTTTTTGAACGCATGGTCATTTACCATACATACCTTTACAACAAAATTAGTTGTAAAGGCATGCGTGGTAAATGACCATGCGTTCTAAAAAATGCGTAGTAATGACTTTGCGATGTACAAGGCATGCGTGGTAATGCATGCGTTGAAATGGTATCGCGAAGTAAAAAAGTTGTTGTAACGGCTGTTTACCAATTGAAGCTGGCCCTTGTTCTTCAGTAAGTCGTTTATTTGATCAATTCGGAGGAAGGAATGTGGGTTTTTTTTACCGAAAAGTGCATTCCCGGCTGTTGTATTGTGAAAGTGTCCGCATGGCCTGGTTTCACTTATGGTGAGAGAGTGGAAGAGTCTGTTTGGATCTAAAGGAGTTCTGTTGTTGGACGGGCCGGTGCGACATGTCAACAGAAAACACAGCTAATAGAAAGCGTCCTCCCTGAAATGTGGAGCAGTGTCATGAGAGGTCAACGAGTGTGCGTCTCACCGCAATATGACCGAACCGCGTTACCCATGTGCCGCCTCCAGGATACGGGAGGCAGAACCGGCATCACAGGTCCTCTTGAAGACCGTTGTAGCACTAATTCTACATTTTGGAACTAGGGCATTTTAACCTTGTTGTTCCTGCCAGATACAAAGAGAAGGTCCTGTGTTATTCAGTGCCCTCGTTACCTTTTTTGTGGGTTGTGGTGCTTGTTACTTCACTGCCCCGCCGGTGCACACGACTGGGCACCCCACGTCGTGTGCCATCTGCAGGGCCTCTGCCATCGGGTCACTGGTTTCAGTTTCTGGAGTGGCAGCATACAGGACTAGCCTGAACACTTAGGTTATTAGCCCCTGCACCAGCATTCCAGGGAAATTCTTTCCTAGCTGTCCCACGTCGATGAGGAAGTCATAATAGCACGGCTCCGCTCGCGACACCGTATGACGTCATCGGAGCCATAAGAGGACCTCGTCAGCGTGCTGACGTCAGTTCCACCCATTCTTTCCGTGCCACCGAGAATATATATATATATTTATTTATATATGTATATATATATATGTATATATTACCTATTGGCGGTCGCCAGTAGGTAGTTATAGTAAGGACCTATTTTCCATAGGAAATCCGCAACATTCTATTCCCAATAAGTCTGGCGCCGGTTGACGAATCTTCGCGAAATGTTCCAAACTTTTGGCCAGCTCCGGTCCGCTCCTATCCTGAAAGTTTCGTGGTGATTCGACAAGCGGGGGCTGAGAAAAAAGGGGGGTCCCAAAACGCATTTTCCCCATGCAATTTCCCATAGGACCTGTTGACGCAGCCACAGCTCGAACTGCTGAACGGAATTTCACCAAATTTGGCAGAAAGGTAGACCTTGGTTCAGAGTCGTGCCTTTTGCTTAAATGGTGTAAATCCGTTCAGTAGTTCCTGAGAAAATCAAAAGTAAAATCACATATATATCTGGGTGGAGCCTAACCACACATCTCATCGTGAGATCTGATTGGCTGTCAGCACTTCATCCAGACAGTGTTGGCAGCCATCTTGGGACCAATATACATGATAGCACCTCATTAAAAAGCATTGCAGTTAATAGAAGGTTTTAAGACTTTAGTTACATTATAAATCATTTGTTGATGGTACCATACTCATTTTAGGAATTGTGGTATGTTCTAAGGCGATTTTACCATGTGAAAAAACCTTCTGCTGGGATATCATGAATCATGTTTGAGAGAAAACTATTTTCACATGCTTTTCCCACAGAGGTTTGGAAGGTGGTCTATAAGCTAAACTGAGAGCAAATTTTCTGTAAATTCACATTATCTTTCTTAGTCATGTGAGAATGAAGTCTGACATTCTCAGTAAACCATGTACATCCAACAAGGGCAGAGACTGTCAGTTGATTCCTTTGTGTTCTACTGCAGCTTCCCAGAGTGTTCCAAAGAACAACTAGAGCGCTAACACTCCTACTTATGATAAACGTATGGCACACCTGAAGCCATCTTGATTGGAATAAAGTGGTAACTCTTAAAAAATTTAATTTAAAAAGGAACAAAATGAGGGGGTTCATTTTGCCATAGAATGTATGATTATTGCTGCAGAAAGAAAAATTAGGGCACATTTTGAGTGACTTCTCAAATCCTCTTCTATTTCATTAAAGAATTCTGACATGCAGACCGAAACATGCACTTTCAATACCAGCAGCAGACTTCCCTGGTGAGCAGTAGCTTTACTACAGTGATCCAATGAGCAACTAGAGTGCTAACATTCTGAATTTATGGCAAATGTGTGACACATCTGAATGCCTTCTTCATTGAATCAAAGTAAAAAACTGACAGTATGCCTACTGAGGAGACTGTAGTAAATGAGGAAATTAGGAAATTTCATAACAAGTCTCCCAAGATGGCCACCTGAGACAAAAGAGCCCAAATGTAGCACAAATATCACCAAGATGTAGCCCAAGTATAGCCCAATGACAGAAATCCCAGAGTGTTTTAAAGAACAACTAGAGCGCTAACAGTATTACTTATGACAAACGTATGGCCCACCTGAAGCCTTCTTGATGGAGCCAAAGTAAACGAGCATTGAAAATGCAATAGGTCTCGCCCTCGTTTAAGTTAAAGCAATTCTGTTTGAGATTAGGTGGCTTTTTAGCTTTGCTTTTATTAGTGTTTTTCAAAATGTCATGTACATAACATGCATATATGTATATGTATGCATGCATTTATATTTGTATTTATATAGAGATGCAGATTATATATAGGTTTATATATGTATGTATATATATATATATTCACTGAAAAAACCATAGGTTTCACACATGTTATAGTTAGCGGAAATTTTACTGATAAAAAACCAGTGAAATTGCCCCGTTATAGTTAGTGCTGGCAACTATAACTCACGCGACCGCAATCCTCTGCTGATGCTAATACTGTATTTAGACACTTATTTGCCCATGTCTTCTTCCATACATTTTTATCTATACATATATTACAAATATTTTTTTTTCATAAAGACACATATGTCATCAGCAGAAGATTGCGGTCGCGTGAGTTATAGTTGCCAGCACTAACTATAACGGGGCAATTTCACTGGTTTTTTATCAGTAAAATTTCCGCTAACTATAACATGTGTGAAACCTATGGTTTTTTCAGTGAATTTGCAAGGTTTTTTAAATGCTAATTCCTAACTATAACGTGTGTGAAACCTATGGTTTTTTCAGTGAATTTGTACGGTTTTTTAAATGCTAAGTTACTTTACGCCATTCGAGGCGTGCGCGCCCACTTAACGCAGTTCGTTCCGTGCACGGTTTTTATCAACTTTATTATATGCCCTGTACATTTGGTGGCCTTCGGCCACCAAAAGCACAGGGGGTGGGGTCAATGTGGATAGTGTTTTTTTTATTTCGATTTTATAATTTCATGTTGCCAAAATTTTTTTTTTTTTTACCTATTAATAAGCCCTGTACATTTGGTGGCCTACGGCCACCAAAAGCACAGGGGGTGGGGTAAGTGTGGATAGTGTTTTTTTTTTTTTTTTTTTTTTTACCGTACGCTTACGGTAAGCGTACGGTAAGCGTACTCGGCGAAATTGCCGGAAAAAAAATAAAACCGTTTTTGCTCTTGGGGGATGTTTGGGGACTCCCTCAACATGACTATGTGGGAGGGAGTTGTCAAAACAGCCCCGTAACATGTTTTTGGCCATGTTGTTTGATAAACAACACTCAGTGCGAGAGACAAAATGGCGGCCGCCGCTTCCTGGTTTCGGCCGATTCGAATGTTTACTAAGATCTAAGAGCCAATCAGAATCGCGCTCGCGCACGCCACCGTACGCTTACGGTAAGCGTACGGTAAGCGTACCGTAAGCGGGCTCAGATATATATATTGATTTAAAGGCTATTTTCTCAGAATCTACTGAACGGATTTACACCAAACCTACAAAAGGCACTTCCTTGACCTAGGGACTACCTCTCTGCCAAATTTCTAGTAATTCTGTTCAGCCGTTCGGGCTGTAGCTCGTTCTAAAGGTCCTATGGAAAAATGCATGGGAAAAACGCGTTTTGGGACCCCCCTTTTATCTCAGCCCCCGCTTGACGAATCCCCCCGAGACTTTCAGGGTAGGAGCGGAGCGTAGCGCCCCACCTATTTTGAGAAATTCGCGAGGATTCATCGACCGGCGCCAAAGTTATTCAAAATAGAATGTTGAGGTTTTCCTATGGAAAAGGGGTCCTAACTATAACTACCTACTGGCGACCGCCAGTAGGTAATATATATATACACATACATATATATAAATGCATATGCATATATGTGCATATGTGTGCGTGTAGAGAGAGGTAGAGAGAGGTAGAGAGGTAGAGGTGTAGAGGTAGAGATGTAGAGGTAGAGAGGTAGAGGTAGAGAGGTAGAGAGTAGAGGATGAGTAATAGAGAGTAGAGAGTAGACAGTAGTAGAGAGTAGTAGAGAGAGTAGCAGAGAGTGAGTAGGAGAGAGTAGTAGAGTGAGTAGTAGAGAGTGAGTAGTAGAGAGTAGTAGAGAGTGAGAAGTAGAGAGTATTAGAGAGTAGTAAAGAGTGAGTAGTAGAGTGAGTAGTAGAGAGTAGTAGAGAGTGAGTAGTAGAGAGTAGTAGAGAGTGAGTATTAGAGAGTGAGTAGTAGAGAGTAGTAGAGAGTGAGTAGTGGAGACTGAGTAGCAGAGAGAGAGTAGTGGAGAATGAGTAGTAGAGAATGAGTAGTAGAGTGAGTAGTAGAGAGTAGCAGAGAGAGAGTAGTAGAGAGTGAGTAGTAGAGAGTAGTAGAGAGTGAGTAGTAGAGAGTAGTAGAGAGAGAGTAGTAGAGAGTGAGTAGTAGAGAGTGAGTAGTAGAGAGAGAGTAGTAGAGAGAGAGTAGTAGATAGTAGTAGAGAGTGAGTAGTAGAGAGTAGTAGAGAGTGAGTAGTAGAGAGTGATTAGTAGAGAATAGTGGAGTAGTAGAGAGTGAGTAGTAGAGAGTAGTAGAGAGTGAGTAGTAGAGTGAGTAGTAGGGTGTAGTAGAGAGTGAGTAGTAGAGAGTAGTACAGAGTGAGTAGTAGAGAGTGATTAGTAGAGAATAGTGGAGTAGTAGAGAGTGAGTAGTAGAGAGTAGTAGAGAGTGAGTGTTGGACCCGGCCCTTCTGGCAGGTTCACCCCGAAACTTTTTGCTTTTCATTGATGACTTGGTTTAGGGATTTTGGGGTTTCTGCGCACTTTACCGCTGTGTCCCAGGGTAAAGTGCGTGCGTGTTGTGAGGTTGGCCGGCCCTCCCATAGGAATGCATGGGGGAATGTATGTGTCCCGGTAGTTCCTGATGCGTGGGGTGTGCAGGCCCGTGTTTGGTATGTGCGGACTCGTGTGAGTGAATGCTGCGCGTTGATGTGTGCGGCGTGCATGTACCTGGTGTGGAAGTGCCACTTCTAGAAGTGGGCACTTCAGTGTGCAGTCTGAAATGTGTGGCTTGTCTGGCGATTGGCTGGTGAGGTCAGGTGACGGACTAGGGAATTCCCCAGAGTCAGGAGGAGTCACCCAGTGGTGAATGGGGAGTTAGCATGTTGATGGCTGGGGAGGAGTGTACCTGGGTCCTGAATAGGACAGGGCTTCCCCCACACAATGCTGGCGCCGGACCCTGTGGTGCGTCTAATGACCCTAGCCCTGCCAGTGAATAGGGAGAGGGGCTGAGCCAAACAAAGTGCTCAGGAACCTGTTGGAACTGGTTCGCCCCTTCCCTGCACCTTAGACAAAGCCTTATACTGTATAAAAAGGGGCTGTGTCCCCTTACATGTTGTTCTCTTGCAGGATCATCTGAGGGGGGGGCCTGCTGCTGCTGGGCGCCAGGAGAGACCGCCACTGGGGACTGCCTCCCTGCTGGAGGGCCCTGTGTGCTGGCTCTGGGCCCAGCCTGTGCCCCCTGTTCTTTAAGGACTCTTTACTGGACCTTTTTGGTTGATCTGCAGCGCCTGGGAGCGCTCCTGGAACTTGGTAGCGCTGTGCGCGCTGTTTTCCTAGACTTGCTATCTTGGTAGCGCCTGGGAGCGCTTGCTGGGCTTTATAGCGCTGGGAGCGCTGTGCGTTGCTTTATAGCGCTGTGTGCGCTTTGATTTCGTGAGCGGGTGCCCACCCCGCTTTATTGCAGGATCGATATCTCTGGCGGGTGCCCACCCCGCCAGGGACCTTGCCGCTCATTTCTGGCCCTTCCTGCTCTGAATCCGAAGGCGGGAGCCCACCCCGCGCTTCAGGAAAGGCCGGTAGCGAATTCACCGCCGCAGCCCGGAGTCCCGGCCGCGTCATCCCCCTGCCGCGCTGGGATTGGTCCAGCGGGAGGGGGTGTGGCCCACGTGATCGGGGCCGCCAGGAGGAAGCCGCGACGTAAACACGGGAAGCGGACGGGAGCCTACCCCGCGCTTCCCGGAACAAGAAGAGGGAGAAGAGGCCGGAGCCGGTGCGGAGGGGGCGCGAGGCACATTGTCGGTGCCTGCCCCTCCGCGAGGAAGCCTCGGAGCCTTCCCACCAGAACGGAGACGACGCGGGAGTCCCCCGAACAGCCGGTGAGTGCCTAGAGGGCTGGGGGACTCCGCGCATGTGCTGGGGGGTGCAGGGAGCTGTGTTCGCGAGCCTCGTGAGGCTCCCACGAGAGGAGGCGTGCGTACTTAGAGCACTGACGCTCTAACGACCGGGGGCACTTCACTAGAGCCCTGTGAGGCTCCAACGACTGGCACAGTGTTTCTCGAGCCCCGTGAGGCTCCAGGGGGCATTTCTTAGTGAGAAGGGCGGCCCCGGAAGGCAGCGGGCCGCTCCTACATGTCCCAGGGCACATTGGTGGTGCCCATGCTCAGTTCTACAGCTGCCCAGCACTTAGTGGGCAGCTGCAACGTTTAGGTTGGGGGTAGTTTTTGCTTTAGTCTGCGCAGCTGGCGCAGCTTGACTGGACACAGGGTGTCCTAGCCCCAACGAGGCCAGTTGGCCTAGGAACTGCCACAGGTGGTGGCCTATGTGAGTCTCCTTGCTTTACACCGCTGAATGTATTGTTATGCATCATGTGTTTCCCTTACCTGCACCTCTGAATGTATTTCGATGCGTCATGTGCCGTACTTTACACCTCTGAATGTGTTTTCATGCATCATGTGTTTTCCTTTCTTACACCTCTGAATGTGTTTTCATGCATCATGTGTTTTCCTTTCTTACACCTCTGAATGTCTTATGCATCATCTGTTTTCGTTCCCTACACCTCTGAATGTTTTAGGCATCATGTGTAATGTGTGTTTACCCCGATAGGTATAGTGATACTTAGGTGGTTGTTTGTTCCCTACTAGTACAGGTGGTGCTAGGGAGGTTCTAGTTCCCTGCGTGACAGTCTCCTAAAATAGTTAGGGTTACGTAGGTGGTACTTCCCCGATACCAGTAAGTACTGGTTGTGTGTTATATGTGTACTTTGTGCTACAGTAATTTTATATTCTAAAAGTGCTGGTTCTTGACAGTGGTCCATGCGGCCCTGTCCCCTGTATATATATATAATCCCTTGTAAATTCTGCCCGTGCCTGTTGGCACATTGTAAAGTGTGTGTTTTTATCTAATGTGTTGTGTATAATACAAAGGTTATTTTTATAGAATACCTTGTGTGGAGTTTCCTTTGTGGTGGGCCTTGGGTGTTGTTGCTGGGTGCGCGCGCAAACGCTTTACACATCGCCTCAGAGATAAGCCTGACTGCTCGTGCCAAGCTACCAAGGGGGTGAGCAGGGGTTATCTTTGGCGTGTAACTTCCTTGCCCTGACTAGAGTGGTGGTTTCTGCCTGGCTTTGGCGCACGCCTGAGCCAACCAGAAATCCCAGTTCTAACATTGGTGATCAGCGGTGGGATTTGGACTTGCGTTTGCGCTGTACCGCAGCAGCGACTGGCTACACCACAAAACTCTGCATTAGATAAACCACATTTTAGGGATTATTGTTTTTGAGTTCCATTATTTCCTCTCCTAAAGGTGTCCTTTTTGAATCATGTACTCCTGTGTTAGCTCAGACACTCAGGTTCCTTGTGTTAAACTCTTCTCAGGAACGTCCGCCAAAATGGAGCCAGCTTTTAATTTCTGTAGTCTGTTTAGGTACAGTAGGTTGGAGCTGGTAAGGTTCTGTGAGGAGAGGGGCATAGAGGTGGGTGAGTTAGATACCCAGTCCAAACTGAGGGACAACCTGATCACTTGGCAAAAGGTTGAGTGGGAGCGAGAGCGCAGCGAGGAAGATAGGGCCCGGGCCGCACGCCGAGAGGGTGGTGGGTCTGTGGGGAGCCCTGAAGATTCAGAAGAGGAGGAAGGTTACCTGACAGGGACGCCAGTAGAAAGTGAAGACCCCATAGATAGGGAGTCCCTTGCTAGGTCCAGTGTCAGGAGCAGCACCCCATCCCTTTACCTGTCCCCAGAGGAGTGGATAGATAGGAGGGAAGAGAGGGAGCATCAGCTGGCCATGGAGAAGCTCAGGTTAGAGCATGCCAAGGAGATGGCGCAGCTGGGTGTGGAGGAGAGGATGGCGGAGGCTGAGAGGGCCTTCGCCAGGGAGAGATTAGCTCTGGAGGGTAAGTTGTCCCCAGAGCGCAGTGGTAGTTTTCTGGATTCACCAGTGAGGGTGGAGTCCAGTGGTGGCAGCGATAGAGAGCCCAGTGTAGAGAGTCCCAGTTCACCCAGTCTGGTACCTGTTTCCCAAGAGGAGGAGTATAGGTTGAAGTTCAGGGGCAGTAAGAAGCTGTCTCACCAGGATTGGGGGAATTTTGTGGATGACTGTTATGATGCACTGTGCGATTGGGTGACGGTTAACGCGGTAGAAGATTTGGATGAAATGTTCAATCTGATTATCAAAGAGCAAGTGCTCAGTGGTTGTTGTCCCGAGTTGCGCCAACACCTGTTGGGGTGTGGGTTTGCTAGTCCATGGGACCTGGCCAAGGAAGCAGAGCGCTGGGAAAGTGCCCCAGGTTCTGAGGAGGTATGGGAGAGTACTTCCAACAGTAGTGGCTCAGGTATCTTCCCATCCTGGATGGGGGTAGAGGTGCAGAGTAGCCCAGCTAGGTCCCAGAGTAGTGAGAGGGGTGTAGGGGTTCACGGCCTATCTCAGCGGAGTAGGAGTGAGCGGGTGACTTTGAGTCCCCAGAGGCCCGAAACCCAGTCTCAGAACCTGGATGGTTTCTTCAGGGAACACCAGGTAGGGGGCCTAGGCTGTCCTGTTAGGCCACTTGAGGAGGATCGCCCAGAGTATGGAGAACCTGGAGTCTCTGTAAATAGAGCTCCAGTGGTTCTGGTGTCCGGCAGTACCGCTCCAGTAGGGAGGGTGCGGAAGTCCAGCGAGAGGAGTGGCATGGGGCTGTGTTCCCCGGTGGAGGAGCCAGTGGGTCAGGGACCAGCCGGTAGGGCTGAGTCTCCTAGAGGTGACCGTGGCGACTACACGTCTGTCCTGGGGGATCTTCGCGCACTGTCAGGTGGACAGGGGGCGGGAGATCTGCGCCAGGCAGACTGTCATGCCACATATGAGGCATATGTTACTCTTGGGGGGATACTGTGTGAGTCCCCAGAAGTCCTGGAGTGCCAGGCAAGTATGCAACCGAAGGTTTTAGACCAGAGGTTGGGAGGCCAGGTTCAGGATCAGCCTGACCTGAAGGGTAGGACTACTGTAACCAGTGTCCTGACCGGTTCTTCTTCCGGATGTACCGCCCCAGTTGGTAGGGAGCAGGACTCTGGAAGGGGGTGCAGAGAGTGGGAGAGCCCATCTCTGACCCCGGTGCAACCTGAGGGGTTAAACCCTAGGTTGGGAGACCAGTTCTCAGGGAGGTGTCCTGAGCTGGTGGGAAAGTTGATTTCTGAGGGTGCCTCTCAGAGGAGGAGAGGACGGAACCCTAGAAGGAGAGGTAGGGGGAGGAGAGCCTCGCCCGTGACTTGTGGTCAGCTTGAGGGTACGGACCCTGGGCTGGAAGATCGGTGGATGTTTAGAACAGCCCTGATGAGGGGAAGAGTGGAAAATGGTCACTACGTGCCAGGGGTTACTACCCCCCACTCTGTGATTAGGCAAGGACCAGTGGCGCCTAGATGGCCTAGGGCCTGGTCCTGGCCGCGGACAGCTGAGGAGTGCCAGTGGGGTAGCCCAGTTGGTCCGCCGAGTTCTTTTAGAAGGAACTCCAGGGGTTTGGAGTGGCGTAAAACCGGAGAGTGTCCCTGCCGTTGCGGGCCTGTGTCCGTGTTTTGTCGCCCAAAGCAGGGAAGACCTTCACGGTGGTGATTGGTCTACCCTGCGTTTTGGCTGGAAGGGGGTTGTGTTGGACCCGGCCCTTCTGGCAGGTTCACCCCGAAACTTTTTGCTTTTCATTGATGACTTGGTTTAGGGATTTTTGGGTTTCTGCGCACTTTAGCTGAACTAACTATAACAACGGAATTTCTATGATTTTATACAAGTGAAACATCCAACTAACTATAATGTTCCTGAAATCTATGGTTTTTTCAGTGAATATATATATATATCATGCTTCTGGAAGGGTGTCCCTTGTTCGAACGCAATGGCAATGTTCCCTTCAGGGAACAGTAATTTGCCCACAAGTTTAGTCTCTTTCTGCAGTTTCCGCTCCTGAGGCTAGTGACTTGTAGGGCTCGTGTTGTCTATCCTCCTGCATTTTCAGTTACAATAGCCCTACTCTCACGGTGGCCAGTCCTCCAATTCTTCCAGGCCTATTTAGTGCCCAGTTCTGTAGGTACTGGCTGAGATCCAGTGCGCCTCCCAACATAGAGAACAAAGAATTCCCAACCCAGCATTCTCAGTAGAGAGACCCAGGTCCTTTCAGGCATGTGCATCCCTACCATAGCACCTCACACATGTGCAGATTCCACCAGAAACACTCTGGCATCAGAGCCCTGCATGAAGGGGGCTTGTTGGAACATGTGATGAGCATTGAGCAATCTTTTTAAAGAGGCCCTGATGCAAAAGTTCCCTTTATGCCCTGACAATTGTTGACAAACCCTGAATTATGGTCCGTTATTTACTAAGCATGTGTCATTAGTATTTTACAATAACCATGGCACTGTAAAATCTATTCTAGATGGTTTTTGTTTACATTGTGTTCAGGACATCCTCCTCGTCTCGTGATGGATCTGAGGCAAATATTACCACCCGTACTGTGGAGTCTACCTATGGTAAATTATAGGGAAAAGTTACAAAAATATGTATTTAACAAAAAAATACTTAAAATGGATTTATTTTGCATATTAATGTCAATCATCTTTGAGTATGTATTTTATTTGTGGAACAAAATAAAAACAATCTATAGCACTATTAACTTAATTATGAAAATAATGTTAAGAAGTTTACATTTAAAATATAAATTCCCACGAAAAGTAAAACAAATATTTAAATTATACATTAATAATTATTAACAGTGATGTATAGAATTAATTTAACATAACTGATTATCTTTTTATAAAATTAATATTACAAAAGGGTTGATACATTTTTTAATAATTGAAGATTAAATATATTTTATATTAAAATAATTTTTAACAATGCATTATATTTATTTATAACTATTTTAAATAATTTAATGTAATTTATCATTATTTCCTATAGTGTTTTATGTTAAGCCACTACATCCATCATTTTCTAAGAGAGGATGCTGCAGTATCTGTGGTTGGCCACATGTGGGGCTGGATTTATTTTGGTTGCAGTAACTTTAAAAGTGCAGTTTATGAATAGCAATGGGCTTCTTCTTATGTAGGTGGGTGCGTATCCCTCCCTAAACCAGTACATAACTCTCCCTAAACCCCATTCTTACACCTCCCTAAACCCCTTCCATTTAGTAATAAGTAGGCCCCTTTTTCCAGCCACTCCCCCGGTTCCTCCCACATTTACTACCAAGTAGTAAGCACACATGTGTGAGTATCTCCCATCGAAAAGATGGGGGAGGTGAAGATTTACACTCGTAGGTTTGTGGATAGCATTTTTTAGTACTTTATTAGTACTTCTAACCATACTTCAAAATGCAGTTTGTGAATTGGCCCCTCGGAATACATTTTATACTGTAATTCCTGCTAATAAGAGCAATGTCCAGTCAGTGTTTGACTTTATGAAAGAAAAGTACTTTAATACTCATAACTAAATAGTACTACTCATGAACTAATAAAGACAGTAATAACCAAAACTCTGTTTGACCTTCAGGGCCAGAGATCCGATCCTGAACAGTATGGTACTTTCTAGGTGCTAGGTACTAGGTACTACAAGAAAATGTAATATTTGAGTCTATACACAGTGTTACACAGTCTACCTTCAATGTTACAGCAATGGTAATGCTGACGAATTTCTTGCAGTCGTGTGGCTTCATTAGTTCATAGTTGATATGAAACCCAATAATTCCTTATCCAAACAACAGAGCTGCCCGACCTTCCTTGGCAAGGGCACTGCCCTGGTAGTGTCTGGTCATGATTGCCATTGTTTTGTCACAGACATTGAAGTACCCCTTGTCCAGGATCCACAAAGTTAGTCATTGGAAGTATTCACTGGTCAAGAGACCAGCACCTTCAGAAGACACAAAAGAATATTGGGATCCTCCAACTCAGAATCCATTCCTCACAGTAAATCATTTTTAGTACCAGGCCACCTACAGGGATAGAGCTACTTACCACTGAAGCAGGTCTGGTAAGGTCAGTGCCGGAGACTTTTCAAGTCCTGGGATAGGGACCAGGTGTAAAAATACTGAGCTCTTCAAGTAAGGTTACATTCTCCAGCAAAGGGGGCAACTTGAGGGTGCTCAAAGGGCCTCCATTGCACAGAGATGTGGGCCAGGGACAGACAAACTCACCATCAGTGATGCTATCATGGTGAGAGGCCTTTCCCTACCCTAAATGTCATTTTTCAGTAATATTCCGTGCCTGGAATGGCTGCCTCAAGTGCCCTGGTGCTTCAAAGAAGTTGTAGTCCTACGGTTGACTAGCATACATCTTTGCTTGGCAGGTGCAACATCACTCCACCTGTGAGCTGCACTCAGCTCTTTCCTCTGCCAGACATAATCCTCTCTACCCTCATGTCAGTCACAGAAGCACCATGCCATGCAAGCAAAGGCTTCATTCCTGGTCTGCATGAAGAGTGGCAATCCCTAGGCACCCCTCTTATAGATCTCAGCTTCCTCAACCAGACTGGTGTGTGGCTCTCCTCTAAGTAGAGTGGAATATACCACAACTCACTGGCCTACTGGTCCAGAGAGGCCAGCCTTTTAAGATCCCATAGTAGACATGGCTGATCCAATCAAGTTTTCTGCTACTTATGAAAGCCTATGTTCCCCATCAGTCTCAGGGCTTGGTGGAACATATTTGCTCCGTGTTCGCTTCACTGTAGCTTCATAGTGGTGATCATGCAGTTCTACTCCTCTGTCTCTTGGTATTGGTATCTGATATCTATAGGGAACAATGTTAATGATCTTCAAGTGAGGATGCCCTAGCTACAAAAGATGACCCCCACCTAGGCACTAGTGTCATCCTAACAGACCCAAAAACATGAGCTAAACACAGATGTAACTGGTTACTTCCCAAACCCACCAGGCTTTTACAAGAATTAGGTAGGGAGAAAGGGTGCTGAACTGTCCACCACAATACATACCAGCTTGGTGTACATTCAGCACACTGGTCCACCAAGCCATCCTCTCACAGTGAACACCTCTCCTTAGACACACAGCATAAATATCTACCATGCATGTCGCAGGCATGATGGGGCCCAAAAGATGAAATCAATGGGAGGCTACACAGTGTTTATAGGGTGAGGGCCAGCAAAAGGCCCATGACTCTGACTATAGATTAAAGCTGATACCACTGCCAGTCTGCTGCAGCCCAGCTAGGGGCGATATAATTCTGTGGGGAAGCAGCGTGAAATCGGCAGAGCTCCGCTGAGGCACAGGAGCACTCCCAGCTCTTGCTCCAGTGCCGGCCGGGCTCAGCACCACCCCTCACAAGGACCACAACTACCAGCAGCCCCGCAGCCCTCAGTCAGGCGGCACAGCTGTCAGCGATCTGGAAGCGCGCCAGGAGCAGCTACAAAGGCGTGACTGGGGCCGAGTCCCTGGGGCGATATAATTCTGTGGGGAAGCAGCGTGAAATCGGCAGAGCTCCGCTGAGGCACAGGAGCACTCCCAGCTCTTGCTCCAGTGCCGGCCGGGCTCTGCACCTCCCCTCACAAGGACCACAACTTCCAGCAGCCCCGCAGCCCTCAGTCAGGCGGCACAGCTGTCAGCGATCTGGAAGCGCGCCAGGAGGCGCTACAAAGGCGTGACTGGGGCCAAGTCCCTGGGGCGATATAATTCTGTGGGGAAGCAGCGTGAATTCGGCAGAGCTCCGCTGAGGCACATGAGCACTCCCAGCTCTTGCTCCAGTGCCGGCCAGGCTCTGCACCTCCCCTCACAAGGACCACAACTACCAGCAGCCCCGTAGCCCTCAGTCAGGCGGCACAGCTGTCAGCGATCTGGAAGAGCACCAGGAGGCGCTACAAAGGCGTGACTCGGCCCTCCTCCCGCGAGGAAGCGCGCGGGTAGCGCCGGGAGAAGCCCGGGACTAGGGCGGGACCGTCTGAGGCCGTTGTAGGCAGACGGAGGCTGGGCTGGGCCAGGTCCCTGTCACCCGCTATTCCCGCTATTCCCTCTTGTGCTGTTTTACGACCACGGGCCATTTGCTTACATTGCACCGATGGCTCAACCTCTGTGAGTACTGTTTGGTTCAAACTTCGCCTGTTTTTAATTGGCTTTGGTCATATTCTTGACATTTTGTTGCAATACTACTTGTGCTAAAAACATGGAGACACGTAATAGCTCTGTGGGGACATTGGATGCCTATCTTCTCCGGGCCAATTCCATAATAAGCAAAGAAATAAACCTTATAGAGCGCAGGCTCTTGATCGACCCTTCCCAACAGTCCCCGCTCAGACTATTACCTCAAAGCACCCTTCCCCTCCCTTCCTCTTCGCCCCTTCCCAGTTCTACCCTCATTCCCACAATCCCTATCACACAAATTCAATCTGCCATTAGCGACACTAACCCTCCCCCCGTCACACCTTCTAGGAAGGGACCACAAACCCGAGGGAAAGTGAAAGACCCACAAGTTACGGCCTTGGGGTTTACTGAGAAAAAGTGCAGAGTAACTAAACAACGCAAAAACCCTTCCAAACCGAAAATGCAATCTCTGGGCACACAAACTGACCAAGGACCACCTCTCCCTGTGGCCCACCCTACTTTGAATGTAACTTTACCTGATAATGTTTCCCAACAAAATTTCAAATATCTTACAGAAGAAATAAACATTACCCTAGACCGTAATCTCGAGTCCATAGCTCACAGCCTTTTTTCTAAGCTAAATGACACACTCAAGTCCTTTGAGCTAAAACTGAAGCATATTCTAGAAACAAAAGATTCACCCAGACTTAGTGCACCGAGATCCGATGGCTTACCAAAATCTTTTACTCACTCTGTTCCTCAGACTAATCTCTCTGGCCATCCTGAGGACCATTCTCGTTCTCTGCCTACTGGAATTTCACAACAACCCACTTACCCTCCACTTGATAGGAGCACGACAATTAAGCATTTACCTACGATACATCCTCAACCAAAGAAAACTTACCCAGTTAGCGGTTGTACAATTTCTAATTCAAGTTCACATTCAAACTTAGAACGCCCAAATTTGCCGCCTGCTATGTGCCCATACATTGTAGTTTTAACCGGTGTTCCCCCTCTAGTCCAAGGAGTGTCAGAATCCTGGGCTTCTTTGCGAAACAAAGCGGTGGATTGGCTAGTCAAACATAAACACTTTAACATGCTAAATTCCAACCAAATAATCATGGTACGGAGAGTCGCCTGGATCGGTCCTTCACCAAAAACCATCCAGGGCGACTGTATTATCGTTAACTTTAGTACCCCTAGAGCTGCCCATTCTAGCACAGAAGGAAGATCTCTCGCCTATTCCAACCGCCATTCTTTCTGTACCACTTGGTTTTTTTCTACCGGCCACTCCCTGATTTATCAAAAATTTCTAATGGCTCCATTTTCACACAAAACAGATTCGATTCATTGTCATTAATAGAGGAGGTAGACTGACTAGTCACGACCACCAAGTTTGCTAAAATTTCAAATTTTGTGCAAACAAGCACTAAAAACTCACGTCCCCCAACCCCGATTCCAGACCTTGAGCCTCCCCTATCGAGTAACGCCCTATCTTCATTTGCTTCTCAATTTTTCCTTCCTAATAAATCTCCACAAGCACTTTCATTACTCTCATCCAACCCTGTAGACATTCAAACTATTCCTCCAACTATAACTGACTGTGATCCCAAACCGATTTCCATTCCTGAGGATCTCTCTCTCGCCCAAAAAACTTATAATCTAACTTCACCAAACAGACCAGAAAAACTTCCTACTTCCTACCCAGTTAGCGCAATCTACTGGAACATTGCAGGTCTCCACTCAAAAATTCATCATGAGGGCTGGCTAGCATTTGTTAGGCAGTACGATATCCTCTGCCTGCAGGAAACGTGGGCACTTTTTCCCACTCATCTCATTGGCTACAAGACCTTTTTTTCGCCAGCACTTCCCTCTTCCTCAGGACGGGCCAAGGGAGGTCTAGTAACCTATATCTCCAATCTTATTCCAGCCCAATCTACCAGCGTTCTAAAAACGGACCCAAATTACCAGATAATATCTTTAATACTTAATAAACTTACCTATGTGCTCATTGTCAACTTTTATAACAATTTGCAAGATTCTCACCTGATAGGTCTGTTGAACGAAATTCGCTGTTTCCTTATAGAGTATCACAATCAGTCCCTAGTCAAAAACCCCATCTTAATTTGGGGAGGAGACTTTAACTTACCACTTTGTTAAAAAAAACAACATCACTTGTGGCTTTATGGAACACAACAAATCTTCGTTTACTCATTTTTCTCACTCTCCCAAAGGTCTGTTGATGAATGAAACCATGTCCCTCTTACAATTAACTTTTTCAAACAAATTAATAATCCCAAATGTTAAGAGTAGCCCCACATATCACGGTAGAGGTGCTTTGACTTGTATAGATTTTATATTAATGTCTCACAGTGCAGTCAATCTAATCACCAACTTACTACTCATGACTGTGCATATAGCGACCACTTTCCGATTTCTATCACAATGGAATTAGCTGGTTGCATTACTCACCCACATTTTTTTTTATCCCAAGCAAAACTGTCAATGAATCGGCCAGACGGTTATGCCTTAAAATGGTCTAGTACTGACCCAGAAAAAAAGAGATAATTGAAGGGAACAGAGCTGCTTTTACAATTTGTTTAGCAGAGTCCTCTACATCGCATGAGGTTGTAGCAAATTTTAAAATCATCACGACAGAGATTTATAAGGCTCTTACTACCTTTCCAAAACCCAAAAAGAAATCGGTAGTAAGTTGGTTTAATTCAACCTGCTCCAAGGCACATAAAGCACTTAAAATGGCCCTAAAGAGAGTCCCGAGAGACAAAGCAGAGGTTTCCCAATGGAGAAAAACATATAATGAGTCCCTTAAGAACCGCAAAAAAGAACTAAAGGAAGAACTCTGGCTTGCTCTTCAAACTAGCTCTAAATTAAAGGATTCCTCAGCTTTCTGGGAGGTTATAAACTCCTCATTTCTTTCTGGCCCAAAAGAACGTGGCACATTAGAGGTTACCATAACCGAGCACGATTGGATTAATCATTTTTCTCACATCTTCAGTTTTACAGACCCTCTCTCGTCTCCTTCATGCCCCCTCGCTCAGACACTGCTAGCCCCCTCCTATGCCCCCAAAGTTCCCCCTATAGAGTTCGCCTTGTCCGACACTATCCTAGCACTCAAAGCTAGTCGGGGTGGGAAGGCCCCAGGCCCGGATGGGGTTCCCGTGGACTTATACAAATCCAACATTGAACTATGGGCCCCCCTCCTACTTAGAGTGCTGAAAGCCACTAGCGAAACCGGACCACTGGACTCTTGGTCGGAGTCAATCTTGGTTCCTATCTTTAAAAAGGGGGATCGAAACAGTCCGTCCTGCTATCGACCCATCTCGTTACTTGATTCTTTAGGTAAGGTGGTGGGCCGCATTTTACTCGACCGCCTCCAATGTTGGACGGAGCATAACAACACCATCTCCGACCTTCAATATGGTTTTAGGGAGGGCCTGAGTACCATCGACCAGGTTTTAAACCTGGTCCTACTAAGAGGAAAATACGTTAACGCAAAGGGAGGAAAGTTTTACATGGCTTATGTTGACCTCTCTGCAGCGTTTGACTGTGTTTCACACACCAAATTATGGTCTATCATGGTGGATATGGGGGTGGACTTAACAATAGTTAATTACATCAGAGATCTCTACTCTGGCGCCACCGCCAAAGTGAGGTTCGGTACTGGGGGCCAGTTATCATCGTCATTCAGGGTCGAGCGGGGAGTTAGGCAGGGCTGTGTCCTGGCTCCCTTTCTTTTTACCATCTATACCAACGGCCTGGAGGCAGCCATGTTGGAGGGAAGCCAGGACCTGCCCCAGATTAATAACCATTAAATTCCCGCATTACTCTATGCAGATGATGCGCTAATCCTCGCTCATACCCCATTAGAACTACAACGCTCCCTGAATCGATATTATAACTTTATGTCCAACCTAAATAAACCCCACCAAAACATTCACAATGACCTCCGGCAAAAAATCACCAAAGGGACTAGGCATTTACCAAGATCGATCACACAACAACATATCCCTATCTAGGAGTGGTGATTGACGAAAGGGGGTCCTGGAAGAGGGCAATTGAGGCCAGAAATCTCCAGTTTTTAAAATCCACCATGGCCCTAGTCTCCTTCACTCAGAGACTTGGAATGAGACCCCCTAAAGAAACTCTGGAAATTTACCGCCCAAAATGTATCACCACAGCCACTTATGGAGCGAGTATATGGGGATACGCCGAAGTTGATTCCATTCAAAAAAACGAAAACAGCTTCTTGAGACACTTACTATCAGTCCCCAAATCCTCATCAACTTTTTTCTGCCACCAAGAACTTGGTTTGCCATATATTACTGATACCATCCGATTGCAACCAATCTTGTTGTGGCATCGTATTTGGTCCTCAGAAAAATTGCTTTTAACCCAAGCAATCATTAGGGACTGTCAAAAACTGGTACATTTCCATAAAATTCCTTGGCTGCATTATGTTTACAAATTCTGTAATGATTTGGGACATCCCAACTTCTACACTACTCCCCAAGACATGTCAAAGATCCCGAGAAAACGATTCAAGGTGGAGTGTCAAAAACATCTTGAAGATCTCCGTTTGGCAGTTGAAGCCAGCAAACCCTCTGTTCAGCATTCTTTATTAATTCAAACCTCCTACAATATAGAGCCCTACCTTATTCTAAACCTAACAACTTATGATGTATTTTTACTTACGAGATTTAGACTTAACAACTTTCACCGACTCATCACCTTTCCCAATACTAATGACTGGTCAAGGGAACTTCCCACCTGCCCCGCGACGATATTTCTTTACAGTCTCTTTTACACGTTACTTTTTTCTGCAAATTGTTTTGTGAACCTAGAATACGCTGGCTAAAACCGCTTTTGCTACAAATGTCTCTACGCGAATGCCGTCCTGCCTTGTTGGCTTTACAAATGTTGGACTCTCCTGCAACATGTTTTAATATCGCAAAGTTTTTAAAATTTTGTATAAGGCATCGAACAAATCTCCAATTGTAATACCTCATTTATTAATCATGCTGTATTTTGTACTTTGCTTTTATGGAGGTGCTTTGCTTTCCGAATAAAGCTTTTATTGAATTGAATTGAATTGAATAGTAACCACTCTCCGAAAAAGAGGTGCTCCGACGACCTCTGGGACCTCAAGTCATGTAACAGATAGACCCTCTATGAACATGCATGATTGTCATGCTCATTGAGATAAAATATCAAAACACCTACAGTGACCTTCAGTGACTTACAACACGAACAGTCTAGGGCAGGGGGACACCCTCTCTAGAGCCCTGCAGGGGCTATTCCCATCCCACCAATGCCTTGTGCGATTGTTTACAACGCTAGTGGCGCAAGCTCTTCTGTAAAGTGGCATTTAAACCCTATCCAATGTTCACTTTTGTTATTGACCAATGTGTTTAAAAATTAATCTTTTATAAATGTACCCAAAAAATGTCTGGCGCTTAAAACCTCACCTGCGTGCAAAAACAAAACACACCTTTATATCATTGGGTTTGTTCAATATTACTATCTTAGAATCCTTAAGATGATGTATTACTTTTACTGATTCCCCCAGAGTTCCCAGTAAAGAACCCTCACAAATCTGCACCAAAGGACCGTGCGTGAATTATTATGGAACTGCTAGGTATGAGCACACTGTGATGAAAACCACAACCATTAACAGAATAAAAAGAAAATACCTGGACTGGATGACCTGCTCTTGCGTGGATCCACTGTGACTTTAGGACCCTTCAATTGTTAGTGAGGAGACCACCAGGGCAAGGGCCCCAGAGAAAAGGCTAGCTCCTCTGCCAACTTCCTTTAGCACCACTTAAGGAGCTTGTATTAAGAGCCATTCAAAATCTTGGGCACACATATATATCACCATCAGGCGCACAACACCCATTGGGCTCAAAGGGCTTCAGATTCGCCCCCAACCACCCCTAGGGTGACCAAACGTCCGTAAATTTCACGGACAGTCCGTAAATTGGACCTCACGTCCGTTGTCCGTGAGGATCCTTTTTACGGACGCCTTTTGTCCATAATTTTAGGCATTTCAGGAAACAGATCTGTTCCCCTGTGAGGCCTCAGCCCCCTGATGGGGCCGCCTCGCACTCCTCCGAGTACAAGAGCAGCCCCACCCCGCCCATTGTCATTCTGTGTGGGGCTGATTGCCACATACAGAATGACAATGGGGCAGTCTGGGCTGGCACAGCATGTGGTGGCCTCCTCCTGCCTCGGTTTCGGGCAGGGCATTCTGTCACCTGGAAGTGCAAAAACGCCCATGCTGCTGCTACCTGAGAATCCAGTTAATGAAGGAAGGCAGTGAAAGAAGATCAAAAGAAAGGATTATAGTTACAGTATAGCAGCCATGGTTGCTGCTTTTTACTTTTATGCAACTAACAACCATTGACAAAGCCAATAGTTTTGGCTTGTTGTAGGTGTAACGTTACTTGTTCTAAGTGTAACGTCACTTGCTGTATTATATATCTGGATGCAATTACACAAGCAACAAAAATACCAGTCGGGTGGCACATTATATTAAGCACTGATTTTTAGTTTGTGTTTTAAGCCACGCATTTTATTACATTAAACACCCTTTTGGAGAGACCCCCATAGTTTTTACATCCCACTTAAAGCTCTGAAAACAACACCATGTCAAAGTCGCCCCACGTCCAGGCACTGTGCATCATGCATGACTCATGCCTTCCACTTGTTCACATTGCCTAAGTGCAGGGGCATAGTGAACCCTGCCCCACCCCACCCCTTGCTTTAGGAACTACAGCGAGAGTGGAGTTCTTGATGGGTCTCATACTTAATGTGAAAAGGTGAGTGAATAAGTAAATGAAGGGATGGGTGGAGGGATGGGTGGATAGATGAGTGAAATGATGGATTGATGGATGAGTGAAAGGATGGATGACGGGTGAGAGAATGGGTGGATGGATGAGTGAAATGGTGGATGGATTGATGAATTGATAAGTGAAAGGGTGAATTGATGAATTGATAAGTGAAAGGGTGAATGGATGGACGGATGAGTGAAAGGGTGGATGTAAGGCTGGATGAGTGAGTGAAAGGGCGGGTAGATGGACAAAAGGATGGATAGATGAGTGAAGGAGTGAAATGGTGGATGGATGAGAAAGGATGGATGAATGAGTTAAAGGATGGATGAATGATAGGTTCAATGGATGGATTCATGAGTGGATGAGTAGATGGATGGGTGGGTGGATGGAAGGATTGATGGCTAAGTGAAAGGGGATTTGAAAGAGAAAGGGGGATGGATAAATGAATGACTGAATGGGTGAATGGGTAGAAGGATGAGTGACTGGATGGATGAATAAGTAAGTGAAAGGAAGGCTGGATAGGTAAATGGCTGGATGGATGAGTGAATGGATGGATGGATGGGTGGAAGAGTGGATGGATGAGTGTACGGATGGATAGGGTGAAAGGGTGGATGAATGGATGATGGATGAGTAAAAGGGTGGATTGAGGGATGGATGAGTGAAATGATGGATGGAATGATACGTGATGGATAGGCTTGTAAATGGATGAATATGGACATGGATGGGCACATAGATGGAAGGACAGAATGAATGCTGAAAGACTGAATGATGGATGAAAGTATGATTACACATTGTAAGCCCCATTATCTTAAGCAACATTTCCTATACATTGACACTCACATTTATATGAGTGATTGTCTCTATATAATATGTGTGTGTTGTAACGCACTCCAACACTCTGCCCCACATACTTGGGATGAGTAGCACTATAGAAGAAATTAAATACACGTGAGAGAGGGTCTATGTGAAGATGAGGGGCGCCATTGGAGGGTGGTATCAAGGCCGGACTGGCCGAACCGGGCATTGGGCGTTTTCTCTGGGAGCTGGAAAGGTGGGGGCGGTTTCGTTATCACAAAAAGACCTGCACATTTGCTTAAAGCTGCGCGCACACTGACAAACCATGAAGTGCACAATTGTCTCAACCTAATATAAACTTACTTTCACTTGTACTTTAGTAGTTGTCTATTTACCCACTTATATAATATTGCGCAACCTTCTCTGATGTGTCTGTAAAACGTACCTTTTGTCCTGAATTTTGACCTCCTGTCCTGAATTTTTGTCCTGAATTTTGACCCTTTGTCCTGAATTTTTACACTCACTGTCCTGAATTTGCACCCATGTCAGTTGGTCACCCTAACCACCCCCCATCTCTGTGTCAGCCCGGGCTGAGAGCGCTTCCGAGGCACATTCACAGACTGTTTTTGAGCTGCTGTGGGCTGGCTGGTCTGACGTCCGTCTTATCTCGGCGGCACCCGAGTACTTCACAGGTCTTTAAAAGACCATTTACATGTTTACGAGGCTTTGTTGTTTTTTCATCCCTTCTTGGAGCCCCTGCCTCTGCCTATTGCTGGAAGAATTACCCCCCACCCCCGGACATTTTTATTATCCTCCCCCTCCTGTCCCCCCCACCCCCCGAAATTTGGCTCTAGTTACGCCTTTGATAACCATCCTTTTTCGAAAGAAGGACGCACGCTATTTCTGATTTTATTTTAGTCTGTAAAAAAGGTGCTCAGGTGTCTCTCCTTTTCTGACTGTGTTTTTCTGCAGGGGATTTTCTGCGCCAGTTAAATGAAGCAAGACAAGAAAGACCCCAGAATACTTTGCACAGGGAGTTTATTAACCAGGACTGGACGTAAAGCCTCCCAGTGGGACTGGTAGGTTTGGAAATATGCAGATGTGTCCCCTCTTTCCTGCTGTTCACCCTCTCTCTACACAAGCAGCAGATGGTATTTTATCAGGAGTTTAAAGGCAGAAATGTGCGTGCCTTTCTGCTCTGCAGATTATCCAATGACATGTTACTAATCATTTGTGATATGTGGCTCCACCCACCCCACGGTGAATCACCTAGATGGCAAGGTCTTTTAAGGCATATTTATGTTTACGTTTTTTGTAGATTTTACTCCTATCATCCGTGAACGATCTGCAGTACTGAAAACTGCAGAGTTCACTCTTTGCAGCTTACAAAGTGTATTAGTAACAGAAGGAAGACACACACTGAACAACCACACATTTCACGCAATACACTCTTCTTTATTACAATTTTCAAGGCGTTTTCATTGGTTGACCTGAGTTTTGGGCACGTGTAAAAACCTATAATTTAGTAAATGCACAACTACTGTCTATGAATACACTGGATGAGGAAGCTAGCTTGACATCCTGTGAGATGTTTGTGACTTCAGGCATATTGAAGTTGCACAGAAATTGCATTGTTTACGCAGTTGTATTCATTTCAGTATTTTCAATTAAAAAAGAAATAGTGATCAAAACATAAACTAATTTTTTTTACTAATATTGCATTTTAAACACTGGTCCCCTTAGTGTCAGGGTTACAGCACTTTTGGGGCAAAGCCCCAACGTAAAATCCATTTTGGCATTTACTAAGCCACAGAAAGTTGATTGCGTGGTTTAGTAAATACAAGTAACACAATGTACTCCTAAGCTTTACCTTGCGTTACTGTGCGTCAAGCATTACATGGGTGGAGCATGGACGTTCCAATGCATCTACCCATGTATTTTCGTGCAAACCCAGATTTATAAACACTTGTAAACCTGTGCCTGAGGCGCCGTTCCAGTCAGATTCTTTTGAGTCAATCCACATGAACAAACGGAAATTAAGCCCACAGAAGACACATCACTAACAATTGTCCTGGCACAGAGAAGAGTTATTGTGCAAAGTCAAATTTGACATTTAAGCTGTGGAAACAGCCTGCAATCTCTCTGCACTAATCTAAAAGTGGTTCCCAGGGCGACACTCTTTTTTATCTTCCCTCCTATGATCTCCTTCTCCATGGATTCCATGACTACCAACTTCCAACCGTGCCCCTCATCTCTCCATGCTTTAATAAAGAATTATATATACCTTTCCAAAATAATTACTAAAATTTAATAATATCAAAAAATATATAATTTTAAATTGAATACCCTAAAAACAGCTAAATTTCAAAATGAAATTGAAAAACAATATTCTAACCCAATAAAAAAAAATAAAAAAAACAATTAAAATACACTACTCGCTATATAATCCTACAGACAGTGGGGTAAATACATAAATTGAATGGGAGGCGAGTCAAACTCCAATCTAACGAACATTGGAGAAAAAGGATATATTGGCAGAGGTCAGATTTACTATTTTAACTCCAGTTCAACAAGCGTTGGAGCAAGAGCATACATTGAGGGGAGGGAGTGAAATGTACTATTTAACCACAGCCCGAACAAAAATGGTAAAATCCATACATAGATTTACTATTCTAACTCCAGTCTTAAGAAACGTTGGAAAAAATGCATACATTGGGGTAAGGGGCTAGATATACTATTCTAATTCCAGACCCACAAACATTGGGGAAAGTGCAAACATTTGAGGGGTGGTCAAATTTACTATCTTAACACCAATCCAACAAACATTGAGAAAAGTGCATACATGGGAGGTGGGTTCAGATTTACCATTCTAATTCCAGTTCAACAAAAAATGAGAGAGGTGCATACATTAGAGGAGGTCTTGTAGTTCCTATATATCCTATACAGGATCTGCACGTTCAGATAACATAAACTGTGGGATTGGTGGCAGAGTGTTTCTGAACTTCCCCACCGGATATGTTATCCTGTTTGCATTAACTAGCTCACAGTGCCACTAGAATCTCATCTTCGCGGGGAGAGAATAGTTTCTGGCAACCTCAGAACATGACAACCCTGATCCCTCAGGATCGTGGAAACAATGTACTACCTTTCGCTCAGTCACTCGTGCTTACTTAGTATGTCTTAGAGATACACAGAATAAACAGTCTGGGCGTTTCAATAAAGATTTATTGAACAGTTTTTATTCTTGTGTAAAAAAGATGTGCTGTAACAACCATTAGACAGTAGCAGAGATATATGATTAGCAGTACTACGAAAGTAAAGGGATGGTACAGTTCTACCATTTTGCAGTAATCATGAATATATACAAGTACATGAAACATGTGATAAAAGTGCGTGCTCCTACGATGCCTCCCTAACTAGATGTACCTAAATGTACCTAGCATCTGTGTAGGTGTTATGCCAAGAATCCCTCTAAGGTCTAGTCAACCCCATTACCTGAGAACGGAGAGAATATGGGATCCCGTCCTGATCTCGAGTTGGACACCCCGCGAGGAATGTTAGACCACTGTGAGATGGAGTGTCTGCATGCAGGAACCTCAGCGTTTCTGGTCAGTATGTCAGCTGGGAAGTCACGGTCTCCTCTGTCTCTCTAAGCAAGACATGATGTATATATACCCACAGGTCTCCCCTGGGGTCCTACCTTGCTGTGCTACTGTGTCGGCCTAAAGGATGACGTCGGCCCTGAACTTTATACAGAGATATTATACAGGAGATGTTCGTCCTGCTGTGCTCCCAAGAAGCCTCATGCATAATGTATGAGTTTCGAACTTAGGAAAAACCCTTGTTCTGAATGCAGTGTCGTATCTAGGTAAAAGGTCAGTGCCTAAGAACCGTTATGTATGTAATGTAGGGAAGGATATAGGTGAAAGGTTGCAGTGTTACCTGCGCCTATATAGGATACATTGGCAGAGGTCAGATTTACTAGTTTAACTCCAGTTTAACAAGCATTGGAGCAAGAGCATACATTGAGGGGAGGGAGGGAAATGTACTATTAAACAGCAGCCAAACAAACATGGGAAAATCCATACATAGATTTACTATTCTAACTCCAGTCGAAGAAACGTTGGAAAAAATGCATACATTGGGGTAAGGGGCTAGATATACTAATCTAATTCCAGACCCACAAACATTGGGGAAAGTGCAAACATTTGAGGGGTGGTCAGATTTACTACCCTAACACCGATCCAACAAACATTGAGAAAAGTGCATACATGAGAGGTGGGATCAGATTTACCATTCTAACTCCAGTTCAACAAAAAATTAGAGAGGTGCATACATTAGAGGAGGTCCGATCTGCCGTTCTTACTTCAGTCTAAGAAACATTAGAAAAGTGCAAACCTGATTAGGTGTTATGGCTCAGCTTTAGCATTCTGATGTGGGGCGGGGTTTGAGGGTCAAATTTTCTATTCTAACTCTAGTCTAAGAAACATTGTGAACCGTGCATACATTGGGGCATCAGATTTATTATTCCACTTCCAGTGTAACAACCATTGGGGAAATGGCATACAATAGGAGAAGGGGGGTCAGATTTACTAATCTAACTCAAGTTCCAGAAACATTGAGGAAACTGCATACATCTAGGGAGGGGGAAACAGGAGGAGACAGATTTATTATTCCAACTCCAGTCCAACAAACTTTGGGAAAAGTTCATACATTGGGGGAAATTGAATTACCTATTCTAACTTCAGTTTAACAAACGTTGGGAAAAGTGCAAACATTTGGGTGGGAGGAGTTGGATTTACTATTCTAATTCAAGTCCAACACACAATGGGGAAAGCATATGAATTGGGTGAGTCTAATTTAGTGCTTTTACCACAATTCAACAAACATTGGGAAAAGTACATACCTGGGGGTGCAATTTATTATTCTAATTTCAATCTAACAAATATTTGGAAATGGGCAAACATTTGGGGGGTAGACTTGCTATTCTAACTACATTCTAACAAATATTGGGAAAGAGCATACATTGGGAGAGGTCTGATTTACTCTTTTAACTTCAGCCTAGGAAACATTAAAGGAAGTACATATATTTAGGATGGCAGAGCCAAAACACCAAAAGATACCCATTTAAATGAATTAAACTAGTTTAAAAGCCTTAAAATCATTGAAGTATCTTATATTAGAGAAACACTGAAGTATTGTTCCAAATTGTAATAACATTGTTAAAACATTTAAACTATT
Source organism: Triturus cristatus (assembly GCF_964204655.1). Classification (NCBI taxonomy): domain Eukaryota; kingdom Metazoa; phylum Chordata; class Amphibia; order Caudata; family Salamandridae; genus Triturus; species Triturus cristatus. The sequence goes on along the minus strand of NC_140589.1, from coordinate 616,513,907 downwards.
AAAAAAGTATTTTAATCTCTCAAGCTCACATAAAACACGCAAACAAAAAAAGTTTCTAAAAAGTGATTTGGATTATTTTTGATTACTAATCAATTATTATTAAATAAAACATCTACTCATTCTTTCCTCAATATACCCAAAACATATTAAAAGAAATTATGGCACTTTCTTTAAAAATATATCAACAAATATTTTTACATTTCAACACTAAGCATACATTAAAAAAAATTTCAATCAAACTATTAACTATTTGCATAATTGATATGTTAAGCATTTATTATCCATACACACACACATACATATATATTTATATGTATGTATATAGGGGTGGGTGGAATTTGCGAAATTGCCTTTCGTAAACTTTTGCAAAACGGCAAAAAATCTCCTCGAAAAACATAAAATTTTGCGTGCTCGTGGAGATTTTCGGCTGATTAATGCGTTACTGAATTTGACCTTCAACTCGGGCATCTGCTTTATTTATATCTGTAAGTGCTTCCTGTTGAGGTTTAATTTTTGTGACAGGAGCATCGTGCCGGAAGGAATCCTGCCCTGCATATTTATCCAAGAAGGTGCCACCATTTTGTGCAATACCTCTACTTAACTGGAGTACTGTCTACTGGCTAATCAGTAAGTGCTACCTCGGTGTGTAAATGTATAGTGCTTTGCTTTTCCTATACTACAGCTGCGTAAAGGGCCAGAAGAGTTGTCTCCAGTGACCATGTGTGTCCGTAACTTTTGCCACCGCGCCGACGGTCGCCGGGGTCCCTCGAGTGAGCTGGCCATCATAGTGGGGAAAGGGTGGGAAGACGTTGCACACCGCTGGTGTGTGGGCTGGGGCCAAATGGGTGGGGCTTATATGCAGTTCACATGCCTCTTGTTTATAAAGGGTGAGAGACCGACCAGAGTAGCAGATGAGGAGACAGAACCTCCTGGTGTCAGGAACTACAAGGGGATTGCGCTCGAGAAACTCATGGATGCACAGACCTCCATCAAGGATTACAGCAAATTGTTGACGGTAGATATGGGGAGAAAGCGTACCTGCCTAGCCTCCATCGTGCTCACGAATCTTTCGTGCTGATTAATGCGTTACTGAATTTGAGCTTCAACTCGGGCACCTGCTTTATTTATATCTGTAAGTGCTTCCTGTTGAGGTTTAATGACAGGAGCATTGTGCCAGAATGAATCCTGCCCTGCATATATCCGTTCCGCCACGGATCGCGGAAGTTTCGACATTTTCGCGATCCGCGCTGAACGAGAAAATGTTGACATTTCGCAAGTTCCGCGAGCGAAACGGAAATTGTCACCCACTCTTAGTATATATATATACGCGCTCATTCTCTTCTCCTCTACAGTAGAGAAAGCACTCCCAGGGGTCTTTGCCTTTTTCAAAGTTGCTTTCTAATTCATTTGCTTCCCAATCAACATGACGCGTTTCAGCTAACGCCTTAGTCAAATGTTTACAAGTTACGCGCCGAAATGCGGCAAATTTTTTAAATATACGTATCAGGTCACATGATGCATTCCTCATTGAAAGCAAAAGTAAAAATAATAGAAGGACCACTGAAATTACATATTCAGGTGCCATATCGGAGTGTATAACCCCAAATCAAATCCCTGTGACAAAAGCAACAATTTTAAACATTGCTAAGTTGTCAAGACTGCATATTAAGTAATCTTATTAGAAAACGTGTCAATTTCCTTAATCAAAATTGGAATCTATGACACACAGTTTTGACGGGATCAAATTAATTCATTAATTACGCCGTGTATTGGCTATGGTTCCTGAAATGAAGTCCTTCACATTATGCCATGTATCAGCTTAGACTTACAATTGCTTAAATTGCACTGTGAACCAAAAAACATAAAAGGCCATAAAAAGGTACATAAATCTGACTCCATAGTTACATTGTATAATCATTTAATCACTTACTCATAATGCATTTAATCACCTAAATGAACTGCTAACTCTTCCCCTATGTTCATTCCTTTGGGTATCTTTGTTCCCAAGTCGATAATATACCTCGATTCGAGCCTACGCAGTTGCTTGATCCTATCACCTCCCCTCACATGCATAGGGTTCTGGTCCAGCCCATAATATCGTAACAGCTCCCTGTTACTATCATGCTTCTCAGAAAAATGTCTTGCCACTGAATAAGTGACATCCTTTTTAGCTATTGCCCTCATGTGTTCTAAAATCCGTACTTTTACGGGATGAATAGTGCTGCTGATATAACGCAGCCCACATGGGCATTCCAGACAATAGACCACATAGGTGGTGTTACATGTGAGAAACTTTTTTATATATTTGGGCTTCTTAAGACCTATTACCTGATATGTGAGTGTTCTCTTACTGCCTACACAGGCCTTGTATTTACCGCAAGGATAAAAGCCTCTAAGCTCCCTTAGGGTCCCCCCTGTGTTAGGTTTGGTGTGTAGATGACTTTGAATGAGACTATCTTTTAATGATCTAGCCTTTCTGAAAGTTAGCAAAGGGGCAGATGGAATATCTGAACCTATGATGTTATCTGTTTTCAAGATATGCCAGTTTCTCTTCATAATTTTTCTCAATTCATTGGCATCACTTGAAAAAGTAGTTATCAACCTAAATGTATTTGCCCCCATCTCATCATTGCTTTTTTTCTCTTTGGTAAGAAGGGTTTCTCTGGGCATATTCCTAACCCTATTGAGGGTTACGTCTAGGAAATCCCTATTGTAGCCTCTAATCGAGAATCTAATGATACTGGCTTGAGCAGCTTCTTCAAAATCTAGTTCCCTAGTACTGTTCCATTTCAATCTCAAAAACTCCCAATAGGGGATGCTCTTGACCAACCTAGGTGGATGGTTCCTTGCCGCATGCAATAAAGAATTGCTGGCCGTTGGTTTACGATACAGTGACACATGTAATTTGTTGTCAGTTACAATGACTTTAAGATCCAAGAAATTCACTGTTTCAGAACTGATTTCACCACTGAACTCCAGGTTCACTACATTTCTATTCAAACTACAAATGAATTATTTGGCTAATTCTAATGATCCATTCCAGATAATACATAGATCATCGATGTAACGGTACCATGAGATAACTCTTCCCATATTGATATCACCTGGCGTCCTGGACACCTGCTCCTCCCACCAGCTCACGAATAAATTTGCGTAGCTGGGGGCGAAGCAGGTGCCCATCGCCGTACCAGAGATCTGACGATAAAAATCCTCGCCAAAGACAAAGATGTTGTTTTTTAACCAGAATTCAGTGAATTGAAGAATCATTTCCTTATGTTCTGTGAACTTCAGAGGTTTCTTCTTCAAGAAGTTGGCTACAGCTTCAAGACCATGTTCGTGTCTGATCCGAGTATATAGACTCATAATGTCTAATACAATTAATTTATACTCCGGATCCCATTGTTGTTTTTCAATGCGCATTTGAAAATCCCGTGAGTCTTTGATGTATGCAGGCAAAGTCCTAACCAAAGGAAAAAGAAAAAAATCAATGAAAATAGATAAATGTTCCGTAAGTCCCCCCTGAGAAGAGACAATTGGTCTCCCCGGCGTTTTTTCACTGTCTTTGTGTATCTTTGGAATATGATAAAAAGTAGGTACCACTGTGTTTAAACATCGGAGGAATAGATATTCTTCCATGTCAAGCATGGATTTATCAAACCATAACTTAATCAGCTCATGATATCTTTGTATGCTGTCAAGGTAAACATCTTTAGAAATCTTTTGATAGCAATTAGTGTCAGACAATTGCCTTAGTGCCTCAGCACTATAGTTCTCTCTAGTTTGTAGGACTATATTGCCCCCTTTATCGGAGGGTTTACAAATGATCGTACTGTCCTTACTCAAACTTTCCATAGCCTCCCGTTGTTCTTTGGTTATATTTTGGGCTTTTTGTAATCGTGATTGTTTGCCTTGTAGCATTAGAAGATCTTTATTTACTGCCTCTGCAAATACATCAATCGCGTCTGGGGGTAACTGAGGTAAAAACTGTGAAGTTGGTTTCAAATAACTCACATATTTTTCCTGATCAAATCCCAATTGTATCGTTCTTTGTACTTGGTCCCCCTTTTGACTTTTCTCATCTTGGTTTTCTAATCTAAGTGATTCCATTGTTTCCAAGGCAGCCAGATCTTCACCAGTCAAAGCATCCGTTGTTCTGGGATTTACTCAATTGTTTCCTTTGTTTTACAAAGTTAGATTTAGTTTTGAAGTACTTGTGAAGTTTCAATTTACGGGTCAGTTTGAAAAGGTCAATACGGGTTTGTGCATACTCTAATTTGTTTGAAGGGCAGAAAGCGAGTCCCAATCTCAATACTTGCTGTTCCGTATCAGTGAGGGTTTTCGGTGTCAAATTAATGATAGTTAGAGTGTCTAATCCCATTTCTTCCCCTTTCTGTTGCGAGTAGCTCTGGTTGGAGCGTTTGACCCTCCTGCTCCAGCCACCCCTCCTTGTTTTTCTTTTTCTGCCTCGGGTGGTCTGCTCTTGCCCCCTCTTAACCACGTTTGTCTCATAATACGAAATTCCTCCTGAACAGGGGTCTTTATTGTTCTTGGATTACTTCCTCCGTCGTCCGAGGATTCACCGCCAGTAACATCAGACTCCGAGGTCTCAATTCTTGTTGTTTCAGGCATACCCTCCCTTGCCTTCAATTCCTTGTGTGAGCCCACAAACTTTTTCGCAAACGTGAGTACTCTACCCTGGGCATAATCACGTTCATCCCACTCGAACTTCTCCTGCTTTCTTTGTTTTATTTTTGCTTCATATTTCACAAGTCTTTTCTTCATCTGCTCTTTGAGCTCTTCCATTTTTTTCTTATCCTCCTCTTTGTCAATTTCTGCCTCCATTTTCTCAATTTCCAGTAAAGCTTTATCCCTATCACTCCAGGCGAATTTCACTAATATAAACAGCATGCCCTTGCTTGACTCAGCTGTGTGTGCCACCCATTCATCAAGGAGCTTGGGGTCCGGATTTTCATAGGCAGGAATAGTATAAATCCATAGACCTCTGGGTACCCGATCTACACCAATGTAACTCTGTAATGAGGTTGCCTCCCACCACTTTCTTTGTTCGCGCTCATATAATCTCTCTAGCGCTGTAAACTTCGATATCAAGTTCATGGCTTCTGGTGTCAATTTGCTGCCTCGTTGTTGTGAGTCAGCCAATGTGCCTCTTTTAAACATGCCTTGTGCCGCTTCGGGACGCTCCGATACATTGAACATGTTTCTGGGAAAAGCGATACTGGATATAAGTCTCTGCAAAGCCCCTTCGTCTTGCCGCAATTATACACCAAAACTGCGAGTTAAATGATTCAATCCCACTTACCGATCCTTGTCGCTTCGTCTCGGGCGTCCTCTGACACTCCGACACTGCCGCTCCTTCGGATCAGACGTTTCGTCAGGCGGTGCCGCCGGTAATTTCAATAATAGCTCCAACTACACCTAAAACCAGCGCACTTGTGGACAGTAGAGAAAGCACTCCCTGGGGTCTTTGCCTTTTTCGAAGTTGCTGTTTAATTAATTCGCATAATTTGATCCCGTGAAAACTGTCTGTCATAGATTCCAATTTTGATTAATGAAATTGACACGTTTTCTAATAAGATTACTTAATATGCAGTCGTGACAACTTAGCAATGTTTAAAATTGTTGCTTTTGTCACAGGGATTTGATTTGGGGTTATACACTCTAATATGGTGCCTGAATATGTATTTTCAGTGGTCCTTCTATTATTTTTACTTTTGCTTTCAATGAGGAATGCATCATGTGACCTGATGCGTATATTTTAAAAGTTTGCCACATTTCGGCAGGTAACTTGTAAACATTTGACTAAGGCGATAGCCGAAACGCGTCATGGTGATTGGGAAGCGAATGAATTAAAAAGCAACTTTGAAAAAGGCAAAGACTCCTGGGAGTGCTTACTCTACTGTAGAGGAGAAGAGAATGAGCGCGTACACTATACGAGGTTGCACCTCCGCGTCACGGAGCACCCGTCCACGAGTGCGCTGGTTTTAGGTGCAGTTGGAGCTATTTTATATATATATATATATATATATATATATATATATATATATATAAGCTCACAATCCTGACTACAAGACGTACGTCTCCAGCAAAAGCGCATATATATCCGCTTTAGGGCTACCGGAGTCCCCAAATTTCTTTTCCAAACTTCTCTGCTCCTCCACAGAAAAATACTCGAACACCCAGGTATGCTGTGAAATGTTAAATCGCAGACAAAACGATGCGTTTCAGCTTCCGCTTTGCGCACGTTTCTATGCACATTTGAATTATGACCTAAATTGATCCAAAATCAGACATCGAAAAAGGTCCTCGCACTAGGTTTGTCTTTTTGTCCATCTATGAATTTGAACTATACTCAGACTAGAATTGACCTTTTCTACTTTGCTAGAAAACTGAAGTAAAAAAAATGGTTTGAGACCCAGCCAAACAGAAATGTGGTTGCAAGTGGGGTGAATGAATTGAGCAATCTCAATATTGGTGACATAGAAGCCCTTCATACTTTATCTATTCTGGGAGGAGGGAATATGTTGAGAGAGGAAGCACTACAAAATTGTGAAACTGATTTGGGGTTAAACCCGGGGAGTAATTTCAAACCCAAGTCGAGATTCTTGCCCAATATCAACTGTGAGGCTGTTGAAATTTTCGAGAAGGGAGTTCTTAAAGATCTGGTCTGAGTATTTTTCTGTGGAGGAGCAGTAGGTAGTTATAGTTAGGACCAAGTTTCCATAGGAAGAGCATTTTTTGTTTTGCTTATAACTTTGGCATCGTTTGATGAATATTCATGAAATTTTCCAAACTAATTCTTTGTTCATATCATCTCCTAAGTTGAAAGTTTGGGGGTAATTCATCAGGGGGGGACGAGAAAATAGGGGGGACCTAAACGTGTTTTCTCCATGCAATTTCCATAGGAAACTTTAGACAAGGCTATAGGTCGAACGGGTGAACGGAATTGCCCCAAATTTGGCAGGGAGAAGCGTCTTGGTCTAGAAAGCATGCTTTTGTTTATTTGGTGTAAATCCGTTCAGTAGTTTTGGAGAAATATCGAAATTTACAGATATCAATATTTGGGAATTCTGCCATCTGATTTGCTGAGGCGTTACGTGTATGAGCTTGCTGCTTATTGGCTGCGAGCGCTGCGAGTGGTTGCAAATAGGAAGTGTTGGCAGACATTTTTGGATTCTGTTGAAGCGAGTAAGGGGAAAAAAGGGCGAAAAAAGTAGGAAAGAGGAGGGTAGGAGCACTGTAACCTCTGTGGGGTGTTTAGGGTGTGCTATACAGGGGAGCAAAGTGAACTACTCATCCCTACCGGTCTGAAAGTGCTGGGCTACAGAAATTAAGTGAGGTATTGCCTAGAGTCTGATGCTGCTAAGGTGAGCTGCTGCGGGACTCGGGGATTAAAGCGTGAGCCCAAACTGTGTGTCTTATGCTCTGAAGTCATGTGCCCTCTCCATTGCACCACACCTGTGGAAGTAGTGTCAGCATGTGTTTATACATACTAGGATGAACTGCTGACCCCTACTGGTCTGAAAGTGCTGGGGTACGGAAAATATGTGAGGTAATGTCTAGAGTCTCATGCTGCTAAGCTGAGCTGCTGCCGGACTCGGGATGAAAGCGTGAGTACAAACAGTGTGTCAAATGCTGTGAAGTCATGTGCTCTGGCCGCTGTGCCACATCTGTCCAAGTAGCTTCAGTGTGTAGTTATACCTACTCGGAGGAACTTTTGTTTCGAACATTGTAACTTGTGTATGGTGCTTAGGTGGTGTTATACAGGGAGTGTGTAAGTAAATTTGTGCGTATCAAATCAATTCGGTATTTGTAAAGTGGAAACTACTCACTCGTATGTGTCTGATGGCGCTGGGGGTGTAAGCTGTGCTGCTGCCGGACTCGGAGATAAAGCCGCTGAACTACTGACCCCTACTGGTCTGAAAGTGCGGGGTACGGAAATTAAGTGAGGTATTGCCTAGAGTGTCATGCTGCCAAATTGAGCTGCTACTGGAGTCGGGGATGAAACCGTGTGCCCGAACTGTGTGTCCTATGCTGTGAAGTCATGTGCTTTGGGTGCTGTGCCATACCTGTAACAAATAGTGTCAGCAATATTTTATACGTAGTAGGAGGCAGTTTTGTTTGGAACACGGTAACTTGTATATGGTGCTGGTAAGAGATCCGCAGCACTGCCAAAGGCAGTGCACCCAGGACATGCAGCAGACGTGCAAGGTATAGGTTGACGTGAATGGAGTCGACCATGTGTTCTGGACGCCCTGCTATGCGCCAGTGGCTCTGCTTGTAGCTGCACTGGCTTGCCGTGTGCCAGTCTTGTGGATGAAATGGCACAGCTTGGTGCAATGAGCCGGGTCTGTGTGCAATGGGTGCAGGGCAGGGTTGTGGTGGGAGTACGTGTGAAGGCCATTTCACGCACACTAAATACGACAAAGGACTTTTGAGTGTGGGATGTCCACTCGTTGTTCTCAAATTGGGCATTGGGTAGTGTGGGAGACTGTTGCAAATATTATCGTGTCTGTCAAGGGGGACTGGCCACTTGCAAGTTCCTTCTCGGAGCAGCAGATGTGTTAGCGCAAGATAGCTCAGACAAAGAACCTTTCATCCTTACAGTAATTTCTCCAGCTGCATTCATACAGGATATGTACCAAGGCCAGTCATGGGTGTTGCGGGATGTCTGCGACCCTGGTCATCATGGATGAGATGCCCAGCACGTGGCACATGGGCGGGTTCACTGTGTGTTACGTTGCCAAACAGCTGCTCCTCCCTCCCACAAGCCCCCACACTTTTGTGCGCTGCACTGTTGTATCCCATGCACTCCTATGGCACACCTTTGTAATGCCTATTCACGCATGTCCTGCGGCATTCCAATCACACCGTGACACTGCCGTTTGGAGGGGGTGCATGCCACTTTACAACATCGACTACTGCGACCCTTGTGGCGGCCACACCAGAACACAGAGACACACTTACCGCACTTCTTGCACACGGACATTTGTGAGACATCCTGTTCTCCTTGCTGCCTGTGCATGCAGGAGGATGCGTACGTAGCTACATCTCTAGGCTCACTGCCAACGCTGAGGTGACATGGTAATGTCCGCTGAAGACAGCACATTGTGATGTTGCAGGGCCCGTGCCTATCATATTAACACAATGACCACACGGACATACTTGCTCAGATGTGGGTTCATGGGGCATTGGCGGTCCTGGGGTTGTTGCGATGAGTGTTATGGCCCACAGGGTATCCGTGTATCATGCTCATAGACTCTATGGCACCTGTGGGTGTTCTGGTGTGGCTCTTGGCTGTGTTCCCTTTCATGCTGCAGGTAGTCGTCCTGCTTAACACCAGCAGAAAGCAGGTGTAAAATCTCTGGTCCTAACGCGGCTTATCGCCGGAATTTGTTTCGCATCGCAATTTTTGCCTTTCGTTGTGAAAGTTGTAATGTGTTTTTTTCGTGTACAGAAAAATAAATGAACTGGGCAGTGTATCCCGTCAAGATCCAGCACCTGACCCACTATTCCCAATCAATATAAATACAATGAGATTTATTCATTGATTTGGTGTGTACACTGTAAATACACCCACTACCACAGTGCAATTCAATACAGGATTTTAGTATTTAGAATAAATCGCAAAGGTGCACCTCGTGTGTTTTTGCACGGGAACGCCTACCCTGCATCTCATTATCAGCACTTTAATACAACTACAGTTGAGATAAATCTAACACGATATTCAGAAGCTGGTGCAAACTGCAGACATCACCAGTATTCCCGCAATAACTGCCCCAAATATTAACACCGTGGTGGACGCCACCAAGTAACAGTAATAAGAACGAGAAAGAGTCACACAGCACTTAAGTAACAACCCAAAACGTTACTGATTTCTTCAAACTTTATTTTTTGGCAAATGTATATATAAAGGATGAAGTAAATTTAACAAAATGAACATAAAACAACAAGGCGGAAGACTCCTGACGGGACCATGAATGTCGACGACACAGCCTGGAAAATAAAGCACAAAATAAGTATGTGTGTAATGCGCATAGCAAACAAGCTAGACAACGAGAAGGAAAAAAAAGCCAGAGAGAAAAAGAGAGGGAAGGAAAGAAAGGGAGTGAGAAAGGGAGAAGGGAGATAGAGAAAGAGAAGGAAAGGAAGGAAGAGAGTGAGAGAGAGAGAGTGAAGAGAGGCAAGTGAGAGAGAGAGAGAGAGAGAGAGAGAGAGAGAGAGAGAGAGAGAGGGAGAGATACTGCCGCCCCTGCGCATCCATGACCAAATAATTACCTGCTGCCACCGGAGTGTCTACCAGTGGGCACTCCACGTGCCCGTCAAAGCTCCACGGCCCGGCAGATCTCACAGATGTTGCTGATTCCTGAATGGTGGAGACCACATCAGCTTCTCCGCGGCCCGGCAGATCTCACAAATGTCGCTGAGTCCTGAGTCATCAATGGCAGAGACCACATCAGGTTTTGGTGCCGCTAACCCTGTTCAATGCAAGTCAGTGCCATGTGGTGGTAGGCCGCTGACGGCCATACAACTTAGGGTGCAACTAACCCTGTGCAAATCAAGTCTGCGCCAAATGGTGGTAGGCCCACATCAGCTTCGGGTGGCACTAACCCTGTGCAAGTCAAGTCCGCTCCACGTGGTAGTGGGCCCCTGACGGCCATACAGCTCAGGGTGCAACTAACCCTCTGCGCAACTTCTCATGGACTTTTTATGATTGAGACCCGTGGAGCATTCGCCATCCAGTCACCACCAGCAATAAAGGATGTGACATTGTCGATGCATTATATTTGTGTGGTCACATGGCCTGTGACGCATGTGCCGGATGGGTGTGGTGTGTGTGCAAACCTGTCTTCAGGGAGTGGCCGTGACATGTTGACAACTAGAGCACTGACCTGCACACCAACAGTGAGTACACCTGTGTCAGGTAGCTATGTGGGGGTGTGAAAACGTGTTTTCTCAATGATTTTGCATAAGAAACTTTAGACAAGGCTACAGGTCAAACTGCTGAATGGAATAACGCCAAATTTGGTAGGGAGAAAGGTCATGGTCCAGAAAGCGCACTTTGTTGCATTGAGTGAAAATATAAAAGAAAGGTCCTGGGGGCAATTTAATGTACCCGAGCTCTGTCTGTGCGAGATAACCCTTTCACGCTCCCTCTTCCCAACATCACCACTTCGGAGCTATAGCATTAGAAGCCAGTCCGTCGGCTCGCAGCTCTCTACCTTTGCGAGCTAGTACGCAGCTGTGCCTGTACCTCTGCGAGCTACAACGATGCTGTTCCTTTGGGAGCAGACGGCTCATAGTACTGCGTCTGTGAGTCGACCGGACGGGCCGCAGTTTTCCCTCTGCGAGCCTGGGTGCGAACTGTTCATAAGTCACACTACATAAGCATTGAAAAGCCATTTTGTGATTCAGTCCGTCAGGTGGCATCTGTCCGAGGCATTTCTGAAAACATACCGGAGTTCTTTCTTTGAGAGATTCCCCTTTCACGCTGCCTCTCCCCACATCAGCAGGTAATGCACCCTCTTCCCACATTACCAACATACCCCCAACAACCTTCTTGGGCCCAGAATTGTCCCTGTGCGGTTGGACAAACGAGAATCTTAGTCATGTATAGATTTACATATAAAACATTTTATTTAAACAAAACAACAACAAATTAAAGTGAAAGGAGCCTGGTGCTGTGGTCGCTGCCACAAAGTTGGGGTTACTGTCATTCAGGATTCAGGACACAGTTCCACATGTGGGATCGGCTTGTATTGAACAGGGTTAGTGGCACCACGTGTCGCGCCTTGTGTTGTACAGGGTTAGTGGCACCACATGTTGCCGGCCTTGCATATGGAAATATGCCTGTCTGATCAAAGGGAGTCTGGTGTTGTGGTCGCTGCCACGAAGTTAGGGTCACTGCCATTCAGGACTCAGGACACAGTTCCACATGTGGGATCGACTTGTGTTGAACAGGGTTAGTGGCACCACGTGTCGCGGCTTGTGTTCAACAGGGTTAGTGGTACCACGTGTCAAAAAGTTGAATTGCGAGCTCTGTTGCCCGCAGTGTAGAAAGTTATTGAGTGTTTGTTGGCACTTGAAGATGAATTTGTTGATTGTACTTAAGCTATAACTGATATAAAAAAAAGTTCTTGAAGCAAGGATACTAAAATGATATTATGTAGGTTTTAGGCCTGTGATAGTTACTTGCGTAGTGGACTCTGTAATTAATGAATCAAGATTTAATTTTAATTGTGAGCCCTACTGACCGCAGTGTAGGCGTATCATGAAAAGGTGAAATATGTATAGAATACACTGTCGAAGTGTATGAGCCTGTGATGCTGCTTGGTGCGGATGGGCCGCAGTGGGAGCTATGTCTCTTGCCTACTGCGCCATCTGCAATCGCGACTGAATCTGAATTGTGAGCCCTGCTGACCGCAGTGTAGGTCAGAGGTAGCGGTGAGCAAGGGCCCACAGCCACATGCATAGGTTGGTGGCCCCACTGGCATGCATAATTTAGGTCTAGTGGCACCACGAGTCACTAATCGAAGGGAGTCTGGTGTTGTGGTCGCTGCCACAATGTTGGGGTCACTGCCATTCAGGACTCAGGACACAGTTCCACATGTGGGATCGGCTTGTGTTGAACAGGGTTAGTGGCACCACGTGTCGCCGGCCTTGCATATGGAAATATGCCTAACTAATCAAAGGAAGTATGCTGCTGTGGTTGCTGCCACGGACTTGGGGTCACTGCCATTCAGGACTCATTACACAGTTCCACATGTGGGATTGGCTTATGTTGAACAGCGTTAGTGGCACCACGTGTCGCCGGCCTTGCATATGGAAATTTTCCTAACTGATCAAAGGGAGTCTGGTGCTGTGGTCGCTGCCACGGACTTGGGTTCACTGCCATTCAGGATTCAGGACACAGTTCCACATGTGGGATCGTTTGGCTTGTGTTGAACAGGGTTAGTGGCACCACGTGTCGCCGGCTTGTGTTGAACACGGTTAGTGGCGCCATGTGTTGCAGCTTGTGTTGAATTCTGCCTCAATAAGTCCACGTGGCAATGACTTGTGGTGCAGTGAGTTAGTGGCACCTGAAGCACTCAGCATGTGCGCACCCTGCAATGTCTTTACATGCTTTGAAAGAAACTTCATAGCAGTCAAAATCTCCAAGTAATTCCATTTCAGTCCTCCAAGGTTTGAAGAGTTGCAGAAGAGCTAAATAGAAAAACTCTCTCTTATCTGGAGTATCACAACTTAATTTCCTGTGATTAATCAAATTTCCTTTGGCATTCTTTAAGAAACATCCATCAGATCCAATTACAGCATATTTCCCTTCATTTATTTTTTCTGTACCATTTTCTCTAAAACTATAATGTTGCAGTATTTCATATAGACATATGTTTTCCAGGTATGGACTTCTATTTCGATAGTATGCGAGGAACAGTAATTGAGTTATCTGCAACATATTGTATGTCCATATTTGCATTCCACATCTTCAAAATTACTGGATTGTAATCATTAATGTACTTCGATTCTTCTGTTCTTTTTATATTATAAGTATTTTTGGGTGATTTTCGAGTGATAGTATGCCTCACTGCTGACATAAAACTGTTCACTCTTCCTTGCGATGACTTATGGTACACAGAGTTAGTAGCACCTTTGGCGCTCAGCATGTACGTACCCTGCGATGATGCGTGGTCATGGAGGGCCGCACTCGGATCAATGTCTTTTATCTATTGAATTCTGCTTCAATAAGGCCACGTAGCGATGACTTATGGTGCACTGAGTTAGTAGTACCTTTGGCACTCAGCGTGTACGTACCCTGTGATGATGCGTGGTCCGGGGGGGCCGCACTCGGAGCAATGTCTTTTGTCTATTGAATTCTGCCTCAATAAGGCCACGTGGCGATGACTTATGGTGCACTGAGTTAGTAGTACCTTTGGCACTGAGCGTTACGTACCCTGCGATGATGCGTGGTCCGGGGGGGCCTCACTCGGACCAATATCTTTTGTCTATTGAATTCTGCGTCAGTGAGGCCATGTAGCGATGACTTGTGGTGCACTGAGTTAGTGGCACCTAAAGTACTCAGCATGTGCGAACCTTGCGATGATGCGTGGTCCTAGAGGGCCGCACTGGGAGCAATGTATCTTGCATACTGCACTGCGTCATCTGCAATCGCTACTCCATCTGAATTGTGAGGCCTGCTGTCCGCAGTGTAGATCGAAGGTAGTAGTCTGTGCAGACAAAAGTCTGCGGTGCTGTGCCGCTGGGTTCGCAGGGGGCCTGTATCGAGGAGACCCACAGTCATGGCGGCAGCCTTTCTGGCAGGGTGAGGCCCGCCATTCTGGCAGAGTCGTTGGTCTTCACAGTTCACAAGTGAACCACGCCCAGAGCCCCGGCCTATTTATTCAGACTCCTACACTGAAGTGACGTACGTCGGACCAGCCCACTCCGGTTACACTTATGCTTACGGGGGGACAATACAGCTACATGACTGAGATTGTCCCTAGTGTTTGACGTAACATGGTTGGGTCCACTGTCCACAACACTACAAGCACCAGTAGTATAGGTGCACATGGAGAGGTGTGTGTACTGCATACTGAAATGTGTCCAGCACATCACCGCTACACATTGTGTGCATTGTTATTCATGGGTGAATTGCTTCCTTCACATATAGTTTGTTCACACCTGTCCCAATATTCAGCTATTGTGTGGCTGAGGGGCCATGCCGTTTTCGGAAAGTTCGCTATCTTGTTCTGCGCTGCCTCGGTGGTAGAGGAGGGGGGTCCTGGGGGTGGAGGTGGTTGTTGTGGCGTTCTTGGGTGTCGGAGCTGCTTGATCAGTAGGTCTATGACATGTGTTGTTCTTCAGATGTGGCTCTGGGCTGGGCTCCCTTTCATACTGTATGTAATTGTTTAATATTTAAAAAACAAGAAGACATTAAATAATAAATAAAAAAAATATAAAAACAATTTTTAGGATATTAAAGTTACAAAATATTTTAAAAAAATCAAAATTACTGAGAAAAACATAGGTTTTATGAACATTATAATTAGAAATTAGTATTTAATAACCTTTGAAATTCACAAAAAAACATGGGTCTCAGGAAGATGAAAGTTAGAAATTAGTATTTAAAAACAAAATCACATTTACTGAAAAAACAATTGCCACATTTCCCAACATTGAGCTATTATATGGCAAAGGGACCGGACCATGCCGTTTTTGGAGAGTTCGCTGTCCTGTTCTGCACTGCCTTGGTGGTAGTAGGGAGAGGGGTGGTACGGGGGGAGGTCCTGAGGGTTGTGGCAGTGGGTGTTGTGTCCTTCTTGGGTGTCGGAAAAAACTATAGGTTAAATGAACATTATAATTAGAAGTTAGCTTTAAAAAAACATTGAAATTCACTGAAAAAATAGGTTTCATGCACGGTATAGATAGAAATGAGCATTTAAATTTTTTTAGAAATTCACTGAAAAAAACCATAGGTTGCAGGGATGTTATAGTTACTTGGACATTTGACTCATATAAAACCAGAGAAATTTGCCTGTTATAGTTAGTAGAGCTAACTATAACTTGCGCGACCACAATGCACTGGTGATGACGCCACATATTACATCACTCATGACATGGTCAGTGACATTACTCATGACATCACTGATGACATCTCAAATGACATCACTGATGACATCACTGATGACATCATCCACGTGATAGTCTGACACACCTCCTCACACTCTAATATAACCTTTGATACATGTACTCTAAAATACAGACTACCATTTTCGAAACCATAGACACAGCAATACCAGATACTAGATACCCATTCACTGATTCCTATCGATATATTGTGATCTAGACATACACTCATACAGTCACTCATACATGCTGTCACTCATCATTACATCAGTATAATATCCACTCATACACCTACACAAACATTCACACAGTGCTACTGATCCTTAGAGTTACTCACACATCTACTCAGTCATGCCAAAAATCAATCACACACCCATGTACTCACCTATGCAGATATATACACACCACCTGACTTATTTATATAGATACTAACACATACTTACTCTCTTAATCACTAATGCAAGTACACATTCATGTATGTAGACACTCTTGCAATCACTGTCTCTCACTTATAGTCAATTATACACCCCAACATTCACATATACTGTCGTAAAACATATATAGTTACTCACATATATACAACTGAGACATCAATTCACTATACAGTCAGTCATGCATCTACTAAATAATCCATTCAGACACTTCTACATCCACTCATTTTTCAATAGACCTTGGCATAGATATATATGAAAAATATTTAAACTTT
Organism: Triturus cristatus; assembly: GCF_964204655.1. NCBI lineage: Eukaryota > Metazoa > Chordata > Amphibia > Caudata > Salamandridae > Triturus > Triturus cristatus. The sequence goes on along the minus strand of NC_140589.1, from coordinate 616,497,562 downwards.
ACAGAAACACACTGGAGGATGTCATGAGTGATGTCATTTGAGATGTCATGAGTGATGTCATGAGTGATGTCACTGACCATGTCATGAGTGATGTAATATTTGACGTCATCACCAGTGCATTGCGGGCACACAACTTATAGTTAGCTCAACTAACTATAACAGGCAAATTTCTCTGGTTTTATATGAGTAAAATGTCCAAGTAACTATAACGTCCCTGAAACCTATGGTTTTTTCAGTGAATTTCTAAGGTTTTTTAAATGCTAATTTCTAACTATAACGTGCCTGAAACCTATGTTTTTTCAGTGAATATATATATCAATATATATAAACAAGGAGGAGTGAGACGCTAAACTACGGCCACCTTCAGCCGTCCTCAAACGTAATCAATACACAAGAGAGGGAAAGCTTCACAACAGATGAACCCCTACCGTTTTAAGAGGTCAAATTAACTTGCTCTCAATATAAATCAAAGTGGAAAGGAATCTGCATCCAGGTGAATCGGTGTGACCCTTGCATCACATGGCTATATTAGTAGGATCCTCACCCTCTAGTACGCCAGTTGCATGCTTCCTTATTGGATCCTCACCCACTGCACCTAGTGTGAGCGAGTGGGTTCAACGTGGTTTGTAAGCGGAGCTCTCACTGAAACCTAATTACAAGTTTAAAAAAGCCTTCAGGATCTTAATTCTTGTTTATTAATAAGAGTACAATGACCCCAAACATCTATAACTCAGTAAGGTCAGCATTTTTCCACCTGTTAGAAGTGCGACTCAGGGTCAGCAGGCTTTCTTCAGGACCAACTAAATCCGAAGATTTTCTACAGATTGTGCTCAATACCAACTCCTAATGCTGGTTTACACACTACTCTAAATATGAAGCATGCAGTCATACTGACCATATTGGACCTTTTCCCTCTATGGTCTCTGAAATAGAAAAAACAAAAGCATTTTTTTTAAGGGGTGATTCACACCCCTGATCATGTAAATGTCTCATGCTTGTGCATACTTAGATTATTGAGTGCCAAACGTGAGATTATATATATATATATATACTTTTGACATTTGGTCAATATTGCTGCTATGTATATTTTCTATGCGGTTGTTTGCACTCTGTACCATTATTGCGTATTTTGCACAACAATACCATTGCAGTTTGCACTTCAAATTTGCGTATTTTGCACATTCAGCAGTTGCACTTTATAACAGTACTGTTCATGCTCTTTTGCACCTTTTCATGAATTTATCTTGGCAAGAGATTGACAAATTTTAGCCCAAAACAAGGATTTCAGTTATATATTTCTTGTGTAGACATTACAATTGTATTTGCATACTTTGTATAGTCACTACTTACCATAGATTTTTTCTATGTCCTTCATCACAACCATCACATGACCTTTGAGTGCTGTGGCCGAAACGCGTAATGACGTGTTGTGTTGGTGCTGGCTCCAATTAAACTCTCTCGAAGCACGACTGGTGTCCGTGTGCTTTCTTCTTCGCCTGCTCGGAAGTGGGAGAATGCGCCTGGTGTTTTCATATATATATATATATATATATATATATATATATATATATATATATATATATATATTATCTACTGGCGGTCGCCAGTAGATAGTTATAGTTAGGACCACGTTTCCATAGGAAATCCGCAACATTCTATTTTTAATAACTTTGGCGCCGGTTGACGAATCCTCGCGAATTTTTCAAAATAGGTGGGGCGCTACGCTCCGCTCCTACCCTGAAAGTCTCGGGGGGATTCGTCAAGCGGGGGCTGAGATAAAAGGGGGGTCCCAAACCGCGTTTTTCCCATGCATTTTTCCATAGGACCTTTAGACACAGCTACAGCCCGAACGGCTGAACAGAATTACTTGAAATTTGGCAGAGAGGTAGTCCTCAGGTCAAGGAAGTGCCTTTTGTAGGTTTGGTGTAAATCTGTTCAGTAGATCCTGAGAAAATAGCATTTAAAAGCATATATATATGTGGGCGGAGCCTAACCACACATCTCATCCTGAGATCTGATTGGCTGTCAGCACTTCATCCAAGAAGTGTTGGCAGCCATCTTGGGACCAATATACATGATAGCACCTCATTAAAAAGCATTGCAGTTAATAGAAGGTTTTAAGACTTTAGTTACATTATAAATCATTTGTTGATGGTATCATACTCATTTTAGGAATTGTGGTATGTTCTAAGGTGATTTCACCATGTGAAAAAGCCTTCTGCTGGGATATCATGATTGAGAGAAAAATATTTTCTCATGCTTTTACCACAGAGGTTTGGAAGGTGATCTATAGGCTAAACTGAGAGCTTATTTTCTGTAAATTCACATTATCTTTCTCAGTCATGTGAGAATGAAGTCTGACATTCTCAGTAAAACATGTACATCCAACAAGGGCAGAGACTGTCAGTTGATTCCTTTGTGTTCTACTGCAGCTTCCCAGAGTGTTCCAAAGAACTACTAGAGCGCTAACAGTCCTACTTATGATAAACGTATGGCACACCTGAAGCCATCTTGCTTGGATTAAAGTGGTAACTCTTAAAACATTTCATTTAAAAAGGAACAAAATGAGGGGGTTCATTTTTCAATAAAAAGTATGATTAGTGCTGCAGAAAGAAAAATTAGGGCACATTTTGAGTGACTTCTCAAATCCTCTTCTATTTCATTAAAAAATTCTGACATGCAGACTGAAACATGCACTTTCAATCCCAGCAGCAGTTTTCCCTGGTGAGCAGTAGCTTTACTACAGTGATCTAATGAGCAAAAAGAGTGCTAACATTCTGAATTTATGGCAAATGTGTGACACATCTGAATGCCTTCTTGATGGAATCAAAGTAAAAAACTGAAAGTATTTCCTACTGAGGAGACTGCAGTAAATGAGGAAATTAGGAAACTTCATAACAAATAAGTCTCCCAAGATGGCCACCAGAGACAAAAGAGCCCAAATGTAGCCCAAATATCACCCAGATGTAGCCCAAGTATAGCCCAATGACAGAATGTCCCAGAATGTTCTTAAAAACAACTAGAGCGCTTACTGTCTTCATTATGACAAAAGTATGGCACACCTGAAGCCATCTTGATTGGAATAAACTGGTAACACTTAAAACATTTAATTTAAAAAGGAACACAATGAGGAGGTTCATTTTGCCATAGAAATTATGATTAATGCTGAAGAAAGAAAATGAGGGCACATTTTGAGTGACTTCTCAAATCCTCTTCTATTTCATTAAAAAAATTCTGACATGCAGACTGAAACATGCACTTTTAATACCAGGAGCAGACTTCCATGGTGCAGTAGTTTTACTACAATTATCTAATGAGCAACTAGAGTGCTAACATTCAGAATTTATGGCAAATGTGTGACATATCTGAATACCTTCATGATGGAATCAAAGTAAAAAACTGAAAGCATTTCCTACTGAGGAGACTGCAGTACATGAGGAAATTAGGAAACTTCATAACAAATAAATCTCCCAAGATGGCCACCGGAGACAAAAGAGCCCAAATGTAGCCCAAAATCACCCAGATGTAGCCCAAATATAGCCCAATGACAGAAGTGTGCAAAACACTTATTATTTTGTGTTTTTGCAGTGTTATATAGTGCAGACTTGTCAGGTATTGGAGTGCTTTACATGAGCATTGGTTACATCACACAAGAACACATTCATTTTGGTTGTAGACATGGGGAGACTAAGTGATTTGACCAGAATCACAGAATGTCGAGCTGAAGCAGAAACTTCAACCTGGTTCCCCAGTTGCAAAGTCTGCAGTTCTGGAAGTAACACCACATCATCTCCCCTAAGTGCAACATTTAATCAAGTGGTCAACTGGATAAAAAAACATAAAGATAACAAATAATTTAAAAGTGCTTTGTCGCTATTTGAAAACTCAGAAAATATGTCCTTATTTTAGCCTTTTAGAGCACTAACCATAATTTTGATGCCAATAAGACCCTCTCATATATGTAATTTCTAAAGGAAATGCTCTAGGTATTACAGTTTTGATTACATCAAGATGATGTCAGGCGTTCCACACTTTTGTAATAAATATAGAATGTTAGCAATCTAGTTGTTCATTAGGATACTGTTGAGAGGCAGAGGCCAGGGGCACGGACTCTGAAAATTGAAGGCAGGTAGGAGGGTGCAAAGGCAACAATTTAACCACACTGAGCAGGCAGGAAGGGCCGTGGAAGCACAACAGACTATGGAGGGCAGTGGAAAGGGGGGCAGGGGCAACAAACCAACAATACAGGACTTGCAAGAGAGGCTGTTGGAGGCAAGATCTATTACGGGTCAAGGAAGCTAGGGGCGGTCCCCAGATCCCCGGGAGCCACCACAGAACTGAGCAGGAGAGTGAGTCAGGGACAAAAGGGGCACCTTAATTTGAGCCGGGGTGCCTAGGAACGCTTGCTCCAAAAATGAAGAAAACAGACATATGAAACATGGAATTGGAGGCAGAATACAATGGCAGTTTAATGAGAAGATGCAACTTCAAAGAAACCGCAGAATAGAGACATAAAGTACAAAATACAGAATCCAGATAATCATACAGCTGTCATAATATTCTCTGTATCTCAATTAATGTACTGACAGAGAGAGAGAGAAAACACATTTATAAATGCATCATGAGAAACAAGTTACACCAAGGAAAATGTTACCTAGGAACACTCACGTTTACTCTTAGAGCAAGCATTCCTGCAATTACAATACAAAATCTTTTAAATGCAAAAGTAAAGAGAACAATGGTTAAACATAACATGACATTTCATATAGGTAAAATAGAATAAGATACTTCAAGCAAAGCAGAGCAAGACATTTTAAGCAAAGGAAGACAAGAGCTCCCAGCTCTTGGGGAAAACCTGCACTGCCTGTTAACCTACATACAGACGGCGAGGTAGTCCGTCGATATCTGTGGGTGCTCCCTTTTTATATCATTTTGTGGGCTCCTTTGCACGCTACATCTACCTACGTATGCTACCCAAAAGCTTCGTCTGCAGATTTTACCAGACATTTCGTCATTTACCCACTTAATGCTGACAATGGACTGGGTGAAAAGGTCAGTCTCTCAGGCCAATCGCTTATCGTAAGTTCCATAGAGCAAGCAGAAAATAATGGGTATTGTACGGGAATTCAATATATTCATGTATAAAATCTCCTCAGTTCTCCTAACTTGACGCTCTGCGGTTGCCACTTCCTTAAAAGTGGGAAACCTGCCCAGGAAGCAAGTACCAGTCCAGGATGCAGCCTACTGTATGTCGACAGCTTCAGGGGGATGTTGAACTTTGATACCGAGCACGGAGCACTCGGGTAGGGTGGGGGCTACTGGTTTGGAGCAGAAGGCCTCGCAGACCTGCCTTCAGACTGCTATACACTAAAATTGCAGAGCTATGGTCAATTTAACAAAGAGGCCTACATATTGAACAGAAGGGCCTACACAGGGGTTTTATACTGGCTGAGTGGTAAGGATGTCTCAGGATAATTATATAGCAACACAGGACCCGCTGGTCAATTTAATACGGCCTACAAATGCAGCTGGCAGGGCAAGGACAAGGGTCTCATACTTCAGGTGTGGACAGAACGGGCCAGGGGCCCCCTGTGATACAAAATCTACCCTCCTTCAAGCCTGTGGCAATGTAATAGACCATTGTGGGCAGAAGGAAGAGGCAATGGTAGTACAACCATACATGCCAACAGACCCGATTCAGCCAGGAAACGTCCAATGTTTTTAAGCTCAAATGGGCTTTATTTGATCTGTCTCCTGTCTACAATATCCTCTTTTTCAATGTAACTCAAAGGGGAAAATCAATACCCCAGTTTTTTTTCAAAATCTCCCTCTTACCAAGTTCAAAATGTTCGCAAGTATGGTACATTGGATCATGGAAGGAAATGGGATAGGGACATGGACTTGGATAACAGAGGACAGGAGGGACATGGAGAGGTGCACCAAACTGACCCTGCAGGGCAGGCATCAGGGTTTGCAGCAGCACAATACACCACACGGGAGTGCAGCACAACAATCCATAGAAAGCAAGAGGGAGGGGACAGGACCATGCACATGGACAACAGAGAACAGAGGGGCAAGAGGCAATGGTAGCTAGCTGACCATAATGGACAGACAGGAGAGAAAGCTGCAGCATAACAGACCATAAAGGGCAGGAGGGACGGATCAGGGGTATTACAATGGAACAGACAAGCCAGGAGGGAGGGAGTAGGGCTGGGGGCAAGGGGGCAGGGCAGGAGCAGCAAGATAGCCATGGAGGTCAGGCAGGATGGGCACTAGAAGCAAGACACACCATGAAGAGCAACAGTGAGACTGTGATGGCATACACACAGACCATGGAGGAAAGGTGGGAGGGGGTCAGGGGCAGCTAACTGACCACACAGGGAAGGTGGGAGGGGCCATGGCAGCACAGAAGACCATGCATGGCAAGTGGGAGGGTTAGTGGCAGCACAATGGCTATGATGGGCAAGAAGGAGGGTGGAGGGGCATGCACAAAGGACGATGGAGGATAGAAGGGAGGGTCAGGACCTGTGCACAGACAAGAAAGTTCAGGGGAAGGGACCTCACAACAGACCACACGGGGCAGGCAGGAGGAGCAGCTGCAGCACAACAGACCAGGGAGGGCAGAAGGGTGTGGCAGTACAATGGACCATGTAGGACAGGAGGAAGAGGATAGGGGCATGGCATGTGGACAGGCAGGGTGGAGGTGACAGGGACAGGTTACAGTCATCTGACAATGCTAGGCAGGTGGGAGGGGAGTTGCAGCTCAACAGAACACTCAGAGTAGATAGGAGTGGCAGGTCCATGGGACATGGTGGGCAAAAAGGATGGAGCAGGGGCATGCACAAAGACATCGGAGGGCAGGGGGAAGGAGAATAGGGGCAGCAAGCTAAGCACAGAGTTTAAGCAGGAGGTCAATGATGGGGCATAGAATTGGGCAATGGAGGGCAGGAGGAGTGGACTGGTGCATCATACTGAGGGCAGTGGCAGCACATCAGACCATGCATGGCAGGAGGGAGGAGGCTAGTCCATGGATTCACACAACAGAGGATAGGGAGGAAGGGGATGGGGCAGCAAGCTAACTGTTCAGAGAAGGCGGGTATTAGGAACTTTATTGTTTTTAAAACATTGTGTCTGTGCGAACTACTTAAAATATGAACAAGTATGCAGCATAATCTCACTTTTATTCAGGAAGAAGAGGACGTTTGTGACTGTGACTCCGGGCTCACTTGGCAGAAACACCCCCTGACCCTCCACCCCTATCGCAAAATGTATGCCCGTGAAAAGGGTAGGTGAACACAGTGTTATATAGAACATAGTCCTGAGAGCACGATTGAAAATGAAAACTAGATATAGTGTATGGTATAAACTATGCACCAAAAAGTGTGATATAAGATGAACCGGGCGTGAAATATAATATGCAATACATTGTGCGCAATGACAGATTCATTGGAGAGCGCGAGATAGCACAGGCACTAGCGCGTGCTATGCGATATGCGCCTTGGAGTGTAATATGCACAGGGCAGTGTTGTGTAACCTAACTAGTCTCTAAAGTTGTAATATAAAATATGTGCTGGGGAGTGTAAGGTTGCATATGCACTGTGACAAAGATATGGATCCCAGATTGTAATATGTATGGCATAGCACTGTGCGTTATAACATAGGCATCGAGAAAGGCACGTTAGATGGGGCAATATAACCCGTGCGAAGACAAGTGTGGCATGACATATTCACGGGGTGGTGTTACAGTGCACATGGGCTAGAGAGTGTCATAGCATATGCACTAGCTAGTGGAATACAACACAGAGGTGTGTGGCACACGGCAGGCAATGGTGGGTGTAACACAGCATTGGGCTCTGTCAGGAGCGCGCTGTGACTCTCAAGTGATGTTCGTCCCCTTTCCAGAGAGTAAAATAAAAAGTATTACACATCCGGCAGTGGATGTGTGTTTTATTAACCGTGAGGGGGGTTTCTTGCATAGTTTTGGTCGAATTTTTGTCGAATCCCCTTTGAATGGCTTGGTGTGCATGTGTATTAAATGTGCCCGTCAATAGCTACCCAAGTTTGTATAAATAAACGACAAGGGTGTCTACCGGGATTAGGCACGGTAGGGCATCAGACATGTCAGAGCTTCACTAGTGGTGTAAATACATTCCACGTGGATTCATTGCATGCATAGTCGCCTTTTAATGAATATCACGCAAATCGTCATGGTGATAGGTACGTACGGTTTGTCCAGCATGTCCTAGGTGTGTCTATAAATATATATTTTTTAAAAATAATAAAAAACAGTGGCCGGCCCTGGGGATTGGGGTAAAAAAAATATAATTAGGAGACTGGCCCTGGGGGATGGGGTCATCAGGGCCAATAAATTAGAATAAGAAGGGGAACCAAACAGCCCCCCTTCTTAAAAAACTAAAATAAATAAAAGACTGGCATCGTGCAGGAGGCCATGCCCCCTCCGTGCAGCACTCTGCAAACGCGCCCCCAACAGGTATCTCCAGTATGCGCCAGGGAGATGCGCTGCAGCCAGGTGTTCTGAGGCCAAGCCCCTTTTTACACCTCTCTGCAACGCAGCTCTGTGGCGCTTACTGGAGGTACCTAGTGGTCTAGTTTGACCCTAGGGACCCTTAGGATTCAAGGGGACTTAATCTCTCAACTTAGAACAGCCACAGGGCGCGTTTACACAGTGGTGAAGGGAGGGGACGGGGCCTGAGGTGACGTGTGCAAACACGCACTATGGCACGTTTTAAATTGGGGATATAATTTCCCTTCAATACTGAGGGCCCCTGGGGGCTAACTAGCCCACCAAGTGCTTCCAGTAAGCGCCACTGAGCTGCATTGCAGAGAGGTGGTCCAGGCCGTGCCACTTTTTACACCTCTCTGCAACGCAGCTCTGTGGCACTTACTGGAGGTACCTAGTGGGCTAGTTGGACCCCAGGGACCCTCAGGATTCAAATGAACTTAATCTCCCAACTAAAAATGGACACAGGGCGTGTTTACACAGTGGTGAAGGGAGGGGACGGGGCCTGAGTTAACGTGTGCAAAAACGCCCTGTGGCCTGTTTTAAGAGGTAGTTTTAATCCCCATGCCCTCTTATATACTAGGGGCTTACAGAGGAGGTCATGCTAATCACAGGGGGACCCCAACGCATAATGTTCCCTAGTGTATGTAGGTGTTTTCACTGTATTCTAAGTGTCTTTTAACATAGCACTGGCTCTAGGACTGGTTAGTCAGGCTCAGTTACCACCAGTATCCGTCTGAAAAAGTTGAGGGTACAGGATGATTTTGCAACAAGGCTTCTTTCTGCTCTTCTTTTTGTTCTTGCTGCACGTTATCCTTCTTCCTGCACTTATCTTCGTATTTGAGGACTTCTGTTGCTTCTTTCTGCACTTCTTTTGTTTCTTTCTGTGCATTTTTTCTTCTTTCTTCACATGTCCTATCTCTGTAGGCATAGTTAGAAATTAGCATTTAAAAAACCTTTGAAATTCACAGAAAAAACCATTGGTTTCAGGCACGTTATAGTTAGGAATTAGCATTTAAAAAACCTCAGAAATTCACTGAAAAAACCATAGGTTTCAGGGGTGTTATAGTTAGCTGGACTTTTCACTTGTACAAAACCATTGAAATTCCCCCGTTATAGTTAGTTCAGCTAACTATAACTCGGGCGCCCGCAATGCACTGCTGATGACGTCACATATTACATCACTCATGACATGGTCAGTGACATCACTCATGACATCACTGATGACATCTCAAATGACATCACTGATGACATCACTGATGACATCATCCTTGTGATAGAGTGGCAGACCTCCTCTCACCCTAATATAACCTTTGATACACACATTCAAAAATAGAGACTAAAATTTTCAAAACAGTGGACATACCAATACCAGTTACAACAACCTCTTCAGTAATTCTAAGATCCACATACACATCCACTCATTCACCAACAGTCCTATACAGTCACTCATACATGTACTCACTCATCATATGTACTCATACACCTATACATCCTGTTACACAATGCCACTCATCCATAGAGTTACTCACACACATAGTCACTCATGCTAATAAAGAATCAAACATACATTTACTTGCATATACAGTTATACACACACCACCATACTTACTTCTACGGAAACTTACACATACTTAGTCTTTTAAACAATCACTTATAGAAACACATACTTATTCATACAGGAACTCTTTCAATCTCTCACTCTCACATATACTCACATATATACACCAATAGTCACATATACTAGTTTAAAACATATGTAGTTACTCATAAAGACACTACTGAGACAGTCATTCACTCACTAACACACCCATACACACACTCATCCACCCATACAGTCCTGCACACATGCTGTGTTCAACACATACAAACAGTGAGTCACTCATTCATGCACCTATGCACTACGTAATACCCCCCACCGAACCATGCAGACACTCAGACTGATACTCAAAAAACCAACTAATAACCTATATAGACACCCATGTAGCTACTCACCAACCCATGCAGCCACTTATACACAAAGTGAGAGACTGATACAGATATTTACATATTTAAACATTACTCACTAAGCCATGTATTCACTATGATACACTTAATCAGTCAGTTACACAATCAATTTTTCAAAAACAAATCATCCATTTAGACACTTATATACCCATTTATTCTTCCATCGACCTTGAGATATACATATATAAAACATATTTAATTTTCAGAAAAACACACATTCACTGGATGATGTCATCAGTGATGTCATCAGTGATGTCATTTGAGATGTCATCAGTGATGTCATGAGTGATGTCACTGACCATGTCATGAGTGATGTAATATGTGACGTCATCAGCAGTGCATTGCGGGCGCCCGAGTTATAGTTAGCTGAACTAACTATAACGGGGGAATTTCAATGGTTTTGTACAAGTGAAAAGTCCAGCTAACTATAACACCCCTGAAACCTATGGTTTTTTCAGTGAATTTCTGAGGTTTTTTAAATGCTAATTCCTAACTATAACGTGCCTGAAACCAATGGTTTTTTCTGTGAATATATATATATATATTACCTACTGGCGGTCGCCAGTAGGTAGTTATAGTTAGGACCACGTTTCCATAGGAAATCCGCAACATTCTATTTTGAATAACTTTGGCGCCGGTCGACGAATCCTTGCGAATTTTTCAAAATAGGTGGGGCGCTACACTCCGCTCCTACCCTGAAAGTCTCGGGGGGATTCGTCAAGCGGGGGCTGAGATAAAAGGGGGGTCCCAAAACGCGTTTTTCCCATGCATTTTTCCATAGGACCTTTAGACACAGCTACAGCCCGAACGGCTGAACAGAATTACTTGAAATTTGGCAGCGAGGTAGTCCTCAGGTCAAGGAAGTGCCTTTTGTAGGTTTGGTGTAAATCTGTTCAGTAGATTCTGAGAAAATAGCCTTTAAATCAATATATATATCTGAGCCAGCTTACGGTGCGCTTACGGTGCGCTTACCGTACGCGTACGGTGGCGTGCGCGAGCGCGATTCTGATTGGCTGTTAGATCTTAGTAAACATTCGAATCGGTCGAAACCAGGAAGCGGCGGCCGCCATTTCGTGTGTTTCACTCAGAAAAAAAAGGGTGATATCTTGAAAAGTGGGCAAGGGAGAGAGTTACAGACCCCCTAACATTTGTAAGGGGGTCAAAGAAGGACAGAAAAGTACAAAGAAAACATTTATTGATTTTAAAAAAAATCGCGGGGTACGCGTACGGTAAGCTCAACGTACGCGTACGGTAGAAAAAAAATTAAAAAAAAGAAATGAAATGCAGATTTAAGAGTTTAGATATTAGGGGGCTCTAAAAAGAGCCGTTGTGTTTATGAAGTGATTTGATTTTTTAGTGGTACCTACAAGTAAGTACCGATGCAGAGTCTAAGGTTCAAGAGGAAGACTCTGTTTCCTTCATCATTGAAGTGCACACCATCTCCTCTATAAATGTCTTGCATGTCGTAACGCAAGTTGTTGTGGTAAATGGAACCCATACCATAGTCACGGAGGAAAGCAGAAACAGATTCGTTGACGTGCTTTCTTGTTTTGTCAATCTGCGGACAGAAATGATTGGACCAGTTCCATTTTTGCCTTTGGCATATGTTAGAAAACACAAAGGCCGTTTTAGGGAAAAGTGAAAACAGTTGTGCAAAGGTGTCCTTCATAAGTATTTCCAGACCTACCCCAGTCAAAGTGCCTAGGTCATTGCCACCACAGTGCACTATTATGAGGTCAGGGTGTTGGATTTGCATGAAGGATTTCACCAATGGCATCAATTGGTGCCACTTTAACCCTCTCTGACCAATCCATTTAATGTCTACATTTGGCAAAGCAAGGTCTCTCACCATATCTGTTTTCTCTGCATACTTTTCACTCCAGAAGACATAGCTGTGCCCTACAATCCACACTGTGAACATCTTCAAAGGAGAACTGGATGCACTCAGGAGGTGTAATTCAGTAGAATGGTAAAAAGAAATAAAAGACAGTTTGGAAATGGAGGCATACATATTTTTTTTATAAAAAAAAGAACTGATTGGCTGTTTCATACCATTCTAGAATAAAAACTAGGATGTATGTGTAAATTAATAGAAGCATGTTTTGTATTGGTACAGAAAAATGTGTTACCAAAGAACAGTACTATGGATTTGCTGTTAGGTTTGAAAAGTCAAGCACTCTTGCTCTGTGGAATTGAAACATTGTTTGGTGAACTTCTGACCTAACTCCACACAGCAGTGTTCCATGAGCTGTTGCTATGGTAGCAGGCAGAAGTCAAGTTGGGGGAAGGGTACTAGGCAGAAGTCAAGTTGGGGGAAGGGTACTTTTGGAAAAGGGTTGGTTTTCAACCAATAGAAATGTGTGATTACATTTGAAAAAAAGGGGGAAGCACTGAGATTTGAAATTAACATGTATATGTGTGGAAAAAGAGAGGGAAAGTTTGCCATTATCTGGTTCTGCTGAGAGGAGAGAGGTGTAAAGAACAGAGATCCTGGCTCTGATAATCTGCTGTTTGAGTGCCACATTTCTTTCACAACTAACTAATTTTAAAGGTGAGTTTAGAGTTTGAGAGGGGATGTATATGGTAAATTAAGAAATGAATAATAGAAATGGAATTCCTTTTGTTGAAGTTGTGTTTATCATTTTCTGTTTTGGGAGAAATTTAAATGTGAGGAACATGTAAAATAATATGGACTATGTTTTCACGATAAATTAAGGTGTACTGGTAAAAATAAGGAATACTTTAAGGGTTTGAGGTTGCACTCAGTAATGCAAATACATACAGCATCAGTAAGGCTGGTTGCCCTTGCTGGAGTGTAGGCAGTCACCCAGGTTACAAATGGTGCTGGTTTGAAAAAGCAGTTTGGACATGTGCTGTTTTCGGAATCTGAAAAGTGGATTCAAGATGTGTCAGTCTGTAAAAGTGTTTATCACTTGCCAAAAAAAAGAAAAGTAAGTGTGCTTTCAAATTGGCAAAGAAATTTCGTTTTGTGACTAATGTGAAAACATGACTCTGTGTGCAAAGAGGAATTACAGGCAGAGATTTATTGCGTATTGCTCTGGTGATTTCACAGTTGCATTAGATGGAAAGGGTGAGCCATTTTTTTTGTGTAGAAGCAGACTCTTAGCACACACCCAGCTGCTTATCCTCTGGAATCATGCATAGTAATCACAACCAAGTGGGGTTTGAGGTTTCAGTCAGTAATGCAAATACATTCAGCATCACTAAGGCTGGTTGCCCTTGCTGGAGTGTAGTCAGTCACCTAGGTTACACATGGTGCTGGTCTGAAAAAGCAGTTTGGACATGTGCTTTTTTAAGAATCTAAAAAGTGGATTCAAAATGTGTCAGTCTGTAAAAGTGTTTATCACTTGCCAAAAAAAAGAGTAGTAAGTGTGCTTTCAAATTGGCAAATAAATTTCGTTTTGTGACTAATATGAAAACATGACTCTGTGTGCAAAGAGGAATTACAGGCAGAGATTTATTGCGTATTGCTCTGGTGATTTCACAGTTGCATTAGATGGAAAGGGTGAGCCATTTTTTTTGTGTAGAAGCAGATTCTTAGCACACACCCAGCTGCTTATCCTCTGGTATCATGCACAGTATTCACAACCGAGTGGGGTTTGAGGTTTCAGTCAGTAATGCAAATACATACAGCATCAGTAAGGCTGGTTGCCCTTGCTGGAGTGTAGTGAGTCACCCAGGTTACAAATGGTGCTGGTTTGAAAAAGCAGTTTGGACATGTGCTGTTTTCAGAATCTGAAAAGTGAATTCAAAATGTGTCAGTCTGTAAAAGTGTTTATCACTTGCCAAAAAAAAGAGTAGTAAGTGTGCTTTCAAATTGGCAAAGAAATTTCGTTTTGTGACTAATATGAAAACAAAACTCTGTGTGCAAAGAGGAATTACAGGCAGAGATTTATTGCGTATTGCTCTGGTGATTTCACAGTTGCATTAGATGGAAAGGGGGAGCTATTTTTTTGTGCAGAAGCAGACTCTTAGCACACACCCAGCTGCTTATCCTGTAGAATCATGCATAGTAATCACAACCGAGTGGGGTTTGAGGTTTCAGTCAGTAATGCAAATACATTCAGCATCACTAAGGCTGGTTGCCCTTGCTGGAGTGTAGTCAGTCACCCAGGTTACACATGGTGCTGGTCTGAAAAAGCAGTTTGGACATGTGCTTTTTTAAGAATCTGAAAAGTGGATTCAAAATGTGTCAGTCTGTAAAAGTACTTATCACTTGCCAAAAAAAAGACTAGTAAGTGTGCTTTCAAATTGGCAAAGAAATTTCGTTTTGTGACTAATGTGAAAACATGACTCTGTGTGCAAAGAGGAATTACAGGCAGAGATTTATTGCGTATTGCTCTGTTGATTTCACAGTTGCATTAGATGGAAAGGGGGAGCCATTTTTTTGTGCAGAAGCAGACTCTTAGCACACACCCAGCTGCTTATCCTGTGGAATCATGCACAGTATTCACAACCGAGTGGGGTTTGAGGTTTCAGTCAGTAATGCAAATACATTCAGCATCACTAAGGCTGGTTGCCCTTGCTGGAGTGTAGTCAGTCACCCAGGTTACACATGGTGCTGGTCTGAAAAAGCAGTTTGGACATGTGCTTTTTTAAGAATCTGAAAAGTGGATTCAAGATGTGTCAGTCTGTAAAAGTGTTTATCACTTGCCAAAAAAAAGAGTAGTAAGTGTGCTTTCAAATTGGTAAAGAAATTTCGTTTTGTGACTAATGTGAAAACATGACTCTGTGTGCAAAGAGGAATTACAGGCAGAGATTTATTGCGTATTGCTCTGGTGATTTCACATTTGCATTAGATGGAAAGGGTGAGCCATTTTTTTGTGTAGAAGCAGACTCTTAGCACACACCCAGCTGCTTATCCTCTGGAATCATGCATAGTATTCACAACCGAGTGGGGTTTGAGGTTTCAGTCAGTAATGCAAATACATTCAGCATCACTAAGGCTGGTTGCCCTTGCTGGAGTGTAGTCAGTCACCCAGGTTACACATGGTGCTGGTCTGAAAAAACAGTTTGGACATGTGCTTTTTTAAGAATCTGAAAAGTGGAATCAAAATGTGTCAGTCTGTAAAAGTACTTATCACTTGCCTAAAAAGTAGTAGAAAGTATGCTTTGCAATTGGCAAAGAAATTTCGTTTTCTGTCTAATTTCAAAGCATGACTTTGTGTGCACACAGGAATTATTTTTAGATATTTAATTTGTGAAGGTGTTATTGTGATTTTCATTTATAGGAAAGGGGTTTATAGTATTTTATGATTTCTAAAGAACATAAAAAATGTAGTAATATATTTAAATAAAATAAAGGAATTTCTTTTTAGTTTTTTTCAGGTATTGCTGAAGAGCAGTGAACAAAATTTAAGATGCCTACAAAATCCAGACTAAAGAAAGACCACAAAAAAAACCTATATTTGAAGACAACTGGAGGACCTAAGTTAGTTGGAGATGCTCATGTTGGGAAAAAGAAAAAATCTTCTGGTAAGCAGACAAAAGATTTTTTAAAGAACATATTCAAAAAAAGGAAAAATGTACAAAATGTCTGTACTGGAAAGAATGTTTTCAATAGAAAAGGACAGGAAAAAATTGAGAATTTAGTTAATGCAAATATACCTTCTGTAACTATAAAGATTACCTTAAACAGAAAAACAGCGTTTAAAGAGATACGTAGAAAAATGTTTCAGAGAAGAGTTATGTCCAATTTGATGAAGGATGTGAAGAAATATAAGCAAAAGGCAAAATTTTACAAGAGAAAAAAAGAAATTGAAGCCATTGCAGCAAAGGCATTAGAATTAAAAAGGAAACTATTCATTTTAATTTTGAATAGGATGCGTACATTAGATAAAATGGTTAATGTACTGAAATCACAAAGCAAAAGGAAAAGAGTAGTGAACAGAACAAAGTTTTGTAAAGTGTTTTTAGGAAAATGGATGCATAGTTCAAGTAGTGAACCTTTTTTTAATGAAGAGAGCTATTTTCAAAGTAATAGTTTGCTGCATGCAGTTGACACCAGAGGTCGTGCTTACGAAGTGAAAAATGGTTGCATAATGGAGAAGGAGATAATGGTTCCAAGAGATGAGGTACAAGTGATGGCGGATGAGGCTATGGGGAGACGTCCTAAAGCCCCAGTGTACACTTGGAATTGTAGTAGTATTTGCACTGTGCGTCAGGAATCTATTGATACATTTCGTGAGTTTCTAAGAGAATATAGTAAAAAAAGTGTAAAACAGAAGATTAAGGTGCTTCAAAGTCTAGATCCATGCAGAGTGAGAGAGAATACTGGTTTGCAGGGTCATTCTCTGGCTTGTCTATCTAGAAAAGTGTATAATAGTGTTTTCCATCATTTTAGGATGCTGGCTGTTCATCATACTGAAATGAGAAAGTTTGTGAGACGGTTGTATTTTGCTAAAAGTCCAGCAATAAAGTTAGATGAATTGAATAGGGCTCTGTTCCGTGGATCGGTATCAGATGTAGAGAAGGTTGTTGATGAAATTCAGTTTTGTTACTTTGGTCCTGAACAAAACAGTGCAGAAAAGGACACAGTAAATGAGGAAGAAGTGGAAGAGAACGTAGAACCCTCTGTAAGTAAGACATTTAATGATCACGTAACAAAATTTGCAATAATCTCTAATGAAAGACCAAATATTACTTGTATTTGTTGCCGCAGAACTCATTATAGAAAACAAACTAGGAATGTTGATCTCTACAGAAAGAGTGAAAATGAAGATAATTATAAGTGGAAGGATTTTGCCACATATATATTTCTTGAAAATTGTTTTGAATTGGGTGAAGATCAGCGTATTTGTAAATACTGTTACAACAAGTTAGAGGAAAATAGAATGCCGACCAGAGCTGTACATAATAATTTAGAATTGGATGCTATTCCTGCCGAACTTTCTGATTTAAATACATATGAGTCTATACTCATTCAATGTGTTCATCCGTTCCAGACCATAGTACGTATGGAGCCCAAAACTGGTAAATTACCTCCTTCAGATTTACTGAGAGGTTTAAAAGGTAGAGTAGTGTATTTGCCCTTGGTTTTGAAAAAAAATATGGAAACTATTGATGCGGATACTTTGGAAACTGAACCATTAATTATTCTGGTTAATGGTGTACCTACAAAGAATAAGAAGATTTGGCAGGAGCTGGTAGATGTACGGAAAGTACAAAGAGCAAATTTGTATTTGAAAAGGAAAAACAAATGGTATGAATCAATTTATATAGAAGAAGAAGAAGAAGAAGAAGAAGATTTACAAGAAGACACAGAAACACCAACTGGACAAATTGAAAAAGTGGACAAGTCAAAGGAAGAAGAAATTTATGAACATTTTAGCATACATCCTCTTCATTCAAAAGAAGTTATGGGAGACAATATTGATCTGTTTCAGATGAAGAAAGCAAAAGGAACTCCCGTGAGTGTATGGGAGGAGAGCTTGGAAGCTCGATGTTTTCCCCAGCTGTTTCCTAAAGGAAAAGGAGGACGATACGATGAACGTCCAGAACAGATTCCAGCTTCTGAGTATCGGACTACAAGACTATATGCTGAAGATCCCAGATTTCGACAAAGTATTCCTTATTTGTTCCATCTTTTATTTGAAAGCGACTTGTCTGCACTGTCTTATGCAGTAAATCACATTTTAAAAAGTGGAGTACATTTACAAAATGTGTCTGCTAAGGATTTTATGGAGAAAGTGCAGCACCGAGATGATCATTTGGAAACACAACTGATCAATCTGATGGCTTGTCAGCTTTGGACAAATGAATATTGGTACCGACGCCATGGTGAATTAAAATGCATGTTACGGAATTTAGGAACACCAACATGGTTCCTTACCCTAAGCTGTGCTGAGTACGCTTGGGATGATTTACTGGATTTTCTATGAGAGGCAAATTCAAACATTAAAAACATCGAATACAAGACAGCAGGAGAACTGTGCTCATTGGATCCGGTTAATGTTTGCAGATATTTCAATCATAGATTTGAGGCTATGATGTCCTTCATCTGCAATAAAAAAAATCCACCTCTAGGAGAAGTAGTGGATTTCTTTTGGAGAAAAGAGTACCAGGCAAGAGGTTCTCCTCATATTCATATCCTGTTGTGGATCAAGGATGCCCCAAAGTTTGGAACAGATACTGATGAAGCAGTGTTATCTTACATTGAAGAATATGCAACATGTGCTATACCAAAAAGCACAGAAGAGAAAAAGTTAAAGGAGCAAGTTTTACGTTTCCAAAGTCATCGGTGTGGAAAATACTGTCGATGGAAATACAAGAGCAAAGAAAAATACTACACTAAATGTCGATTTGGATTTCCTAGACCTGTTCTTTCAAATGGAAGAGTAAACAGTTTTATGTCATCTGTGAGACATACTATTACAAGAAAATCACCTAAGAATACCTACAACCTTAAAAGAAAAGAAGAATCAAAAAATATAAATGACTACAACCCAGTCATTTTATCCATGTGGAATGCTAACATGGATATACAGTATGTAGCTGACAATTCCATTGCTGTTGCTCGATATGTAACGTCTTACATTACTAAATCAGAAAAAACTGAATTGAAGGAAATGTGGGAAGAGATTTCTCACGAGAAGACTGTCAGTAAGAAGCTGTACAGTTTAAGTTTAAAGATGTTATCGCATCGAGAAATTGGATCCTACGAATGTTCAGATAGGTTATCTTCTGCAAGTCTCTACTCGAAATCAAGAAGAATAATTTGGGCAAGTTTAGGCCTTGCAGCAATGAGAAATCGGGTACTGAAATCTGTTGGAGAAATTGAATATTTGTCCGAGAATGACCCAGAAAGTACAGATATTTTGAAATCAAACATGTTGGACACATATTATCCCAAGAGAAGTCATCATCTGGAGAACATGTGTCTCTATGAAGTGCTGCAGAACTACATTTATTCACGGAAAGCCGCAGAAGACATCAACAATGGAAAATATAAAGTCATTGGTGAGGAAGGATGTTTGGTGAAGCAAACAAAAGGAAGTTTGATAAATCACAGGAAGCTGAGTTGCGACACTACTGACAAAAAGGAATTTTACTACTTGGCTCTTTTACAGCTGTTTAAACCATGGCGTACAGAGGATGAACTACTGGGAGAATTTCAAAGCTATGAAGATTCTTTTAATGCTTGCAAAGACAGCATACAATGCAGTACATTCTCAACTTATCTGCAAATGTTAAATGAAGAAATTGAACAGGAAACTACAATTGCAGCAGAAGTAGCTAGAGACAGTTCTCAGGACAGCCAAAGTTCAGGAACACTCAGTCAAGATCCCCTAGGACAACCAATCGTTGAAAATGAAGCATCAATAGCCATGAATGAAGTGGAAACGGCTATGAATCAAGCTCAAGAAGAATTTATAGACTTACAAAATTTGGAAAGACAACTGAATGAAGAGCAGCAACAAATTTATGAAGAGATCAGAAGCAAAATTGATCACGGATTTCTACATGAAAAAAAAGAGTGCTCATGCACATCATTTCATCCAATCAGGATGTATGTAAGTGGACAAGCTGGAACTGGAAAAAGTTTCCTAATAAAAGTCATCAGAAGCTACCTACAGCAAAAAACGGATTCTACTTTGTCTTGTGTGGTTATTGTTCCAACTGGGTTAGCAGCCTATAACATAAAAGGAATCACCTTACATCGTTTGCTAATGTTACCAGTGGAGCATGAGAACAAAATACAATACAACAAGCTAACTGGAGAAGCATGCTTGGAAGTTTCAAGAGTATTGAAGAAGATGCAAGTTCTCATTATTGATGAGGTGAGCATGGTATCAAACTTAATGCTTGCCTTTGTGCATTTAAGAATGCAGCAAATTCTAAGGACAGACTATGACGTGTTATTTGGTGGAAAACATGTCATAGTTTTTGGGGATCTTCTACAACTTACTCCAGTTAAAGGACAACCAGTGTTTAATACTGTGACACATGAAGACACAAAGAAGTCATTGGGAAGCATCGGTAATGCAAATATTTGGTCCTTCTTTGAGTACAAGGAACTTACTACTAATATGAGGCAAGCAAACGATGAAGAATATGGAAGTATTCTGAAAGATATCAGAATTGGACTACTCACAGAAGTTGGCAAAAAAGCATTACAGAGTCGGCTGCTACATAATTTATTTCCAAAGGAAGAAATAGTTGCAGAGAAGATATACAAGAACATTGCAGAAAAGAAAAGTGTCATCTGCTTAATGCCAACTCTACGTGAATGCTCAATATTCAATGAGGAGCTTTTGAAATTGGAAAAGGAAGATATCAGGAAATTGGAAGCAGTGGACAAAATTGAGGATGGAAGAATTACTATCACATTAACAGGCACACTGAAAAATAAATTGGATTCACTAGAGAAGAACATTTCCAAAACAGCTGGATTAGAAAAAAATCTATATGTTTGCATGAACTGTAGAGTATTTTTAAGGAGAAATTTGGATGTTGAAAAAGGTTTAGTTAATGGAGCTATGGGAAGAGTTGTGGGTTTTATTAATTATCAGAAAAAAGATGGAATTGAATGTTTAAAAATAAAATTTGATCAGATAGAAGAAGTTAAAGACATTTGTCGTTGTTCAGTTCGTTTCATGCTTGTGAAAGACTTATATGTACGTAGGAAGCAGTTTCCGTTTTCTCTAGCATATGCTGTAACTATTCACAAGTCTCAAGGATTGACTGTAGATTGTGCATTTGTGAACATTGGTTCAACTGTGTTCAAAGAAGGTATGGCATATGTTGCTTTGTCACGAGTGAAAACATTATCAGGTTTATTCATGATAGACTTTGATGACTCAAAAGTTAGTGCTGATACAAATTGTGTAAAGGAGTATAATAGATTAAGAAGAAGCTATGCTCCTCATTTAGGTCAGTATCCTGTGTTGGAGAAACGTGTAGTTTCTCGTAAAAGGAGAAATGAGAATATCTGTAATGAAGATGTAGAGAGGAGGAAAAAAAAGAGGAGTGATGTAATTGCAAGCAAAAAGAAAAAGGAAAATGAAGAACAGGTTGTAGGATGTCAATAGCTCTGGTGTCAACTGCTGCGCTAATGTAGTGCTGAATGTTGCATTTTATCTGGAAAGTGTGCAAGAGCAGATAATAGTAAATCAGGGAAAAAGATTCTGTTCTGAGTTGAGTCTCCTTTTTCAAAAGCTGAGTAATGATAAAACTCAAATAGAAAGTGCTACTGAAATTAGAAAACTTTTAGATGTATGTTCAGGACGAACACAGTTTTCTCAAAATGTACAGCAAGACGCACAGGAATTCTTGATGTTTTTTCTTCAGGTACTGGAAGAAGAAGGGGTTCCCATTGAAAATTTATTTGGTCTCTCTTATAAATGGGAACATAGTTGTGAAAACTGTTACAATATATGTGGCTCTAATGTTGATTCTGAAAGGTTTATTTATTAACATTGCCAGAAAGTAAAACAGTCACTTTTGCTAAATTAGTTAAAGATGCTAATCATAGCATGGAATGCAGTGAGTGTCAATCTGACATGTTTTCAACGTTAATTTTAAAGGAATACGGACAATATGTAATTTTAATGATGCAACGCTGTAAAGCTGATGGTTCAAAATTAGATACTTTAATAAAGAAGTTTACAGGACAGCAATTATCAATTTCAGGAAAAACTTTTGTAACAGTTGCAATAATTTTCCATGAAGGACCTACTGTAACTTCTGGACATTACACAGTTTATCTTAAATGTGAAAAAGGCTGGACACTGTGTAATGATTCCCAATTGATTTTTAAGCAACGTTTGCCTTTTGATTTAGCAAATTCCTATCTAATCTTCCTGAAACCTAAATTTTAGAGAGATTTGGCAACATCTGTACAAAACAATTTTACCATTTTATTGGATTACCATTGGAATTTTCAAAAAAAATGATTTTACAAATTATCATTTGGCCTAATGGAAAGGTAACCAATTGTAATGTGGACTTTTTCAATTTTTAATGAAACTTTGGAAAACCAAAAATTTAGACAAAATCGGTAACATCTGCACAATTTAAATTTTGGAATGTTATTGGATTGCCATTGGAAATTTATTCAAAAAAGATTTTTAAAATTACTATTTGGCCATGCGGAAAGGTAAACAATTCTATTGTGGACTTATTTAATTATTAATTAATCTTTCGGAAACCAAAATGTTACAGACAATCGGTGAGATCTGTACAATTTAAACTTTAGATTTTTATTGGATTACCATTGCAAATTTAATCAAAAAAGAATTTTAAAATTACTATTTGGCCTAAAGGAAATGGAACCAGATGTATTGTGGAGTTATTTGAGATATATTTTTGTGATTATACTTCTGAAACAAAAATGTCAGACGGTATTTTAAAGAAATAAGTATTGATATTAGATGATATTTTTTAAGAATATTATGCATTTCTATAAAGTTATGTTTATGCAAAAAGAGATTGTGGGCTTTTTTTTTTTTTTTTTTTTTTTTTTGTTTTTAAAAGTTTTTATTGAACAATAATTCGATTACAAGCACGGGCCTACAACCACCAGGGCCGGCCGCTAAGTACAGAATGAAATATACATTTATCAACGCTGCAGTCGGTTCCCGGGGGTCGGCCCCGTAGTGAGTCCGGATAGTTCTAGAGGCACAGGAGACTTAGATCAAACAAACACAAAAAACTAAAAGAAAAACAAAAGGCGAGGCATAAAGACAAACGGCGCAGGTCAGGCTTCCTCCAGGGAACTCCAGGTCAGACCATTAAGCAGCACACGAAAGGAAGGAGTACCGGGAGGCTGGGGACGGGGGGGGGGGGCCAAGGGAACTGAACGTCCATATGTAGTCATTCCAAAAGGTGCCCGGAACCGTCAAGGGTCAGGGGGACATGGCGATATCGGTGTCCACCAGGGGGGGCGTACAGATACCCCCGCGATAAGCATTCCATTGCCCCCAGATTCTGCCCCATGCCCCCGGCTTACCACGGGCAACATACACAGTCTTCTCCCTGAACATACACCAGTCCATATTCTCCTTCCATACTGACACGGTGGGCGGCCGCTGGGCACCCCAAAGCTGCGCTATATCTCTCTTGGCAATCATGTTCCCCAGGGCCGCCCACCGAGTCTGAGCCGCGCTATAATCATTGGGCTCCCACACATTCAGGACACAGCGACGCACCTCCGGCAGCAGCACAACCCCAGTGACCTGTCCCATAACCGTATGTACCCGGCGCCAGTAGTCCGCCACCTCGCGGCACTCCCACAGGATATGGAGAAAGGTGGCACTGAGCCCACAACCCCGCTTACAGAGCCCATCGCCGGAATATCCCATCGAGACCAAGCGAGGACCCGTCACATACACCCGGTGAAGAATCTTAAGCTGTACCAACCGGAGACGGGCTGGAATGGCGACCTCTTTGGGGGACGACAGTGCAGACTGCCAGTCCTCGTCGTCCAATTCCACCCCATCCCCCGTCCAAGCCTCCCGAAGGCGCACCAAGAGGTCAGCCCGATGATTAATCAGTTTCTTATAAATTAAAGAAATAGTGCTGTCCGGGACATGTCCGTCAAGTATGCGGTCCTCGAGGGGCGAGGAAACCGGGATCGTGGTCCCCTCTCCAAAGACCGAGAGCAGGGCGTGTCGAACCTGGGCATAGCGGAAGAACTCCCTGTCCGTAAGCTCATATTCGGCCTGAAGAGCCGCGAAAGTCTTAACCGCACCCTTATGCCACAGGTCTCCCACTTTGCTGATACCAATCGTGTCCCACTGGTCAAACCCCTTCGTAGTCCAGAGGCTCCCCAGGCGATCGGAGGCAAACAAAGGAGTAGCACATGTCAGTCGCTCACCCCAGCCCGTGGCCGCAGTGGCGGCCCTCCAGGTCCGCACAGCGATCTTAGTAGGACCCGTAAGGGTCCGGCCAGCCGAGCGGGAGTACAGCGCCCTGTTATAGTCCCCGCCGGGAAGCAGGAACTTGTCCATCTCATACGCCGGGTTCAGGCCAGGCGCATACGTGGCATGGTTGATGGCCGAAAGCTGCGCGGCCCAATAATACCTGCGAATGTCGGGAAGCGCGATGCCCCCGTCATACCAGGGGAGAGTAAGCTTAGCAAGAGCAATACGCGCCCGCCCGTCCCACACCAGTCTCCTCTGCAGGCTCTCTACCTCCCGAAAGTAGGCCACTGGGATGACGTCGAAGGAATTCTGGAGTGCATAGAGGAACCTGGGAAGGGACATCATTTTGAACAGCGCGGCCCGACCCAGCGGGGACAGGGGCAGCCTGCACCACCGGGCCGTATCCTCTCGCAATCGCCGAAGCGGACGCAGGAGATTCAGCTCATAGCGAGCCACCGGGTCCAGCGAAACGTATATCCCCAGGTACTTAAAGCCGCTCAGTGATACCTGGATCGGAAGCCGAGGCGGTAGGAGTGGAGGACCACCGGAGATCGGATAGACGCAGGATTTAGACCAATTGATCGTGAGACCCGAATTACTCCCAAAGGAAGTCAGAACGTCAAAGAGGACGTTGAGCGACTGCCGCGGTGAGGTGAGATATAGGAGAATATCGTCCGCATACAGCGAAACCCGATCTTCAAAGCCCGGGGCCCACCGGATCCCTCGAAGCGAGGGCTCCCAGCGGAGCCAAGCCGCGAGTGGCTCCAGGGCGAGAGCGAAGAGCAAAGGGGACAACGGGCATCCCTGCCTCGTGCCCCTGCCGAGGGCAAAGGGCCGAGAGACCCGCCCGTTCACCACCACCTGAGCCATGGGTCCCGTGTACAGAAGCTTCACCCAGCCAATAAATCCTTCCCCAAAGCCAAATTTAGCCAAGACAGCCCAGAGGAATGGCCACTCGATGGTGTCAAAAGCCATCGTGGCATCCAAAGAGACCAGCACGGCCGGTTCGGAGAGGAGCTCCGCCCTGGCAAGGGCGCCATGAAGACGCCGCAAGTTAAGAGCGGTGTTACGATGCGGGATGAATCCGCATTAGTCCGGATGAATCAGATCGCACACGACGCTCAACAGACGATTGGCAAGGACTTTCGCCAGGATCTTAGGCTCCGCATTTAGCAGTGAAATAGGCCGGTAAGAAGTACAGCGATCTCGCGGCTTGTCCTCCTTGGGGATAACGACTATCGTGGCCAAACGCTGATCGGCCGGGAGGGAACCCGCCGCCAGAGACTCACGGAACATGCGACTGAGGAAGGGCGCAAGCTTGTCAGGGCGCAATTTATATAGCTCAATGGGCAGACCGTTGGGACCCATAGCCTTGCCCGAGCGAAGGGAGCGGATCGCGGTCGCTATTTCATCCACCGACAAGGGGGCGTCCAGCCGCTCACGGTCCTCAACGGACAGGCAGGGCAAGGCGATATCCCTCAGTAGAAGGCGAGAGTCGTCCTCATCCCTGTCAGTCACTGGGGAGTACACAGCCCGGAGGTGGTCGGCAAAACATTCCACAATCTCGTCAGGCTCCGTCACACACACACCATCCGCAGCACGCAACTCCGGGACCACACGATTCACTCTCTCCTTCCTGTCCAGCCACGCGATCAACTTTCCCGCCTTGTCCCCGGCATCGTACAGTCGACCCTGCTGCTCCCTATACATAGTTTTGGCCGCGTCAGTGACCAGGGACCTATATTCAAACTGTTTCAGGCTGAGG
The DNA here is from genome assembly GCF_964204655.1 of Triturus cristatus. NCBI lineage: Eukaryota > Metazoa > Chordata > Amphibia > Caudata > Salamandridae > Triturus > Triturus cristatus. The sequence goes on along the minus strand of NC_140589.1, from coordinate 616,471,386 downwards.
GCATGGAGCCCGTCCGGAGTAACATTCGCCTCCAAGGCCGACTCCAGCCCCAAGATGTCAGTCTCCAGCCTCACCACTGCCTCACTCTTGACCCTCTTAGCCACCACTATCTGGGAAAGGGCGTGTCCGCGGATCACGGTTTTAAAGGCTTCCCACAGGGACATTGCAGAAGACACCGACCCCTCGTTATCCAGGAAGTATTGGTCCATAGCCTTAACCAGGCTGTCACGAGTCGTAGGGTCTCGCAGGTACCATGGGTTAATGGGAGCGATCCGCCCTGCAGACCGCGGCCCGGTGTCAAAAACAAGCCACAGCGGAGAATGGTCGGAGATACCCCGCACCAGGTGCCTGACCTCTCGAATCCGACCAGTCTGCGCCGCGGGCATAAGGAAGTAGTCTAACCTAGAGAGACTCCCATGCGCCCCCGAGTGAAAGGTGAATTGACATTGGGTCGGATGCATTAATCTCCAACTATCCACCAGGCCGAAGGTCTCCAGCATCCCACCCAGCCATGCCTGGGCAGCGGGGAGGGTCCTTGGTGGGTGACGATCCAGTTCACCTGAAACCACAGAATTAAAGTCCCCGCCCATGAGCAGGAGGCTGTCCGGAAGGTCAAGCAGCATTCGACCCAAGTCAGTGAAGGTGGAGTTCTGGAGGCCCGGGGGGACGTAAACTGAAACCAGGGCAAGGGGCTGCCCCTCCCACCTCCCAATCAAACACACATAGCGCCCTCTGTCATCCGAGACTATCTTAGTGATCTCCACCGGAAGTGAGGTTCGCAGCAGAATGCCCACCCCCCTGGAACCAGTTGTGAAACCAGAATGGGCCACGAGGCGGTATCCCCCCCTGTTCATTGCATGACAAACATTGCCAACAAGATGCGTCTCCTGGAGAAACACCACATCAGGAGTCAAACGACGCAAATATTGCAGTACTACACCCCGCTTGATACGGTCCCCCAACCCATTGACGTTCCATGACATAAGCCTCAACCCGTCCCCCCCCATCCCCCCCAATAGATCAAGGGTCCCCCCGCCTGCAGCACAGTTCCCAAATGTGGACAAAAATCAGTACCTCGCCCTGTAAACAAAAAACACACAGCAAAACAAACCCTCCTCCCCCCCAACCCCACCCCAGGACCAACTCCCCCCACCCTGCACCCCTGCGGGCCAAAAAACCCCCCCAACTTGCAGTGTGCCTGTCGCCCCACTAACCCCATTCTACGAAAAGAACCCAGAGGAGGTAAGGGACCCGTCCCCGCCCGCCCCCCTCACTGGTCCTGGTAAAACACAATATGCAAATGAAATAAGACCCGACTGTACAGTGCAAAAAGGCAAAATCAAGGACCAAAAGTCATTCTAAAGGGGACCCATCACCTGCGGTGCCCGCAGAGGGTCCGGGACGGCCACCTCCGTCCGGCAGAGAGTCCAGCCAGTCACTTGCAGCCACAGGAGAGTCAAAAAAGGCTGTCCGATCCCCATGTTCCACTCGGAGTTTTGCAGGGTAGAGCATCGAATACTTTAGGCCCAGCACACGGAGACGACGCTTCACCCCTTGGAATCCCATCCGTTGTTTCTGGACCAGTTGCGTGAAGTCCGGGTAAAAATTGATGGTCGAGTTCTCATGACGAACCGGGCCGTGGGTCCGTGAGGCCTGCAGAATAGCGTCGCGGTCCCTGTAATAGAACAGTTTGGCCACGATAGGCCTCGGGGGGGCCCCCGGCCGTGGCCGACCGCCCGGAACTCGATGGGCCCGCTCCACGGCAAAGAACTTACTTAGGCCAGCCGAGGACAACTGTTTCAGGATAAGTTCCTCGACCACGAGGTCAACCGGGCGGCCGTCAGAGGACTCCGGTACACCTATGACGCGGATGTTGTTGCGTCGGGCCCGTCCCTCGAAGTCCTCAAGCCGCCGGGCCATATGGTCGTTAACCACCCTGATGTCTCCAAGCGCGGCCCGCAGATCCGACACATCCGCACCGAGGGTGGAGGTCCGTGCGTCAAGGGCCTGGACCTTCTCGTTAGTTTTGGAGAGGTCGGCCCGGATCAGGGTGACATCGATCGCGACAGTGTCAATCTTACGGGCCAGGGCCTCATATTGCGTCGCGATGGTTTCCCTGATGCCATCAATGGCGCCCATAATGTCCTGCAAGGATAGTTCCGTAGTGGCGGTCGCGCCTCCTTCCGCAGTATCCGAGGGGAGGCCAGCAGCGCCAGAGGGCCCCCTGCCCTGGGTGTAGCGGTCCATGTTATTGCTCTGGACTGCCCCCCCGCGGAGGGAAGCCTTGGTCTTGCGGCCCTCGGGACCCCCTTTGCCCCCCATGTGAACACGGTCACCCGAGGGGACCTCCAATCAAGAGGTGTAAGGCACCAGCAAGAAGACCACAAAATGTCGGTATAGGGGGTCCGAGGCGATAGGCGCTCTAGCGGCAGATGAAAGAAAACCTCATGCAGAGGCCCAGGAAGCACCTCTCCACCCCGAGCGCACCTCCCTGCCGGTCTCCTGAAGTGCAAAACCGAAACCGAAAGTGGTGGATCGGCAGCTGGCACCGCGCTGAAGCCGCTGTTGTTCAATTGCAGCCCGGTCCCTCGGGTCACCTTCACCCCGGTCACCTCCGTCGGGTGGGTCCCAAAAGTTCCGACGACGACAACTCAGGATTCCCAGGTCCGATTTGAGTTTTGAAAAGAGATATACGCTCAGCTGGTCTTTATCTCCCAGATTCCATAAGCCACGTCAGGATATTCTCAGGATAAATTCCGAGGAGCAGAGAGGGTCCGGGGAGCCCTGTGCTCACGCGACCATCTTGGATGCGCGCTAGGCTCCTCCTCATCAGATTGTGGGCTTTTTAAAAACAATCTTTGAGATTGTTAATTTTTTTTTTGCCCGCTGTTAAATGATGAATGCAATTGCTTTCACAATTTATAGTGAAATGCAATATATTCTGAAAACAGCAAAAAAAAGGCAAAAATTTTTTGGGAAAATGTGTAAATATGTGTACTGTATTATAAAATGTTTTATTAAATATTAATACTTTTTTCTTTTTTTTCAGATTGAGATAGAACATTTTCGAAAACTTGAACCATTTCTAAAGCAATTAAAATTAAATTTAAATTAATAAATAATTTTTTGAGTGGGTATGGTAAGTCAAAAATTTCATGGTCCCTTTTTTCCACTTCTCCACAATCACATTTTCAGTTTTTCATTGTAGTCTCTCAAGGACCTTGTAATGTGATAATTGATTTTTAGTGTTTTTTGTTAAAAAAAAATAAATTACGTGTACCGTACGCGTACGGTAAAAAAAAAATCAAAAAAAAGTTTTAAAAACATATATAAAAAATAGTTGAAAGGTAAGGTTGGCTCTTACAAGAGCCGTTGTGTTCATGCAGGGACAGAGGTAAGAAAGAATGGGAATATTAGTCGGTACGACAAATGTGCTGATCTATTTTATTGTTCACTAGGGAAACACTGGTCTCCCTATGACAAATTAGATCATGACAAGTGGCGCACCGTATTTCAACCCTCACAAACCGATGGTTTGTTTCCAGAGGAGTAGAAAAAGGAGATGCTCCCCCCACAGATGAAGGGCTCACCTGACCTGCCGAAGATGGACTCGGCCCTGCAGATGATGGACCAGGCTGAGCTGCTGTGGATGTGCTTGGTTGACTTACTGAAGGGTTACCTTCAGTATGTCGAGCATGTGTCCTTCTGTGTACATCTTTAAGGTGTCTCAACATGGTGTGATTCCCGAAGGAATACTTCTTGTTGGGATTCCCTCTTGAAAGTACACGGCCACACAGCTTACAAGTCACTAAGGGTGCATTTACCTTTTTCTTGTCCTCTGGAAAAGTAAAATACTCCCATATGAAAGAGGTCTTTTGTTTCCTCCTTCTCTGCCTCAAGGTAGTGCTGCTAGCCTCACTCTCAGAAGAGCTCTGCTGTTCTGCCATCGTATCACAAAGACAACCCAGATCCTTCTCCTAAGGGATCACAAGCAGAATTGAGGGGAATGGGTGTGGTGTAGGAGAGTTCTAGAACTGAAAGTAGTAAAAACCAATCAAAAGTCTTGTTTCTTGATCACATGACCCAACGTGCGCGTACGTTACGCTTACGGTGCGCTTACGGTGCGCTTACGGCAAAAATAAGCATGCGCGTAAAAAAGACACGCGCACGCGCGCATGTGCAAATCAGGCACGCCCCTTCACTTCCGCGTAACGTGCGCGTGCAGCGTACGCGTTACGCGCTGTACGCGCGTGACGTGCGTCTACGCAAATTGCGTAAATGAAAGCAAACAGCGTAGAAATCTAACGTAATGAAAGCAAGACGTGTGCTTACCGTACGCGCACGTTAAAAAAAAATTTAAGGAAAAAAAAAAACAATATGTTATACTAATAAATCTTACCTGTTTATTTTATAAAAATGGTTAAAAAAAAACATATCTTAGAATTTTTAAAATTTAACCATAGTCTATAAAAAAGGATAGAAAATTAAAATAAAAATATGTAAAAAAAAAAAAGAAAAAAAAAAAATTAGCATTTAAAAAACCTTGCAAATTCACTGAAAAAACCATGGGTTTCACACACGTTATAGTTAGGAATTAGCATTTAAAAAACCTTGCAAATTCACTGAAAAAACCATGGGTTTCACACACGTTATAGTTAGGAATTAGCATTTAAAAAACCTTAGAAATTCAATGAAAAAACCAAAGGTTTCACACATGTTATAGTTAGCTGGACATTTCACTTGTAAAAAACCAATGAAATTTCCCCGTTATAGTTAGTTCAGCTAACTATAACTCGCGCACCCGCAATGCACTACTGATGACGTCACATATTACATCACTCATGACATGGTCACTGACATCACTCATGACATCACTGATGACATCTCAAATGGCATCACTGATGACATCACTGATGACAGCATCCAGTGAATGTGTGTTTTTCTGAAAATTACATATGTTTTATATTTATGTATATCTCAAGGTCGATGGAAGAATAAATGGGTATATAAGTGTCTAAATGGATGCTTTTTTTTTGAAAAATGTTTTGTGTAACTGACTGATTAAGTGTATCATAGTGAATACATGGCTTACTGAATAATGTTTAAATATGAAAATATCTGCATCAGTTTCTCACTTTGTGTATAAGTGGCTGCATGGGTTGGTGAGTAGCTTCATGGGTATCTATATAGGTAAATAGTTCTTTTTTTAAGTATCAGTCTGAGTGTCTGTATGGTTCGGTGGGGGGTATTATGTAGTGCATTGGTGCATGAATGAGTGATTCACTCTTTGTATGTGTTGAAGACAACATGTGTGCAGGACTGTATGGGTGGATGAGTGTGTGTATGGGTGTGTTAGTGAGTGAATGACTGTCTCAATAGTGTCTTTATGAGTAACTACATATCTATTAAACTAGTATATGTGACTATTGGTGTATATAAGTGAGTATATGTGACAGTGAGAGATTGAAAGAGTTCCTGTATGAATAAGTATGTGTTTCTATAAGTGATTGTTTTTTAGACTAACTATGTGTAAGTTTCCGTAGAAGTAAGTGTGGTGGTGTGTGTATAACTGTATAAGCTAATAAATGTATGTTTGTTTCTTTATTAGCATGAGTGACTATGTGTGAGTAACTCTATGGATGAGTGGCATTGTGTAACAGGATGTATAGATGTATGAGTACATATGATGAGTGAGTGCATGTATGAGTGACTGTATAGGACTGTTGGTGAATGAGTGGATGTGTATGTGGTTCTTAGAATTACTGAATAGGTTGTTGTAACTGATATTGGTATGTCCATTATTTTGAACATTTTAGTTTCTATTTTTGTATGTGTGTATCAAAGGTTATATTAGGGGAAGAGGAGGTCTGCCACTCTATCACAAGGATGATGTCATCAGTGATGTCATCAGTGATGTCATTTGAGATGTCATCAGTGATGTCATGAGTGATGTCAGTGACCATGTCATGAGTGATGTAATATGTGACGTCATCAGTAGTGCATTGCGGGCGCGCGAGTTATAGTTAGCTGAACTAACTATAACGGGGAAATTTCATTGGTTTTTTATGAGTGAAATGTCCAGCTAACTATAACATGTGTGAAACCTTTGTTTTTTTCATTGAATATATATATATACACACACATACACAGTACAAAACACACCATAAAGGTAAATAAAATACAATTATAATAGGCAGTAGTAGGCAGATACCCTCCCAACTGCATCACTGAACCGAAGCCCTGACCAAGAAGCACCAACAAAAGAAACTGGGGTGGTGAGGCCACCGAGCACCCTCTATTACTAAACCTGGGATGCCTTCTAAGGTCTCTAGGGTGAGGGTACCCCTCGCACATCCCTAGGTTAAGTGATGCATTCTACCTTGGGGAAAAATGACTCACCCATCTTCTTATATCTGGTTGAAGTATAATCTCCTACAGTCAATCTCTGGGTTATAGAGACTTTCCTGCACTCTGTCTTCATGGGCACGACCCCCAGCTATCCTCAAAAAGATACTTGGGCAAGGAGCCCCCACTTTCCTTGATCTGCTGAAGATCCTGTACCACTCCTTGTGGTCCTCTCTCCAGCATGGCACCGGCAGGTGACCAGTTCACAGACAGCCCTAATGCTGGAGTTCAAGATCCTGCAGGAGAAGCCAGTCAAAGATTCCAGGATCATGCAGGTGGACAAGTCAAATCTCTATAACTGGGTGATGGTGTTATTCACACCCCCAGTGCCCTCTACGAGAGGAGCTAGTTCAACTTAAACCCCTCTGCACACTTGTGGCCCCCAAGAGCAGTCACGAGCCCAGCTGTATATTGTTTAGTTTGTATCTTACCTCTGGTGTATGGGGATTACATGTCCAATTCTTCCCTTAAAGCAGGGTAGTGTGTCCCTTTAAAGATTGCCCAAATGTAAAACAAAGCTTCACACATTTATTGCACATGCTAATTCTTGTTGACCTAAATCTGTACCAATCATGTACCAAAGCTCACAAAGAGCTTAAGGGAGCCATACAAACAACCCCCATGATAAAGAGCAGGCCAAGTCCTTAAGGAAGAATTTTAAAGCTGAAATTTAGCAGAGGAAAATGGAGCTGTGGGGAGAGGCCTGGTCGGACTTAGTGGCGGCATGGGCTCTTAAGGATATTCACTTTGGGATGTTATTAACCGTCTCATGTTCTTTGACGCTCCTTTTCAGAAAATGGATTCTCTGATTTTAGGAGATGCATGGGCCACACATTTTACATGTATCTTTAATCCCTTGAACAGAGAGTTAGATCTTGAGGGGCAGGAAGTAGAGCTCATCTGTGATATGGACCAAGCTATTCAGCTTAGCGTGTCCATTTCAGTAAAAAGAAGTGGAGGTAGCCATAATGCAGGGCATTCACCTAAAGGCCCCTAACCCAGGATGGGGTTCCCCTTGATCTCTTTAAGGATAATCTTAGTTTGTGGGTACCGCTGTTAACTAACATTTTTAGAGCTGCCATTATTAGTCCTTTGCCCAGTACTTGAAAAGAGGCAATAGTGCTGCCAGTTTTCAAAAAGGGGGACAGAAATGATTCAACCTGCTATAGGTAATATCACTGATTGACGCCACAGTTAAAACAGGGTCCTCCTGGCACGATTAGAAGAATGGGCTTCCACTAATAAAGTAGTTTCAAAGATTCAATACAGCTTTAATCGGGGAATGGGAATAACAGAACAATACCTCTATCTGTCACTGATTGTCAGAAAGTACACGAAGTCCACAAAGACCTCTTTACATCTGGCCTTCATGGACTTATCTAGTGATTTTGATACTATCAATTGGGACAGATTGTGGGCGATGATCGGAAAGATAGGAATGGAGGAATCTTTAGTCGTTCTTTTGCATAGGTTGCATGCTAATAATATGGTCAGGATACGCTATGGTATGGATGAAGAGAAAGCCCATCCAATAGTTTCAACTGAGGGGGTTTGCCAAGGCTGTATCTTGGCCCCATTTCTTTTTCTTATTTCTACTAATTCGTTAGAGGCGCACCTATTGCAGAAGAACTTAGATTGCCTGAAAATTGGAAGAGATTTTGCTCCAACACTCTTATATGCATATGATGCTGTCCTACTTGCAAGGAGAGCAATGAGCCTCTGAAATTCTATTGATTCCTTTGTAGATTTCATGGAATCACTTGACCTAAAAGTGAAATATAAAAAGTCATATGTCATAGTAAGTGGCCCCAAGCAAGCAAAGTCTAAAACATTTGTAGGACAGGGTAATGTTATTGAGAAAGTTAAACATTTCTCTTATATGGGGATGCTTTTTAATACGCCCTTAAAATGGGACATTTTATTGACATTAAGAGCCCAGCAGACAACCAGAGCAGTGGAGGGACTTCTACGTATTGCAGCTAACTTGGGGCAGAAACCAGTAAAGTAAATGTTTTTTCTTTGTAAATCAAAAGGCCTCTTGAATGCTACTTATGGGGCAGGTGTTTGGGGTTACAGCAAGGGTACTAAGCTCAACGTCGTTGCGAACAAATTTATCAAAAGGCTTTTGATGGTACCTAAAAGTACACCTACCACTTTTGTCCATCCTGAGATAGGTTTGGAATATATAGAGGACCGCATTGGCCTTGCCCCCTTTTTGTTATGGGCAAAGGTTTGGTTTTCAGCTGAACTAGACTTCACAAGATCTATTATTAGAGATTGTCATACTATGGTAAATGCTGAGAAGAATCCTTGGCTTAGCTTCCTGAAGCACACGTTCCATGAAGTAGGTTTCATTGATTTATTTGATAGCCCTGATAGAATACCCCATCAAGCAAAGCTCATTATTAGATCGGCTTACCTTGCACGGGCAAGCTTTCAACACCAGCAGTTGCTGAGTCAGCAGAGAATGATGAGCCTTGTTAATGTTAGTTCCTTGACCAAACAGCAGCAATTTTATTTAACTTTTACTCTGAATCCGCAATATAGATTTTACCTTACTTGGTTTCGATTGGGCACAGTGCACTTTTTGGTAGCCTTCCCACATCAATGTGGCTACTCATGCCATGAGTGATATATGTGAGGTCATAAGCAGTGCATTGCAGGGGCGTGAGTTATAGTTAGCTCAGCTAACTATAACTGCTGAATTTCTCTGGTTTTGTAGAAGTGAAATGTCAGCTTAACTATAACCACACCCTCCAGGATTTCGCAATTTCGTGGTGCACAAAATAATTGCAAAATCAGCTGATTAGCATGATGACCGCAAAATGTATCTTTTGGGCCGCTAAAAAAGGACTCTAGTAGACAGCCCAAAAAATGGTGGCATTTTATTGGCTGTACGTGCACACATCACTACGTCATGCCATGCAGCCGCTGTCTGCTTCCACTATGTTAACCTGATGATGCGCAGAGGAGGTGTCTATAGGTTCGCTTTTACATTTATCTACAACAACAACTGCCTTTTGTGCATTTCCAGTACAGAAATAACTAGCCCTTTGGAAAGAGAAGCTGTGCGGGCAGAAAGCTAAGTATAGCAGATTAATGATGTCAAAGCCTGGAAAATGGCACCCTCGGCGTGAGGGCAATGAATAAACCCAAGCCACGTGATTAAAACCCGCTATAACAGGACACTGACTCAGCGCCTGCAGCCCTTACTGCCAAGCTGCACAGGTGTTTTTGCTCCCGTTATCGGCATTTGTCTCGCATCTATGAAAGAAGGTTCATGTGGGTTTACTTCTTGCCTGGCTCCACGCCACAAATGAACTGCTTTATACCAATTATACCAAGGCTTGTGGCCCACCTACTGCATGCCAATCTGAAGGTGGCTTATGTCATTATCACAGGATTAAAACATGGTGTGGTCACGTGAGAAGCACGTTTGTTTCACGTTTTCAGTCAAAATATTCTGCAACTGTATAAAGTGAGCACAAAAGCCATCAAAGGTCAGACTGCAATACAATCTGTCATTGACAGAGGCACAGACCATAACATTAGACACTACACTCTATATTAACCTGATGGTACGCCAAGGAGGTCTGTATTGCGTTTAATCTAATGAAACAAGTGCCTTTTGTCTATTTCCAGTACAGGAATAACTTTTGGAAAGATGTTGTTAAATGCACGCCAAATCCGAATGCGTGGTAGTTTATATGTACGAGCAAGCATTAGGCTGGTATTTTTGGCACTAGAAAAAGAGACAGCCCTTCTCGCGATTTGTGATTCTGCAGGCCCTTTTATCTTATGAGATAAAACCAAAATATAGCACTTGCAGAGAGTACTACACCATAAAGAAAAAAACGTTCTTTTGGTTTTATTGAATACTCCAAACCATCTTCTTAGCATGTGGGATTAGGATGGGGGTGGCCTGAGAGACTCCGTAAAGCTTTTGAGACCCTGAAGAGATCCCAGACCAAGCATGGGAGGGGACAGGGAGTCGGTGCATGCGACACAAGAGGGGGCTGTGTGAATGCACCCACAGGGCGAAGGAGCCTGTGTGACTGACCCAGGGAGCGAAGGGGGGCTTTGCGTGTCTGCACCCTGGGAGCAAAGGGGGGGCTGTGTGACTGCACCTAGTGAGCGAAGGAGGGCTGTGTGACTGAAACCAGAGAGTGGATGAGGCTGCATGACTGAAACCAGGACATACATGGGTGCTAACACATCCCAGGGAGAATACGGCCCCTCCCACGAGATTAGGATTGGAGCTGTGCTTCCGTAGAGCTGCAGAACTTTAAATATGGCTATTTCAAAGTGAAATACTCTGCTAAAACAGGTTCCATTGATTTAAGGCTGGAAAGGAATGATTCTGAGTAAAATAAAGTGCTGCAATAATGCCACAAAATTTCCATTTCTATGTCGCTATATTTCAATTTCTGTGCTGCTAAATTTTAATTTCTGTGCCGCAATATACTGGGGGTTCTGTATAACGTCTCTGTAACCTTTGTTTTTTTCAGTAAAAAATATATAGATATATATAAATATATATATTTATATATATATATTTATATATGTGTCGATATATAGATATGAATTTCATAAAGTAACTTCTCAGTCCCCCAATCCCCCAAAAATCAAGTTGAAAACATTTAAACAAATATAGGACCAATAAAATATATAATAATTACCATACTAATCATTGACATCAGCATATAATATCGAAAAAACACCCACCTAACCCCCAATAAACCCAACAACCCCCCAAAAACAAATTAGCATAACATATTTAAAAAACATGAAAATACACTTTACAATGACATATGTGAGAAAATGCATTATTAGTTGAGGTGAATAGTATTCCACCACAAGTAATAATGTCACTATTTTTGATAGATCCTGTAAAGGTTTCCGTAATTTGAACCTGAACTTAACCCTTATTAGCTATAGCACAGAGCTAACAGGATTACATTTGGAAATGTGCAAAGCATGCTGAAGTCATAAAGTATTTTAAAAATCGAAAACACCGCACAATAGAAAACCCACTCCAATTTATAAGAATTGAGAATAATTTGTTGAACTAAATGATACCAAAACGACAAAAATCCAATAAGGGGAACCGGTGATATGAATTATTATATTTAAAATGTAAAACTAGCACCAAAAAGTGTTAAGTCACAACCATGGTCATCTGGTTATGCTTGACCAGCGACTAGGTGCGATGTAAGGCCCACGTGCAGTGCAGATCGTATACAAAAATAAGGCTCATCCCAGTCAGAAGTTTTACCTTCAGACTTAGGGTTCGATTTAATTACTGGCAAGTGGAGTAGTCACCATTGGCCTGGCAGAGGGCGTTACGGCCACCAGGCCAACACTAGTCCTCACCCAAATTTATATATGGCCGCCCAGCAGGTGGTAATTTATAAAGACATTTTGTTACAGGGCTGCATGGGAAACTGGATTTTCTTTTTGTAAAGAAAAAAAGTAATGCTCCTCTCGCCATGGGAGACTTCTTCAATGGCAGGGGGTGCTTTAAAATGTTTTTGCTGTTCTTTAACACCAGGTTTTACCTGGCGGTAAAAAACAGTAAAAAATGAGTGCATGTCCTCCCATCCAAAATGGGTGGATGGACATGTAGTCATTTCTCTGATGGTCCCTGCTCCCCAGGGCAATCAGAAGGGGTAAATCAAGGCAGAGACAGAGTAGTTTCTGCCATGATTAACCCAAAAGTCTGCCCGCATCTAAATGCCACAGGCAGACCGCATTATTGCCATTGAGGATACCTCTGAGAATTAATCTTAGTCTCTGAAATGGAAGTCAAAAACCCTCAGTGGGGGGAGGCAGCAGGCTTTGGCTGAGAAGGGATCCACGAGGACAGATAGCCATCAGATGAGGTCCTGGTGAAGCTGTTTACTTTTGGTGGGAAAGCTCAGATAGGAAGAAATTAAAAATTTGTGCCTAAGGAAGGTTCCTCGTCAGCAGGATATTTTTGACACCTTTGCTCAGTGAATATTTCTATATATACTATTGTGGGTGGCACAATGGGTGCTATAGTCCACTGGTGACAATTAACTTACAAAGCCTGAGTACATTTTGTATCATATACTACGGGTATGTGAGTAAATTAAATATGCCAATTAGGAGTATAGCCAATGTCGACATGTTTTAGGGGTCATAGCACATGCACTGGAGTCTGGTAAATAGAGAGCAGTATGGGTAAGAATATGTGATAGTATCCATGTAGGCCACACTATCCTGGACTCCTCATTGTCTCCAAGTTTCAGGAATGTCTGGGGTTGGTAGGTTTCTCTGAGTGCCAGCTGACTCCTATGCCAAAACCAGCAGCTATCTACATCCCATACAATAACTTTAGGAAAGAATGTTTTAAGTGCTTTTCTTATTTCCATTTGTGGGCCTTTCCTTTACCGGGGGCTAGGCTCACCCACTAGTGGGATACTGTTTTTTGGGAGACATGCGGGTGTGCTGGGTGATTGGGCATTTACTGTCCCCTATATGTTCCAGAACTTTTCATCACAGGAATGTGCGAAAATCAAATGTTTTCAACCAAAGTTTAAAATTAGCAGAGTAGATCAGGTTATAAAAAATTGATAGGATCCTGCATGCCATACCGTCTTGGATGTCTCCACATCTCTGGTTTCCAGAAACATCTGGGGTTGGTAGGTTTTCCAGGGTGCCAGTTGGCCCAAGGGCAAAACACAATAGGCAATCACCACACCAAACAGCTTTTTTAGCCGAACATCATTAGAAAGATTTTGGGACTTTTCTGGCCATTGCCACATGACACTCCATATAGAGTTGAAATTCAGGGTGTTCGAATATTTGTAGTTTTCTTTTGAATTTCTATAGTTATTTGGTTTCTTCCTGCAAATCCTTTTTAATTCAAAACACATTTTGAATAAATGTCCTGAGTATCACCTGATGTTGTGTGCAATGAACATTTCAAAGTGGTACAAATAATCCCCCTCCCTACAATCAGATTCATGGCTACATTGTATGTATGCATGTATGTATGTGTATAACATTGCTATAGTGCAAACTGAGCCAAGAGGCAGCAGAGCACTGTACATGGTCAAATACATTCATAATGCCAACTAGAGGATGAAGACGTAGCTGATTTGTAAACTGTTAATTGATTGTGATGTACTGTATTTTTAAAGAGGCACATATTCAATTATTTCCTATATTGGAGCAGAGTTGGGAAGTCCTGATCAATACAGGGATGTTGTTCGAGATCCTGTGTGGATATATGTAAAAGCCTGCAGCCTTGTTTTTAACACTTGTTTGTCTGCCGGCTAATGGTGTGTTGGATGTTTGTGTGCCATGAGCCACTAAGATGGAGAGCATGTTTGCAAGATAAGCCAGGTTGCTGGTCTTGATGGCTTTGTAAATGAAGCAGTTGGTTTTGAAGATGGTGCAGGCTGGCAAGGGAAGCCAGTGGACTTTTATCAAGATGCGGTGATGCCATCATACTTCTGCAGTCCATGGATGAGACATGCTGCGGCATGTACGATGCACTAAGTGGTGCTAGTATGGAGTTTGGTAGGCCAATGAGCAGGGAGTTGCCACCATCCAGATGCAAGAGTTCGAGAGCTTGAACAGTAGTTCTGAAGATGCTTTCTAGAACAAGTGATATCCCTTTCTGTAGATGAGAGCAATGGTACCAGTCCATCGTTGCTTTTTTGTCTGTTTTTTGATGGTGATATACATTTCCAGGGTGAATCCAAGTGACTTTGCATTCATTGAAAGTTGGGGTCCATAGCCATCAAGAATCATGACAATAAGCAAGGTTTGTACTGTTTCTTGTTTGTTGTTGTTGGCAAATAACAGGAAATCTCTCTTGATCGATTGAGCTTCAAGTGGGAACTGGATATCCAGGTCTGGATGATGTGTAGGCAGCTTTTGAGGAATTGCATGTCTGAAGCAGAGGAAGCTTTCAAGAGGAGTTAGGTATCATCGGGATATTGGTAAATCTTGATTTTTCTGTGAGTACAACACTAATCAGCTCCACGTAGAGGGTGAAGAGGAGAGGGGACAGTATAGAAACCTGGGGATGAGATATATATCTTTTGGGACCTTGGGAAGTCCATGTGAACAAACCGGTATAAGTTACAAAAATGTATACTTTTCCTCCATACCCAATTTTTGTCCATTAGATTTTCACACCAAGTGATGTATGGTTGCTACACAATGTAACACACTCACTTATTAGCTGTGAGTATCCTGGGTTTCATGGCAACCTACAACCGCCATATAACTCTGTTGCTGGGAGGGTCTGGCAGCCAAAATGGTATATTACATTCATAGCTCAGCCTTCGGTGTAAACAAAAATACAAATTAAACCCTAGTGACATATTTCTCTTTTTTTCCTCCATGTCATCTTTTATTTCAATGATTAGTTTATTTGGGAAACATTGAAAGATTCACACAATTCACCATTTGCTTAATTCAGAATTGTGGCTTGTTATCACAAATGTGCAGCTTTCTGGGTTCACTGATAGTTTTCACACCTGTTTCCAGCACATATTTTACATAGCTAGAAACCAGAATGACGATTGGAAGTATTAATCTCCTCCTAGAAAATTGCAAAACGAGTGGTGACATTTTATCCTCCCTACCTGTTTCTCAACATTCTGAAGAGGATAAAGTTAGCAGAGCAAATATTGTGTTGCTGCCATTTTTAGATTAAGCACACATTTTATTTTATTGCAGTTTCAAAACTAAAATGTTGTGTATTTTAACTAATTTCCGACATCACTCCAAAGAAAATCACACACAATGGGTATTTTTCTGCTCCAGAATATATGGGGGGTAAAGCATGTAGAATGAATCTGAATGACATAGGTTATGGAAGTGATAGATCTGTAAGCCTTAGGGTGGTTTTCCTCCAAAAGTTATGCCTTACTCCTCCCTTTTTTCTGATCTCATTTTTGTTGGCCTTAGGAGTCTTTTCACTTTACCACCGCTAACTAGTGCTAAAGTGTGTGTGCTCACTCCTTAAAACCTGGTAACATTGTCTTATCCCCAATTGACATATTTAAATTACTCTCCCTAGTAAAGCGGTGCTGCATGCAGCCAGGACCTATAAATTGAATGCCACTAGCGGGCTTGCAGCACTTGTTGTGCCACTAATTTACGTAGCCTTGCAAATCTGTCTCAGTCCTACCATTACAGCCTATGTGTGTGTGCTGTTTTAAACTGCCATTTCAACATGCCAAAACCAACCTTTTGCCAGGCCCATACCTTCCTTTTTAAACCCCAAAATGGGAGGAGGAAGGCAAAAAGTTTGGGTGACCCTGCAGAAAGGGCCATTGCTAACACAGGTCCAGAAGTGTAGTGAAGAGTTGGTATCTGAGATCCAATATTCATACCTGGTGCCTTCTTTGAAGTGTGATAAGATTCTAGAGGATTCCCTTTGAAGTGCTCAGGTTTCCTGCCTCTCTTGCACTGGCTCCAGACTGTCTACCTAGGGTATGCAATCCTTTGTGTGAAGGCAGGACACAGCCTACCCAGGTGTATGTGGGGCTGTACCCGTATCTGGCCCCCCATCCTGCCAGTGATGGCCCATCCAGTCACACCTAAGATTTCTATTGTGTGTGGCTGTCGAGGAGGAAAACACAAAGACCAACTGCCACCCACACCTAGTCATGTGACCCAGAGACAGGCTGCAGACCCTACATAACTTATAGTATAACAAAAAACAAGACGCCTACTCGAAAGTGTGGGTTAATTCTCCCTTTAGAAAAAGCAAAAAGATTTTTATGGTATAATTCTCACACACCATGTTTACTAAGCCTGGGCGGAGTTTGCGGAGTTTTACTTTGTGGAACTCTGCTCGCACTGATTTTAGTGCTGGGAGATTGTCCCACACTTTAAAATCTGCACAAACGGCACAACACTTCGCACAAGAGGACGCTGCTGCTTATTGCTTCTTGAGTAGACATTCTACTCGAGTGGCTGCTTCCTCAATGCGAATGGCAGATTTCTCAATGCGAGTGGTCGATACCTTCTGCTACTGCCCTCAATGAGAAATCTCGCTGGGAGGAGGTCTAGTGTGTGCTCTTTTCTCAGGAGTGCTCGACAACTTACTGATGGCGAGCTGCACGAGCCATAAAACTCCACTGCGCGTCACTTCGCAGAATGTTTCAGAACTACACACTCTGGGCAGAGTGAGAAAAACTCCGCAAACTCCGGTGGCAAAGTGGAATTCTTCGCCCACCCCAAATGTTTACCAATTGCTGGCATGCTTCATAATTGGTTTCTTCCCGCTCTGTTGCGGAATGGGGCATGCTACTACCAGTGTGTTATACAGGAGCACTGTGTAGTATCTAACCACAAAATGATGGATGATAGGAGTTGGAGGGGGTTCTTTTCAGGTTAAAAAAGAATTGCCTGATAGGAAAAACTGTGTTATATTCAATCCTCTCTGCGTATGATTAAAATATGGGAAGAAAAGGTAGAAAGTATCCTCTGGTTTAATGTCCCTGCTTTCTTTCCTAAAACTCAGTCAAAATGAAACTTTCCTTTTTAATACATATAACTCATGCGTACATTAGGCCCTAGAAAGCCCAAGGGCAGGGTGCAGCATATTTAAAAATTAGGACATGTACTTTTAAGTTTTACATGTCCTGCTAGTGAAAAACCCCTACATTTGTTTAACCCTGGATTTAACCCAGATCTCTTGACTGGGGTGAATGTATGACATTGTTCGGCATTCTGTCCATCAACTGTTGTTTTTGCATTTGTCACCCCGAGTGGGACGGGTATGCCCAGACGTGGGTCCCGTTCTCTCCATGCCACTGGAATCAAGCTATCCTGGCTGAAGAGGGGTGAAACCCCGAAACCAGTCCTAGGATGCTTCTTTCCATTCCACGGAGGACCTGGCTTGGCAGTTCGGGCTGTACTGTTCCCAAGAGGCACAGGGTCAAGACTGATTAGCACATGGCTGGGTTCAAACTGGAATGGCATGGTGAGCAAAAAAAGATGGATTTAGGCCCAGATCTCTGTAATGGGGTGAATGTATGACATTGTTCTGAATTCTGTCCACCAACTGTTGTTTTTGCATTTGTCACCCCGAGTGGGACGGTTATGCCCAGATGTGGGTCCCGTGCTCTCCATGTCACTGGAATCAAGCTATCCTGGCTGAAGAGGGGTGAAACCCCGAAACCGGTCCTTGGATGCTTGTTTCTAGTCCATGGAGGACCTGACTTGGAAGTTCGGAATGGACTGTTCCCATGAGGCACAGGGTCGAGACTGATTTGCATATGACTGGGTTTAAACTGGAATGGCATGGTGAGCAAAAAAGTGATAGATTTAGGCCCAAATATGTGTACTGGGGTGAATGTATGGTATTGTTCTGCTTTATGTCCATCAATTGTTGTTTTTGCATTTGTCACCCTGAGTGGGACGGGTATGCCCAGACGTGGGTCCCGTGCTCTCCATCCCATTGGAATCAAGCTATTCTGGCTGTTGTGGGGTGAAGCCCCGAAACCGGTCCTAGGATGCTTGTTTCCAGTCCAGGGAGGACCTGGTTTGGCAGTTTGGGCTGGACTGCTCCCACGAGGCACAGGGTCAAGACTGATTTGCATATGGCTGGGTTCAAAGTGGAATGGCATGGTGAGCAAAATAACAATGTATTTAGGCCCAGATCTCTGTGCTGGGGTTAATGAATGACATTGTTCGGCATTCTGTCCATCAACTGCTGTTTTTGCATTTGTCACCCCGAGTGGGACGGGTATACCCAGACGTGTGGCCCATGCTCTCCATGCCACTGGAATCAACCTAGCCTGGCTGAAGAGGGTTGAAACCCCGAAACTGGTCCTAGAATGCTTGTTTTCAGTCCAGGGAGTACCTGGCTTGGCAGTTCAGGCTGGACTGTTCCCATGAGGCACAGGGTCAAGACTGATTTGCATATGGCTGGGTTCAAACTGGAATGGCATAGTGTGCAAAAAACAATGGATTTAAGCCCAGATCTGTGTACTGGGGTGAATGTATGACATTGTTCTGCATTCTGTCCATCAACTGTTGTTTTTGCATTTGTCACCCTGAGTGGGACGGGTATGCCCAGACGTGGGTCCCGTGCTCTTCAAGTCACTGGAATCAAGCTATCCTGGCTGAAGAGGGGTGAAACCCCAAAACCGGTCCTAGGATGCTTGTTTCCAGTCCAGGGAAGACCTGGCTTGGCTGTTCGGGCTGGACTGTTCCCATGAGGCACAGGGTCAAGACTGATTTGCACATGGCTGGGTTCAACCTGGAATGGCACGGTGAGAAAAAAAACGATGGATTTAGGCCCAGATCTCTGTACTGGGGTGAATGTCTGACATTGTTCTGCATTCTGTCCATCAACTGTTGTTTTTGCATTTTTCACCCCGAGTGGGACAGGTATGCCCAGATTTGGGTCCCGTACTCTCCATGCCACTGGAATCAAGCTATCCTGGCTGAAGAGGGGTGAAACCCCGAAACCGGTCCTAGGATGCTTGTTTCCAGTCCAGGGAGGACCTGGCTTGGCAGTTTGGGATGGACTGTTCCCATGAGGCACAGGATAAATACTGATTTGCATATGGCTGGGTTCAAACTGGAATGGCATGGTGATCAAAAAAACGATGGATTTTGGCCCAGGTCTCTGTACTGGGGTGAATGTATGACATTGTTCTGCATTCTGTCCATCAACTGTTGTTTTTGCATTTGTCACCCCGAATGGGACAGGTATGCCAAGACGTGGGTCCCGTGCTCTCCATGCCACTGAAGTCAAGCTATCCTGGCTGAAGAAGGGTGAAAGCCCGAAACCGGTCCTAGGATGCTTGATTCCAGTCCACGGAGGACCTAGCTTGGCAGTTCAGGCTGGACTGTTCCCATAAGGCAGAGGGTCAAGACTCATTTGCATATGGCTGGGTTCAAACTGGAATGGCATGTTGAGCAAAAAAATGATGGATTTAGTCCCAGTTCTCTGTACTGGGGTGAATGTATGACATTGTTCTGCATTCTGTCCATCAACATTTGTTTTTGCATTTGTCACCCAGAGTGGGACGGGTATGCCCAGATGTGGGTCCCGTGCTCTCCATGCCACTGGAATCAAGCTATCCTGGCTGAAGAGGGGTGAAACCCCAAATCCGGTCCTAGGATGCTTGTTTCCAGTCCAGGGAGGACCTGGCTTGGCAGTTTGGAATGGACTGTTCCCATGAGGCACAGGGTCAAGACTCATTTGCTTAAGGCTGGGTTAAAATTGGAATGGCGAGCAAAAAAATGATGGATTTAGGCCCAGTTCTCTGTACTGGGGTGAATGTATGACATTGTTCTGCATTCTGTCCATCAACTGTTGTTTTTGCATTTGTCACCCCGAGTGGGACGGGTATGCCCAGACGTGGGTCCCGTGCTCTCCTTGCCACTAGAATCAAGCTATCATGGCTGAAGAGAAGTGAAACCCCGAAACCGGTCCTAGGATTCTTGTTTCCAGTCCAGGGAGGACCTGGCTTGGCAGTTCGGGCTGAACTGTTCCCATGAGGTACAGGGTCAAGACTGATTTGCATATAGCTGGGTTCAAACTGGAATGGCATGTTGAGCAAAAAAACGATGGATTTAGGCCCAGATCTCTTTACTGGGGTGAATGTATGACATTGTTCTGCATTCTGTTCATCAACTTTTGTTTTTGCATCTTTTAGAAAGTTGCCATTTTCTTATTTTAACCATTTGGTGCTTGCTGCCTGTCTCTGATCACATGTCTGGGATGGATGACAGCTGGGTTTTGTGTATTCCCCTAGACAGCCACACACAAAGGGAGCGTAGGTGTGACTTGATGGGTCATCCTGGTGGGATAAGAGTGAGGAGCTAGGCACAGCCTCACACTTACACCTGAATAGGCTTTGTCCTGTCCACACACAAAGGGCTACATGCCCCCCTGCAGTGAGTTTGAAGCCAGGAAGGAGGGGATGGCATCTGTGCACTTCAAATGCATCTCTTTGAAGTCTCCCGACTTCAATGGCACCACTGGATATAAGTGCAGGACCTCAGACACCACCACTTCAGTACATGTCTGGACCTGTAACTGCTTTCTTGCTGTGCTGACCTGATGCCTACCTGCTGCCCTTCTGGTCTTACCGAGAAGGACTGGACCTGCATCACTTGAACCCAGAGTGCCGCTAAGGGCTTGCTGACTTCCCTCCTGAGCTGAAGTCTGAGGGATACAAAAGACTTACAACTATCCTGCCTCTGCACCTGGACTCTGCCATCTGTGAGTATGCCAAGTGGTGCCACGCCAGTCCTGGACCCTTGGAAGTGAGCCTAATCACTTTTTGCATAGTCAGCACCGATTCATCTTTACCACTGCGCAGATCAGAACCGGCATTTCACCCCTGTTTGAGTGGACTAGAACTGATGCATCAGTGTATCTGCATGGCTAGGAACCTGCGCTCCACCTTCGGAACCCCCACTGCATATGACACTCCACAAGTCAAGTCCTCGCATCTCCCTCGAGATCTGCATCAACATCAAAGCCAAATCTCTGCATGGCATCAGAGCTGATGATCATCGCTGTTGCACCGCCAGGGCCAGCACATGCCATTGGCTGCATGAATCAACCTCACGAGATTTCTCAACGTGGGCGTTCACGGGTGGTTGTGACTGTTGACGGTGAGAAAGCTGTTGCTCAAGTAGAAAATCTACTCAAGCGGCAGCAAATTAACTGTGCCCTCTGTCGTGCCGTGTGGCACCGCTTGTGCTGATTTTGCAGTGCAGAAGCTCCTGCAGCTGAAAATCAGTGTGACATGCCAATTCTGCCAGCTCAAGGAATTCAATGGAATCTTGCAAAGTTTTCGTGCAACTCCACGGAATGCTGCAGACTGAAACTCTGTGAGTTCCACCCAACCCTACTAATTTGGGGTTTGCTTGTGGCTTTTCCCTGACAAGGATTGTAGTTGCTGCTTGAGTAGGGTTTCACCCTCATCAGCCAGTAGCCCAATTTCCTACAGGAGGCATTAGTGTGAACTGGACCAAATGTACAACAAGCATTTGCAAATGCCTTTTGTTCATGCTGTAGAGGATCTTCATTGCTGATGCTGATACTGTGCAGCATGAACAAAAGAAAAAAGTACAATGATGCAACTATGGCATCCACGTAATTTTATGTTAAAATACGCATGCATCATGAGGGAAACAGTTGAAAAGCACATGCACTCTCATGGAGTGTTTAAACAAAAATAAAAATAATTGTTTCCTAAAAGTGAGCAGTGGGAGGACACAAGAAATGAGGCTATGCTCCAGGGGAGGGACAGACGTATTATGGGCAAGGTAAGCCATTGAATAAGAAGCAAGCAAATGAGAGTGACATTAAAGCAACACATTCCAATAGACCTGATTCAGGCAGGAGACTCCCGATTTTGAAGCAAAAAATTGCTTTAAATTAGGTGTCACCCTCCTAAAAGTTACCTTTATTTCAATATAAGCCTATGGGGAAAACATTCCTCCATATTTCTTTTTCAAAATCTCCCACTTACCAGGCGAAAAATGTTGACATGTATGATAAAGCCAAATAATACTAAGCAATGGGCAGGTGTGAGGATAGTGGTGCATTATATAGTAAGGGTGTGCAACCTTAAAGTGTAATACTCTCAAAACTGTCTTGGGTCCGGTCAGGCTCATTTGGAAAACCTTTAGCTCAACCCTGGGTAGCTGTGGCTTCGAGCAGCAAAGCTTAAACAAAGGGACTAGTCCAAAGCATTTAGACCCATCAAACAATAAAATAAGAAAGTCACACAAACATAAGAAATCCAAGCCGATTTATAAAATTAGATTATAATTTTCTGAATTTTTAGACACCAAGATGAGCACAATCTATCTGAGGATTCCGGAGATATAGATTTTCAGGTAAAACATAAATCTCAGCTTTTTAGTCCAAAGCCCAAACAAGCATTGGTAACGGTAAAGTTTTGAATCTTTTGAAAAACTTGAAAGAGTTGTGTTCGACTGTTTCGACCTGAGTAGGGAGACCAAATCCGATAGGGAGAAGGTCGGGGGGGGGGGGTCTAAGGAGTATTTGGACAGTTATATGTTCACCAAAGCAGTCTTAAGTTCAGTATCACACTTTACATCAGACCGCCTTAGACGTCAATGGAGTGGCCTTGATGCAGGGGGTGCAGGATGCTGAGAATGCTGAAAGAAGCTCTGGGTGCTGTAGCATCGACGGGGAGCCCTTGCGATTATTCTTCGGTCCACAGGTAAGGTGAGGTGACTTTGGCTATAGGGATGGTGTCCCTCAAACGCCTCTTTGCGGCTGGGTTACCAATCTCCGTACACAGTGGGTTCAGTAGTTTCCTTTGGTGAAGGGTGGTGTTACACTTTGGGGACCAATCTGGACTCAGATGACACTCCTGGGTCAATCAGGCTTTAGGTTTCATGCATTGGTGCTGGTTGCAGGAGGTCAGCCGACTGAACCTTGGAGTCTCTGCTTTGGTCTGGGGCTCGAGAGTGACTTTTCCAGGAGCCACATGCACAGTCCTCCCTTTGCTAGCTCAAGGTGCGGCAGGTGCAGTCCAGCAGTTGATGCAGCCTTTCTTGCTGCGGGTCAGCAGGGTAGTCTTTCTTTGGTCCTTTCACTACTTCTGTTGTGATCTGAGGTTCAGGGTGCCAAGGGTGCCATATTTATGCCCAGAAAGTGCCCTGGGGGATGATGCAGTCACTAGCCAATGGGCTACCAGGATCACACATGCCAGCTGATGAATTCTGGCTGTGTGACATCTAGCAATCCCAGAGTGCACTATTCTGCCCGCCCCAAACGCATCTGAACTCTTCCTTGGATGTCAGCAGTGTTTAATTTGAGCCATTGGTTGTCGGTGCTCGGCACTGGCACTTAATTATCAACACCGGAGCTTGTGACAGTCCTCCATAAGGTTGCACTGTTTAGCTAATTCAGAGAATAACACAACAATAAATTATTAATTCAATAAACATTATAAATGACTATTGCTTTCAGCCCAAGCCATTCTTGTAGCTTTAGGGACTTGAAACATTCTGAATTGTCACACTTGTAGGAGTGTGATGGTTAGTAGTTGTGTTGTTACCATTATTGGCAGCACAGCAGGGGCAATGCGTGGTGCACGTTGCAGCAGCCTCCTGATGAGAGCCCTGGCACTTAGGTTTTTTTCAAATTAAGCACTGGATTTTAGGAATTTGGTAGCTTACCCTAAAGGTGTGGCTAGCTGTGGGATACAGGCAGACGGAAAACTAGTTTGGGCACTGGTCTCCCCTCTCTGTTCCCGTCGCCAGGCAGTCTACGTGAACAAAGGGGCAACCCTTCAGGAGTATGATCGCCTTTAGCCCACCAAATTCAGCTTTGCCTTTGAAGCTCGTGTTTTGCGCCAGCACCCTAAGTGGCTTCCTGCAAGGGGGCGGTAACAACTCTCCCTGTAGCAGGCTTCTATTGCTCCTGAGCCTGGGAGTCGTTCCCACTACTCCCCAGGAGGGCACCAGGCTGTCTGGTGGCCAGCAACTGTGCAAGGCCACTGGATAAACTGAGCAACAGAATGGTAACTTTCTAAAAGTTGTCTTTCCTTAAACGTGAAATTAAATTTGACTTGGGAATCAAGTCAGGTATAATGTCACGATTAAGGGCCTTATTTATGAGAAGTGTTGCATCGTAAAGCACAAGGCAGCGATGCAACACTTCTCAGTGCGCCCTTCTTTCGACATGATTGATGCGCCGTATTTAATGTACGGCGCATCATGTTGCAAGGAGTTACAGATACATCAATATTACTGACGTATCTGCAGGCACAAAAGGACGCATTTCTGAGGTGTGTCTGAAAACAGACGCTACTCCAGCAATGTGTCTTTTCACGTGGGGCACCTTTACGCCTGCCATGATCATCCCATATGTGAGAAAGTGGGTTGGTAGATATGCTGTCCAATAATTAAAGTGGGCACTTTGTACCAGGTCACACGACCCTTATGATGTCTGAGGTCAAAGATAACCTTATTGAAAGATATCCTAGCGGTAGCTATGGAGAGCAGCCTTCAGGCTTAATCTTGAAGGAATGTAAAGCAGCTTGTTTTACCAGGATATCACCTCCTAAATGATTAAATGAAAGGAGAACCACACAGTGTTTATATCAAAATATGTATTTATTAATATAACACTCTCTACTAGTCTCTATGCGAGACTAGGGCACAAACCACACAATACTTAATCAATAGAACATTCGTAAATAGCGAAATACACAGCAGGCTCCAGGGGGAGACCGATCCATATACTAAAAAAATTGTATAACAACAATGACTTCAATAGACACAGGGCCTAGAGCATGTAGAATCGCTGGGACCCCAAGGAACCACCCAGAGGAATGACACAGGGAGCCCACGAAGGACGGGTGCAGTGAGGAAACACAGACGCATGCGCCGAACAACTCTATGGGAAAGTCGCTGTTGGAAAATTACAAGTTAAGGACACTTCTAAGAGAACTTCAAGCAAACCCTTTGGAACTTAAGAGGCTCTAAGGCCAATCCACCAGTGAGTACTGAAGTACCCGTGTTACTATCCCAGAGGAGCCGGGTGCATAGGGGTCAAGTGGTGTCGGAAACCTTTGTCGTTTTCAATGAAGAGCTGCAAAGAAGTCCTACTGTCAGGAGGGCAAAGAATGTCCGGTGGAATCCAAGCCTGGATTCGAGGTGAGAAGAATCTGAAAGCAGAGGGGACAGAGTCTGGGTCACTCCAGGCCCTAGACAGGGAATCCCTAGAGCTCCAAAGAGCTAAAAGAAGGTTGGGACTAGAGTCCAATGGTGGCAGCAACAGTGTCCCTAGAGAGTCTTTTCATGATCATAGGAACCTGAACAAGATAGTCCCTCCCTATCAGAGTGGGGATGACATCCACAAATGGATAACTGCACTAGAGAAGGCCTGTAAAGTACAGAAGGTGCCTCAGGAGCAGTGGGCAGCTATCTTGTGGCTCTCCTTTGCTGACAAAGGTAGAGATAAGCTCCTCATTGTTAGAGAAGAAGATGCTGACAATTACTCAGTCTTGAAGAGTGCTCTCATTGTTGAGTTTGGCTTAACCAGTGAACAGTACAGGATTAAGTTCAGAGACACCCAGAAGACACAGACTCAGGACTGGGTTGACTTTGTATATTGTGCTACTAAGGCTCTGGAAGGCTGGTTACTTGGCAGTAAGGTGTGTGATTTTAAAGGATTGTATAATTTAATTATGAGGGAGCAGATACTTAATAATTGCCAAAATCAGTCGTTGCATCAGTATTTGGTTGATTCTGTTCTGACCTCTCCCCAAGAATTGGGAAAGAAGGCAGACAAATGGGTCAGAACCAGGGTGAAGCAGAAAACTCAGAATCAAGGTGGTGACCAAAAGAAGCAAGATGCTAAAACCTCAGATAAGGGTGGGGAGAAGGGTAAAGGCCAGAAGTCTTCACGAGGGCCCCAAAAACCTGCATCGGGGGGGAGAAGGTCACAGTATACTAAAGGAAAAGGCAAAAAAAACCTTGGTGTCATATCTGTAGAGAAAAGACACATTGGACAAAAGACGCCAATTGTCCAAGGGCCAAGGAATCTACTCCAGCCACCACTGCCCTTAAGGCAACTGTTCCCCCTAGCTCAGTTCCAAGTGGTGGTGTACAGAACAAGGGTATAGTAGGGTTAACCCTGGGATCTGAGATGGATTCTGGCCTAGTCAGAATTCCAACTCAGGCCGTGTTAGTCTGTGATGGAGGCATGGATATTGCCTCCTTATTTGTCAGTCCCAGTAATCTGGGCAAGTACAGACAGCAGCCTTTGATCAATGGTAAGGAGGCCATGGCATACAGGGACACAGGTGCAAGTGTCAAAATGGTGACAAAAGATCTTGTGAACCCTGAACAGATCATACTTGGTGAGATGTACCAAGTGACCAATGTAAGCAATGTCAGGACCGACTATTCCTTGGGAGTTGTGAATTTCACCTGGGGAGGAGTAACTGGCCCAAAGAAAGTTTTGGTTAGCTCAGACCTCCCTGTTGAATGCTTATTGGGCAATGATTTGGAGCTTGGGCTGAAGTGGAACTCAGGACACATGCAGAAATGCTGGGCATCCCTGCAGATGTGTTTGCCATGACTAGGTCACAGGCAAAAATGTCCTCCACTGAACAAGCCCTGGATCCTGAAAAGATGGACCAGGTGCCTTCCAAGAGAAGGAGCAGAAGGGGTAAGGAAGTGTCTTCCCTCCTGCCTCAGAGTGAGGATCAGTCTCTTGAGGGAGATGATCTCAGTCCCTGTGAAGGAACTGTCTAAGAGGAACTTGAATCGGATCAGGTTGAGTTCTTGGGTACACAGGGCCCTTCCAGGGCAGATCTGAACCAGGAGCAGCTGAACCGCCCCTCTCTTGAACCCCTCACAAAGCAAGCTGCTGCTGAGGCTGCTGGGAGTGCCAGTGGATCCCACAGGATCTACTGGGAAGATGGACTTCTGTATTCAGAGGGTAGAGACCCCAAACCTGGTGCTGCCAGGAGGTTGGTTATACCTCTGAAGTTTAGAGGCTTCCTATTAACACTGGCACATGATATCCCATTATCAGGACACTTAGGCCAAAGTAAGACCTGGGATAGGTTTGTCCCACAACTTCACTGGCCTCACATGTCAGAAGACACAAAGGAGTTTTGTTGGTACTGTATCACTTGCCAAGCCATTGGTAAGGCAGTTGGCACTACAAAGGCCCCCCTGATACCACTACCTGTGGTGGGGGTTCACTTTGAGAGGGTTGGGATTGAGATTGTTGGTCCCATGGACCCTCCAACTGCATCTGGGCACAGATTCATGCTAGTGGTGGTGGACCATGCCACTAGTTATCCAGAGGCCATTCCCCTTAGGACTACCACAGCACCAGCAGTGGCTAGAGCTCTCCTGGGAATCTTTTCCACAGTGGGTTTCCCTAAGGCAGTAGTATCAGACAGAGATGCAAACTTCATGTCTGGTTACCTGACTGCTATGTGGAAGGAGTGTGGAGTGAATTACAAATTCACCACACCCTATCACCCACAATGCAATGGGTTAGTTGATAGATTCAACAAAACCCCCGAGGGCATGATAAAAGGTCTCCCTGAAAAGCTTAGGCGCAAATGGGACATCCTTTTGCCCTGCCTTCTCTTTACCTACAGAGAGGTTGCTCAGAAGGGGGTTGGTTACAGCCCTTTTGAACTTCTGTTTGGACATCCAGTTAGGGGTCCCTTATGCTCGGTTAAGGAGGGATGGGATGGGAGTTACCTCTCAATCCACCTAAGCAGGACATAGTGGACTACGTACTTGGTCTCCGCTCCAGGATGGCTGAATACATAAAGAAGGCATCTAAAAACCTTGAGGCTAGCCAGGAATTACAAACGGCCTGGCATGACCAAAAGGCTGTTTTGACTGTATATCAGCCGGGACAGAAGGAATGGGTGTTGGAGCCAGTGGCCCCAGCAGCTCTCCAAGACAAGTGGAGTGGGCCCCATGCCATTATTGACCAAAAGGGAGAGGTTACCTACTTGGTGGACCTTGGAACTCCCAGGAGCCCCCACAGGGTGCTCCATGTGAACGGGTTTAAGCCATATGTGGACAGGGCAGGCATGGGCTTGCTCATGGCTACTTATGAGGGACAGGAGGAAGAGAGTGATCCACTCCCTGATCTCCTCTCACAGAACCCTGATGATGGTTCAGTTGATGGAGTAGCCTTGGCAGGCAGCCTCGCTGAACAACAACAGACTGATTGTAGGAAAGTCCTCAATCAGTACAAACACATGTTCTCACAAACTCCAGACTACCTGGTGTACACATGAGGTAGACACAGGTAACAGTCTGCCTGTTAAAAATAAGATTTACAGGCAACCTGATCATGTCAGGGACTGTATCAGGACTGAAGTCCAGAAAATGTTGGAACTGGGAGTGATTGAGCCCTCAGATGGCCCTTGGGCTAGTCCAGTAGTCTTAGTCCCAAAACATCACACCCAGGGTAGTAAGAGAAAGACGAGGTTCTGTGTTGACTACAGGGGACTCAATGCAGTCACTAGGACTGATGCTTATCCAATTGCAAGGGCAGATGAACTGATTGACACTTTGGCCTCAGCCAAGTTCTTAAGTACATTTGACCTGACAGCTGGTTACTGGCAGATCAGATTAGCTGAGGATGCAAAACCAAAGACAGCATTTTCAACCCTTAGTGGGAACTGCCAATTTGTGGTGATACCTTTTGCCTTGAAGAATGCACCTTCCACATTTCAAAGGCTGGTGAATAAAGTTCTCACAGGTCTGGAAGCCTATAGTGCAGCTTATCTAGATGATATTGCCGTCTTTAGCTCCACCTGGGAGGGTCACCTGGTCCACCTGGAAAATGTTCTGGAGGCCCTGTAAAAGGCAGGCCTCACTATCAAGGCCACAAAGTGCCAGATAGGGCAGAGTAAGGTTGTATACCTAGGCCACCTTGTAGGTGGAGGACAGGTTCAACTATTGCAGAGCAAAATCCAAACCATAATGCATTGGGTTGCTTCAACCACCCAGCCTCAGGTCAGACCTTTCTTGGGCCTGACTGGGTACTACAGGAGGTTTGTCAAAGGTTATGGATCGATAGTGACCCCTTTGAATGATCTAACTTCCAAAAGAATGCCTAAGAAAGTTCAGTGGACAGTTAGCTGTCAAAAGGCATTTGATGACCTGAAGCAGGCCATGTGCACTGCTCCCATTTTGCAAAGTCCTGACTATTCATTGTTTAAACTGATGCATCTGAGTTGGGGGTAGGGGGCTGTGTTATCACAACTGAATGAAGAGGGTCAAGATCAGCCAGTAGCTTTTATTAGCAGAAGACTGGCCCCCAGAGAGAAATGTTGGTCAGCTATTGAAAGGGAAGCCTTTGCTGTGGTTTGGGCTCTGAA